>NC_059102.1:197516115-198129687 GCF_020740685.1 Jaculus jaculus | reverse complement strand
TATTGCTTTTGGCAAGATCACTATTTTCACAATGTTAATTCTTCCTGTCCAGGAGCATAGGAGGTCTTTCCATTTTCTCAAGGCCTCCTCAATTTCTTCAGTGTTTTTATGTTTCCATTGTATATGTCTTTCACATCCTTGGTTAATGTTATTCCAAGGTATTTTTGTTGTTGTTGTTGTTGCTGCTATTGAAAATTGGACAATGCCACTTATTACTTTTTCTGTACCTCTATCTTTTGCATATATAAAGGCCACTGATTTTTGTGCAATGATTTTGTATACTGTTACTTGCTGAAGGTGTTAATAATCTTTAAATGTTTTGAGATGAAGGTTCTCAATTTACTTATATATAGAATCATGTCCTCTATGAACAGGGCTAGGTTAAATTCTTCCTTTCCAATTTATGTACATTTTATTTCTTCTTCCTGTCTGACTGGAAGCCCTTGCTCAAAGAGCAGAGGTAAGAGTGGACACCCCTGTCTTGTTCCTGATATCAACAGGAATTTCTTCATTTTCTCCCATTAAGTATTACTTGGGATTTAGGAGCTTTATAAATAGCTTTTTTTTTTATCATGAAGTGATGTATTTTTGTCAAAGACATTTTTGCATCTATCAAAATTATCAAGCTGTTTTTGAGTTTAAGCCTATTTACCCCATATATTACATTGACAGATTTCCATATTTTGAACCACCCTTGCGTTCCTGAGATGAAGCCTACTTGATCAAGATGAATAATGCTTTTGATGTGTTGTTGAATTTGGTTTGCAAGCATTTTGTTCAAGATCTTCGCATCTAAGTTCATCAGGGAGATAAGCCTATAGTTTTTTCTTGTGGCATCTCTGCTTGGTTTTGGTATTAGGGAGATACTAGCTTCATGGAAAGAGTTGGGGAGCTTTCTCTCTTCTCTGATTTTGTGGCAGAGTTTGAGAAAAATTGGTTTCAGTTCTTCAATGAAGGTTTGATAGAATTCATCTGAGAAACCATTTGGTCTTGGACTCTTATTTTGGGGTGGGTATTTGATTACTTTTTCAATCTGGATGAGTATGATAGGTTTCTTTATGACATTAATCTACTCTGAGTTTAGTTTTGGTAGGTGGTATGTGTCCAGGAATTCATCCATTTCCTCCATACTATTCAGTTTTGTGGAGTAGAGGTTTCTAAAAGAAGACCTGATGATTCTCTGAGTTTCACTTATGTCTGTTGTGTTCTCTCCTTTTTCATTTCTAATTTTGTTAATTTAAAGAATCCCCCCCCCCTTTGTTTTTCCATTTGCTCAAATTGGCCAAGGGTTTATCAATCTTGTTTGCCTTTTCAAAAGACCAGTTTTTTGTTTCATCAATTTTCTTAATGCTTTCTTGGTTTCCAGTTCATTAATTTCTCTTCTAATCTTAATTATTTTTTTTTTCTGTCTGGACTTCTTGGGTTGGATTCTTCTGGTGTTTCCAATGCCTGCCTTTAAATAGATGGTTAAATTGTTGATTGGGGATCTCTCTGTCTTTGTTATGAAGGCATTTAGTGCTATGAATTTTCCCCTGAGGACCTCCCATAAGCTTTGCTGCATTGTGTTCTCATTGTCATTAATTTCTAGAAATTTTGAAATTTCTTTTTTTTTTCATCCACTACCCATTTATGGTTTAAAAGTGTGTTGTTCATTTTCCAGGAGCTGGTCGGATTCTTTGTGCTTTGTTGTTGTTGTTGTTGTTGTTAATTTCTAGCTATACAGCATTGTGATCTTATATCATGCAGGAAATTATGTCAATCTTTGTAAATATATGGAGGCAGATTTTATGACCCAGTAATATCATCTAGTTTAGAGAAGGTTCCATGGGCTGCTGAGAATGTGTAATTTGTGGATTTTGGGGTAGAATGTTCCTTAGATGTTCATTAAATCTAGTTGATCTATGGTTTTGTTGAGCTCTGTTACTTCCTTCTTAATTTTCTATTTGGATGATCTATTTATTGCTGATAGTGGAGTATTGAAGTCCCCAACTATGATGGTGTTGGTGGTTATTTGGTTGTCAAGCACATTTTGTTGTATGAATTGTAGTGCACTTGTGTTTGGGGTATAAAGACTGATAATACTGATATCCTCTTGTTGGAGCATTATCTTGATAAGTAAGAAGGGGCCTTCTTTGTCTTTTGTGATTATTTTTGTTTTGAAGTCTATTTTTATCTAACATTATTATAGGTATGCCTGCTTGCTTCTTATTTCCATTTGCTTGGAATATCACTCTCCATCCTTTCACCCTGAGGAAGTGTCTGTGTTTAGTGGTAAGGTTGGTTTCTTAAAGGCAGTAGATATTGAATGCCTAATTTTCTGAATCACCCTATTAGCTTATGTCTCTTGATGGGTGAATTAAGACCATTAATATTTAGGGTAATAACTGTGAAGTTCAATTTAATCCTTACCATATTGTGGTGGTTTATGTGGTTTGGTATTTTCTTGGACTTTGTAGTTTTTTCTTCATCTCTGAGTTTGGTTATTGTGATCTGCTTCTTGTAGGCACTTGAGGTTGAATATTTAATTCTTCTGTGTGGATACTTCCCTGAAGTATTCTCTATAGGTTTGGCTTTGTGTTCATATAATTGTAAAGCTGAGTTTTATCATGGAAAGTTATTTCACCATCTATTATGAAGGATACTTTTGCTGGGTAGACCAGCATGGGTTGGAAGCCATAACTTCTTAGATTTTGCAGTGTTCCATTCTTGGAACTTTTGGGGTTTCCATTGAGAAGTCTGAAGTAATTCTGATGGGGTTAACTTTATATGTAATGTGTTATTTCTCACTATCTGCTTTTAGGACTTTCTCTTTATGATCAATGCTTAGAGTCTTAATGATAATATGTACTGGAGAATTTCTCTTTTTGTTCAGCCTGTTTGGAGTTCTGTTAAACTCTTCTAACTTGGTGGGGCATTCTTTTGAGAGAGTAGGAAAGTTTTCTTCAATAATTTTGTTGAATAATTTATCTATGCCTTTTGTCTGAATTTCTTCTCCTTCAGGTATTCCCATGATGTGAATGTTAAGATGTTCAAGGGTATCCTACAATTCCCTCATGTTCTTTAAAAAAAAAAATTGTTGAACTTTGAAACTTTTGGACTAAAGAACTGTTTTGTCTTTTTTGTCTCTGAGTTTCTATCCTCCACATGGTTGATTCAGTTCTTGAGAGTGTCTATGGAGTTTGGGGATTGTTCAATTTGTTTGCATTTTTTACTGCTTTTTTATGTGTAGTTTCTATTCCTCTGTCGAATTCCCTTTTCACATCGCTTTCTGATTTTCTTAATGTCCCTTGGAATTCATCCTTGCATTTCCTTATTTCTATTTTGAGATTAGCCAGCTGGATATTGAAGTGCCCCCCCCCCCCCTTCAGATCATTTAACTGTCTTTGGATCCCTTCCTAGTTCTTTTCTATTAGTTCTACTCTAGTGAGGACAGCATTCATACAATTAGTGGCCCTCTGTTGACATTGTTCAAGTTCCCTATTTGCTTGGCCAGTATTGCATAGCTTGTATCTTAATTTTGGGATACTGATCCTATTGTCTTGTCTATGTTTTGACTAGAGACATACATTGTGGGACTGGGCAATCTTGTTGGATTTACTTGCATTTTATTTTTTATGTTATTCTTTTTGTCATATGGTGTGCCCATCACAATGTAGGAATCTTATTTAGTTTAGGAGGAAGCTGTAGTATATCCCTTAAGTAACTTCAGCGATTAATCTTTTTAATGTTTGTTTAATTAGGCTTCTGATGGCAATGGGGCCTGCCTTCTCAGAGGGAAGTATCCCATGAGGCTGTGGTAGGGGCCTGAGGACTTGATGAAGGGGCTTCTTGTTCAGTGGTTCAGAGTATGGGACTACATGGTCAGTTGACCAGAAGGGCCAGCGGGTAGTGGGGAATGGGACAAAGCAGACTGTTTTTGTGGCTGGGCAGCTGAGAGTAGGAGGATGGGAATGCATGGTGGTTTTGGCATGCTGAGGGTGTGAGGGGATGGGAGAGTGGGTCCTTTGGGAGTGTGTATTAAGGGGTGAATGGGACTGCCAGGTCCTGTGACAAGGCAGGGTGGATATGGGGCTGCTGTGGGTCATGTGGGAGGATTGGTGGCGGTCCCATTGGGTGGTGGGAAAGGGGAGGGAGGGTTGAAGAATAAGCTGCTGTCATGTGTCTGAGTAGCCTGCAGAAAGTACAGTATTACCTGGTCTGCCAGGGCAGTGTGGAGGAGGCCCCTTGTGGTGGGAAACCATAAGGAGGGGAGAACACAAGCCTACTGGGCTGGGTTCACATGGGGTGGGGGGGGGTGTTGAGTAGTACAGCATCTCGCATTTAGGATCTTGCGGCACAAAAGCCTAGGGAAGGGAAGGCTAGCCTGCTGGCCTGGCTTCACACACAGAGGAGTGGCGCATTCAGGTCCTTTCTGGCAGGGAAGCTTAGGGTGGGGGAAGGGAGCTGGGGGAAATGCTACTCTGATGGTCTGGGTCCTAGCACGGGGGAGGGGGTCAGAGAGTGGGACAATGGTGGCACATGGAGGTCTCTGGTGGCAGGACTAGAACACCTAGGGAGGGGGGACGCGCTAGCCTAATGGCCTGGGTCCATGCACAGCGTTGGGGAGGATAGTGGCGAGGGTCTTCGGAGGCATTTGTGTGTGGAACTCCCCAATGGTGAGAATGCTGCCTAGGAAGGGGAGAATGCTAGCCTGCTGGCCTGGGTCCGGTTAGTCTGCGGTTAGTGCAGGAGGATCGTGTGGCTGGAACGACTGCTTGAGGGGATTGGGGACTTGTGGGCTACTTGATAGCACGGGAATTAGCGCATTCCCTACTTTGCTCCTTCATGACCTTCCACTGGAGGAAGTGGAAAAGCAAATCACTAAAGCCCCAGTTAACCCTAAAGACCTTGCCTTTCCTTCCCCACGAGGTGAGGCATAGTAGGAGGATGTCATCTTGCCCGGAAGACCCATTTGCACGGTTTTCAAAAGTCATTAGAATATATTTTTGCTAGTGTATTTGTGGTTTCCCTATTCTTTTCATTGTGCACATAATCTTGTACAGTTTTAATTAATCACACTAGATAATGACTTAAAATTAGGTTATAATAGTTATTTTTCAAATTATTTTATGGATGCCAATATCCTACTCCAATACCTATTTTCATAAGAAACTTGGAATGAGAGTATCAGTGTTTAGAAATAACTCTCTAGACTTATTTTAGGAATTGCATTTGGGGAAAATTGATATTTTTATATTGAATTTTTGCAGCCAATGTGCACATTATTTTCTCTATTCTTTTAGACTTACATTGATTTATATCCTAACTTGTGAAAATGTAATATATGTTATGTTATGCAATTATTTTATTATATTTATGTCTAATTTATTTTTTGACTATAGATGGAAAGAATTTATCAGTTACTTTTTAGTAGCTTTATGTAACATGAAGTACAAAATACAGAGTGATTGTTGTATTCCCTTTTCCTGCCTTATTGTTCTGTCTATGACTCCTTATACCATATTAAATTGGGCTAGTAAAATTTCACATTTTTGAGCAGGGTGTGGTGTTGCACACCTTTAATCCCAGCACTCGGGAGGCAAAGGTAGGGGGATAGTTGTGAGTCCAAGACTACCTTGAGACTCCACAGTGAATTCCATGTTAGCCTGGGCTAGAACAAGATCCTACCATGATAAAACAGAACAACAACAAAGTTGACATTTTATGGGCTCAATTTTAGGCAAAAACATTCAATGTTTTACACTAAGTATGAGGTTCAAGACTTATTTTTCCTCCTATTTTTTTTCTGCTGATCATTCACTGGAAAGAATATACTTTTCAATTTACCCACTTCTTTTTTTTTTCCTTGTCACTTTTATTAGATCTTTCTTATGGTCTGTGAACTTATGTTATTAGATCCACAAGCTGCTTAACTATTAAAATGTCCCAGGAAACCAATCCTTTTATCATTCTGAAGTTGCTAGTGTTCTTTTCCCTTCAGTCCTCATCATTTTCTTTCATATACTTTTCCTATTATCAAATTCTTTTCATTGGCATGCTCTTCCTAATTGAATTTAATTTGTATATTGATATTATGGAATTTACATTTATTAAGCTATATGTTAATCTTACCTTTTCTCTCTCTCTCTTTTTTTTTTTTTTTTTTTTTTTGTTTTTTTTTTTTTGTTTTCCGAGGTAGGGTCTCACTCTGGCTCAGGCTGACCTGAAATTCACTATGTAGTCTCAGGGTGGCCTCGAACTCTCGGCGATCCTCCTACCTCTGCCTCCCGAGTGCTGGGATTAAAGGCCTGCGCCACCACACCCAGCTCTTATCTTTTCTCATAATGTTTATTTTTATTTTTTGCGATTATTGATTTTTAATATTCTGTAATATTTTCTCTGTTGACTTATGAAAGAAAATTCCATATTTACCTTCCTGTACACACACAAACTCCTTTCTCTCCTGTCTCTATCTCTCTGTTGGAATTCGTTTGCAGCAGCTGAAGGCCCTGGTACACCCATTCTCTTTCTCTCTCTCTCTTTCTCGAAAGAAAGAAAGGAAGAAAGAAAGAAAGGATTAAAGAAAGAATTTCATGGGCTGGAGAGATGGCTTAGCAGTTAAGCACTTGCCTGTGAAGCCTAAGGACCCCGGTTCGAAGCTCGATTCCTCAGGACCCACATTTGCCAGATGCACAAGGGAGCACATGCGTCTGGAGTTCGTTTGCAGTGGCTGAAGGCCGTGGCATGCCCATTCTCTCTCTCTCTCTCTCTCTCTCTCTCTCTCTCTCTCTCTTTCTCTCTCTCTCTCCCTCTTTCTCTGTCAGTCAGTTTCAAATAAATAAATAAACATAAAAAAGAAAGAATTTCAGTTTCAGATCTGTAGAAGATGAGTCATAATAGTTTTCTGAACTTGCCTAATATTGTCTGATTCAATTTTTGAACATCTTTTCTGTTTTATGTACTCATATAAAGAATTTTACCCAGTTTGACAATTTAAAATTCAGCTGCAGAATAATAACATCAAAAGAACATTTTTTGCTATTAGTCATTTGAATTTCTCTAGTTGATATCTTTAGTGGATATAAAATAGGTATCAGAGCTCATCAAACATAACTTAAAAAGGGAAGGGAAAGAGACAGGGCTCGAGTGTGCAAAAGGGAAGAGAGAAACAAGTGTAAGCAACTACTTTCTTCCATGCTCTCCTACTTTGATAAGAATAGTTTGAGCATAAAGCTGCTCAAATGGAGGAAGTAAGAAGGCTTGCAATTTCTGGTTTGTTTTTTAATATTTTTAACACTTTATGGCAACCTCAGAACATATTTCACTACATGTTTATATTCCTTATAGCTGACCACTTTTCATTCTTATGGAATACATTCTTAGACTAGTTCAAGGATCATCACATTGCTTTAGTGACCTACCTATTTTCACTTTTCTTTCTTTAACTTCACTTCATGAAGACTCTTGCTATCACTGTTGTTTTTATTACTAGCATCTAAAATGGGTGTTTGCATTTCTCCACAAGCTTTGCCATTATTTTTGCATGTGTGTAAAGTGTGTGTGTGTGTGTGTGTGTGTGTAATGCAGATACTTCAGTTCTCAGAACTCTGCTCTCCTATGAGACTGGTGTTACAGGCATTCGTCCATAACCAGCTATTTCTGTGGATCCTGTAACTAGAACTCCAGTGTTATCTCAGACCTTCTCAGAAAGGGTTCTTCACCAACAAGCCATCTCTTCAGCCCAAGCTCCGTCTTTTTTTTTTTTAATTTTACCTTCTCATAAATTCAAATACAGTTTCTGATAACTAAATTTACATCAGTCATTTTTTTCCTCAGCTATTTAAACTCTGAACAATTCACTTCATTGAATTTTTTCCATTATTTTCAGTCCAGCCTTTTTAGGGGATCCCATCTACCTGAAAATCTCTTACATGTTCACATGAAACCTAGACTCACTTGTGCCTTTTCTTTTGGCATCATCCAAAATAATAAATCTCACCACATTGAATTAATAATGCACTTCAATTCTGTGGATAAAAAGGAGCATAAACCTGGATGAAAGAAAATTGACATAAAACAAGTAAATAAATTCTTCATCATTGAATTACCAGTTAGCTTCTCATGCAGGTGTCCATGAATGTTTTAATCAGAATGGCACTGCTAATAATGAAAGCAGTTAGAAGATAATTCAATGTAATCATTTCTAGCAACTTTAGCCAACCTAACAAATGAAAACGATCTCCAATTACACATTTGAAAGAGAATGAAATTGCAATTCACCTAAGAAATGTAGTGACTCAAACAGTTTGAATAATAAAATCCAATCAAGCAATTAAGGCGCTTGCCTTGGCAAAGCCTAACAAACTGGGTTTTATTCCCCAGCACCTACATAAAGCCAGATGCACAAAATGGGGCATTCATCTTGAGTCCATTTGCAGTTGCTAGAGACCCTGGCATTCCCTTTGTCTGTGTCTCTTCTTTATATCTCTTTCTGCTTGAAAATAAATTAAAAAAAAAAAACTTAAAGCCAATCAAAACATTCATCTAAAATAATAAAAATCAGGACTGGAGAGATGGCTTAGCAGTTAAGTGCTTGCTTATGATGTCTAAGGACCATGGTTTGAGGCTCGATTCCCAGTACCCACGTAAGCCAGGTGCACAAGGTGGCGCCTGCAGCTGGAATTCATTTGGAGTGGCTGGAGACCCTGGTGCACCCATGCTCTCCCTCTCTCTCTTTTGGCCTCTTTTTCTCTGTGTGTGTCTGTTTCTCTCAAATAAATAAAAATAAACAATATTTTAAAGTAAAAAATGAATAAAAATAACTGATAATCCCCCTATAATAGTCTGATTAAAAATAGAAAAATGTAAAATGACTTTGAATTTCATTGTAAAAGTATCCAATCAAATGAAAGGAGAACTAATATAGTTCTTAATAAAATCACTCCTAGGAGCTAGGGAGATGGCTTAGTCAGCAAAGTACTTGCCACAAAAGCATGAAGTTCTGAGTTTGAAGTCAGAGGATCCTTGTTTAAGGATAGATAAGGTGACACATTACTGTAATTCCCTTGCTGTGGAGGCATACACATGCAGGCACACCACATACACTCATGCACACACACACACACACACACACATTCAAAAAAATCCTGTAAATTCAATAATCAATAATATTTCTAATAATGTATTATAATACACCTATTTCTAGAAATGATATATTTTCTTTTTTTAAAAAAAATATTTATTTATTTATTTGAGACAGAGAAAGAGGGAGAGAGAAAGAGAGAACTGGCATGCCAGGGCCTCCAGTCACTCCAAAAAACTCCAGATGTGTGTGCACCCTTATGTGGGTGCTGGAGAACTGAACCAGGATCCTTTGGCTTTGCAGGCAAATGCCTTAACAGCTAAGCCATCTCTCCAGCCCTAAATGATATATTTTCTTGAGTGAAAATTGAAATATGCACGAATGTGTCTACAATGCTACGTACTGTGGCACCCATTTAAAATATATGATACATTATAATAATACTATTTTTCCACACTATCTCTTAAAGTTTCACTATATTCATTTTGTTCATTTGAGCTAAAATTTAAATTAGTTACTTAAAATGTCTATCATATCCATATTTGTACATACACATAACTACATGTGCACATTAAAATATTCTATTTATTTGCAAGGTGAGAGAAAAAAGAGAAGCACAGGGAGAGAGAGAGAGAGAGAGAGAGAGAGAGAGAGAGAGAGAGAGAGAGAGATTGAGGAGAGAGAGAGAGACAGAGACACAGAGAGAGAGAGAGAGAGAGAGAACACAAATGAACTCCGGGTGTATCTGATTTTACATGAGTGCTAACAAATGAAACCTGGGCCATCAGGCTTCTCAAGCAAGTGTCTAACCACTGAGCAATTTCTGTATCCCCACACAATGTTTTATCTTAAATTTCGTCACATATGTTTTCTTGCAATTTGTTCTCAAAATTAATCCATTTTCCCATGTAAATTTGTAATCTGAAGTTCAGATGTTTCATCAGATTCAGGGTTAACATGTGGGACAGCAATGATTCATAAGTGGTCTTAGTTCCTCCATCTAATGACAGGTTATTTTGAATTTTCACCTTCTTGTGATGTCAGTAGTCATGACAATTAATATTTATATAACCTTTCCATGACTGATTTACTAAAATTAATTTAATAAAGCCAGAAATTGTGGGTAAGATATCATTGTTAATCATAGTATTTTTTCATTATTGTTTTCCATAGTAGATCAGTGGTATATTTCAGTTCAGCTCTGACAGAATTATGAGTTTTGGATTATAACATATACCATTTATACCCTATGTCAACAGCTGCTTCCAATAAATGCACTTTCTTTGAAAGTATGTTGTTTTTATGGATGTGTACTAGAAAATATCTTTGATTTAGAATATCCAAATGAGATATTATTTTAGACACCATCAATTGGATATCATTGACTACTCAAAACTAAATGAGTTGTCAAAATATAATTTAAATATTTTTCAATAAAATGTAAAAAAATATTAAAATTTGTTTTAATTTATAAAGCCAAATCTATAAAGATGAACTTAGTGTTATAAAAATGTTATACCATTTAGAGATGAAAGCATTTTTTTGGATTAAATATATCATGCATTTCAATTTTCTGTTGAGTATTCTAATTGTAATTTTATCCCTGTAATCAATTCAAATGACTGTTGAGTTAAATACTGGCATATATATTTGAGTGCAATGCTAAACAAAAGTGTGAAATGAAACATGTAAATATATATTAGATGCCACACATTTGAATCCCATATTTTATACAGAAGTTGCCTTTGATCCTTTATCTCCACCCAAACCATTTGTTCCATTCCATATATTAGTCAGATGATATATATATTTTTTTTTTTCAGAGTTCTGTAGAGGAACAGGTAGAACAAATTGGTATTAAAAAGGGAATTTATTGGGTTAACTTACAGTAATCCAGTAATAGATGTCTTCAAGCTTGAGAGTAAAGGAACCCAGTGGTTTATCAGTCTATGAGACTGGATGTGTCATCAGTCCCAATCTGTCACTGAAAGCATGGAGGATTACCTGTAAGCCACTGATTTTGAGTTCACATTAGAATGCAGAGGAAACTTTGTCCCAATGTGGATGAAGTTCAGCCGAACACGATAGATGCATGTAGGTGTGAACAGTGAGGGGCAGCCAGGTAATAGGCATTCACAATTGAGTAGCACATGAAGCCAGGAGGGGGCAAAAAGAAATAACTGTTTCTTCTCAGAGCATCTTTATCTATAGCCCACGATGAAGAGGCCCACCCACTCTACAGGAAGGAATTTGTCCTTCAGTTAGTCCTTTCAGGAAGCAACCTCACAGACTCACTCAAAAATAATCTCTGTGTATTCATAATATGATCAATTTGACAACAGAAGTTAAGTATCGCAACATGCCCTCTATTAAGATTCCTTAAATCAGTACTGAAACTTCTTTTTTGCTAAGTAATGGGGAGGAAGAGGCACCTTTATCCAGTATTACTTTACACATTCAATATCCTGACATACTGATATTATACTCTACTGGCTAAGGAAGGATTAGGCCTTTATTCTATAATAGCTAAGGGGAACATTCTTGCCAAAATATGATCTTGAGTATTTGGATTTATATTTCTATTAAATGACAACTTCCTTTTAACAATCTTTCCTAAAGATGACATATTTATCACACATTTTTCCAGAGAAAATGCCAATATTTACATATAGCTAAAATAATTGTTTATATTAAAATTATCAATAACATTCACATTCAGACTTTACTTCTATGTTGAATAGGTATTTTTTTAAATAGATGATAATGTAGTTACATAATTAATTGTAATGTCATTAGCAAGAGAAGGATTTGCAAACTGTGTAACATACCAATTATAGACAGGCAAACAGTGAGCTATAATAGTTATTGTTATGAGACTTCTGATTAAGATGGTGGTGTAGGTACCATGCCAAAGTAGTTTAGGGGGTGGGGGGAAAGCCAAAAAAAAAAAAAAACTCATCAAAATACACACTTTTACTAAAAAGTAAGGTGTATAGAGAATTGAAATGGCAACGGAGAAGTAGGAGAGATCCAGAGCATTCAGAGCACAAACAGGCCAGCAAAAGCAGCTCTGGGTCCACATGCAGAATGGAGGAGGTGCATTAGCCAGCCCCAGGCTTGGTTTGAGCCACAGGAAAAGCCAGGTGAGGAGATTTTCCACTCACACTGGGGCTCTCCACAAACTCAAGAAACGTGAAGGGAGAATGGCAGTGAAGAACGGAGGAGCAGATCACAAGGTAGAAGAACACAGGGAACAGTGAGTGAACTAGAGCAAATTGGCAGCTTTGCCTACCCCACCACCAGTGCCTAGCTCCAGCGAACAGAGCAGCGGTCCAGGGACCTGGTCACGTACTAGAACCCACAGCAGGCCCAAGCAAGAGCAGAGGTAACTGGGATTACAACAGAGAAGGGTCTCACCTGGTCACAAGTTGACTTGGAACCCTCAACAGATCAGAAATCTTAACATCTTTGTTATCAGGATGCAAGGTGTCGGTGGGGCACCACACACCCTAAAGGACAGTTAGAGGATCTGATTGTCATAAGACATACTCTTAGATAAATACTCCAGGCTGTTTTCATTGAAAGTGTACATTGTTTAGTTAAATTTTAGAAACTATCTGTATTTGAATCCACTCAGCCTGGCTAAATTCTCTCATAGTATGCAAACCCAATACCTAGGGTCATGTTTGTAGATACTCAGAGTCTTGAGAGCCACACATAACACCATAAGCTGCTACCCTGAAGTTTCATAATATCAGATTGACTAATACATCTAATAATACCCAGCTAACTAGAAAATCCAATCATTAAATAATACAGGATGCAAAAATATATACATTATAACACAAGAAATATCAAAAGTCAAGAGAATATAAATCCAACAAAAAGTATTAATGCATCAGAAATGACTTCCATTGAGAACGAGTTAGAGGAAATGACTGAGAAAGATTTCAAAAGAATGATTATAAGTATGTTCAAAGTAGTAAAAGAAGAAATCAAAGGAATCAAAGAAAAAACAGGATACCAATCTAATGAAATAAAGAGGTCAATACTAGATATAAATAAGGAAGTAGAAATAATAAAGAAAAACTAGTCAGAATTACTAGCAATGAAGAACACAGGTATTGAAATTTAAAAGAAAAAAAAAAAAAAAAACTCTGTAGAAAATATCACCAGTAGAATGGATGAAGGAGAGGACATAATAAGCTAGAAGACCAGGTGGCATATCTAATACAGTCCAACAAAGAGAAAGACAAACTAATAGAAAAGTATGAGTGGGAATTACAAGATATTGGGGACACTATGAAAAGATCAAACATAAGAATTCAGGGCACAGTAGAAGGAAAAGAAATTCACTCCAAAGGCATAGTATGTGTCTTCAACAAAATCATAGAAGGAAACTTCCCCCAAATTGGGAAAGAGGTGCCAATGCAGATATAGGAATCCTTTAAAACACCAGCCAGACAAAACCTAGAAAGAACCTCTCTTGGTCTTATTATAATCAAACTACCAAACACACAAACCAAAGAAAAAATATTGAAAGAAGTCAGAGAGAAAAATCAAGTTACCTACGAAGGCAATCCTATCAGGATTGTGGCAGATTACTAAACACAAATTTTAAAAGCCAGAAGGGCATGGAGTGATGTATCCCAAGTTCTGAAAGATAACAACTATCAACCAAGGTTACTTTATCCTGCAAAGCTATCCATTCAAATAGATGGATAAATAAGGACATTCCATGACAAAAGCAACATAAAGGACAATTTGAAGACAAAACCAACTCTACAGAAAATCCTTGAAAGAATCCTCCATGCTGAAGAAAAATAAATGTACATATATAAGGAGCCAGGAAAAAAAAAAAATTCCTCAAATACTAGTTAACACAAGAAAGCAAAGGTAGAACTGGAATAAGTACAAAAAAATGGCAAAAATGAATACACACCTTTCAATAATATGTCTTAATATCAACGGACTCAAAGCAATATCCATACCTTTGTAGACTGGGTAAAAAAGCAGGATCCTTCAATTTGTTGCCTCCAAGAAACCCACCTTTTTACAAAGGATGTACACTATGTTAGGGTGAAAGTTTGGAAAATCTTGTTTCAAGCAAACAGACCCAGAAAACAAGCAGGGGTTGTTACCCTAATATCTTACAATGTAGACTTCAGTCCAACATTAGTTAAGAAAGATAAGGAAGGCCACTTTATATTGATTAAAGGCACCCTCCAACAGGAGGACATTGCAATCCTAAACATATATGCACCTAAATAGGGGCCCCCAAATTCATCAAAGAAACGCTATTACAACTAAGGTCAAAGATAACACAAAACACAGTGGTAGTGTGTAACTTCAACACTCCACTTTCATCAATTGACAGATCATCCCAAGAAAAAATAAACAGAGAGACATCTGGACTAAATGAGGTCATAGAAGGAATGGACCTAACAGATATATGCAGGCCATTTCATCCAAATGCTGCAAAATATACATTCTTTTCAGCACCACATGGAACATTCTCCAAAATAGACGATATATTAGGATACAAAGCAAATCTTAACAAATACAGGAAAATTGAAATAATTGTTTCCATTCTACCTGACTACAATGGAATCAAACTATAAATCAATAGCAAGAAATGCTGTAGAGCATACACAAAATCATTGAAATTAAACAACACACTACTAAATGATGAATGGGCCAATGATGAAAACAAGAAGGAAATCAAAAAATTTATAGAGTCAAATGATAATGAGAACACACCATACCAAAATCTCTGGAACACAATAAAGGCAGTCCTAAGAGGCAAATTTACAGTTTTAAGTGCCTATATTAAGAAATTAGAAAGGTCGCAAGTAAATGACCTAATACTGCTCCTTAAAGCCTTGGAAAAAGAAGAGCAAGGCAAACCCAAAATCAGTAGATGGGAAGAAATGATAAAGATTAGGGCAGAAATTAATGAAAGAGAAAACAATAAAACAAACAAAAAACAATCCAAAGAATCAATGAAACAAAAACTTCTTCCATGAAAGGATAAACAAGATTGATAAACCCTTAGCAAATCTGAACAAAAGAAATATAGAAGGGACACGAATTAATAAAATTAGAGATGAAAAAGGTAACATCACAACAGATGCTAGAGAAATTCAAAAAATCATAGGGACATAATAAAAAAGCATATACTCCACAAAGTATGAAATTCTGAAAGAAATGGATGATTTACTTGATTTATAGGACCTACATAAATTAAATCAAGATGAGATTAATCACTTAAATAGACATATAACAAGCATGGAGATCCAAGAAGTTATGAAAAATCCCACAACTATAAAAAGGCCAGGCCCAGATGGATTCACTGCTGAATTTGACCAGAATTTCAGGGAAGAAATAACACCATTGCTTCTTAAGCTTTTCCATAAAATAGAAAAAGAATGGATCCTATCAAACTCTTCTATGAAGCCTGAATCACCCTGATACCAAAACCAGGCAAAGATAGGAAAAAAAAAAAAAAAGAAATTATAGACGAATATGAATCTCCATTATGAACATAGATGCAAAAATTCTCAACAAAATATTGGCAAACAGAATACAAGAATATATCAGAAAGATCATTCACCCTGACCAAGTGGGCTTTATCCCAGAGATGCAGGGATAGTTCAACATACACAAATTAATAAATGTAATACATTATAAAAATGGACTGAAGGACAAAAATCACATGATCATCTCATTAGATGAAGAGAATGCATTTGACAAAACCCAACATCCCTTCATGATAAAGTCCCACAGAGACTGGGAATAGAAGAAAAATATCTCAATATAATAAAGGCAAAAAATAAAAATAAAAAGAATAAAGGCTATTTATGACAAGCCTACTGCCAACATTTTAATAAATTGGGAAATATGGGAAGCTTTTCCACTAAAATCAGGAACAAGACAAGAGCATCCACTGTCCCCACTTTTATTTAGTATAGTCCTGGAAGTCTTAGCCATAGCAATAAGGCAAGAGCCAAACAAAAAAGGGATACAAATTGGAAAGGAAGAGATCAAGTTATCATTATTTGTAGGTGACATGATTCTATATATAAAGGACCTGAAAGACTCTACCAGCAAACTGTTAAAGCTGATAAACACCTTCAGCCATGTAGCAGGATACAAAATAAATACACAGAAATCAGTAGCTTTCCTCTAGCCTTCTAACAACAAACACACAGATGATGAAAGCAGAGAATCACTCCCATGCACAATTTATTCAAAGAAAAGAAAGTACCTTGGAATAAACCTAACCAAGGAAGTAAAGGATCTCTACAATGAAAACTATAAAACACCCAAGTGAGAAATTGCAGAAGACACTAGGAAATGGACAAACATCCCTTGTTCCTGGATTGGAAGAATCAATATTGTGCAAATGCCAATCTTACCAAAAGCAATCTACACATTTAAAGCAATCCCCATCAAAATTCCAAAGTCATTCTTTGCAGAAACAGAAAAAGCAATCCAAAAATTCATTTGGAATCACAAAAAAACCTCAAATATCTAAAATACTACTGAGCAACAATAATAAGTCAGGAGGTATCACCATACCCGATTTTAACCTATACTACAGAGCCATAGTAACAAAAACAGCATGGTACTGGCACAAAAGCAGATATGTTGATCAATGGAACAGAAGAGAGGACCCAGATATAAGTCTAGGTATCTATAGCCACCTGATATTCTATAAAAATGTCAAGAAAATACTCCTTGGAGAAAACATAGCCTCTTCAGCAAATGGTGCTGCAAAAATTGGACATATATCTGTAGAAGGATGAAAATAGATTCTTCTGTCTCCATGCACAAGAATTAAGTCCAAATGGACTAAATACCTAAACATCAGACCTGAAACTCTGAAATTTGTAAAGGAAAAAGTAGGGGAAACCCATCAACATATTGGTCTTGGCAAAGACTTTCTGAATATAACTCCAATTTCTCAGGCAATAAAACCAGAGATTAACCACTGGGACCTCATGAAATTGCAAAGAGTTTGCACTTCAGAGGACACTGTGCATAAAGCAAAGAGGCAACCTACAGAATGGAAAAAAAATCTTTGCCAGCTATACATATGATTGAGGGTTAATATCTATGATATAAAAGAACTCAAAAAGTTAAATAGTATGAAATCAAACAAGCCAATAAAATAATGGACTATGGAGCTAAATAGAGAGTTCTCAACAAAGAAATATGGATGGTGTATAAGCGTCTAAAAAAATGTCTGACATCCCTAGTCATCAGGGAAATGCAGATTAAAACTACATTCAGATTCCATGTAACTCCTGTCAGATTGGCCACCATCATGAAAACAAATGATCACAAATGCTGGCTGAGATGTGGAAAAAGAGGAACCCTTCTACACTGTTGGTGGGAATGAAATCTGGTCCAGCCATTGGGGAAATCAGTATGGAGGTTCCTAAGACAGCTAATAATTGATCTACTATATGACTCAGCTATAGCACTCCTAGGCATATATCCTAAGGACTCATCCCATTTCCTTAGTATTATAAGCTCAACTATGTTCATTGCTGCTCAATTCATAGTGGACTGGAAACGAACCAGCCTAGATGTGCCTCAACTAATGAGTGGATAATGAAGATATGGCACATTTATACAATGGGGTTCTATTCAGCATTAAAGAAAAATGAAGTTATGAAACTTTCAGGAAAATGGATGGATCTGGAAAGGATTATACTAAGTGAGGTAACCCAGGCCCAGGAAGACAAGCACCACATGTTCTCTCTCATATGTGGATCCTATCTACAGATGATTCGGCTTCTGGGGGATAAGGAAAAATCTCAGTAGCAGAGGCCAGTAAGCTAAAAAAGAAATATAAAGGAAAGGGAAAGGAAGGGAAGAGGGTACTTAATATGTTGGTATTGTATATATGTAAGTAGAAGAATAGATTAATGGGGGTAAAAAGGCCCAAAATGAGGTCAGAGGAAGAGATTGAGTAAAGGGAAGGTGGAGGGGGAGCTAATCAAAATCTAAGAGGACACAAATAAACCAAATGGAATCCTCCAGTTTCAAACAATGGAACACTCAGGAGCCATAGATCGTTGTTAGAAAGTTTTCAGGGCCAGGGATGGGATACCTCTTGTGACTTGGCCAGGTAGGTCCCTGGTGGCCCCAAAATATTATAGGCCATTGCTGAGGACCTTGGTTTCCCACCAGGAATAGATGGTAAGATGCTATTGTTGAGGACTCCACATACTTGGGCTGCAAATCCACTGAGAAACCCTGCTGGAACTGATCTGATAACCTCCTCCATGTAGACCAGCTGACAGAAAGCTGGAAGAAGCCATTCTACATGTAGTCAATGGGAGAAAGAGATACCACCAGTGAAGATGCTCAACAGTGGACACTGCAAGCCTTATAATTGGCCAGCCAGCCCAAATGAGCCAATGGGTGCAATAGGGGCACATCTGTCATGGTGGAAACTAACTGCCTTCCAATTAAACTGGAGTCTAGCTCCATGGGAGGGAATTCATCCCTTATACTGAAAATTTAAAACAGGGGTAGTAATAAAACCTAGGGGTGTAATATTTGCTAATGTGTGAAAAATATATATACCATGCTTATCAAACTGCCCAGTAAGCACTTCTCTTAATACTTATACCCTTATATTAATGCTACTCTCACTTTGTTTAGAAAATCTTCTCTTTTTAGATGGCAGTGACCTTGGAAGGACTCAGAAGGTATCATAGTGCTGGAAAGAAGTGACTGGAGTACTGAGTAACATCCCAATCACACCTTCCAAGGCTCAGGGTATAACACGGAAGAGGTGGCGGAAAGAATGGGAGAGCCAAAGGAAGGGTAGGACTCCTTACAATGTGCTTCCCTCCACAAAAAAAAAAAAAAATAGTTATGGTTATGGATAGAAATTTTCTGTCTTTTGTCAGGTAAATAATGGATGGTCTGCTAAAACCCAGGTCTTAATGTTACTAAAATTATACATGATTTCCCAAATAGAAAAAAGCTTCCAGTAATTATGATCTATCAAAACAAATATCTCTATACCATGTTGGTTTACCCATTGCTATGTATGTTATAATTGTTTATGAATTTATAATTAATATTTCATTCATTTATTTATATGAAAGAGAGTGAAAGAACCCAAGAGACACAGACAGAGAGAAAGGGAGAAAATGAGTACACCAGTGCCTCTAGCCATTGTAAATAATCTCCAGAAACATGAGCCATGCTTTTTCATCTGGCTTTATATGAGTGCTGGGGAATCAAACTCTGGACTTCAGGCTTTGCAGATAAGTACTTTAAAAGCTGATATATCTCTTCAGCTATGAATTTATATTTAAGATTCTGAAACATAACTGACATAATTAAGTTAACTATCAAAGGCTTCAACAGGTCATTGAAGATAGAAGCTCTGAGCTTATGTAGATTTATTTGCTCCACTGACTCTTAGGTGAAGCTTATTAAGGGGACTACACAAGATGATCAATACCAATACTAACTAAAACCCATGATATATAAGAATTCATATTTCTAGGGACAATCAAGATATGCTGAGTCAGATCCTCTTAGGTTAATCTTGGGGTCTTCTGACATAAGTGTTAAAACTATATTTTTGAGAAAATTGTCAACTTAGGGTTTTATCTTCTCTTTCAATAATATTTAAAAATAATTGAATGTCTATTTACTAGTTAGAAAGCAGGCTAGGCCTGGTTTAGACATTTATGTGTAAACAGAAAATATGCATTACAGAACTAATTAAGAAATTAAAAACATATATTTTACTTTAAACATCTTAAAAGTGACATCTTGAAGACCAGAGAGATGACTTAGCAGTTAAGGCCCTTGCCTGAAAATCTAAAAGACTCAGGATCCATGTAAGCAAGATACACAAATTGGCACATGCATCTGGAGTTTGTTTGCAGTGGTTAAAAACCCTGGCACACCCATTCTTTCTCTCCTTCTCTCACTCTCTCTCTTCCTCTTCCACTCTCTCTCACTGTTTCTCTCTTTCAAATAAAAAAATAGAATAAAATAATCATTTTAAAACAGTGACATCTTGAAAGTTCAAAAAGTAGTATTCATAGTTTATTATTATTAAATAATAATTGCATATTGATATTTACATTTGTATTTAGTTATAATATTGAATTCTATTTTACTGATTATCAATATTCATCAGTATTAAATAATTACTTGCTATTTGTAAATTTGATTAGTTATGTCTAAATTTCATATTGAACTGTCATAAGTTAGGTAAATGAATAAAACACTTGGCTAGATATAAATGAGTCAAGAAGAGACTTTCAAACTACAGTCTTTCCAGACCTCTCATGTGGATCCTTGTGGGAAAGTACAAAAGCCAATGTACTGAGCTCTATTGATATATAGTCATAAAATGTTCTTGTCATATTATAACATTTTATTGCTTGCTGTTTTATGTCTATGCTGAAATTCCCAACTTGTGTGTGTATATTCTTCAACTTTTCCAATTCAATCTTTAACATATTTTCACATATTTTAAACATTTTCTTGTCTGAAAGTTAAAAACACAGGCTCATTTCTGAGTGTGGTTTTGTTGATTACTTTCTGTATTGAGGTACATTTCTATCTTGTTTGTGTATTTTGCAGTGTTGTGTTGAATGCCAAATGTCACACATAAGTCAATAGAAAGCACAATTTAAATCCTGTCTATTCTCCACATGCACACTTTCTCAACTAGAGCACACATACCACAGCATTTCTGTGGTATGTTAATGCAAACTATTTAGGACATGGACTTGTTATTCTTACCTTACTTATTGCTTCAAATTCCTCTTGAGTTAACCTTCACTTTGGCTTGTCTCACCTGTATTCAACATTGCTCACCATCAATTTTCAGACTTCTTGCTTATGTCTCAAAATAGGAATTTCTCACTTTCTTGAGCCTCCCCAACTGTAAATTGTTATTTGTTTTTATTTTTCATGGTTTTTAAGCCTCTGATGATAATCTTTCCAAAACATTCCCTGATAGGAGTCATTCCTGATGAGTACTGTTCATTTCTTTCCACTCTATTTCACCCATTCATTATCTTTCTTCCTTCGCAATGGGACTAGTTACCCATCCCAAATTTAAACAACAATACTAATTATTTCATTATTTCTGTGGATCAAGTATCAGAGTAGAGTTTAACCTCAAGGTCTAACCACAGCAGATAATCAAGTTGGAATCTGCGGCTACCATCTCAAGGTCTGACTGAGACAAGGATGTGTTTTCAAACACATTCATGGGTAACTGTCAAGCCTTATTTTTGGTTGACTTTTAACCTGAAAAAAGTAGGTGATTCGCTTGTAAATTTTTCAAAGGGTGGATAACACCAAGACAACTTACTTTTAAAGGATACAAGAAGAGGCTACTTATGTCAGTTGTCTCTTTTGCAACTTTTTACATATTAGAAGCAATTCACTAAGTTAAGGCATCATTCATGGATAAAGAGTTACACAAAACTTTCCAATTAAAAAATGAAGACAGAAAGAGGTGGACTTAGGAGCAAGCAGCATGGCTACAAATAAGAATTGTTACATGTATTAATGATTTAGCTCTGGAATTTTAAAGCTATCAGGTTACTCTGTTTTCTATCACTGATCCTTTCTACTTTTTAATTTTTTGTTTATTTTTATTTATTTATTTGAGAGAAACAGACAGAGAGAGAAAGAGGTAGATAGAGAGAGAGAGAGAGAATGGGCGAGCCAGGGCCTCCAGCCACTGCAAACGAACTCCAGATGCGTGCGCCCTCCTGTGCATCTGGCTAACGTGGGTCCTGGGGAACCAAGCCTCGAACTGGGGTTCTTAGGCTTCACAGGCACGCGCTTACCTGCTAAGCCATCTCTCCAGCCCCTTTCTACTTTTTAATACATTGACAGGTAACAACTGACTAATTACTTACTGAGGTTTTATAAGCAATGTAAAATATGTAAATAGAAAATATAACCTTATTATTATACATATAGAACTAACAAATTTACTGTAATCTAGTAATTTAAAACTGTGTTTAACAATTTAATCCCAATGTAGAATAGAATCTAGGACACACATTATACCTACAAACCTCAAAAGCATTCACAGAATGTTATTTTAATCCCGTATTTCCAGAAGTCATTCTGGAATGATTACTGTAAGAGGTCAGACAAATAATCAGTTGTTAATTCTTTTGGAGAAATTAAAATGAAATTGTTACCAAAACCAACATAATGTTTCTCCCAATGTGGTTGTAAACTATTCTAGATCTATTTATTTTCTCATGCTTTCAACTTTCCCTTCATAGTTCTTCATAGTTCAAGCATCATCATGACATTACATTGTATATCACAGAGATTTTCTTTTTCTTTTTCTTTTTTGAGATATGGTTATAGGTATCTCATACTGGCCTTGGGCTCCTTACATGGCAAAGAATGTCTTAGAGAGTCTGGTACTCTGACCCCTAATGCACCTCTAACAAGCACTATGGTTGCAGGTAAATGCTACCATAAGCTTTCTTTGTCACAGTAATTTTTAAGAATATGTCCTACTTATTTATTGGATCATATATCAATTTATATGAACTGGTATCTATCCTGATATAGTCATTTTGTCTTTTTGTAATATTATAATATTTATTCTAGGCAAAGAAAAATTATGTCTCTCTGTTTTTGAACTTGACTTTTACTGGGTTTCGTAACAAGATTAGTTTATTTAATTTCCAAGTCTCTTTAATATATTTTTGTTATCACATTTTCAATTTTTTTCTTGAGTTAACAAATAAAAATGGGCTTACTTTTTTAATAACTTCAAAAAAGGATCCTGAGTTCTGCATTACACTCATAAGTCTTACTTATATTTTATACCCAAGCTCTCCAGCTTTATCACAAAACAATCTTTACACATAGTTCACATTTTTCCTTCCATCCACTTATTCCAGCATCCAACTCTCCATGCTTGCTTTCCCAAAGGACTCACCATGATTTCACCCCCAAGTCCACTGAGCACCCTTCAGTCCTTACCTCATTCTATTTCTTTTGAGTGTCTAATACTCGGCCATTTTTTTTTCTTTCTTGAAATTCTCCAGAGGCTTTATTAACACTATTGTGCTGGGTTAGACAAACATCAGCTTATTCTTTATTTCTGAAATGCTCAAGGTGCAGCCAATTAAGTCACTGTAAATGAAACAGAACTCCATGAACTAAATTCTCAAGTCATCTGAACAGTAAATATAAAACCATTTTCTCAGGCTAAAGTCTGTGTCCTGCCTGGAGCTTCTTTGTAGGCTGTTGTATGAACATTAGATGCTATTCATTTCAGATGATTTCATTGCTCAGCTGTTCAACACTCTTGCAAGGATATGGTTCCTTCCCCATTAAGTATGTACCCAACTGCTGCCTTGCAATTGTTTCCAAGAAAATCTTAGTGAGAAATTATATACTTTTGTATTTAACCTCTCTGAAAATTCATCAAGGTGTGTTTGAAGATGTGATATTGAAGGAATATGGATTAAAGAACTACAAACTATCCCACTTTTAGGTAAGCTAATGTGCAACACCACTCCTCCCTTAAAATAAGACTTCTTTACATATATCACATTGTGTGAATCTCACTTAATGGTGGTTATTTATTTATTTATTTATTTAACAGAGGAAGCAGGGAGTTAGAGAGAGATAATGGGTATGCCTGGGCCTCCTGCCACTGCAAATGAACTCCAGACATATGTGTCCCTTGTGCATCTGGCTAACGTGGGTCCTGGGGAATCAAACCGGGTTCCTTTGGCTTTGCAGGCAAATGCCTTACAATCCCTCCAGCCCACAGTTGTTATTTATTGATCAAACAAAACAGTGAACAAGGGCATGCATTTGCTGTGAGACAGGAACAGCCATAAACCCAATTCAACAACTTCTTCATAATGAAAAACTATTCATTTCACTAAAAATACAGACAGTGATTAAAAACATTTACCTTTGTAAGATAACTTTCAATTTTCATGGAAAGAAATCTTCAATAATATTCATTTTTACTCTTTCACCATGCTGATGGCAGTATTACTTCAAATATTTCTTATAATATTTAAAGTCCTCTGAAATAAACTCCTTCTTAAATTTTTCATGCTTCTGAATTTATTGAGAGACTACAAAGCTTATAAAGAAGGATGCACTGTAAACTATGTGTAAGTCATGTCACCTACCCTGTTTCATTAACACTTATTATCTTTGATTTCTGTGCTAGCTCTACAGGTATATAGTACACATATGCAATATTCAATCCACATTTCTAAAAAGTGTTTTTGAATATATGGGCATGTGTGCACAGCTCTCTCAATGAATCCAGGTTATAAACTTTTGAGGGAAAGAGCATAATTTGTATTTGTTCACTTGTTTATGAGTTTGTTTTTCTGTTTGATTTTTATACTTAAAATTATTGCAATTGCTTCTCATTGAAAGATATAGCTAAAACAATGCCATATGCCGTGTATGTGTGTAGCAAGTTGTTAAATGTATCATGCAGTGTCTTTTTTGAGTTTTATCTTTGGTCTTAAAAATATAAATAACTTGAACTAATCAGTGAAAACATATTAGGAAACTTGCAGATGTAATTTATAGAGAAAGATAATAGGCATGTATTTTTAAATCCCATAGCTGGTTGAACCAACAAGAGAACACTGAAGTTATCATAAGAATAATTCAAAACATTTTTTAAGTATTTTTAATATTTTTGAATTTATTTTATTTATTTGAGAGTGAGAAAGAGAGCAAGACAGGCAGATAGAGAGGGAAAATGGGCCCACCAGAGCCTTCAGCCATTGCAAACAAACTCCAGATGCCTACACCACCTAGTGCCTTTGGCTTATGTGTATCCTGGAGAATGGAACATGAGTCCTTCCTCTTTGTAGGCAGGCACTTTAAGAGCTAAGCCATCCATCAAGCCCTTAAATCCTTTTTGTCTGTTCACAATAAATAACACAGATTAAGAGCTACATAAGTAAAATTGACCTTGATTTTTATAACTTAAAATGATTTTTACAGGACTTGTACTTTAGAGATGAGATAGTTGACATTTTTACACTCCTTTCCTAAGTAGAAATATATATTCTGGACATTACATAGTAAACCTTTAGAAGACTCTGAAAAGTGGAAAACAAATGAAACTATATAGAAATCTCAGGACCCAAGAAACAAAATGGTTATATGAGTTCTGTTTATTTTTAATATTTTTTCACTCTTAATACATAGATTGAGTGGATGAACTTGGCAAACAGAAATGCTACATGTTGCATACAAAATTTTACAGGGCACCTACTACTATATACTAATGCCAAAGAAAAGTTAGGGTTTCTCAATCTCATCTATGCAATACTGTTTAGGAAGACTAAAATTTCCCATCCTCCAGGTTAAGACAAGTAACCCCATGTCTCCTGTCATAATGTTTACTGCAGGAACAACAGTTTACATTCCTATCAGGCATTAATAAGGCATCACCTAGGCATCCTGTAAGAGTAGCAACTATGTAGTGTAGAACACAGACTGGCACCTAATTTGTAGCCATGAAATGCTCACCCTTGCTGAATGGCATCAGAGGAGTCTGAATGGAGTGTCAGGGTTTTTCACCAAGTCCAATAATGACTCACCTCTCTGTTCTGTCTTTGGAAGCCTGATGTGGATCAGAATTGTAATAGTCCCAATCCTAGATATCTGGGGAGGTTTGGACAAGAACTAGAACTCATGCTAATCAGAAGACACCACTTACCAAACAGTACTGCAAATGTAGGGCTACATCTTGTCACAATGACACTGCATTTGAGGAATAAAACAGAGGTTTCAATAGGGCCAATATTCTCATAAATAATGTCTTAAAGGACCACATTTAAAATTTTTTTTTTAAAAAACTGTTTCTCCCACCAAGAAACAGAAATATCTCAAATTATGAAAAGCTAAAATCAGGACAATAATTTTATAATTAATGTAATTATACCATAAATGAGATGTTAGTTATTTGATAAATTTCTCACCATTAAAATGCTAAATGCAGTAACCAACATGCTTAAACACTGAAAGCATATAAAATTCCATCAAACATAATATCAACAAATGAGGGTGGTGGATTTACCTCAGAAGAAGAGCATTTACCTGGGTTAGGTCCTCAGCACTAAAAAAAAAATTTAGAAAACAGCAAATAAATAAATAAATTAAATAAAAACAAGAAATATATAGTATCAACAAATAAAGTCAGTTCATATAAGAAGAAATAACTACATCATATAAAGTTATAATATACAATATGGGGAACATGTACATTGGAGGACGAAGTGAACAGCTGGAAAGAAATGATAAAGTTGAAACTAGAAATGCTGAAATTATCCAAATAGAATAGCATAATTTAAAAGACTAAAATGGGCTTCAGAGATGGTTCAGTGGCTAAATTCTTAGCATGTTAGCATGAACATCTGAATTAAAAACCCCATTGCCAGTGTTAAAGCCAAGTGGTGCACCCCTTTAATTCCAGTGGTGGGTGGTGGAGACAGAATTGTTAGAGTTTATTTGCTTGCTAGTTGTTGCAGCAGGTTTGCAGAAACACCCGACAAAGAGCAGTTTGTAGGAAAAAACAAAAAGTTTATTTTTGCTTACAAATTTTAAGGGAAACTTCAAGATGGCAGGGGGAAATGATGGTATGAGTGGGGCTGAGGGACATCACCTCCTGTCCAACATAAGATGAACAAAAGCAACAGGAGAGTGTGCCACACACTGGCATGGGGAAACTGGCTATAACACCCATAAGCCCTCCACAAACAATACACTGCCTCCAGGAGGCTTTAAGTTTCAAATTGGCATTAGCTGGAGACCTAGTAATATTCAGAATACCTAAGTTTATGGGGAGACAGTGGAATCAAGCCACCACACTGTCTGGCCAAATCGGTGAGCTTTGATTCAGTAAGAGATTGTGTCTCCAAGAAGCAGATGAAGAGTAACTGAGGATGACATGTGACATCAACCTCTGGTCTGTTCATGCACACATGCATAGACATATATCCACACACCCAAATGTTCCCACATACATGTGAACACAACTATATACATATAAGAACAGCATAAATACATATCCATGAAAAAAATAACCAATTCAAGGGAGTCAACAATAGAAAACACCCCCAGATAAGGTAGGTATCAAGAGCTGTGTGATTTAACAATAGAACTAAAATTCATGGCACTGGGATATCAGGCAGATAAAAGAATAATAATATGACTGAAAGGTTATTAAAAAATAGGTGACAGAAAATTCTAATAATCTAAAATTTTAAGATTAGCAACTTGTAAATAGAACAAACTTAAAGAAATCCATACCTTCACACATAGCAATAAAACTTCAGAAAATTAAATTCAAAAAAAAGGAAGCAGAGAGAGGGAGAGAGAGAGAGAGAGAGATTTATTATGTATTATTCATTGTGAATAAACATTTTGAACTATAGTGGTTACTTCATAATCAGAAAGAATGAGAAAGAAGTGTCTCAACATTCAATATTTATAAATTCTGAAACACACATACACACACACACACACACACATACAGAGAGAGAGAGAGAAAGAGAGAGAGAGGAGGGAGAGACATGAGTAGTTGACAAGGCACAATCCTTTATTAAAAGAATGTATTTATTTGAAATAAAGGGGAAAGACATTCTAAGATAAAGAATAAGAAAATTTATGACTAATCAAAGAAGTTTCTCTAAAAAGAAAAATAGGGGCTGGACAGATTGCTCAGTGGTTAAGGTGCTTCCTGGCAGTGCCTAAACCTGGATTTGATGGCCCATTACCCATAAAAAGCCAGATGTACCAAGTGGCACATGCATTTAGAGTTTATTTCCAATGGCTAGAGGCCCTGGTTTGCACATTCTGTTGTTCTCTCTCCTCTCTATCTCTCTCTGCTCAAAAATAAATAAAAATATGGAGTTTGAGGCAGGAGGACACCTGGGCATACAAAGTCAACTTTGTCAGATCCTTTCAAAAAAGAAGAAGAAATTATTCTTGGAACATTATGAAGACAGAATACATTAAGTAGGAATGTAAGAACATATATGATTTTCCTTCTTTTGTGGAAAATTATTTCCTTTCTCGTTAGTAAGTCTGTTTGAGAGTAGAAATAAAATTTAATATCTTCTTTTGTTGTTGTTGTTGTTTGTTTGTTGAGGTAGTTGTCTCACTCTAACTCAGGCTGACCTGGCATTCACTATGTAGTCTCAGGGTGGCCTTGTACTTATGGTGATCCTCATACCTCTGCCTCCCAAGTTATGAGACTAAAGGTGTGCACCACCATGCTCAGATTAAAATTTAATAATTTCAAAAGATAGATATGGAAACAATCAGGGAAATAAATATCACTAATACCATCTAATGTAACTAGAACAACCCAAAATAAAACATTTTAAGAGAATACAGTTGTGTGATATGGAAAAAAATGTGATTATGATGATATGCCACAAAACATCAATGGTATGAAATCTAAGAGGTTATGGTAATATCAAAGTGATGTCAGAACAAATTAATTTACCAAAGCCAGGAGAAGCATTAGATTATGACAAAACTTTAATTGTGAACCAATTTGTTATATATATTATATGCAAATGGCCAATGCAACAATGGCATTGGAAATGGGTATTAGAGAAAGGGGTTAAGAGAAATCAAAAGAATAGAGATCTAATCCAATAGGAATGGTGTCCTTATAGGAAGGCAAATAGACACCTGGCAATCAGGCTTACAGACAAAAGCTAATGTGCAACTATTCAGGAAATAAGAGGAGTAGCATGATACAAGATCTTATTTCAAACCAGCCTCTCTGGCACCTCTTAGATTTCAAACATACAGAAAAATAATAAATTTCTCTTGAGGAACCCATCCAGTTCATTGTACTTTGCTGTGGAAGCCTGAGCAGGTTTAACAATTGACTATCAAGAAAACAGACAGTAAGATACGTAGGTGATAAAATGAGCTTATTGCTAAAGATGTGAAGTGAGAGTGGTGCAAGTGGAAGAACAAACAGATGGATTCATGAATAAATGTGAACATGTGTATGTCATTCCAATACCTGTATGAAGAAAAGTGGAAAATCAGCAAGGAGACAGAGTGAAACAGACCCTAACAGTATTTAATGAGAATTTATATAACATGAACACAATGCATGAAAGTCCTCATGAAACACCCTCAACCATTACAAAACAAAGTGACTTAGTCCTTAATAATATCTAGGCACAATCTAATGCCAACCACAACATACAAATATGGAAGTTCAAAACTTCCCTGGGCTATGTAGGAGTTCCAGACCAACCTGAACCATGTATCAAGACTCTGTCTCAAAAAAAATGAGCTAAAATTAAGAAAAAAGAAAACACAATCAAATAAAATATGAGAGCTATAAGCTGGACATGTGGTGCAAGCCTTTAATCCTAGCATTTGGGAAATAGAAGTAGGAGGATCTCTATGACTTCAAGGCCAGCCTGATACTACATAGTGAATTCCAAATCAGCTTGGGTGAGATCCAAACCCTACCTAAGGGGGAAAAAAAAATCGGGGGATATAACTAAAGACATATAGTGAGCTAAACATATAACAAAAGGTGCATAGAATAGAATAAAAAGCTCAAATTGATAATCCAAGTCAATTTATACTACGTCTTCCAGGAAGTTAAAGAAGAAACATTTCTCAGTTCCTCTTTTTTTCTAAATTAATTAAGAATTTGATGCCAAACTAAGAAAAACAAAATGCCAAATACTGCTATTGACATCTCCCAAAATAGATTCACAAGATCTTTGAGATTTTCTTAACAGCGTGTGGAACTGAATTGACATAAACAGTTTTATTTAAAACAAATGATTTCATCCTGATGTGTGGCTATAATATAAATTTAGTATCTGCTATAAAATTAGAAACAACCATGAAATAATGAGAAAATGTAGAAATGCTACTAATACTTTCTATTTATAATTAAAATCAAACCAAAATTACTGGGTGTAATTTGTGACAAATGTTTTGAATGTTTTACAATAATTGAAGTTGATTCACAGAAAATAGAAAAAATAGTTTAAATGTATGGTATGCTGAGTGTGGTGGTTTGATTCAGGTGTCCCCCATAAACTTAGGTGTCCTAAATGCTAGTTTCCCAGCTGATGGATATTTATTAATGCCTTCTGGAGCGGCTGTATTGTTGGGGGCAGGCTTATGGGCTTTATAGCCAGTTTCCCCATGCCAGTGTTTGGCACAACCTCCTGTTGCTGTGGTCCACCTAATGTTGGCCAGGGGGTGATGTCCACCCTGTGCTCATGCCATCGTTTTCCCCTGCCATCGTGGAGCTTCCCCTCGAGCGTGTAAGCCAAAATAAACCTCTTTTTCCAAGAAGCTGCTCTTGGTTGGGTAATTTCTACCAGCAATGCGATTCAGACTGCAACACTGAGTTTGGCATAATCCTCAAATATTTGAATATGTCTATAGATTTAATTCTTAATATTAAAACATTTGTGGGCTGGAGAGATGGCTTAGTGGTTAAGCGCTTGCCTGTGAAGCCTAAGGACCCCGGTTCAAGGCTCGGTTCCCCAGGTCCCATGTTAGCCAGATGCACAAGGGGGCGCACGCGTCTGGAGTTCGTTTGCAGAGGCTGGAGGCCCTGGCGCGCCCATTCTCTCTCTCTCTCCCTCTATCTGTCTTTCTCTCTGTGTCTGTCGCTCTTAAATAAATAAATAAAAATTAAAAAAAAAAGAATTAAAAACTTTTGTAATATATAGCATAATATTTTTTGTCTGGCAATTTTATAAACATACATAATTAAAACAGTACTAAAATTAACATAATAAATTTATTATTAATAACATCCATGATAATATATTGATAAATTAAGCATTTTATTAAATTAAAATTAAACTACAAGACAGGTAATAAAGCTAGATTTTAAAACAGCATCACTAAAGAGTATGTTAATAGCCATTGTGATAAATGATTTTTTTTTTAAATCTATTTATTTGAGAGAGACAGAGAGATACAGAAAGAGGTAGATAGAGAGAATGGGCACGCCAGGGCCTCCAGCCACTGCAAACGAACTCCAGATGCGTGTGCCCCCTTGTGCATCTGGCTAACGTGGGACCTGGGGAACCGAGCCTCGAACCGGGGTCCTTAGGCTTCACAGGCAAGCGCTTAACCGCTAAGCCATCTCTCCAGCCTGTGATAAATGATTTTTTAAAATATATTTTCTGTGATATTGAGCATTGAATCCAGAGACACTTGTGAAGCAAGCAATTACCACAGGGTAACATCTCCAGCTTTCTTTTTACTCTTTTTCCTTATAGTCTTGTAAATTACCTAGGCTCATTTTGAACTCACCAGATAGTGTTTGAATTTGCAATACTCTTGTCTCAGCTTCCTGTGTAGCTGAGATTATAGATCTATGGCACCTGACCTGAGTTTATTTAATTTCTAAACAGAGTCTCCCCATGTGGCCCAGAGTGGCCTTGAATTCTCAGAGCCTTGACCTCTCAAGTATAAGATTACAGACATGCTCCACCAGGCTTTGAGTGCTGAAACATTTTTAGAAAATCCCTAATTTGAAATGGAAACTTTTCAAAAATCAGCACTTACTGAGCACCACCATGATGCCACAAAGGGAAATGTCCCCAGCACCAATGAGGTCAGTGTAGGATGCAGAGTGATAAACTGAGGGTAAGGTCAATGTCATTCTTCCTTAGGTCTATTTCATAAATGCTCAAGTAATGCTTAATCCCTCCATTCTTGGCTGATGGAAATTCAGGATGCTGCTTTCATTACAAACCCATATTTGTTTTCTATTAGTTTTATAAATAGTACATGTGACAGGAGAGGGGAAATTTTCCACACACCCTTCTTGCCAGAATGGTGCCATAATGTATAAACTTTAAAATTTATGGTTAACAAGAAGAGTAAGCAGCTGGACTGGAGAGATGGCTTAGCCCTTAAGCGCTTGCCTGTGAAGCCTAAGGACCCCAGTTCGAGGCTCCACTCCCCAGGACCCACGTTAGCCAGATGCACAAGGGGGCGCACATGTCTGGAATTCGTTTGCAGTGGTTGTAAGCCCTGGTGTGCCTATTCTCTCCGTCTACCTGCCTATTTCTGTGTCTCTTTCTCTCTCTCTCAAATAAATAAAAAAAATAAAATAAAATATTTTTTTAAAAGAAGAGTAAACAGCTAAAAACTGAGCTGGACAGATGTCTTAACTGTTAAGGTGCTTGCCTGCCTAAGGACCCAAGTTCAATCTCTGTCCAGATCCCATGTAAGCCAGGCACACAAAGGTGAGGGAAGCTGAGGTCACACATACCCACTAGGTGGTGGAAGCTTCTGGAATTCTATTGCAAGGACTGAGGCTCTGACATGCCAATTCTTTCTCACTCTCTGGGGGGGGGGGGGAACACTAATATGTTCTCCTATAAACAATGTGTAGATGTCAAGTTCATGAACCCATATTTGACAATCACATTAAGTCAATAAATTGTCAATGCTATGGGATGATACTCTTGAATTTCTAGATATCATGAAAACATTATACAAAATCATCTTCACAATATAACATAAAATGGCATAAATAAAAGTGAGATAAAAAATGTGAGAAAATAGAAAACTACTGATTAAACCATTCAGTTTTTAATATTTTTTGTTAGAACAGCACTTATTTTGACTTGATTTGTATTCTTTCCCCATGGTATCTCAGTTTGGAAATATAAGGGATATATTTACACACACACAAACTCAGTCTCACACATACACATGCCAGCTGAATGAACTAACGATTTAATCAGATGCCACTAGGGAACAGTTTTTGTTTTATTTTGTTTTTATTTTGAGACAGGATCTCATTATGTACTCCAAAGTTCGAACTTACATTCCCCTTGCCTTAGCCACACAAAAAAAATCTAGGGTTACAAATGTGTACTACACATGTAGCCTGAGAAATCGTTTCACAGAATTGTATCTAATTGTATCTCATTATCATATATTTCAAAGACGTTAAAAGTAAATTTTAGAATCACAGATTGTAGTGCACATAATAGGGTAATAAGATATTAAGGAAATAGCTAGGACTGGTGGCCCATGCCTTTAATTCTAGCACTCAGGAGGTCAAGGAGTACTGTGGCAAATTCAAGGCCAAACTGAGACTACAAAGTGAATTTCAAGTCAGCCTGTGCTAGAGTAAGAGACTGAGGCCCTACCTACATAAATAAATAAATAAATAAATAAATAAATAAATAAATAAATAAAAAAGAAAAATAGGGTACATAACCAGTAAAATAAATAAATAAATAAATAATGTGGAAGGTCCCTCACGGTACATAAAAATAAAGTAAAATAGAAAGATTAGTTCATGGATAATCTACATACAAATTTTGTAAAGAAAATATAATGGTTTGATTTGTATTTTGACTTAATCACTCACTTAATATCAATACTACACAGAGAGGAGAGATTATTGATGATCCTATAGTGTAAATAAGCATGTTTTTAATGCATAAAGCCAGAGATCTTAATGCACTGTTGAGCACCTTGCACATCTACATCTGTCATAGTCATGTGTTTGTAATCTTGGTGAGCAAGAATGATGTTGTATTAGGCTTTGAAGGCTCAATGACCGAAATATATATAGTATGTTTTTTAATGATTTTTTAAACTGATTCATGTTATAGTTAAATGAAATATGTTTGAAATATCATAGCATGTGTGCATTTTCTATTTTGCAAAACGTGGGAGATTTAATGTCCTAAATTTGTATTATATTTAAATAAGTAAGGATGAATATAAATATCTAATATGTTTGAGCTAAAAATGATTGGCTTTCCTTCCTTGATGACAAATTCAAGGAAAAGAAAAATAATTCATATTTTTGTTCTTGGCAGTAGATTGATATCGACCTGGAAAAAGTTAAGTAAATTAATTTCTTCATAGGTTAAAACTAAAATAGTTATTAATATAAATTTGAAATTATTTGTTCATGAATCAGATTCATGGCCTGGGTGATAGCTCAATTTGTAAAGCATTTGCCTCAGAAGCAAAGAACCTGAGTTTGATCCCAAAGACCCATGTAAAATGTTGGCCATTGTGTTCCTGAAGATACCACTAGCATTGTCTTGAGTCCTCCATACACACTTACACACTGATGTGAACACACACAAGGAAAATGCATATAAAATGCATGGACACCCCCTATGCTTATACTCCAAGAGTACTTTTAAAAGGTTAGGATTCAGGACTGGGGGGATTGTTTAGTGGTTAAGGTGTTTGCTTGCAAAGCCAAAGGACCCTGGTTTGATTCTCCTGGACCTACGTTAGCCAGATGCACAAGGGGGAACTCACATCTGGAGTTCGTTTTCAGTGGCTGGAGGCCCTGGCATGCCCAATCTCTCTCTCTCCCCAACTTTCTCTGATAAATAAATAAAAGATTAGGGTTCTAATTTTACTGGGACAGGATAAAAATCATTATAGCTTCTATGTTCTCAGAATTTACATGGAAAATGAGTTAGTTTTATTTTTTTTCATCCATTTTAGATAACTAACATTGCTACTGGAACTAGAATGTCATGGCTAGTGTACCCGTATACTCAACTCAAACTTCAATAATATTCTTAATTCAAATAGTTTATAATATACAATAAAGCCACTGTTTGACATGAACTAAAGTATCTAATAAAGGGATAGCAAGAACACTAACATGAAAGGCATCATTACACTGAGCTAGAAAGGCATTTATTTAACTGTTAGGATTTAACTGAAATAGCTGCATGAAATTTGTTAATAGTCACTGAGTTTTGTTAATGGGATGCATTTTTAAACTGTTCTACTGACAGTTCGACATTCACAATACTAGTTCTATCCTGTCATCAACCCTCTGCATGAATTCCAATTTACATTTGGCAAGCAACAGGAAATTACTTTACTTATAATGCTTATTCAGAAATATAATTTAAGACATGGTGTTTATTCTTCTGCCTTTTAATAACATCAACTGAGAAATGACTTTTACTGAGAATCCAAGCAATTGGCATTTATTTCAAGCTTTATAATTTATGAGGAACCAGTGATAATAAACATACTGATAACCTGAATATGTTCATAAAAGCAGTTAAAGAGCAATAGACAGTGTACATCTTAGGTTAATTATCATGCTTTTTGCAGTGAAATACTTGGGCTATGGAACAGAGCCAAACAATAGAGGTGACTCTTACTGATTCAGTTACCAGAAGAAGAGTCTAACTGTATTTGCTGCCAAGAATTAAGATTGCAGAGCCTATTTGCATGGATTTGAGGCATTACACCTTTGTTGTAACAGAGTACTTTACACTACCTATAGGAAAATTGGAACCAGTCATCTGATGATACTCAGATCATTGGATATATGTTTTCAATTTTGAAATAAAGAATGTGAGTTGCTTCTTATTACCCTGATTTGGTAGGGAAAGTATGGAATATACCCAGTGGCTAAGGAACTAAGGAATGTGCAATTTTCTGACAGTAAATATTGAAATTGAGTTTAGGGTCAGACAATTCTCTTCTGATGCCTTTGATGTTTAATTTTTAGGAATTTGTGCCAAAAACATTACTATTGGAAAGAAAGTAGTTTGAGATAGAGATGTCAAGGAACAGAAGAGTAAACTATTCAACCTTCATGTAAATATAATCTTCACTGAGAATTATAAGTATTGATTTATACTCAGACATTGCCAAAAAGAGGCCAGGCTTCCTAGTTTACTTGAAATTGAATGTAGCTGCCTAATGCACTCAGTACTATGAAATGAGAAATCCTAAGTAGGTATCATCATTGAGAAGCTGTGGATATTATTATGAATATATGCATGTTAGCATTTCACCTTTCTGTTATTGGAGTTAGTGGATGATATATTTAGCTTCATTGCCATATGTCAAAACTCTTACCTATATTATTATCCCATATAAAACTGCACATTTCAGTAGTCCTGAAACACTTGTTTAGTCTATAAGTTCTTTATCCCTGGGCAACAATTCTGAATGCATTTGTTTTTGTTTACTTGCTTATATATTAATTTTAATCATCTACAGATATTTTAAAATAACAGACTATTCCTCAAATTAAGAGATGGAAATTTTATATTAACATGTATATTATGTCTTATAAAAAGTGTTTTAAGCTTTCAAACTAGCACTGTATTCACATTTATTTCCTACACTCCATTCCTTCAACTTTGATACATACTTAAAAGATATCCAACATATTAAGTCTCTAAGGATACATGAACTTATTTAATAATTTGCATTTGTAAGGTATGATTTTCCACTTACACATATAGAACATAAAGAAAAAAAAATAAATCAGAGTGTACCTCTAAAGAGTATTTAAAACTTAAATATTAAATATTTAAAAATATTAAAAAATAAAATATTAAAGTCAAATCCATGGAAAGTTCATTGAAAAGTAGATATAATAAAGCTGTTATTTCCTAAGATCATCAACACTTACATATTCATTAGTTTCTGATTACTTTCTCTGAGCTCTGATGAAAATATTTCTATTTAAGATGCTTCCAAATCTATGAATTTGTAATGCATATTATTTGGTTGATTAGTTGTAACATTATAGAAGAGTATTTTCATTATGTGAATTATTTTCTAGTTGGGAGATAAGAATGAAGACTGTAAGTGAACTCTAAGCAGTAGAATGAGTGAGGGTGGCACATACATGATACTGTACTTGAACACCATGGCAAAGAGTAACTAAGGAATGTAAAGATGTTGGTTGCTTGATGTTGAAGACAACAAACTACATCTCTCCATTAAGATGAAAATGTGTGACATGCTCAGTGTGGTGGATGGCAGATTACTGAGCATCTAATGTGGACTGTTGACTCATTTCTTATCATTGTCATTGTGCAGGTTTTTCATTTGATGAAATACTTCCATGTCCTTCCTACTTGAGCTTGATAAGTAGTAACCTTTGATAATGCAATGGATTTCATTCATTGTGCAAGTATTTCACTGAAGTATTATTATAAGCCAAACAGAATCATATAAATCATAAATGCAATCCTGAGGGAATTTATACCATGTCATTAAATCTATGTAAATCTATGTGCTCCTCCATGAAGAAACAAATATGATGAAATGGCCAGATTCTGCTTTCCTTATTTCTGCCACTATGGCCTTCAAGAAAAACCCAGGTATAGACTTCTATCACCATATATATATTTAATGAAATTGAAGAGCTCATATAAACCAAGTCATACAGGATTTTATATTCAACATTGTAATTTTGAATTTCATACACATAATTTTATATGCAAACAAAAATCATTCATTCTCAGTGTTTATAAATTTGCTTACTAGAATTTTCTGTAATATTGGGACAGATTGAGATTGACACTATCATACAAAAGCCATCATCTCCATATAATTATTAAGCACTTAAGAATATTGTGTGTTTAACTGAGGATGCAAGTATTTGATTGTAATTAAATTTAAATTTAAACATTCATATGTGGCCAGAGTTTACTACTATATTGGAAACTAAAATTTAGAGCATATGTTTGTATGAATATACCAGAATTAAATCATCCACTGCTGTGTGGAAAAGCATTAGGTGTAGTTTCAAAAGTATACTTTTCTGAATGGAATGGTTACATAAGTACTTTTTATGTCTTAGAGGGAAAATATTGGTATATTTTCACCAAGTGCTTTTTACAAATCATGCCACAATTTAGCTTCAACATACTTTATCATTTTTTTTTCAAATTGTTTCTACTTGCAGGCTCAGTGGCACACATTTTTAATTCCAACTATTATAGAAACAAAGGCAGAGGCATGAAGGATTTAAAGCCAGGCCAATTATCATCATCATAACAGTATATGCATGGTCTAGTTATTCCACTTTCAAAGGGATGATTAATTATAATTCGTCACTTTCATTTCACCATTTTTGGCTATTTTTGTATGACAATTATAATCTTACCTTTACATGCTACTCAAGGCAATAGCAATTCAATATTGTCTTCTTCCTTCATATTTATAATGTTAGTATAATCAGAAGAAAAAATTTTAAAAATCCAAATCTGTAAAAACAATTTACCTGCCTGAGCATTTAAAACATGAAAAGCCTGAAAATTTGTTGAAGTGCCCAAGTGGCATGGCTATTAAACACACTTTGTAATCTAGGTGGTTATTTGGAAAAGGAAAACGTTGTAAGGTAAAAATTAAGAACTTGACTTCCGGCCAAGATGGCGACCGCCTAGCTGTGCTGCAGATGCCAGGGAAAGACAGGCAAGAAATTAAGGGTTATCAGGGTCTTCTTGCCAGTGGGAGGGCACAGAGTGGGGAAAAACAGGGAAGCACACATCCCCCCTCGGGTGGGTAGTCTACCCCCACACATACAGCCGCCTTCCTCACATCCCGTGCCCTGCACCCCATGCTGCGCGGCTATGCTCCGATCGCACGCGCGCCAGCCCATCGCGTGCCCACCAGCCTGCTGCACTGACGCGGGGATCTCTGCCTTTGTGCTCTGATCGTGTGCGTTGGCTAGCCATGTTGTGCTCGGTTCACACGCCCGCGGGGGCCACCTCTGCCATGATTAGGTGGCTACCAAACCCCTACTGCTATGCTCTGATCGCTTGCCAGCCAGCCAGCCTCTGCTGTGTCCTGATCCCGTGCCCGCATCAGCTGCCTCTGCACTACAATTTCACGTGCAGTGGGCCCAGTCCCACAGCAAGGGCCAAACAAGTCCACAATGAGTCACTAGTGCCAGGGAAGGTGCCATCCACTACCTGTCCATCGCCACCCATGCCCCACTCCCCTGAGGCGGAAGAGTGAAGACTGTTTTCAGGTACCAGTGTTCCCAGCCAGAGTTTGGGCAGCTTCAGGGCTTGCTATCTCAGTCCCCTTTCAAACTCAAAGACAGGCAGCTTTGGTGCATTATTGGGTGAGAACTCAGGCAACTTTGGGGCCCCTGTCAGGCAATAGATAGGGGGCTTTGGCAAGAGAGAGAAAAAACCCAGGCTGCTTGCAACTGCCCCAGGCTGCCTTGGATTCTCATTGAGCTAGATCCCAGGCTGCTCCACCCACCTACCTGCCCATAAACTGACATGGGTAGACCACAGCACAAAAGAAATAACATGAAAAATAAAATGCAAGAAAATCCAGACAGATCACCCAGACCAACAAGGATTACATCTAACCAAAACATAGAAGAGTGTTTAGGATCAGAACATCAAGTGGAAGCTATGAGCAATGCAACCCTGACCAACCTACTGCTAGAACTTGCAGGAAAACTACAAAGGACAGATAATCATGTGGATGCTACCATCACTAAGCTATAGCAATATGATAAGGCACTGGAAGGAATTCAACGAAAGCTAAGAGAGTTGAGGGAGAGTGAAAAAAAAGAGTACCTTAAAAATCAGATGGCCACACTAAATGAAAACATAAAGAAATGGAAGGATGATTTCCAAGAATCATCAAGAAAATCAGAAAATGAGGTGAAAAGGGGGCTGGACAGAGTGATGGAAGTGATACATAGGAAAGTAGTAGAAAATGCAAACTTAATTGAACAAGTCCAAAACTCGCTAGAGGCTCTCAAGAATAGAGTCAGCGAAGTGGAAGATAGAAACTCTGATCTGGAAGACAGGATGGAAGAAACAGTTAGAGAGTCCAAAAATTTCAATAAGTTCAAAAGTTCCTGTGAACAGAACATTAGGGAATTGTGGGATACACTTAAACGTCCTAATATCAGAATCATTGGAATACCAGAAGGAGAAGAATTTCAGACCAAAGGCATGGAGAAATTATGTAACACAATAATTGAAGAAAACTTCCCCTTTTCCTTAAAAGAAAGGCCTATCAAGATACAAGAAACAAACAGAACTTTAACCGACTAGACCAAAGGAGAAACTCCCCAAGACAAATTATCATTAAGACTCTAAACATTGACACCAAAGAGAAAATCCTAAAAGCAGCTAGAGAAAAACAGCACACCACTTTCAAAGGAAACCCCATCAGAATTACTTCAGACATCTCAATGGAAACTGTGAAAGCTAGAAGGGCCTGGAATGAAACTCTCCACACTCTAAGAAACTATGGCTTCCAATTCAAACTACTCTACCCAGCAAAAGTCTCCCTTATAATAGATGGTGAAAGGAAAACTTTCCATGACAAAACTCAGCTTTACAATTATATGAACACAAAACCAAAACTACAGAAAGTATTCCAGGATATTCTGCACAGAGAAAAAACAAACAACCAAACACAAATGCCTACAAGAAGCAGATCAGAGCAACCAAACCCAGAGTATACAGAAAAAAAAATTCAAATTCCATGGAAATGCCAACACACTTCTACCACCACAATATGTCAGGGATCAAATCAAATCTCACAGTCATCACCCTAAATATTAATGGCCTTAATTCACCCATCAAGAGACACAAGCTAACAGGGTAGATCAAAAAATTAAACCCCTCAATCTGCTGCCTTCAAGAAATCCACCTTACCACTAAAGATAGACACCTCCTCAGGGTGAAAGAGTGGAAAATAATATTCCAAGCAAATGGGAATAAGAAACAAGCAGGTGTAGCTATATTAATATCAGATAAAATTGACTTCAAACGAAAAACAGTCAAAAAAGACAAAGAAGGCTACTTCCTACTTATAAAGGGAACAATCCATCAAGAGGATATTACAATCATAAATCTGTATGCACCAAACACAGCGGCACCACTGTTCATAAAACAAAACCTACTTGACAATAAAACAGAAATAACACCAACACCATCATAGCTGGGGACTTTAACACACCATTATCAGTAATAGACAGATCATCCAAACAGAAGCACAACAGGGAAGTAAGAGAGCTCAACAAAACCATAGAGCACTTAGACCTAACAGACATCTACAGACCTTTCCATCCCAAATCCAGAGACTACACATTCTTCTCAGAAACCCATGGAAAATTCTCTAACATACACCATATATTGGGTCACAAAGACTGCCTCCACATTTTTAGGAAAATCGACATAATTCCCTGCCTGATATCAGATCATAATGCTATATTCCTAGAAATCAACAGCAAAAAAAACAACAATAACCCCAAAGGCAATTGGAAACTGAATAGCACACTCTTAAACAATACATGGATAGTGGATGAAATAAAAAATGGAATTGCAAAATTCCTGGAATTGAATGACAATGAGAACACATCATACCAAAACTAATGGGACACAATGAAGGCAGTCCTCAGGGGAAAATTCATAGCACTCAATGCCTTCATAAAAAAGACAGAAAGATCCCAAATCAATAGCCTAACCATCCACCTAAAGGCATTGGAAAAACAAGAAAAATCCAACCCAAAGAGCTCCAGAAGGAAAGAAATAATTAAAGTCAGAGCAGAAATTAATGAATTGGAAACCAAGGAAACAATTAAGGCAATTGACAAAACAAAGAGCTGGTTCTTTGAAAAAATAAACAAGATTGACAAACCTCTGGCCAATTTGATCAAGCAAAAAAAGGAGAGACTCCAAATTAACAAAATTCAAAATGAAAAAGGAGAGATCACAACAGACGTAAGTGAAATCGGCAGAATCATCAGGACTTGTTTCAAAAACCTCTACTCCACAAAACTAGAAAATGTGGAGGAGATTGATAAATTCCTGGATGCATATCATCTACCAAAGCTAAACTCAGAGCAGATAAATCACCTCAATGAACCCATCACACTCATGGAGATTGAAAAATAATAAAACACTCCCCCAAAAGAAGAGTCCAGGACCAGATGGATTCCCAGCCAAATTTGATCAAACCTTCATGGACGAACTCAAACCAATCTTTCTAAAACTGTGCCACACAATTGAAGAAGTGGGAAAGCTACCCAACTCCTTCTATGAAGCTTGTATCACCCTAATCCCAAAACCAGGCAGAGATGCCACAAGAAAAGAAAACTAGGGCCTACTTTCCTAATGAACATAGATGCAAAGATCCTGAAAAAAAAAAAAAACTTGCAAATGAAATCCAACAACACATCAAAAGAAGTATCCACCTTGACCAAGTGGGATTTATCCCCGGAACACAAGGGTGGTTCAACATACGCAAATCGGTCAATGTAATACACCACATAAACAAGCTTAAACATAAAAAACACATGATCATTTCAATAGATGCAGAAAAGGCCTTTGAAAAGATACAACATCACTTCATGATCAAAACATTGGAGAGAATCGGCATGGCCAGTTCACATCTTAACATAATAAAGGCAATATGCAAAACTCCAAAGGCCCAAATAATACTTAATGGAGAGAGACTGGAGGAATTCCCATTAAGATTAGGAACAAGACAGGGATGCCCTCTCTCACCCCTGCTTTTCAATATAGTTCTGGAAGTCCTAACTCAAGCAATAAGACAGGAGAAGGAAATAAAAGGAATATAATTTGGAAATGAAGAAGTTAAGTTAGCTCTATTAGCTGATGACATGATTGTATATGTAAGAGACAAGAGAGACTCCATACCAAAACTACTGAAGGTGATTAACTCCTATAGCAAAGTAGCAGGATACAAAATCAGTGCACAAAAATTGGTAGCATTTCTGTATGCAAATGACAAAGATACAGAAAAAGAAATAAAGGACATAGTCCATTTTCAATAGCAACAAAAATAAAAAAAAAAAAATACCCTGGAGTAACGTTAACCAAGGAAGTAAAAGATCTATACAATGAAAATATAAAAACACGCAAAAAAAACAAATTGAGGAGGACTTGAGAAGATGGAAAGACCTTCCATGCTCCTGGATAGGCATAATTAACACTGTGAAGATGACAATCCTACCAAAGGCAATATATAGATTTAACGTAATTCCAATTAAAATCCCTACAGTGTTCTTCACAGACATAGAAAAAATGATCTCAAATTTCATATGGAAAGGCAGAAGGCCTCACATATCCAAACATATCCTCAGCAAAAGAAATAACTCTGGTGGCATCACCATACCTGATCTAAAGCAGTATTACAAAGCCATAGTAATAAAAACAGCATGGTACTGGCATAAAAACAGGAGTATAGAGCAATGGAATAGACTTAAGGACCCGGATTTTGGGTCAAGCAACTATAGCTACTTGATATGCAACAAAGGCCGAACAATATAGGCTGGAAAAAAGATAGAATTTTCAAGAAATGGTGCTGGACAAACTGGAAAACCAATTGCAGGAAACTAAAACTTGATCCACACATTTCACCATGCACTACACTCAAATCCAAATGGATCAAAGACCTCAACATAAAACCAGAAACTCGAATACTACTGGAAGAAAATTTAAGAAGTACTTTCCATGATATAGGAATGGAAAAAGACTTCCTGAACAAAACCCCAGTGGCTCAAGTTCTTAAACATCACTCAACCAATGGGATCATATGAAGCTGAAGAGTTTCTTTACAGACAAGCATATAATAAGCAAAGCCAATAGAATACCCACAGAGTGGGAGAAAATATTTGTAGGTTATCCAACTGATAGAGGCCTTATTTCTAGAATTTACAAAGAACTCAAAAGTCTAAACAATAAGAAGACAAATACCCCACTCACAAAATGGGGTGCAGAGTTAAAAAGGCAATTCACAGAGGAAGAAATACAAATGGCAAACACACACTGAAGAAAATGTTCATCAACCCTAATCATCAGAGAAATGCAAATTAAAACAACTATGAGATTCCACCTTACCCCAATAAGGATAGCCAACATCAAAAAGTCAAATGAAAATAAATGTTTGTGAGGATGTGGAGAAGCAGGGACACTCATTCACTGTTGGTGGGAATGCAGGATGGTACAACCACTATGGAAAGCAATATGGAGACTCCTCAAAAAGCTGACTATAGAAATACCAACAGACTCAATTATACCCTTACTGGGCATCCACCCTAAAACCTTCAAACCACAGGCCAGAGAGATTTGCTCAACCATGTTTGTAGCGGCTCAATTTGTAATAGCTAAGAGCTGGAATCCACCCAGATGTCCATCACTAGAAGAATGGATATCTAAGATGTGATATATCTGCACAATGGAATTATATACAGCACTAAGAAAAAATGATACAAAGAAATTTGAGGAAAAATGGTTGAACCTGGAACAGATCATTCTCAGTGAAATTATCCAGCCACAGAAAAAAAATTGACACATAGTCTCGCTCATCTACAACACCTAACCTGAATCTACCCAAGATACCTTACATACCCAGCAAGTACCTCATGGACTAGACAATAGGATGGATGGGGAGGGCGGGGAAGGCATCGGAGGGTGGAAAACAGTAATCTGGACCCAAACGGCAATGGTACCATAAAATTCTACTTCCTAAAAGAAAGACCAAATTGCTGAACCTTCACTAGACCCTTACAGGAAACACCTGAACCACAAGACACTGGAGAGTGTAGGATCAAGACTAACCTAAATCTTCTACATCTTCCCTCCCTCTCTCTCTCCCTCTCCCCCCTCTCTCTCTCCTCTCTAAGTGTTGTATATTAGTTATGTTTTTCCTGGATTTCTTAGTGGGCACTGACCTGTAACCCCCACTTCCAGCTTGGGGCTACCATCCACAATGAGCTTTTGATCAGAGATTCCTTCAAGGTTTTCCAAAACAATGACAGACTTCTGTCAGAGTACTTGATGACCCACCAAAGGCCAGTGGTAGGACCCTATTGCTGAAGACTCCATATGCAGCTGACACATAAAATGGAATGGAATGGCTGGAAGCCAGGAGAGAGTCAGTCCCCAGACAGTCAGTCTGTCTAGTGCCAGAAGGTGCTACATGGGCGACTGGGGGAAATGACCAATATCTGTCCAAGCAACTCATTGTCTAACCTACTTAGCAACAAATAACCTGGTGTGATGCCCACACAAGTACAATAGTGGCACACAGCCATGGTGAGGAACCAGCTGCTCTTGTTTTGGCTAACTGATCCCCTCAGTGGTACTAGACCCATAGCTGGAGCTGGGAAACAAGTCAGAACCATACCCAAACATAAGCCCACTCTCCAATATCAAGCTACCATCAATCATGGGGTATAAGAGGGCCTACACCTATCAAAATCTCTATTTAAAAAGTAAGTGTTATCTCAATTTTCTGGGTGCTAACTTACTCTCCCTTGGAGAATCTGCTTCTCTTTTTCAGATAGATGCAGATCCTAAGGACAGAGCTGCCCCAACATACCTCAAAAGGGGCCCAACTGAAACTAAGGACAATTGGCAAAAAAGCAAAGGTGATGTTTTCCTGTGAACTGGATACCAGCACAAAGGGGAAGGAGACCAATACAGTGAAAAATTAACTCCTACCAAATCAGAGAGCCAAAGCCTGAGAGGCCCCCAACACCTCATCACTGAAGCAGACCAAAAATGAACCCAACATGGCTCAGGGAAATTTTGCGGAAGAGGGGGTGGAAAGAATGTCATAGTCACATGCTCGGTCATGATTGGCAGAGACATTTATCATACCAATAACTGTGGGCTTACTCCACAATGCATGACCCAATTACATCAATAAGGAGTGTCCAATGGGAGGGGGTAGATCATAGATGAGCCTAAACTATGGTACCAAACTGCCTGTATTTGCTGAAAAGAAAACTAATAAATTAAATTAAAAATAAAATAATATGTACAATTATGTAATAACTATATAACAAAATAGAATATTTATTGTTTGAATTACAGACAGCTTGAAATAAATTCTTTGAACTGAAAAAAAAAATAAGAATTTGAAATCAAGTTTAGTTAATGTAGCAATTATAACAAATAAACCACTTTAAGATAGGGTGTTAGCAGTATATAAATCTCAGTCCAGGACCTACAAGAATTCTTCTACTAACCTCAGAACTTTTCTGTCAATATAGAACTATTCAAAATGAAAAAAAATATATATGTATATTGTTTGAAAATAGTAAACCAAAACTTTTAGCCTTTTGTCTTATTTTAAACCTGTGCTCTGAAATTTTAATAAGTAACTTTGAACTAACTAGTGATAAATTTATTGATCAATCTCAAAGTAAAAATAAGTTTTCATATATAGATATAGGCTTAAAATGATGAAGTATATTTATACCAAATTTAGTATAAAGGGGCACTAAATACTTTCAGGTGTCTTTTACAGACTCTGAAAGCGATTAAAAGGAACATAGAGTGCTAACCTGCCTCACTGCACTGATACTCCATGATGGACTTACTGTGACAAATAGTAAATTAGATTTTTTTTAAAGACTGCAATACCACAGTGACTAGTTTTCCTGCCCCAAGCATATGGTAGGTAACAGAAGCCAAAAGCAGTCTTCTTTCTGAGAAAGAAATATAACTTTTATTTTATCAACACGAGATTAATTTTGGTAGAACTGATATTCATGAACATATTTCTCTTCAGACATTTCCAAGGTCAAAAGAATTTTGACTTGTCTGTTACATTTGTACTGTGATACAGCTTAAGCCTTTCTCAAGCAAACATAACTCACCATCTATCGTGTTTGCTTTTTAAAGTTCAAGTTGAATATTTCTATTTCTATTTTAGCCCTTACATTCTCTGCTGGGTTTTCTCTCCTCATATTCCTGAACATATTTTCATGTTTCTTAAACCTATGATTGTATTGTTATGTGGACTAAAGTGTTTTAGTGAACACCAAAAGAGAAATAAAAGAATAATGAATTTAAGGTAATAACTGCATATGTACCCTATGATTCTAAGTTGTTATTAAGTTAATTTTACAAAAAAAAAATTAACAGTGATAAGAAAATATGGACCATGAGGCTATGTGTTCATGAATGCATACTTTGCTGGCCTTTGCATAGTGTACCATATGTGATCGCTTTATGTAGGTTTTGAGAAGAATACCTTCAATGAATTTAAATCAAATTATACCCATAGTACAAAAGTATAAATACTGAAGTTGTAAATTATTTGACTTGAAAAAAATTGAAATCAAGCATCTCAAGGACCACACAATAGGAAGGGTGGGGAGGGAGGGGAGGGTTAGGAAGGGAGGGGAGTACACAAAACTGGAACAAAAAGGCAACGAACGGTACTAAAAACTACACCCTAAAAGACCAAATGGCTGAACCTCCACCAGTCCCTTAGAGGGAGCACCAGTTTCACAAGGCCCTGGATAGGGTACAACAAAAACTGTTCATTATCTCCACCTATTTCTGCTTCTTTCTCTCTCTCTCTTTCTTTCTCCCTATATATCTTCCTCCCTCTTCCCTCCTTTATCTCGCTCATCTCTCTATCTCTTTTATATCACTTATCCATTTCTTCCTTCTCTTCTTGGCTACTGACCTGTAACTCCCAGTACTAGCAGGTGGTTACCATCCAAAATTAGCTTTAGATCACAGAGACATACAAAGTTTCCCAAATGAAGACAGATTTGTGACAGAATGCTTTAGGACCCACCATAGGTTAGTGGCAAGACCCTGCTTCTGAAGACATCATACACTGATGGTACTTAAGTAGCATGAAGCAGCATGGTTGGAAGCTGAAAGAGAGTCAGTCCCCAGACAGTTAGCACATCTAGTGCCAGAAGGTGCCAGATGAACAACTGGGGAATAAAGACCAATATCTACCCAAGCAACACATGGTCTATCTTACTTAGCAGCAAACAACCTGATGTGATGTTCATACAAGTGCAATAGTGGTGCATAGCCATGGTGGGAACAAGCTGCTCTCAATTTGGCTAACTGATCTCCTCAGTGGAACAGACCCCATAGTTGGAACTGGGAAACAAGTCAGAACCATATCCAAAAATGAACCTGCTCTCCACTAAACTATCTCTAAAAAACAATAGTTAACACATCTACTTGGTGCTAGCTTTACTCTCTGTTGGAGAATCTGCTTCTCTTTTTCAGATAGACACAGATCCTAAGAAGAGAACCACCCCACCATACCTCAAAAGGGCCCCAGCTGAAACTAAGAATAATTGGGGAAACATGCAAGAATGCTGTTTTCTTGGTGAACCTGGTACCAGCACAACAGTGGGAGATAGACACAGAGAACAATCAACCCCTACCAATCCAGATATCCAGAGACACAGAGGTGCCCAAGATCTCAACATGGAAGCAGACCTAATATGAACCCTACATGGCTCAGGGAAATTTGCAGAAGTGGGGGTGGAAAGAATGTCAGAGCCACACATTGGGTAATGACACACAGAGACATTTCCTCTTACCTGAAACTAAAGGCTAACCTCACAATGCATGACCCATAAACCCTAACAAGGAGAGTCTCTGTGGTGGGGGAGGGCAGGGAGGAGTCTAAAAATGGTACTAACTTGAATGTATTCACTGACTACAAAAATGAAAAAAACATTGAAATCATAACATCTATCATCATATATTTGTCCTGGTAGCAAAATAAATGTATTGCGTTTTCACTTTCTTAGTGCAGAGCTCCATTAAGACTATTCCTTTGGATCTCTCATTTCCTTTATTTCCAGTAAAGTAAAACGATTCTACATCTTGAACATAATAATTGTGTATTTTTAAAGCATAAATCATAAGATAAATTCCATACTTTATCTATTTCTTATAAACTATAAAAGAGGATTTTAGAAAAAGTGATATTGTGGTCAAACTTTGAGCTGGTTCAACCCATAGACACCATACCCATGATTGTGACTTTTGGTTGAAAGTGCACAATCCCAACATAGAACAGCCAACTGTATTTTAATGAACTGAAAGGGTCACATTAAAATTAACATTTTCCTTTTAAAGATTAGTGTTACTTAGTATAATCCTTTCCAGATCCAACAATTTTCCTGCAAATTTCAGAACTCCATTGTATAAATGTGCCACATCTTCATTATCCACTCGTCAGTTGAGGGACATCTAGGCTGGTTCCATTTCCCAGCTATTATGAATTGAGTTGCAATAAACATGGTTGAGCTCATACTTCTAAGGAAATGAGATGAATCCTTAGGATATATGCCTAGTAGTGCTATAGCTGGGTCTTATGGTAGATCAATCTTTAGCTGTTTTAGGAACATCCACACTGATTTCCACAATGGCTGGACAAGATTGCTTTCCCACCAACAGTGTAGAAGAGTTCCTCTTTTTCCATATCCCCTCCAGCATTTATGATCATTTGTTTTCATGATGGTAGCCAATCTGACAGGAGTGAGATGGAGTCTCAATGTAGTTTTCATCTGCATTTCCCTGGTGACTAGGGATGTAGAACAGTTTTTATTTTATTTTATTTTATTTATTTATTTGAGAGCAACAGACAGAGAGGGAAAGAGAAAGGCAGAGAGACAGAGAGAGAGAGAGAGAGAGAGAGAGAGAGAGAGAATGGGTGTGCCAGGGCTTCTAGCCACTGCAAACAAACTCCAGATGCATGCACTGTCTTGTGCATCTGGCTAACGTGGGTGCTGGGGAACCAAGCCTCAAACTGGGGTCCTTAGGCTTCACAGGCAAGCGCTTAACCACTAAGGCATCTCTCCAGCCCTAGAACAGTTTTTTAGACGCTTATACACATCTATTTCTTCTTTTGAGAACTCTCTATTTAGCTCCATAGCCCATTTTTTAATTGGCTTGTTTGATTTTTTATTATTTAACTTTTTGAGTTCTTTGTATATTCCAGATATTAATTCTCTATCAGATATATAGCTGGCAAAGATTTTTTCCCCATTCTGTAGGTTTCCTCCTTGCTTTATTCAGTGTCCTTTGCAGTACAAAATCTTTGTAATTTCATGAGGCCCCAGTGGTTAATCTGTGGTTTTGTTGCCTGAGCAATTAGGGTTATATTCAGAAAGTCTGAAAAGGATTATACTAAGTGAAGTAACTCAGGCCCAGAAAGCCAAGAGCCACATGTTCTCTCTCATATGTGGATCCTAGCTACAGATGATTGGGCTTCTGTATGTGAAGGAAAAAACTCAGTAGCAGAGTCCAGTAAGCTAAAAAAAGAACTATAAAGGGAAGAGAAAGGAAGGGAAGAGGGTAGTTAATAGGTTAGTATTGTATAAACATAAGTAGAAGACTAGATTAATGGGGGTAAAAAGGCCGAAAGTGAGGTCAGGGGAAGAGATTGACTAAAGGAAAGCTGGAGGGAGGGCTAATCAAAATCTAAGAGGATATAAATAAATCATATGGAATCCTCCAGTTTTGGACATGGAACACTCAGGAGCTGTAGATTGTTTCTAGAAAATTTTCAGTGCCAAGGATGGCATATCTTCCAGTGAGTTGTTAGACAGGGAGGTCCCTAATGCCCCCAAAACATTATAGGCCATTGGTGAGGCCCTTGGTTTCCCACCAGGAATAGATGGTAAGACCCTATTGCTGAAATCTCCACATACTTGGGCTGCAAGGCCACTGAGATATCTTGCTGGGACTGAGCTGATGAACTCCTCCATGTAGACCAGCTGACAGAAAGCTAGAAGAAGACATTCTACATGCAGTTCAATGAGAGAAAGAGATACCACCAGTGAAGATACTCAACAGTGGATATTGCAAGACCTATAATTGGCCAGCAGGCCAAATTGTGTAGTGGCACATCTTTCATGGTGGAAACCAAATGCCCTCCAATAGGACTGGGGTGGACATGGGTGGGAATACATCCCTGATATTGAAAACTTAAAACAGGGTACTCATGAACCCCAGGGGTATAACATCTGCTGATGTCTGGAGAAATGTATATACTATACTTATCAAACTGCCCAGTAAGCACTTTTCTTAATATTCATACCCTTATATTAATGTTACTCTTACTTTGGTAAAGAATCTTCTCTTTTTAGATGGCAGTGACCTTGGGAGGACTCAGAAGGTATCATAGTGTTGGAAAGAAGCCACTGGAGTACTGAGTAACACCTTGATCACACCTTCGAAGGCTCAGGGTTTAATGCAGAAGAGGTGGTGGAAACAATGTAAGAGTCAAAGTAAAGGTAGGACTCCTTGCAGTATGCTCCCTCCAGACATAAAATGGCCTGAAAATCCATGACCTCATAGTGCCTGACACTACCTACACAAGACTATCATGAGAGGAGGAAAAGATCATGATATCAAAATAAAAGAGAGACTGATTGAGATGGGGAGAGGATATGATAGAGAATGGAATTTCAAAGGGGAAAGAGTGGGCAGGGAGGGTATTACCATGGGTTATTTTTTATAATCATGGAAAAAGTTAATAACAATTGACAAAAAGAAAAAAATAAATTTTAAATACTCAAAATAAAATTTATAGTAATAGAAAAAAAAAAAGATTAGTGTTACTGACAGAAAGCTGTGTTGTATTACAGATCTTTCAAACTCATGTTACTAAATAGAGATACCTAACAAAAGTAGTTTAGATACAAATGTGTACAAGAGTGGTCTAATTACAGATGTGTCCTTGTATATAACTATTTATTGATTGACATTCCCAGTTTACTCATACACACTTTGACTAATCTCAGGCCAACTTCATTGAACAACAACAGATGCCATTGAAAGCATGTAAGAGGCATCTTTATTAACTGCCCCCCAACTTTTCATTTGTGGCTGCCATTGCATACAGCAGCCACCATGGAATGGTCCTTCAACATTCACATAGGGAAATATTACCCCAAAATTTACAGTATTATTGACTGTAGTCTTTGTGAGTTGAAAGACCATGAAGATGGGGCCTTATAGGAGAACTTAAAGATCTCATAAAACATAGCCTATGGAGAGCCCTTTATCCATCACACACACAAAGAAGATGGCTCTCAGGGAGTGTGTGAACCTTGCCATAGTGCCTGAATATGCCACAGCCTTGAGTTTAGGCTCCCTAGTCTCCAGTACTATAAGAAATATATTGCTTAGGCTGGAGAGATGGTTCATCAGTTAAACGTGCTTACCTGCAAAGCCAAAGGACCCAGGTTTGATTCCCCAGAACCCACATAAGCCCAATGCACAAGGTGGTCCATGCATTTTGCATTCCCATTCTCTTTCTGTATCTGCCTTCCACCTCCCTCTTTCTGTCTCAAATAAATAAACTAAATAAATACTTAAAAATAAACAGAAATACATTTTTTTTTGTCTTACTAAGGTATCCAGTCTGTTACTTTTTCCAGCTTCCTGAGCTAGCACATTAATTTATGACAATTAGCATTACATACATATACTTATGAGTATAATGCATAAAACATTTTTCTAAATACATAAGTACTGTAAATCTTTAGGAGGCCACAACCCTAAGAAAAGTCACTTTTGGTATACATGTTAGTGAGATTATCATGTTCTACCACAATTTTGAAAAGCTAGAAATATTTTTAAAGAACCCTATAAATCATATCAGTATTCTCTAACTGCTGTTGTATTAGAAAAAACAACAACAACAGTAGCTTGTTTTGGGGGGGCATAATTAAGAAATTAAATATCTATATGCCAAATCATTAAAAATCTAAATAGGCAGAGCTGAAGAATTTTGCCATTAATCTACATTAAGTGCCATTTGTCATTCACTAAAATTATAACCTCATTATTTCAATGTCAAGTCTTAATCTCACACGTTTGTGTCAGGAACTCTGTATTTTCTTTCACCTGCTACACTTCTCAAATTTGATGATTAGAAAGCAATTTAGGTTAGAATTAAGTTAAATGAATATGTATGAATGTGTTTCCTCCTCTTATAGGAACAAAATATTGGCATTAGTTTTAGTAGATAATGTGCCAATAAAATACAAAAATCAACATTTTCTTTTTAAATTTTTGGCACACTTTTATTTGTGGAATATTCTAGTGAATCTAATAATTTAATGTGGTATATAATCTTAATGGCTTTGGGAGAGCCAGTGCCCTGGCTTGCTTTAAATCAGAATTAAAGATGTGCCAAGCTGTCACAACTCCTGTGCACAGAGTACACTGTAGTTCTTCACACCCCTTTGAGTTCATATCAATCATTTGAAAATAACATTTTTCCTCAGAATGAGCTGTCACTATCAATTTGAATAGTGGCTGTTGAACTGGAGTCCATCCAAATTTTCAGCAAACCATTTGGTTCATTATATTTCAAACCAAATGACTTGAAAAACCATATTTTTCATACTGTTTAAAAGCAAATGCAATTGTATTTGGCAAAACTTTTAAAAATAATTTAAGAATTTGAATTCAACTTTCTATTTCAATTTTTCAAGTGCCCCTCCAACATATTAATAGTTCAAATTCACTTTCTAGTAATCCAGCCCAATGCACTTTTATCTTAGCTACAACAATTCTTTCAGCTGTATGTTGAGCACTAGTTATATATGATCACTGAGGTACAAACATATCTTTGGAATGCCCTGTTTCTGCTCTACTTTTAAAACTGTAAAACACTAGCAGCTTCTCCATAAAGACAATGCTTAGAGTGAAATAATATTTGGGAAATACACACATCTGAATAGAAAGGATTTTCCTCAATTCATTAGAGTACCATACCATACATGTTCACAAATACTTAAAAAAAAAAAAATAGGATTGGGCTGGAGAGATGGCTTAGCAGTTAAGGTGCTTACCTGCAAAGCATAAAGATACATGTTCGATTCTCCAGATCCCATATAAGCCAGATGTACATAATGGTGCTTTGCGTCTGGAGTTCTTTTGCAGGGGCTAGAGGCTCTGGCATTCCCATTCTCTTACTCCTCTTTTCCTCTGTCTTTAATACATAATTTATTTTTTGTAGGATTATTTGTGCTGTTATATCATGAAGTATGATATAATCTATTTTATAGATTCATAACATAAATTGATTTTCATGGTTTCTTAGAGATAAACATCTGTGGCCCTTTTCTCGTTAGGAGTTTGACTTATTTTATTCCAATATATGTAAATAAGTATTATTTTTCTGCAGAAAACTATAATTTGTCAATCCAATTGGCTTCAATTATCACAAGGCATCAATTTTCATGTAGCTTATCATAAATTAAAATAAACTATAAATTCCTATATATGACATGTTTGTAAATAATTCTTACATTGAAGCAAAGGAAATTAATAACAAATAAACAAATAAAGAATTCATATCTTACAGTAAAACTTACTAGCTTGTACCCAGAAAAATACTAGTGATGTACAAAGCTAGTCGATATTGAGGATCCCATTTGAATCTCAACTGCTACATCACTTTGAAGTCATTTTTACACTTTTTAAAAATTTTGCTGTCAAAATGGGCTAAAACACTAAACTTTCTATGTTGAGGGGAAACAACAAAAGTGCTCTCCAATAGCAGACATAAAAAGAGTAAAGAAATCACTGATGAATGCTGGAAAGCACAATTAATTTTTGCTTAGATTTTTAATGCAGTCTGAAAATATACTTCATATATCATTCTTTGATCATTTGCTGAAAATATAAAACTAGTAACTTATGCTACCCTGCCAATCAGTATTTTCTTATAGCTTTTCTTTTAGTACTTCTGTTTAGCCATGGGAATTACCATATGAGCCAAATTTTCAGTCTTAGAGATATGTAATAACTAATTGATCCCTTGTTCCTCCACAGCGAGAAATCCCCTCTATCACCTGCAGTATGTTTCACAGACTTCAGATGAATCATGGAAAGAATGTTAGGACTTGCCATATAACAATTTCTTCTCCTTCATTCACAAACTAATTCTCTGTCATTGTCATTCTGATGCATCATGATTCTATGTCTTTAGTAATTTTTAACTAATTGAGATTTTTTTTTTTTTTTGATTTTTCGAGGTAGGGTCTCACTCTAGCCCAGGCTGACCTGAAATTCACTATGTAGTCTCAGGGTGCCTTGAACTCATGGCGATCCTCCTACCTCTGCCTCCCGAGTGCTGGGATTAAAGGCGTGCGCCACCACGCCCGGCTGAGAATTTTAATATATTGCTGGGGTCCAGCCCTGGCTTGAAGGAGGGTCCCCAAAGAGAGGTATGAAAGGGAGTGTCGCAATAACTACTCGAAGTACAAGCTGATAGGCTAATGCTGAATGCAGCTAACTTTTTCCATCTTTTTCTCTCTGCTTCTTTATTTCTTCTTTTTTCCTTTTCTCTTTTTCTCTCTTTTTTTTTGTCTTTTTCTCTGTTCTATGTTCTTCCCTGCTTCTATACTTATATGTTTCTCTTCTGCCACAGCTCCTAGCCTCCGTCTTTTATTTTGTAATCACATCACGCAAGAACAAACTTCAAGAAAGCTACAATTTCACAGAATTCATAGAAACTTTTTGTTATCCCTTTTCATCAAACATTCACCTCAAGTAAAGTCGTCAGGCCCCTATAATGATTAACTGTTTTTACACTTTCCTCATGTATGTGCGGTCAAGCACTTGTGATTTCCTGAACTTCTACTTTCAATTACTGTATTAAAGGTGAGAGACAAAACAACCACAAATGGGGGTTCCCACCATTAATCATTGATAGATCCATTTATCCCCCAATATTAATAATAATAAAAATAATAATAAATAATATAATAAAAAAATAATAGATCCATTTATCCCCCAATTATTTATCTTGATTTTCCTTTTCATGTCTCTCCAATACTTAGACTTTGATCCCCCCATTGAAGTCTTTATAACTTCAGTTGTTTTCCTGTAAGGATTCTTGGTAAAGAGTCATAGTTTGCTGCAATTACCACCATTTAGAAAAATTAGTCATAGAACAGTTTTTGCATTGTTCCAGGAGGTTCATTGTTTCCTCCTAAGTGTACTGTACTCCCTGCCTGACTTTAATTAAGGCCTTTAAGGAAAACAATTATATCTGACCCATTTTCTTGTTTTTTCCAATTCTATGCCAAATGCATTGACCAACACTTCATTAACACTAATTTTTACTGGAAAAGTAAACATAGAGATTGGTCCACCAAGTGAAAGACAGAGAATGACAAACATTATACAGAAAACCAAAGATATCTGTAGAGTAGAGAACCAGTGATTTTTCTATAGAGGGCTGGAACTGTGTCATGCAGCTCTTCAGTGCTTGATTCCTTGTGATCCTGAAATGGCACACTTGCCATCTCTGGCAATATATAACCACACAAGAATATGATCATGTTATTTTCCTATTCTCTTCTTTTGTCTGATCTCCTCTGTCTTCATCTGCTGAGGACCCTCCTCTTTCAAGGTAATTCTTCCTCTGCTTTGTTGTCTTGCTTCCTTTGTCTTCTTCTCTCTTTCATGGTGAAGTGCTGATGGGCTCAGAACCATGCTGGTCCTGTGTGGGTATTGATAACCACTCTTGGGACATGAAGACACCAGTTGATTCCTATTAAGAGAACAGTACTCCAAAGAATACCTACATACCCTATGACTTTTACATTCTTTCTGTCCTCTCTTCTGCAATATTCCCTGAGTTTTGGTGGGAGTGATAGAAGTTTCCTTTAGTGTTGAGCTCTCTGTAGCCTTTAATTTTCTATTTTATGAGTTTTGAGCTTCTTCAGTGTCTACTACCACCTCCAAAGGGAAGGTTCTCTGACTAGCAGTGAAAATAACACTCATATTTATGGTGCCAATTCCTTTGCAACTTTCCTGGAGCCTTGATGATGTGGTAAAGATAAATAAGCACTATTTTTTTGGGACATCACTTTGGTAAATCTTGGGTATCCCCAAATTTTCTTCCCATCTGTAAATGAAAGATTCTCTAGCCAAATGTAAAAATAGAATTAATCAAAAGCTGTAATCATATACATTTAGAAGGCATTTTGATAAGCATAATGTCTAAGTTCAGACAAAAAACAGTGCTTTTTTATGTTCAGGATGACTTCAGCATTTGCTCAGTTTCTGTGTAATTGGATGTTTCACATGTATGTCAGTGATTAGTGAATTCTCATTCACTTATTTCTCTTCAAACAAAATCATTTTTTACCACTTTCTAGCACCAGTGGTTTATATCTCCTGTAGGTTTCACTCACCTATCAATAACTTTAGTTTTAAGAGTTTTAGACTAACATTCTTTGTTTCTTACCTCTTGAAATGCCATCTTAAGAAAAATGCTACTGTAGGTCCTTCATCCATTTCTAAGATGTGGTTTTCTTGGTTTTTTGTTGCTAGGATGTATATGTTTCCATGTATTCTGACAAGTAAACTTATAGTATATGATTTATAAGCATCTTCTTTCTTAATTTGTTGAAATATGAGGAAATTGTAATAACCAAATATTACTAGTAAGTATATTTTTGAACTTTTTAAACTGACAACTTCCATAGTTACAGACAATAAACCATGAAAATTCTCTCCACATTCCCCTTCACAAGTACACACTCCATCATATCCCTTCCTTCTCTCAATTAGTCTCTGTTATTTTGATGTCATCATCTTTTCCTCCTTTTTGAGGGTCTTATGAAGGTAGTGCTGGGCACTCTGAGGTCATGGATATTGAGGACAATTTCTGTCTGGATGATTGGATTGTAAGCAATCCTATCTTTCCTTTAGTTTTTACATTCTTTCCACCATCTCTTCTGCAATAAACCCTGAGCCTTGGAAGGTGTGATAGAGATCTTTCAATGCTGAATACTCCTCAATCAATTCTTCTTAATACTATAATGACTTTTGGGGTCATTCCAGTGGTTACCACCATTGAAAAAAAGAATCTTCTCTAACCAAAAGTGAGAGTACCATTAATATATGGGTATTATCATTAAGGAAAGTGCTTATAGGGCAGTTTGGTGAGGATAATTTATGCATTTAGTTATATAAGAGCCGACATTACTCTCCTAGGGCTCAAGACTTCCCCTATTCCTTAACTTTTAGATAGATGTAATTTCTTGAAAGAAATTCATAAATATCTTCCAAATTGAAACACACCATTCTGGAAGGTGGTTTCTTAGGAAGTTCCAAATTAAAGCATATACTTCTTAAGAGTACCCAAGAAGCTCTACAGTTTGTTGAGGCTTAGGAAATAAACAAGAATTAGGAAACTCCTGAAATTTACAAGTTACAGCACTGATCCCAAAGGCATTCAAGGAATAAGAATTGCTTGGAAGAAAGGCTCTTCTTCAAGTACAGATGCCTTCGGGTCCTGCAGTGAGCTCCAGAGAGAGACACAGATCCTGTTAATTGTCATCTATTCTGGGCTTATTAGAGATGCAGCTGCCTTTGCATACTCCATATTCTGGTAGGCAATCTCTCCTCATACTCCTATAAGTACATCAATAAAATCACTGGTTCATGTAGTTGAACACTGATGTTACCATTTATTTGTTTTGTTATTGTTCCCTGCTATAGTCACCTCCATGTTGCTGGGATGAATTTCCAATAATAAAACACTTTATGGAGGGATTTGTTTCAAGCTTACAGATCCAGGGGGACTTCCATAATGGTGGAAGAAGCTGGCTCACTTTCACAAATCCCAGCAAAGACACTATCAAACAGCTAGCACCACAAGCAAATATAGCCCAGATGCAAGCAAGCACAAGCTTGTAGGATGAGGATCCCCAGAGCTCACACTTCTCTGCACACTTTAGGGTGGAATTCAGATCTGACCCCAGTGATATGCCTTCTTGTAACAGGAATCTGCCTGCTTGGGGAAGAAGCTGCAAACTTAAACTTAATTTTCACAAAACACCTGAGTCTTTGGGAGATATACTTTCAATCTACCAATCTACCAGTGTCTTATGTACTAGTGACTAGATCTTTGTTTACATCTACCCAGAAAATGTTAACCCAGCATTATGTCAGCCACACACACACACACACACACACACACACACACACGTGTGTGTGTGTGTAGCCACTAATTCTAGTAGTACTGGTTAGTTATAGCTGCTGCTTCTTTCATACTTCCAGAATTTTCTCAGTGATGCCTCTTGGAGGTCAAGGGCTCTATCCTCTGGCATCTGAGTTCTTGGTCCATAAAGCTTTCTCTCTTTGTTATGACAATGTTGTGTGTAGATTTTTTTTTTTTTAGCATCTGAAAGTATGAGCTTACAGTTCCTAGTTCTGATTATGATTCTATTATGATGGTGGTGATACTTTGTCCGTTGTTTTTTATTTGTTTATTTTTTTTAATTTCTGAAAGGAAAATGGATGAGACTGAGAGTTTCTTGTCTCAACAGAAATTTTATTTGAAGACTATGTCCAGATAGGTCAAATATTTGAGAAAATGAATACCATTAACCTTAACACAGATTACAGAATATAATTTGAGAAAAAAAAATATATTCCTCCACAAATGCTCTTCCTGAATTTGTTATTTACAGCAATTATTCTCCTTAAATTATTTTAACTAGTCTTGAACAAGATCCAGAAACAGACAAAAATTCTAACTAAATCATTCAATATAATATTTTTTATTCCAATCCCAGCAAGATTTTACATGTCAGTCTTGTATTTCAGATTATCAAAATGTAATAAGAAAAATTATTTTTGAAAGTTTAAGTCAAAAAGAATGATAAATTTTTGATATAGATATTTTTAGCCTGACTTAAATATACAATGTGTATACCATACAGTGCCTTGGCAATAAGTATATTTCATCTTTTACAACAATTTAAAAATATATTTACAATATACCAAAATATAATATGTAAAGTGCTAAAGTTAGACTGAATTTTGTTCCTGTCTTCTACAGAAAATTCCCCTCATAAATTCCCTTCATAAATTTCATTTATCTTCTTTATTCAAATCTACATCTTTTTTTTAATTTTCTCTATCACTAATTCTGAATAGATTTTACACTTTTGTCAAAGCTTTTTTTTCTAGTCAAAAATCTATCATTACTTTGTAAGTACATTTCTGTTTCTTCTGCATTATTTTTTAAAATTTCTATGCATTATATGATTAATGAAATGAGTATAAAGCATTTCTTTCTAATTGATTAATCTATTTTTTTTAATTTATTTATTTGAGAGCAACAGACACAGAAAGACAGATAGAGGAAGAGAGAGAGAATGGGTGCCCCAGGGCTTCCAGCCTCTGCAAACGAACTCCAGACGCGTGCGCCCCCTTGTGCATCTGGCTAACGTGGGACCTGGGGAACCGAGCCTCGAACCGGGGTCCTTAGGCTTCACAGGCGAGCGCTTAACCGCTAAGCCATCTCTCCAGCCCTGATTAATCTATTTTTGAACTTGTACTATTAATGATCCCAAATATTATTCTTTTCAACATCTGCTTTGCTTCAATTATTATTTGTTTTCCGACATAGAAGAGCACACCTTAGATGCATATACGTATAGCATTTATATCCTGTTGATACATAGAGAACTATGTCACTATATCATGACATATATTTCTCATTTTGTATTTTTTAAACTTAAAAATTTCTGATGTAATTGTAGCCACTCACGCTCCTTTTTGGTCAGCATTTTATTGAGATTTTTTTTTTCTTCATTACTTTGAGGTCATATATGTCCATAAAGTGAAATGGACTTTTTCCTTATTCTGCCATAGGCTATATGTTTGATTGTAGAGTAATGCACTTAAATTAAAAAAAAAAAACAAAAACAAACCTGGATAAATTTAAACATTAATGTTGTCCTTTTATTTATTATTTCTTTATTTTGATCTCTTCTTTGTGATAGTTATAAAGTTCCATAGTGTAATATTTTTATTTTCCACTTTATTTTTTGTATAACTAATATACGTTTTTATTCTCTGATGGCTATCATATATCTGATACAAAACATCTTGCAGTTATTCAATTATTAGAAATTTGGTAATTTGTATCACATAAAACTTTTACTTTATGATTATATTTTTATTATACATTTATTTTTAGTGTGACAGTGTAATGTTTTGAATAGATGGCCCCAATTTTTTGTTTGTAGTTTGCATCTGCAGCCACCTGGCTGGAGGCAGTGTCACTGGATTGACCTTAAGGTGTGGTGGTGGATTTCAGGTTTCAATCCAAAGATATGCAAAGTCTGCCTAGCTGGAATTCTTGAAGTGTGCTGTGCTATGTGGCTTTAGGGTTGTGCTTCTCTCTGTCTGCTTGGGCCTGTGAATGCAGGCCAGCTTCTGTGACTATGGAACTTTCCCTGGATCAGTAAGCTTCAATAAATCCCTTATTCCATAACTGTGCTTGGTCTGGAAGTTCTTCTCAGGGAACCTGAATCTGTCTGCTACAGAACTTGGTACCAGGAGTGGGGGGAGATGAACCTGACCATGTGGATGTTGATCTTTTGGAACATTTGTTATGGAGGAGTAGGCATGGATTTTGGTGCTTGCAACTGAAGATGACTTCTGGAGTGGTAAGCCAAGTTTTATGGAGTATTCTTATGAGAGTTTGAGAATGCTAAGTGCAGACAGTATTGAACTTCGAGGCTTGTCTTATAAGTTTCTAAGGAGAAAGAATGACTACAGAAGACTTTGTTGAAACTGGGCTACTGGAATAAGGGCTGGCTCCATTCTGCTGCTGAGGCCCAGAGAGTTTGATCAAGGTTAAATTTGTAATGGACTGATGTGCTTGGCTAGAGATATTGGACTGAGAGGTTTAAGATTTTAAGCTGGAAAACTGCAAACAAGTTAAAATTACAGACACTGAGATTGGTTTTAGGTTACTAAATCTGCTATTGTCAAACACATTAGCAATCTTAAGGAAGATGGTCCAATTGCTTTACCATGGAAAGATGCCTGAGGAAAGACTATCATAGAAATACAAACACTTTTGGAAAGAGTTGACTATAGAAGGAACTTGCTTTTCAAGGCTATGAATTAAGAATATGGCTGTCTCTTGCACAACTGGTATTGGTTTCAGAAGCATGAAAACTGTGTGGAGTTGATGTGAATTGCACACAGTTCCAGGAACTGCTGCTGAGATGCAGCATGAGGCAGGGCCTCATGCCCTGATAGGCTGAAAGAGCCTTAAGAAGATGGACTGTGATTTGCATGGAGACCTGAAGATGTTTTATATATACCAGGACATTGCAAGGAATACCAGAGAGTGTACTGTAGGCCTAAGATGGAAGTGTTCCTTTGCGACTCTGCCCAGCTGGAGGGGAAGAATTGGAAAATCTGTAGCCTGTCAGTCCCTGGTTATATTTGAAGTGCCAAAGTTTGATACTTATTTGATAGTGGTTGAGTTTACATTGTTTTAGTCTCTCCTTGCTATGCCTTATACCAGTTGAAAATGTTTACTGTGTGTCTTATATATTAGAAATGTTTAACTTGTTTAATTTTACAGGTCTTAATATCTTAAATTGATCAAGACTTTGGGGACCTTTGAAATTGAACTGAGAACAATTTACAATGTGTGATGGTTATATATCTATTGGGTGTCAAGGGAGGAATGTGGTGGTTTGACTAGATGGCCCCCAATATATTCAGTTTTTTTATTTATAGTTTGCATCTGCAGCCACCTGGCTGGAGGCAGTGTCACTGGGTGGATCTTAAGGTGTGGTGGTGGGCTTCAGATTTCAATCTAAAGATATGCAAAGTGTGCCTAGGTGGAGTTCTTGAAGTGTGCTGTGCTATATGGCTTTAGGCTGTGCTTCTTTCTGTCTGCTTGGGCCTGTGATGGTAGGCCAGCTTCTTCTGCCATTATGGAACTTCTCCTGGATCTGCAAGCTTCAATAAATTCCTTCCTCCATAAGTGCTTGGTCTGGAAGTTCTTCTCAGTGAACCTGCATCTGTCTGCTACAGACAGAGTCTCATTCTAGCCATAATGACTTGGAATACCCTCTTTAGCTTAGGCAAGCCTCAGAGGTCTTCCAAACTTCCTACCATAGCCTCCCAAGTACTGAGATTAGAGGCATGAGTCCACATACAGATTTATCTTCTATCTATTGACAAAATTAACAAAGTTAAAAATTTCTTTAAAATATTTTAATCTTTTAACTTTTATAATAGTTAAAATTTGTTTATGAAATGCTCATAACATAAAATATTATTATTTCAAGTGTGTTCTTACCCTAACATTTTCATATTAAAATTTACCTTCTGATTTTTTTTTTAAATTTTATTTATTTATTTGAGAGCGACAGACACAGAGAGAAAGACAGATGGAGGGAGAGAGAGAGAATGGGCGTGCCAGGGCTTCCAGCCTCTGCAAACGAACTCCAGACGCGTGCGCCCCCTTGTGCATCTGGCTAACGTGGGACCTGGGGAACCGAGCCTTGAACCGGGGTCCTTAGGCTTCACAGGCAAGCGCTTAACCGCTAAGCCATCTCTCCAGCCCTACCTTCTGATTTTACTCGGAGTGGTCTCTTATGCTTTTTTCGTCAGGGCAGTCTAGCAGAAACATACTCTCAAGGCTTTAGTTGCTAAATAACAATATTTTTTTTCTTCATTTGTGAAAATTAGTCTAGTTTGCCATGGCATTCTTGTTGATTTTTATATTTGTTCTTTCACCATTATAATGTATTACCTTGTTTCTTTCTTATGTTCCAAGTTTACCTGAAAAGTCACTAAGAGTCTATGAAGGCACGTTGCTAAAGTGATAAGCTCTTTTTCTCATGCTATTTTCATTGATTTTTTTTCATATTTTACTTATGAGAGTTTGACTCTAATGTGCTTCAATTACCATCTTCCTTTTGAATATATATAATGCACATTTGAGGTATGTTAACCTTGCATATTTCTCTTTCCAAATTTGGCAAAATCTTTGTCATTATTTTGTTAAATAATCTTTCCATCAGTTTTATTTTCTTTGTTATTCCTTTGACTTTTGTATTACATATATTAGTTTGCTTGTTGGACTTATAGACTTAACACAGGTTTTCTTCATGCCCTCACTTGACCAACTTATTTTGATATCAGTGACTCTCTTGTCTTTCTTGTACTTGATCAAGTGTTCTCTTGAAATGCTTAATAGATATTTTTTCATTACAGTCATGTTATATTTTAACTCTAGAATTTCTCATTCTTTTCATGATTTCCTTCTCCTGTTGAAATTCTAACTTTATATCCCTCATATTTTTATAGTTTTTATTTTTATAGTTGTCTGTTTGTATTCTTTTGTGGCCCACTGAATATCCTTGAGATGATTAATTTGTATTATAGTGAGAAAGATCATAAATCTCTGTATTTTAGGGTTTGTTATGAGAATTTCATTTTGTTCCCATGGTGGAGTCATGTTTCCTTGACTCATTATGAACCTTGTGGATGTCAGTTGATAGTTATAAATTACAGCAAGTAGACAAATGTTATTAGGTTTTAAGACTAGCTTTGGCCAGTGAAGCCTTTCATCAATCTTATAGTACAGAAGTTCTTTTTTTTTTAAATTATTTATTTATTTATTTATTTATTTATTTATTTGAGAGCAACAGACACTGAGAGAAAGACAGATAGAGGGAGAGAGAGAGAATGGGTGCGCCAGGGCTTCCAGCCTCTGCAAACAAACTCCAGACGCATGCGCCCCCTTGTGCATCTGGCTAACGTGGGACCTGGGGAACCGAGCCTCGAACCGGGGTCCTTAGGCTTCACAGGCAAGCACTCAACCGCTAAGCCATCTCTCCAGCCCAGTACAGAAGTTCTTGGTGGGCTTTCCAGCAAGAAAGGAAGAAAGGAAGAAAGGAAGAAAGGAAGAAAGGAAGAAGGAAAGAAGGAAGGAAAGAAGGAAGGAAGGAAGGAAGGAAGGAAGGAAGGAAGGAAGGAAGGAAGGAAGGAAGGAAGGAAAGGAAGGAAGGAAGGAAGGAAGGAAGAAAGGAGAGAAAGAAAATCAAAGATAGGTTTTCTATTGCTAAAATCCTTAAGCATCCCGAGTTTCATGGGTGGACTCAGAAACTATATCCAGAGGTAATGGCCTGGATCCTGAATATTGCTTTTTCTATGGTGATCCTGCTACCTATACATTCTGAGATAAACCTGCCTCACCCTGTACAGATGGAATGTGGACTCACTCAGGGGTCTACCAGACTAAAACTGTTTACTACCTCCATGATTTTTATGCCTCAGTCCTGCATTCATGTAGACTAAACTTAGCTTTTTATCCATTATATATAAAATAGAAATGGGTGAGTCTGTAGTATGAAAATGTATAAGAATATCTGAAGCCAGTTTCCAAAATATTAGTTCTAAGCCTGTTTCTGTGAGTCTTAAGGTTAGTGTGAGTGATAAATCTAACATTAGATAAAAATGACTTATTTGGCTCTAGTGTACCACAGAGTCATTGCAAATACTCTGCTCATGACCACTTGAACAATATTTAAGGACAATGAAATTTCTCAAAACCTCTTCTATTGCCTGTAGGAAAAAAAAAACAAAAAACAAAAAACAAAAACAAAACTCTTTTAGTGTTGTGTTCACAGTCATGTAGCCTTCATTCAGCATTCATAGCAAAGCCTCCTGTCATCACCCTGGTGCAAAGCACTTACATATTTTCAGGTGTTTAAAACAACCCTTCTTTTTATAAACATCTGCCTTGTTCTGTTTTATAACTACTATAAAGATATCAAAGCCTTGGGCTGGAGAAATGGCTTAGCAGTTAAGAGCTTGACTCTGAAGCCTAATGACCCTGGTTTGAGGCTTGATTCCCCAGGACCCACATTAGCTAGATGCACAAGAGGGCACATGTGTCTGGAGTTCGTTTGCAGTGGCTGGAGGCACTCTCTCTCTCTCTCTCTCTATTTGCCTCTTTCTCTGTCTGTCACTCTCAAATAAATAAATAAAAATGTACAAAAAAAAAAAAACTATCCAAGCCTGTCTTATACTACTGGTACACACTAGACACAAAATATAGACTTCTTAAATGTCTTTGGCACTGTAGTGTCTTACCAAGAACACACCATAGTTCAGTAGGTGCGCATGCTTTAAGGCAAACTAGCCTGATGGCATAAGCAGAATGATCACATTTCCCCCACATTATTATACTATTTTTAGTAGTTATGGACATACTCAGTATGTAAACACCACATGTTGATACCATCATTTCCCTCATCCCTGACCCCCCCCCCATCACAGAGACCCTCCTCCTTATGGGGAAGAGGCATTGTCTTTGTGCATAATGTCCCAAATTATGGCTCTAACAATGTTTCCACCCCCTCTTCTGCAAAATTCTCTGAGCCATATTAGGTTTATTTTAAAACTACTTGAGTGATGGGCTCTTAAAAGCCTCTGGATCTCAGGTTTGGTTGGTGCTGAGTGTCCTTAGTGTGTAGTTCCTTCACCCTTGTGATAATATCAGGTTCCTGAGAAAGCAGCACTCTTGCTCATTTTCTGGGGCCCTGGTGAAGTAGGATGGGCCATTTCTTTCCTCATGTCTGGCTTCCCTCTGAAAGAGAGAAGCAGATTCTCCATCAGAGAGTGATGTGAGTACAGGTTAAATGGAATAACCATTATTAGTTTAGAGAGAATTTAATGTGTATAGACCTTCTTGTAGCCCAACATTAGTGGGAGCTTGATATTGGAAAGCAAACTCATTATCTGGATATGATTCTGACTTGTCTCATAGTTCCAGATATGGGTTCCTTTCCCCTGAACAGATCTGTTAGCTAATCCAAGAGCAGTTGGTTACCCATCATGGCTGTGTGCCACTACTGCATTGTGTGAACATCACATCAGGTTGTTTTCTGCTGATTAATTTACATCTCAAGCTGCTCAAACGGATATTGGTGACTTTATCCAATAGCTAAGGTAACACCTCCTAGCACTAGAAAGACTAACTGTCTGGGGAATGGCTCTTTTCCAGATTCTAGCCACATCTCTCCTTGTTCCATACTTGCAGCATATGGTTTCTTCAGCAGTAGGATTTTACAATTAACCTCTTGTGGGTAATCAAGTACTCTGACAGAAGTCTGTCTTCTTCTGGTAACCCTTGTAGGTCTCTCTGATCAACAGCACATTGTGGATGTTAACTGCATCCTGGCATTATGAATTACAAGCCAGTGCCAAAGGAAAATGAACACAAAATAGAAAGTAAACAAAAGAAAGAAAAATAAAAAGAGGCAACAGGAGAAGTTTAAGGTTAAGCATTTCATCCTTTCCAGGGCCCTCTCACTAATGTGCTCCCTCTAAGGACCTGTTAAGGGTTTAACCTTTTATTCTGCCTTCCGGGATATAAAATTCTATGGTACAAGCTCCATCTGAGATCAGTATTGTTTCCCCTTCCCCCACCGCCACACACACACCCTTATCCTCCCCTCACACACTACCCTCCCTATTGTCCAGTCCATGAGATGCCTATTAGGCATTTCAGTGTCTTGGGCTGATCCAGGTTAGGAGCTGCAAATGAGTGAGACCATGTGATGATTGTCTTTCAGTGATTGTGTCAGTTAACTGTGTATGACCTGTTCCAAGTTTGACCATTTTTCTACAGATTTTATTGTGTCATTTTTTAAAATATTTTAGTTATTTATATGTATATATATTTGACAGAGAAAGAGGGAGAGAGAGAGAAAATGGATGGGCCAGGGCCTCCACCACTGCAAATGAACTTCACATGCATGAACCGCCTGTACATCTGGCTAACATGTGACTTGAGGAATTGAACCTTGGTCCTTTGGTTTTGCAGGCAAATGTCTTAACTCCTAAGCCATTCTTCCAGCCTTGTGTTTTCTTTCTTCCTTCCTTCCTTCCTTCCTTCCTTCCTTCCTTCCTTCCTTCCTTCCTTTCTTTCTTTCTTTCTTTCTTTCTTCTTTCTTTCTTTCTTTCTTTCTGTAATGCTGAGTAGAATTGCATTGTGTAGATATACTACATCTTGGTTGTCCATTTGTCCAATGATGGGCACCTGGGTTATTTCCAGTTCTTAGCTATTATGAATTGAGTAGCTATAAACATGGTTGAACAAATATCTCTGAACTGAGGTGTGAAGCAATTAGGCTAAATGACCAGTAAGGTAATAACTGGGTCTGTTGTAACTTTATAGTCAACCTTTCTAGGAATATCTACATTGATTTCCATGGTGGTTGTACCAGTTTACATTCCCATCAACAGTGAATGAGGGTTCTTATTTCTCCATGTCCTCACCAAATTTGTTTTCATTTGATTTTTTCTGAATGCTTGGTATCCTTAATGGGGTGAGGTAGAGTCTCTTAGGTGTTTTAATTTCCCTGATGTGTAGGGATGAAGAAAATGTTCTTTAATGTGTAGATACCATTTGTATTTCTTACTCTGAGAACTCTATATTAAGTACTCTGCCCTACTGTGTGAGTAGGTTGTTTGATTCTTTTCATTGTTTAGGTTTTAGAGTTCTTTGTAGATTCTAAATATTGGGCCTGTGTCAGTTATATAATCAGCAAAATTTTTCTCCCATTTGTAGCATAATCTATTGTCTCTGCAAAACTTTTCAGCTTCATGAAATCCCATTGGCTGAGTGATTGTTTAAGTCAATAAGCTACTGGGGTTTTGTTCAGGAAGTGTTCTTCCACTCCTATATAAGGGAGATTTCCTCCTATTTTTTAATTCCTTTAGGAGACTTTGGGCCAAGTAACTCCAGCTACTTGATACTTGACAAAGGCCCTAACAGTATAGGCTAGAAAGAAAGACAGCATCTCCAACAAATACTGCTGGACAAACTGGATAACCATATGCAGGAAACTGAAACTTGATCCATACATCTCTCTATGCACAAAAATAAAGTCCAAATGGATCAAAGACCTCAAAATAAGACCAGAAAATCAGCTACTACTTGAAGAAAAAATAGGAGGAACATTCCACGATATAGGAATTGGAAAAGACTTCCTGAGCAAAACCCCATTTAGCACAAGATCTTAAATAACCCTTCAACCAATGGGATCTTATGAAAGTGAAAAGTTTCTTCACAAACATACAGTAAGTAGAGCCAATGGATTATCCGCCAAATGGGAGAAAATATTTGCTGAATATCCAACTGACAGAGGCCTAATCTCTAGAATCTGCAAAGAACTCAAAAACCCAAACAATAAAAAGCCAAACAACCCACTTACAAAATGGGGCAAAGAGCTGCACAGGCAGTTCACAGAGGAAGAAATACAAATGGCAAACACACAGTTAAGAAAATGTTCATCATCCCTAATCATCAGGGAAATGCAAATTAAAACAACTATGAGATTCCACCTTACCCCGGTAAGGATAACAAATATCAAATGAAAATAAATGCTGACAAGGATGTGGAGAAATAGGATCCCTCATCCACTGTTGATGGGAATGTAAGATGGTATAATCACTTTCAAAAGCAATTTGGAGACTCCTACAAAAGCTGACTATAGAGTTACCAACAGACCCTGTTATTCCCTTACTGGGCTCCAAGCTTCAGTCTAGAGACATTTGTTCAGCCATGCTTATAGCAGCTCAATTAGTCATAACCAAGAGCTTGAATCAACCCAGACATCCATCACTAGACAAATGGATAACTAAGATGTCTCTCTCTCTCTCTCTCTCTCCCTCTTCTCTCTCTTCTCTCTTCTCTTTTATATCACTTATCCTTTTTTTCCTTCTTTTCTTGGGCACTGACCTGTAACTTCCAGTACCAGCAGGTGGATATCATCCACAGTGAGCTTTTGATCAGAGAGACATACAAGGTTTCCCAAAAGAAGACAGGTTTATGTCAGGGCATTTGATGACACACCATAGGTTAGTGGTAAGACCCTACTGCTGAAGGCACCATACACTGTTGAAAAGTAACATGGAATGACATAGCTGGAAGCTGTAAGAGTCAGTCCCCAGACAGTTAACACATCTACTGCTGGAAGGTGCTACATGAGCAACTGGGGTAAAATAACCAATTTCTGTCCAAGCAACACGTGGTCTAATGTACTTAGCAGCAAGAGTTTCAGGTCTCATATTGAGGTCTTTTATCCATTTTGTTTTGAGTTTTGTGCATGGACAGAAGTGTGTGTCTAGTTTCATTTTTTCTATGTTCCTTTTTTGTAAAAGATAGAGGGTGTATCAGATACTAACTGATAAAAACAGATACTACACTTGATCTTAGCCAAAATGACAAGAAACAATTAGTTTCATTTTTCTGCATATTATTATCACTTGTCTAGCACCACTTATTAAAGATTCTCTCTTTTCACCAGCCTATATTATTAGGATCTTTGTTGAGGAATAAGTAAGTGTAGTTACTTGACCTAAAGTCTAGATCTTCAATTCTATTCCATTGGTCTATATTCCTGTTTTTATCCCAGTACCACTTTTCTTTTTCTTTTTCTTTTTTTTTTTTTTACTATGGCATTTTAATACAGCTGGAAAAAAATTTCTCCCATTCTGTGGGTAATCTATTGGATCTGCTTATGGTATGTCTGTCTGTGACAAAAACTTTTCAGCTTCATGAGATCCCAATGATTGAGTGATTGTTTAAGATCCTGAGCTACTGAAGTTTCTTAAGAAAGTCTTTCCCACTCCCATATTGTAGAAAAGCCCTCCTATTTTCTCTTCCAGTAGTAAAACCGTTTCAGGTCCCATAATGATCCACTTGGACTTAATGTTTGTACATGACAAGATGTGGGCATCTAATTTCATTTTTCTGACTATGATTATCCAATTTCTACAGCATCATTTGTTGAAGATGTTGTCCTTTCTCCAGTTTACATGACTAGACCTTTTGTCAACCATCATATAGCTGTAGTAGTGATTCTGTTGGTCTATATTCCTGTATTTATGTCAGTACCATGCTGTTTACATTACTATGGCTTTGTGATATAGCTTTAGAACAGGTATGGTGATGCCTCAAAAGGTGTTTCTTTTGGTCAGGATATGCTTGGATATCTGATGCCTGCTGCCATTCCATATGAATTTGTAGATCATTTGTTTCTATCTCTGTGAGGAATGATGCTGGGATTTATATTGGTATTGCATTAATTCTGTACATTGATTTTGATAGGATTGCTATTTTCACAATGTTATTCCTACTTATCCAGGAACAAGGGAGGTCTTTCCATCTTCTCAAGTCCTATTCAATTTCTTTCTTGAGCATTTTTATGTCTTCAATATATATGTCGTTCACATCCTTGGTTAATATCATTCCAAGTTATTTTTGTCTTTTTTTGTTTGTTTAATGTCACTATTTTTCTGTCTCCTTGTCCTTTGCATATAGAAATGCTACTGATTTTGTGCATTGGTTTTGTATCCTGCAAATTGGCTATTAGTGTGTTGAGATGGAGGCTCTTGGTTCACTTATATATAGGATCATGTAAACTGCAAATAGGGCTAACTAGATTTCATCCTCTCCAATTTGTATCACTTTTATTTCTTTCTCCTCTCTTATTGCTTAGGCTAGGACTTATAGTACTATGTTGAAGAGCAGAGGTGAGAGTGAGCATCCCTCTTGTTCCTGATTGAAATGGGAATTCCTTGAGTTATTTGGGCTTTAGGTGCTTTATATATAGCCTTTATTATATTGACATATACATGGTTTATTCCTAGCTTCTCCAACATTTGTTCATGAAATGATGTTGTATTTTTTCGAAGGGCTTTTCTTCATCTATTGAAATTATCATAAGGTTTATGATTAACCTTATTTATGTGCTGTATTACAATGAGAGATTTCCATATGTTGAACCAACCCAGCATTCCTGGGATAAAGCCTACTTGATCAAAGTGTATAATGCTTTTGGTTTGTTGGTGAATTTGTTTTTTGAGGATTTTGTTCAGGATCTTTGTGTCTAAGTTCATCAGGGAAATAGGTCTGCAGTTTTCTTTCCTTGTATTTCTGTCTTGTTTTGGTATTAGGGTGATACTAGCTTCATGAAAAGAGTTGGGGACTTCCAGTTAAGACAGTGGCATATGTACCATTCAAAAGCAGCCTAGGGAGGAAAAAGTCAAAACAAAAACAAACAAACAAAAAACCCTCAGCAAAATACACATGTTCACTAAAAAGTGAGGTGTATAGGAAATTGAAATGGCAACAGAGAAGGAGGAGAGATCTAGAGCATCCAGAGCCCACACAGGCTGGCAAAAGCAGCTCTGGCACAACAGAAAGCCACCAGGCTCGGCTTGAGCCATAGGACAAGCCAGGTGAGGGGAGGTTCCACTCACACTGGCACTCTCAACAAACTCAAGAAATGTGAAGGGAGAGCGGCAGTGAGCTACAGAGGAGAAAATCACAAGAAAGAAGAACATGAGGAACAGTGAGAGAACTAGAACAGCATCAGCAGCCTCCCCTCAGCCACCCACCAGTGCCCAGCTCCAGTGAACAGAGCAGTGGTCCAGGGACGTGGCCAGGCCAACTGGAACCAACAGTGCGACCCAAGCAGGGGCACAGGTAACTGGGATTACAACATGGAAGGGTCTCACCTGGTCACAAGCTGACTTGAAACTCTCAACAGATCAGAAAACTTAACTTCCTTTTTGTCAGGATTAAGGGTGTGGGTGGGGCACCACACACCCTAAGGGACAGTGAGAGGATCTGGTTGTCATAATTCCTACTCAGGGATAAATACTCTCATAGTCTTGAGGGCCACACCTAATGCCTTAAGCTCCTACACTGAAGTTATATAACATCAGATTATCTGACAAATCTAATAATACCAAGCTAACTAGAAAATCCAATCAATAAATAATCGAGGATGCAAAAATATATACATTATAACACAAGAAACACAAAAAATAAAGACAATATAAATCCACCAAAAGTATTAATACAGCAGAAATGACCTCCAGTGAAAATGATTTGGAGGAAATGCCTGAGAAAGATTTCAAAAGAATTATTATAAAAATGTTCAAAGAACTCAAAGAAGAAATCAAAGAGGAAATCAAATGAATCAAAGAAAACATAGGACACCAATTTAATGAAATAAAGAGGTCAATACTAGATACAAATAAGGAAATAGAAATAATAAAGAAAAACTAGTCATAATTACTAGCAATGAATAACACAGTTAATGAAATAAAAAACTCTGTAGAAAATCTCACCAGTAGAATGGATGATGGAGAGAACAGAATTTCTAAACTAGAAGACAAGGTGGCAGATATAATACAGTCCAACAAAGAGAAAGACAAACTAATAAAAAAGTATGAGTGGGAATTTCAAGATATTGGGGACACTATGAAAAGATCAAACATAAGAATTCAGGGCATAGTAGAAGGAAAAGAATTTTAGTCCAAAGGCATAATAGGCATCTTCAACAAAATCATAGAGGAAAACTTCCCCCAAATTGTGAAAGATACAGATACAGGAATCCTTTAGAATGCCAGCCAGACAAAACCTGGAAAGAACCTCTCTTGGTCATACTATAATCAAACTACCAACCTCACAAACCAAAGAAACAATCCCTAAAAACTCAACCAGCAAACTGTTAAAGGTGATAAACACCTACAGCCATGTAGCAGGATACCACATAAATACACAGAAATCAGTAGCCTTCCTACATACTAACAACAAACACACAGAGGTTGGAATCAGAGAATCACTCCCATGCACAATTTATTCAAAGAAAAGGAAGTACCTTGGAATAAACCTAACCAAGGAAGTGAAGGATCTCTTCAATGAAAACTATAAAACACCCAAGCAAGAAATTGCAGAAGTCACTGGGAAATGGGAAAACATCCCTTGTTCCTGGATTGGAAGAATCAATTTTGTGAAAATGCCAATCTTACCAAAAGCAATCTACACATTTAAAGCAATCCCCATCAAAATTCCAAAGGCATTCTTCACAGAAAAAGAAAAAAATCAATCCAAAAATTCATTTGGAATCACAAAAAAACCTCAAATATCTAAAATAATACTGAGCCACAAAAATAAGTCGGGAGGTATTACCATACCTGATTTTAACCTATACTACAGAGCCATAGTAACAAAAATAGCATGGTACTGGCACAAAAGCAGATATGTACATCAATGGAATAGAATAGAAGACCCAGATGTAAGTCCAGGTAACTATAGCCACCTGATATTCAATAAAAATGACAAAAACACTCATTAGAGAAAAGACAGCCTCTTCAGCAAATGGTGCTGGGAAAACTGGATATGTATCTGTAGAAGGATGATAATAGATTCTTCTCTGTTTCCATGCACAAGAATTAAATCAAAATGGAATAAAGACCTTAACATCAGACCTGAAACTCTGAAATTGGTAGAGGGAAAAGTAGGGGAAACCCTTCAACATATTGGTCTTGGCAAAGACTTTCTCAATATAATCCCAATTGTTCAGGAAATGAAACCACAGATTAACCAATGGGACCTCATGAAATTACAAAGATTTTGTACTGCAAAGGATACTGTGAACAAAGCAAAGAGGCAACATACAGAATGGGAAAATACCTTTGCCAGCTATATATCTGATTTAGGATTAATATCTAGGATATACAAAGAAGTCAAAAAGTTAAATAATAAGAAGTCAAACTAGCCAATTAAAATGGGCTATGGTGCTAAATAGAGACTTCTTAAAGGAAGAAATACAAATGGCATATAAGCATCTAAAAAAAATGTTCTACATCATTAGTCATCAGGGAAGTGTAGATTAAAACTACATTGAGATTCCATCTCACTCCTCTCAGATTAGCTACCATCATGAAAACAAGTGATCATAAATGCTGGCAGTGATGTGGAAAAAGAGGAACTCATCTACACTGTTGGTGGGAATGCAATCTGGTCCAGCCATTGGGGAAATCAATGTGGAGGTTCCTAAGGCAGCTAAAAATTGATATACCATATGACCTAGCTGTAGCACTTCTAGGCATATATCCTAAGAATTCATCCAATTTCCTTAGAAGTATGTGCTTAATCATGTTTATTGCCACTCAATTCATAATAGCTGGGAAATGGAACCAGCCTAGATGTCCCTCAACTGATGAGTGGATAATGAAGATGTGGCACATTTATACAGTGGATTTCCTACTCAGCAGTAAAATGAAGTTATGAAATTTGCAGGAAAATAGATGGATCTGGAAAGGATTATACTAAGTGAGGTAACCCAGGCCCAGAAAGCCAAGTGCCACATGTTCTCCCTCATATGTGGATCCTAGCTACAGATTATTGGGCTTCTGTGTAAGAAGGAAAAAACTCAGTAGAAGAGGCCAGTAAGTTAAAAAGGAGATATAAAGGGAAGAAAAAGGAAGGAAATAGGGTACTTAATAGGTTGGTATTGTATATATGCAAGTATAAGAATAGATTAACAGGGGTAAAAGGCCCAAAGTGAAGTCAGGGGAAGAGATTGAGTAAAGGAAAGGAGGAGGGAGGGGTAATCAAAATCTAAGAGTATGCAAATAAGTCATATGGAATCCTCCAGTTTTGGACAATGGAACGCTCGGGAGCCAGAGATTGTTTTTAGAAAATTTTCAGTGCCAGGGATGGGATACCTCCAGTGAGATGTTGGCCAGGGAGGTGCCTGATGCCCCCAAAACATTATAGTCCATTGCTGAGACTCTTGGTTTCTGTTAGGCTCTGAAAGGCCCAGGTGTGAGGCTTCATGGGACTTCCTGAGCCTAGCTAAAGTTTGGTGACCTGTCTCTGGCCAGCTAGGGCTCAGCAAGACTCCTAATGGCTTCTGGCCTGCCACTTTCGAGTGTTAATTGTAATTACCATTTCAATAGTTAAAGTTTACTATTGGCCCTTACCTCTTCCCCCATCCTAAAATCCCCACCTTCATCCCCAACATGATATAGGCAACTGCTCAGAGTAATGAAGCAAGTTGTTTCTGTGAGTTCCTGCATCGAAAAGCCTCCTGACTCAGTGTGGTTTTTCTCCGGTGCCCAGGAGTGGTTTGGGTTGTCCGACGCTCATCATCCTTCTCAACTCCTAGGGAGGAACCAGCAGGCCTGGTTCTTTCCTTGGCACTACCTACCTGACTAGGAAGGAGCCCTGCAGGTTTCCCACCAGGAATAGACTGTAAGACCCTATTGCTGAATACTTCACATACTTGGGCTGCGAAGTCACTGAGAAATCCTGCTGGAACTGAGCTGATAACCTCCTCTATGTGGACCAGCTGACAGAAAACTGGAAAAAGCCATTCTACATGTATTTCAATGGGAGAAAGAGATATCACCAGTGAAGAAACTCAACAGTGGACACTGCAAACCTTATAATTGGCCAGCCAGGCCAAATGACCCAATGGGTGCAATAGTGGCACATCTGTCATGGTGGAAACCAACTGCCCTCCAATTGGACTGGGGGCCTGTTCCATGGGGCGGGGGGGGGGGGGGGAACACATCTCTGATACTGAAAATTTAAAACAGGGATAGTCATGAGTCCTAGGGGTGTAACATCTGCTGATGTCTGGAAAAATATATATAGTAAGCTTATCAAACTGCCCCGTAAGCACTTCTCTTAATATTTATACCCTTATATTAATGCTACTCTCAATTTGGGTAGAGAATCTTCTTGTTACAGTGGCAGTGACTTTGCGATGACTCAGAAGGTATCATAGTGCTGGAAAGAAGTGGGTGGAGTGCTGAGTAACATTTCGATCACACCTTCCAAGGCTCTGGGTCTATTGGGGAAGAGGTGGTGGAAAGAATGTAAGAGCCAAAGGAAGGGTAGGACTCTGTACAACATGTTCCCTCCAGACATAAAATGGTCTGCATATCCATGACCTCATAGTGCCTGACAGTGCCTACACAAGACCATCATAAGAGGAGGAAAAGACCATGACATCAAAATAAAAAAAGAGACTGATGGAGATGGGGAGGGTATATGATGGAGAATGGAATTTGAAAGGGGAAAGCAGGGGGAGGGGAGGAGGGTGGGTATTACCATGGGATACTTTTTATAATCATGGAAAATGTTAATAAAAGTTGAGAAAAAAATAAAATAAAATAAAATAAATTTAAAAAGTCTTAAATAAAGGAGTTGGGGAGGTTTCCCTTTTCTAATTTTGTCTTTTTATTTTTTCTTAATATTATTGGCCAGGGGTTTATCAATCTTGTTTATTTTCAAAGAACCAGGCCCCTATTTCACGAATATCCTTCCTTGTTTTCTTAGTTTCCAATACATTAATTTATGTTCTGACCTTCATTAGTTCTTCCCATTTGGCTCTTTCTGGGTTGGATTATTCTTCTTTTTGTTTATGCTTTATTTCATCCACTACCCGTTTATTGTTTAAAAGTGTGCTGTTCAGTATCCAGGAGGTAATGGACTTCCTGGCACATCTCTTGCTTTACAGCATTGTGGTCTGATATTATGCAGGAAATTATGTTGATTTTCCTAAATATATGGAGGCACGCTTTATGGCCAGGCATATGATCTATTTTGGAGAAGGTTCCATAGACTGCTGAGAAGAATGTGTAATCTGTAGATTTGGGGTAGAATATTCTGCAGATATCTGTAAAGGCTAGTTGATCTATGGTATTGTTGAGCTATCTTACTTCCTGGTTGGTTTTCTGTTTGGATGATCTATCTACTGATGATAGTGGAGTACTTATGTCCTGAACTATGATGGTGTTGGTGTTTATTTCTAGTTCATTGCCAAACATATTTTGTTTCATGAATTGTGGTGCAACTGTGTTTGGTGCATAGAAAATGATGATTGATATCCACTTTTTTTTTTTTTTTTTTGATCATTCCCTTGATGGGTAAGAATTGGCCTTCTTTGTCTTTTTTGATTACCTTAGGTTTGAAGTCTATTTTGTCTGATATTAGTATAGCAATGCCTGCTTGTTTCTTATTTCCATTCACTTAGAATATCATTTTCTACCCTTCCACACTGAGGAGGTGTCTGTCTTTAGTGGTGAGATGGGTCTCATATGACAGCAGATTGAGGTAGCATTTTTATGAGCCACACTTTTAACTTGTGTCTCTTGATGGGCAAATTAAGGCCATTAATGTTTAGGCTAATAACTTTGAGGTTTGATTTAATACATGCCATATCATTGTGCCTTATGGGGTTTGGTATTTTCATGGATCTTGTAGTTTTTTGAACCTTCTCTAGGCTTTGTTATTGTGGTCTGTTTCTTGTAGGCTCTAGAGATTGTTTGACTCTTTTGTGTGGAGAATTCCCTGAAACACTCTCTGTAGATTTAGCTTTGTGGTCATATAGTTGTAGAGGTGACTTTTATTATGGAAAGTTTTTCTTTTGCCATCTATTATGAGGGTTGATTTTGCTGAATATAAGATTTTGGGTTGGAAGCCATAGGTTCTTAGACTATGAAATGTTCCATTCCTGACCCTTCTGGCTTTCAGGCTTTCCATTGAGAAGTCTGAGGTAATTCTCGTGGGGTTACCTTTATATGTAATGTGTTGTTTCTTTCTTACTGCTTTTAGGACTTTATTTTTGTTTTCATTTCATAGAGTCTCAATATGTCTTGGAGAGTTTCTTCTTTGGTCCAGTCTGTTTGGGGTTCTGTTAGTCTCTTGTATATTGGTAGGGCTCTCTTTTGAGAGAGTGGGGACATTTTCTTCAATAATTTTGTTGAATAAATTCTCCATGACTTTGGTCCGAATTTCTTTCCCTTCTGGCATACCCATAATCCAAATGTTGGTACATTTATATTTCCTCATGTTCCGTTTACAAAAATATCTGAATTTACACAAGTTTTTAGACTCACAAAAGTTTTCTTCGGTCTTATCTTCCAGTTCTGAGTGTCTGTCTTCCACATGACTAACTGTTCTTGAGGGCTTCTGGAGAGTTATAGACCTGTTCAATTTGGTTTGTATTGCCTATTGCCTCTTTCTGTATAGTATCCTTCCTTCTATTGACTTCCTATTTCTGGTCATTTTCTGGTTTTATGTTTCTTGGAATTCATCCTCGTATTTATTTCTGTCTTTATTGAGGTTATCCATCTTATTATTGATATCTTCTTTTTGGCTTTTTGACTCTCCTTCAGATCACTTAACTCTCTTTGGAATTCTCACTGTTTTGATTTTCTTTTTCTATTAGATCTAACCTAGCAAGGACAGCATTCACACAATTGTGGGTATTTTTTTATTTTATTTTATTTTCTTCAAGTTGTGCCAATTGCTTGGTCAGGGCCACATACCTTGTATTTTCATTTTGGGGTCCTGATCCTGCTGTCTTTTCTATGTTTTGATTACAGATGTCCATTGTGTGACTAGGCAACCTTGTTGGGGTTCCTTCCATTTGATGTTTTGTGTTGCTCCTTTTGAGCTATGGTATTTCCATCACAGTGTGGGAATCTTATTTAATTCAGGAGGAAGCTGTAATTTTCTTTGAAGTGTTTTCAGTGATGGTTCTCCTTTATATTTGACTAGATTAGGCTTTTGATGGCAAGGGGACCTTTCTGCTCAGGTAGGAGGAGTCAATGTGGCCCTGGTGGGGACCCAGAGAGCAGGCAGCAGGATAGGAAGAGAAACCTGGAGTCTTACAGGCATGTGGCAGGGCATGTGGGGGGGATAGGGCAAGACTGACCTGTTGGTGGGTGGTGGGGCAGAGGGATGGGACTGTGGAGACCCATTGGTGGGTAGTGGAGTAGGGATATGGGATGTTGTGGACCTGTTGGTAGGTGTCAGGGCGGGGAATGGAATGGCGCTGACCTTGTGGCATGGACCCTCTAATATAGACACAGTGGCATTAACAGAGTGGCATGGTAGGGTGAGTAAATGGGCTAAGTTCAGGTAGCAAGTTGCAGGCTAAGCCCTGGTGGCAGGGAAAGGGAGAAGGAAGGGAAAGGCATAGGAGGGAGGAAGAAGACCTGGTCAGCAGGAGGAAAGGTGAGAGGAGTTTGCCCCTTGATCTATGGAGCATGAGGGTAACACAGGACCTGGTCTGCCATGAAGCACCTGGGATGGCTCAGAATAATCACATTTTAAACATCACTTTAAACATCCTAAATTGTGTCATTCATTCTTGAGGAAGGGTATTCTATTTATCAGTTCACATAGTCAGTCAGCAAATATTCACTGAAAGTCTCTCTATGCTATGTAAAGGACATCTCCTGCCTGTTATTTCTTTAAAACTTTTTGTCTATAAGGGAACTTTTTGATTCCATATTAATTTTAAGATTATTCTTTCTATTTCTCTGGAAAATGGTACTGTATTTTTTATGTGGATTGTGCTGAATATTGTATTTGGCAGGATTGTAATTATCATGATATTAATTCTTTCAATCCATGAGCATGGAAGATCATGCTATGTTTTGGTGTCCTTAATTTTTTGTTTTCAGTGTTGTAATGTTTTTGTTGTATAGATCTTTCTTTTTTTAGGGATATAGGAGTGTGTGTGTATGTGTGTGTACTTGTGTGTGTGTGTATGTGTGTATGTGTGTGTGTGTTGTAAATGGGACTATTTCCTTGATTTCTTTGTCAGTTTGCCATATATATATGTATATGTGTGTGTATATATATATATATATATATATATATATATATGGAGAGAGAGAGAGAGAGAGAGGGAGAGAAAAGAGTCCTGATTTCCTTGGGGAACTTTTGTAAAATTTAGGATATAATAGGTGTAAAATCATACCATCTACAAATGAGTATAGTTTGATTTCTTCCTTTCAAATTTGTGTTCAATTTTACATTTTTCTCTCTTTTTTTTCTCTAAAACTTCAAGTTCTCTGCTCTATAGCAGATATGTTAAATAGACACTCTTTTCTATTTTCTGATCTGAATTAGTATAGTTCAAAAATATCCATTTAAAATTGGGTCACCTATAGTTTTATTATATATAGCATTTATTAGGTTAAGATAACTTGCTTCTTATTCTCCCCAATGGTTTTATCATAAAATGTTGTTGAATTTACTTAAAGGCCTTTTCTGCATTTACTGAGAGGATCATGAATTTTCTGGTCATGAGTCTAGTTGGGTGATATATTTCATTAATTGATTTACATACACTGAGCAATCTTGGATTAAAAGTCAGCTTGTTTGAGGAGAATGATATTTTTTTTTAAGAGAATGATATTTTTATATGTTCTCCAATTTTTCAATTTAATTTGCAAGTACTTTTAAAAAAAATGTCAATATTGCTCATGGAAATTTATCAATAGTTTTCTTTGTGTGTCTCTCATGGTTTTGCTATAAATGAGTGGAATTCTGGCTTCATAAAAAAAAAAAAATTATAGGAGGTAGCCATATCTGACTTCAAGTTATATTATAAAGCCATAGAAATAAAATAACCCAATGCTAACAAAAATAAAGCCTAATAAATATAAATCAATGGACAGCAACATAAGTTTTATGGCATGTATTCCATGTATAATTCCATGCATTTATCACCTGATTATGATAAAGATGGTATATATATATATAGTAGAGAAACAGTATCATTTTCAACAAATTGTACATACAATACTGGATATCTACATGTAAAAGAATGAAATCATGCCCTTATTTCTTACATTGCAAAAAAAATTTAAGAAAGAACAATAAAATCAACTCCAAATGGATTAAGGACCTCAACCTAAAACATGAAATTTGGTAACATCTGCACAAACAAAATGAAGAACATATTCTGAGACAGAGACATAGGTAATGACTTTTTGAATAGGATATTTGTTTTCCAGGAAAAAAGTAGGCAATCAACAATAAATTCAGCTGAAACTGTAAACCAAAATAAACCCTTTCCTTTTCTACAATGTTTCTCACTGGTTGTTTTTACCCAGCAACAAGAAAGAATCTGATACAATATCCATGAATGCAGCTTACAGTGTTTGCAAAGACAAGGAAGTTAGAATAGGACTAAAAGAAGATTTAAAAGAAGTTAGTAGAAAACAAGTTATTGAAAACAGAGGGAAAAATACTAGGTTTGGAAAGTGATAAACAAGACAAGGATTGTGAGATAAGTTTGAAGAGTGGGTGTGGGAGTAGAGAATTTAACAAAGTTAGCTGATACAAAATAGATAGAAGAAAATCTATCCTGTAATAAACTTAATAAAAAAAAATTTAAAAATGATAGAATGAAAGGAGTAACATTAAATAGATGGAAAATGCTGCTTCTAGGAGGATGGACTATCAAATAACAAGAGCCAGTTTGTGATCCATCCCAGTGAGTTGTTAGTCAAGGGAGTCTCTGAGGCCCCCAAAATAAAGTCTATTGCCATGATTCTTGGAAATCAAACTGATGGAAACATAGCCTATTGCTGAAGATACTACATTTGATGGACACAGGACACAGAGAAATTAAGTTGGGGCTGAGACAGATGCGTCTTTCTGGCTGGATAGCTTACGTAGTGTGGGAAGGTGCCACACATGCTGCTGGTGGAGAAAAGTAATCAGTGTTACCACCTACCAGTGGATCCTGCATTCTTCAAATATTGTCATCCACCATACAAGACCTACTCTCTGGTGAAGTAGTGCCATGAAGGTAACAAGGGGGCCAAATATCCTATGACTGGATTTGAAGTTTGTTCCATAGGAAGAATACCTGCATGGTACTAAACTCCAGATCAACAGCTGGGCAGAATGCAGTACCTGTGAAAGAACCTACTATTTCTGTATTGCTAAACAGATGTGCTGTTAATGTGCATCCTAAATATTTGTCGTTATAGCCAGAGGTCAGTTAAGCTCTCAGCCTTGGTCAAAGATTACTTTTATGTTTGTTTGTGGTTTTGTTTATATTGTTACTTTGGTTATTGTTATTATATTTCATAAAGGTAGTCAAGGCAGAGAATCATAAGGGGTCAAGTGCTGAAAGTAAGAGAATGACATCACGCAGCACCACATACATATTTTCACAGTGTTCCCTAGGGGATGGCTGTAGAAGATGGATTAAAAGAATGCTAAATGCTAGCAAAAGGGGAAGAGTTCTGTGGAACTCTGGTGTCCAAATATGCCAAGGCCATTCCACCACATGTAGTTACATGAACAAGACCTGCATGTGAAGAGATCATGTTCACCCCAGATGTGGTTATTTGCTCAAAACCTACATATAATGATTCACACAGGTGAGGGCTTGGGGACACACCCTTCCCTATGATCTAATGACCCATAAAGGTTGCTGGAGAAGGGGTGTCATTCTATTCTATAGTATAGTCACTGACTATTAATGAGAATGAGTTCAAAGAGACTGGGAGAGGTAAAAGAGGGTAATATGGGGTACATTGAGTAAAATATAACATACATTTTTAAACATAAAAAGAGCCTTACATAAGAAGTGGGATTTTTGGAATTAAATATTGAGGCAAGTTTGAGTTAATCCATGCAACAAAACAAATTTTAGAGGATTTCATTTGGATACAGATGAAACAAATCTTAAGAAAGGGAAAATGCTACTAGAAATATACTGTGAGAAATTGAAATGCCAATACAAATACACTCAAAAGTGTTGATTAAAGTACTATCTTCAGCTGTAATTTTTATTTAGGTGGCAAAATTCAAATTATTGTGGAGCAAACTGAATCCTTAGATTGTCTTACAATGCAGAATGAAGGCTTATGAGAAATTCACCAAACTCATCAATACTTTCTTCAGTAGGTTTTACAGGTAATTCTACAGAAAACTTTCAGTTGTTATTGATGTTCTGAGTTGAGGATTAGGCTAGAAAATAAGATATATCAGTTTTTTATCTTTTTTTTTAGTCATGGGAGTATGAACTACCACAAATTAATGCTAAAATTGTCTTTTTATCTATTTTAGCATGTTTTCAAAATACTACTGTTAATTACTACAATAGGATATTGTGATATCACAACAGTGTATAGTGATGTTACAATGAGCTTTATGATGGCATTGTTCTATGACAATAGGTCATTGTGATGACATAGCAGTAGAGTGACATCAGAGTGGATGGAGCTCAGTGATGCCCAGTGAGAAATTGTGATGTCACAGTAGAGCACTATGATGTTTGTTATTTCCAGTGTGGCATTTTACATGTTGTATTTGTTTTATTGGAATGATGTAAATGACTAAGAAATGATCACACTCTATGTTGAGGAAGGTCAACACAACCAGCATACTGCCAGTTATTTCATCATTATCCTTTCCATTTCATACCATTATCCTTTCCTTTATTCTAGCTCTCAAACAGAAGTAGAATTAAAAGCTGTACTTAGGGATGGAGAGATAAGGTACTTGCCTGCAAAACCAAAGGACCCAGGTTCAATTCTCCAGGAACCATGTAAGCCTGATGCACAAGGTGGCACATGCATCTGAAGTTTGTTTGCAGTGGCTGGTGGCCCTGGTGCACCCATTTTTGCTCTCTCTATCTGACTCTCTCTCTCTCTCTCTCTCTCTCTCTCTCTCTCTCAAATAAATAAAAATAAATAAAAATCTTAAAGATGTTTTATACTCAATTAAAATTATATTCAAATATTTATTATTAGATTATATAGTTTTAAAATGTTTCTATAATCAAAAATAGAAGCTTAGTTTAAAGCACAATAGAAACACTTTCACTTTAGGATTTCTTTATTTACATCTTTACTTTCAAAAGTGTATGTTTGCAAGCACTTGATTACTTGAATTAGACTTGAATTAGAATAATGAATTTGTGCATGCATTTTTTTAGTTGGATTTATAGTTATATCAAAATCATGAATCATGGACCCACTCTTGATCCAATATGTATACTCTTTAGATAAGTTTAATATTTTGTTGTGATAATTCATAGTGTTTAACATAAAGAGAATGAACTCCACTTCTCCCAAGTTTTATCCTTTTGGGAAAGAATTTTCTTAATCTGAGAAATCCACTAGTATTGTCTTGTAAGCTTTGTAACAATGTTATTGATAGATATAAAATGTGTCTTACAAAGTGTTACTCATTTACATAAAATATTTTCAGCTATCTGCTTTCCATGAAAAGAAACACACACACACACACACACACACACACACACACACACACACATCTTACCATCCTCCATGAAATGACTGAAATTTTTTCAGAATGACTGTTTTGTTTCTCACATATAGCTATTCTCTCAAGTACGCATTACTTAGTAGGGGAAGACTATAAAAATAGGAATTTAAGCTACCCTCTCCTTTTCAGAAGACTACAAGATGTCATTTTTATGGCTTTTTAGAGCTCTTTAACTGTGTGGTTTCTACTCTGCTTGCCAATATTTTTCAAAAGTCACAGATGTCAGCCCTTCCTCATCTGTCACTCTCTTTCTTACTGACACTCTGTAGATTGCATGGCCTGAATTCCAGCTTAATTTGAATCATTTGAGTAAGAAAAAATTTTAATGTCTTTTGATTTTTCTTTCACTTCTCTCACCTCCTTACCACACAGTTACATATTTTTGTAAACAGTTACATTTTTTATTGAGTAGAATATTTATATGGCCCTCTTGTACCCCATGATTGATGATACCTTGATATTGAAGAATGGGCTTATGTTTGGATATGGTTCTGACTTGTTTCCCAGCTCCAGCTATGGGTCCCATACCACTAAGGGGATCAGTTAGCCAAATCAAGAGCAGTTAGTTCCCCACCATGGCTGTGTGCCACTATTGCACTTGTGTGGGCATCACACCAGGTTATTTGTTGCTAAGTAGGTTAGTGCATGAGTTGCTTGGACAGATATGGTTCATTTCCCCCAGTTGCCCATGTAGCACCTTCTGGCACTAGACATGCTGACTGTCTGGGGACTGACTCTCTCCTGGCTTCCAGCCATGCCATTCCATTTTACATGTCAGCTGCATATGGAATCTTCAGCAATAGGGTCTTACCACTGGCCTTTGGTGGGTCATCAAGTACTCTGACAGAAGTCTGTCATTGTTTTGGGAAACCTTGTAGGTTTCTCTGATCAAAAGCTCATTGTGGATGATAGCCCCATGCTGGTAGTGGGGGTTACAGGTCAGTGCCCACTAAGAAAATGAGGAAAAAAAAAAACAACTAATATACAGGAGTTAGAGAGGAGAGAGAGGGAGGGGAAGGGGGAGAAGGAGGGAGGGAAGATGTAGAAGATTTTGGTTAGTCTTGATCCTACACTCTCCAGTGTCTTGTGGTTCAGGTGTTTCCTGTAAGGGTCTAGTGAAGGTTCAGCCATTTGGTCTGCCTTTTAGGAAGTAGAATTTTATGGTACCATTGCCGTTTGGGTCCAGATTAGTGTTTCCCACCTCTTCAATGCCTTCCCCTCCCTCCCCATCCATACTAGTGTCTAATCCATGAGGTGTTTGCTGGATATGTAAGGTATCTTGGGTAGATTCAGGTTAGGTGTTGTAGATGAGTGAGGCTATGTGTCGATTTTTTTTTTTTTTCTGTGATTGGGTAAGATCACTGAGAATGATCTGTTCCAGGTTCAACCATTTTTCCTCAAATTTAATTTTTTCTTATCGCTGTATAGAATTCCATTGTGTAGATATACCACATCTTAGGTATCCATTCTTCTAGTGATGGACATCTGTGTTGAGTCCAGCTTTTAGCTATTACGAATTGAAATGCTACAAACATGGTTGAGCAAACCTCTCTGGCCTGTGGTTTGAAGGTATTAGGGTAGATGCCCAATAAGGATATAACTGGGTCTGTTGGAATCACTATAGTCAGCTTTTTCAGGAGTCTCCATATTGCTTTCGAAAGTGGTTGTACCATCCTACATTCCCACCAACAGTGGATGAGTGTCCTTGCTTCTCCACATCCTCACCAGCATTTATTTTCATTTGATTTTTTGATGTTTGATATCCTTATTGGGGTGTCGTGGAATCTCCTATTAAACTCTCTATCAAAAAAGTAAGTGTTATCTCAATTTTCTGGGTGCTAACTTACTCTCCGTTGGAGAATCTGCTTCTCTTTTTCAGATAGATGCAGATCCTAAGGAGAGAGCTGCCCCATCATACCTCAAAAATGCCCGACTGAAACTAAGGAAAATTGGTGAAACAAGCAAGGTGCTGTTTTCCTGATGAACCAGATACCAGCACAAAGGGAAGGAGACCAACACAGAGAAAAATCAACCCCTACCAAATAAGAGAGCCAGAGCCTCAGAGGCCCCCAACACCTCAGCACTGAAGCAGACCAAAAATGAACCCAAGATGGCTCAGGGAAATATTGCGGAAGAGAGGGTGGAAGGAATGTCAGAGTCACATGTTGGGTCATGATATGCAGCGACACTTATCATACCAATAACTGTGGGCTAACTCCATAATGCATGACCCATTTTCATCAACAAGGAGGGGCCAGTGGGAGGGGATAGATCATAGATGAGCCTAAACAATGGTACCAAACTGCCTGTATTTGCTGAAAAGAAAACTAATAAATTAAATTTAAAAAAAAAGAAAAGAATATTTATAGGGACACCTCATATGTTGGAACCATAATTTCTCTCCTCCCTGCCCCCATTCCACTTAGGGCCCTTAGTGGGATTGCTGATATTCACCATAGGGTTGTTAGTTAATGTGTTGTGACAGCACCAGTAATTGCAGGATTGGCAATGTCTCTGAATATTTGTTCCCACTCTGTGGCTCTTAATATATCTCCACCCCTTCTTCCAAAATGTTCCCTAAGCCATCTTGGGTGTGTTTTAAGCCTATTTTACTGTTGAACTCTTAACAGCTTCTGGATTTCAGCTTTGGTACATTTTGAGTATCCTCAGTGTCTGTCTCCATCACCTAGCACACATTGTCAGGCTCACTGTGGAAGCAGAAGCACTCTTGATCATCCTGCCAGTTCCTCTGTGGTTTCATCTCGACCCTAGCTGATGTGGGAGGGTTGGTTCATCTCCTGCCTGAGATTCAATTATCTTTTCTTGCACTGTTGTTATAATTTAGTTTTACTTGGTTCTTACAACCTTCTGAAAAAGAATGAAACATTCTCCAATGGAGAGTGAGATCAGCATAGGTTAAAGGGGATATTAAAAATTTAGAGAAAATTTGAAATGGCTAATGTCTTTTTTTCATGAAATACTAGTGGGAGCTTCTGGTTGGTATCTATAATATGGGTCTCCATAGGATTCTGACCTGGTTCCCAGTTCTAGCTATAGATTACTTTCCACTGAGCAGGTCTTTTAGCCAGTCAGAGAGCCATTTCTTACCAGCCTAAGCTGGGTGGCATAGGTATGTACATCTTGGCAGGCTGGTTGCTTTTGTATAATAGTGTCCCCTGTTTGCTCACAATGTTGTTGGCCACTTTCCTCTACCAACTCTTGTAGCACTTTCCAGCACTATACTGGATTCCTTCAAAATTACAGCCAGATCACTCAGTGTTCTATATCAGCAGCATGTGGTGTCTTTAGCAATAAATTATTACCTTTTACCTCAGGTGGGTAAACAAGGGCCTTTGACAAAAGCCTGTCTTGTTTTGGGGACCTTGTAGAGCTATTGAATAGTTTCATTTTTATTTTAAGTTTTCATATTGAGCAATAGAAATAACAAATCTTTGGTTTGCTTTTGAAAATCCTCAGAGTAATATATAAACTTGAGATCTTCCAGTTAAGATGGTGGTGTAGGTACCAAGCCAAAGCAGACTAGGGGGGAAAAAGCCAAAACGGAACAAAGCAAAACAAAACACCAAAATACACAATTTTACTAAGAAGTGAAGTGTATAGGAAATTGAAATGGCAGCGGAGAAGTAGGAGAGATCCAGAGCATCCAGAGCCCACAGAGACCAGCAGAAGCAGCTCCAGTAGGTCCATGGGACTACAGTGGCAGCACACCAGGTACCTGCCAGGATTGGCTTGAGCTACAGGAAAAGCCAGGTGAGGGGATTTTTCACTCACACTGGAGCTCTTTGAAAACTCAAGAAACATGAAGGGAGAATGGCAGTGAACAGCAGAGGAGCAGATCACAAGGTAGAAGAACACATGCAACAGTGCGAGAACTAGAACAGCACAGGCAGTCACCCTTCCCCCACCGCCACTGCCCAGCTCCAGCAAACAGAGCAGCAGTCCAGGGACCCAGCCATGCATACTTGAACAGACAGCAGGACTCAAGCGCAAGCAGCATAACTGAGACCAGAAACATCCCAAAAAGTAACTGGGATTACACTAACTCAGTACCCACCTAATAAACCTGATATATAGCCCTGAACCAGAAGTGATAATTGCACCTTCCATATCAGGATAAATTATATGTTAAATCTGGTGGATGGTCAGATTTGCCATTTGTAAATAACCTGTATTTTGGGCATGTTACTTGTTGCTTCTTGATTTATTGTGGCTTTGTTTCGTCTTCTTTTTTTTTTAAATTAATTATTTATTTATTTGAGAGTGACAGACACAGAGAGAAAGACAGATAGAGGAAGAGAGAGAGAATGGGCACGCCAGGACTTCCAGCCTCTGCAAACAAACTCCAGACGCGTACGCCCCCTTGTGCATCTGGCTAACGTGGGACCTGGGGAACCGAGCCTTGAACCGGGGTCCTTAGGCTTCACAGGCAAGTGCTTAACCGCTAAGCCATCTCTCCAGCCCTGTTTCCTCTTCTTGTATACATTAGTGAAGGGTCTCACCTGGTCACAAGCTGACTTGGAACCCTCAACAGACCAGAAATCTTAATTCCCTTGTTGTCAAGATTAACAGAGTGGGTGAGGCACCACACAGCCTAAGGAATAGAGAGAGGATCTGGTTGCCATAATACCTACTCTTGGATAAATACCTGTGCTGTTTTTCCTTGAAAGTGTACATTGTTTAGTTAAATTTTAGAAACTATCAGTATTTGGTACTACTCAGCCTACTTGAGGCAAACTCAACACCTAGGGTCACTTTTGTAGATACACCGAGAGTACTCAGAGCCACACCTCGTGCCTTAAGCTCCTACCATGAAGATATATGACATCAGATTGATTGATACATCTAATAATATCCAGCTGACTAGAAAATTTAATCATTAAATAATACAGGAGGCAAAAATATATACATTATAACACAAGAAACACCAAAAATCAAGAGAATATAAATCCAACAAAAAGTATTAATGCATCAGAAATTACCTCCAGTAAAATGAATTACAGGAAATGCCCTAGAAAAATTTCAAAAGAATTATTATAAATATGTTCAAGGAACTCAAAAAAGAAATCAAAGAAATGAAAGAGGAAATCAAAGGAATCAAAGAAAACACAGGATACCAATTTAATGAAATAAAGAGGTCAATAATAGACATAAATAAAGAAATAAAAATAATAAAGAAAAACTAGTCAGAATTACTAACAATGAAGAACAGTTAATGAAATAAAAAACTCTGTAGAAAATCTCACCAGTAGAATGGATGAAGGAGAGGACAGAATATCTAAGTTAGAAGACCAGGTGGCAGATCTAATACAGTCCAACAAAGAGAAAGATAAATTAATAGAAAAGTATAAGTGGGAAATTCAAGATATCCGGGACACTATTTAAAGATCAAACCTAAGAATTCTGGGCATAGTAGAAGGAGAAGAATTTTACTCCAAAGGCACAGTAGGTGTCTTCATCATACCTCAAAAGGGTCCTGGCTAAAACTAAGGAAAATTGGCAAAACAATTAAGGGTGCTCTTTTCCTGATGAACCAGATACCAGTACAAAGGGGAAGGAGACCAACACAGAGAAAAATCAACACCTACCAAATCAGAGAGCCAGAGCCCCCAACACCTCATCATGGAAGCAGACCAAAAATGAACCCAACGTGGCTCAGGGACATTTTGTGGAAGAGGGAGTGGAAAGAATGTCAGAGCCACATGTTGGGTCATGATATACAGAGACATTTATCGTACCAATAACTGTGGGCTAACTCCACAATGCACGACCCATATACCTCAACAGGGAGGGGCCAATGGGAGAGGGTAGGTAATGGATGAGCCTAATAATGGTACCAAACTGCTTGTACTTGCAGAATAAAAAACTAATAAAAAAAAATCATAGAAGAAAACATCCCTCAAATTGGGAAAGAGCTGCCAATGCAGATACTGGAATCTGTTAGAACGCCGTCCAGACAAAGCCTGGAAAGAAACTTACCACTCCATATTATAATCAAACTACCAAGCTCACAAACCAAAGAAACAATATTGAAAGCAGTCAGAGAGATAAATCAAATTACCTAGAAAGGCAAGCCTATCAGAATTAAAGCAGATTACTCAACACAAACTTTACAAGTCAGAAGTGCATGGGGTGATATATTCCAAGTTCAGAAAGATAACAAATGTCGACCAAGGTACTTTATTCTTCAAAGCCATCCATTCAAGTAGGAGGAGAATTAAGGACATTCCCCAACAAAAGCAAGTTAAAGGTGTATTTGAAGTCAAAAGCAGCTCTACAGAAAATACTTGAAAGAATCCTTCATGCTGTAGAAAAAGAATAGCACATATATAAGGAATCATGAAAAAATAAATACTCAAATACTAGTTAACACAAGAGAGCAAATGTAAAACTGGAAGAACTACAAAAAAATGGCAAAAATGAATACACACCTTTCAATAATATCTCTTAATATCAATGGCCTCAATGCCTCAACCAAAAGAGACAGGCTTGCAGACTGGGATAAAAAGCAGTATCCTTCAATTTGTTTCCTCTAAGAAACCTACCTTACTAAAAAGGATGGATACTATCTTAGAGTGAAAGGTTGAAAACAGTGTTTAAGCAAATGGTCCTAGAAAACAAGCAGGGGTTGCTACCTTAATATCTGACAAGGTAGACTTCAGTCCAAAATTAGTTATGAAAGATAAAGAAGCCCACTTCCTATTAACTAAAGGCACTCTACAACAGGAGGACATTACAATCCTAAACATATATGCACCTAACATGGGGGCCCTCAAATTCATCAAACAAATGCTATTAGGACGAGGATCACAGATAACATTAAACACAGTGGTAGTGGGTGACTTCAAGACCCCACTCTTATCAATTGACAGTTCATCCAGGGAAAAAAATAAAGAGAGGCATCTGGACTAAATGAGGTCATAGAAGGAATGGACTTAACAGGTATCTACAGTACATTACATCCAAATTCTGCACAGTATACATACTTTTCAGCAGCACATGGAACATTCTCTAAAATAAACCATATATTAGGACACAAAGTAAATCTTAACAAACACAGGGAAACTGAAATAATTCTTTGCATTATATCTGACTGCAATGTAATCAAACTACAAATCAATAGCAAGAAAGGCTATAGAGCATACACAAAATCATGGAAATTAAATGACACACTACTAAATGATGAATGGGTCAATGATGAAATCAAGAAGGAAATCAAAAAATTTAGAGAACACAACATACCAAAATCTCTGGGTCACAATGAAGGCGGTCCTAAGAGATAAATTTATAGCTTTAAGTGCCTATATTAAGAAATTAGAAAGGTCACAAGTAAATGACCTAATGCTTCACCTTAAAGCCTTGGATAAAGAAGAACAAGGTAAACCAAAAATCAGTAGACAGGAAGAAATAATAAATATTAGGGCAGAAATTAATGAGATAGAGCCCCCCCCCCACAAAAAAAAATCTGAAGAATCAATGAAACAAAGAGGTGGCTCTTTGAAAGGGTAAACAAGACTGATAAACCCTTAGCAAGTCTTACCAAAAGAAAGAAAGAAGAGACACACATTAATAAAATTAGAGAAGAAAAAGGTAACATCACAACAGATGCCAGAGAAATTCAAAAAATCGTAGGGAGATACTCTGGCCTGGAGAGGTGGCTTAGTGGTTAAGCACTTGCCTGTGCAACCTGTGGACCCTGGTTCAAGGTTTGATTCCCCGGGACCCATGTTAGCCAGATGCCTAAGGGGGTGCATGTGTCTGGAGTTTGTTTGAGGTGGCTGGAAGCTGTGGCATACCAATTCTTTCTCCCTATTTGCCTCTTTCTCTCTCTGTCTGCCACTCTCAAATAAATAAAAAAAAATAAACAAAAATTATTTTTAAAAGCATATACTCCACAAATTATGAAAATCTGAAAGAAATGGATGATTTCCTTGATTTATATGACCTACCTAAATTAGATCAAGATGAGATTAATCATTTAAATTGACACATAACAAGCATGAAGATCCAAGCAGTCATCAAAAATCTCCCAAGTAAAAAAAGTCCAGGCCCAGATGGATTCACTGCTGAATTTTATCAGACCTTCAGGGAAGAAGTAACACCACTGCTTCTTAAGCTTTACCATAAAATAGAAAAAGAAGGAGTCCTACCAAACTCCTTCTATGAAGCCAGCATCACCTTGATACCAAAACCAGGCGAAGATAGCACAAAAAATAGAAAATTACAGACCAATCTCCCTCATGAACATACATGCAAAAATTCTCAACAAAATACTGGCAAACAGAATACAAGAATATGTGAGAAAGAACATTCACCCTGACCAAGTAGCCTTTATCCCAGAGATGCAGGGATGGTTCAACATACAAAAATCGATAAATGTGATACATTATATAAATGGACTGAAGGACAAAAATCACATGATCATCTCATTAAATGCAGAGAAAGCATTTGATAAAATCCAACATCCCTTCATGGTAAAAGTCTTACAGTGACTGGGAATAGAAGGAACATATCTCAATATAATAAAAGCTATTCATGACAAGCCTACAGCTAACATATTACTAAATGGGGAAAAACTGGAAACTTTTCCACTAAAATCAGGAACAAGACTAGGGTGTTCACTATCCCCACTTTTATTTCATATAGTACTTGAAGTCTTAGCCATTGCAATAAGGCCAGAGACACACATAAAAGGGATACAAATTGGAAAGAAGAGATCAAGTTATCATTATTTGCAGATGACATGATTCTATATATAAAGGACCCTAAAGACTCTACCAGCAACCTGTTAGACCTGATAAACACCTACAGCCATGTAGCAGGATACAAAATAAATATACAGAAATCAGTAGCCTTCCTATATGCTAACAACAAACACTCAGAGGATGAAATGAGAGAATCACTCCCATTCACAGTTGTATCAAAGAAAATAAAGTACCTTGGAATTAACCTAACCCAGGAGGTAAAGGATCTCTACAATGAAAACTATAAAATACTCTAGCAAAAAATTTCAAAAGACACTAGGAAATCGAAAAACATCTCTTGTTCCCAGATTGGAAGAATCAATATTGTGAAAATGGCTATCTTACCAAAAGCAATCTACACATTTAATGTAATTCCCATCAAAATTCCAATGGCATTCTTAACACAAATAGAAAAAACAATTCAAAAATTCATTTGGGGGCTGGAGAGATGGCTTAGCGGTTAAGCACTTGCCTATGAAGCCTAAGGACCCCGGTTCGAGGCTTGGTTCCCCAGGTCCCACGTTAGGCAGATGCACAAGGGGGCGCACACGTCTGGAGTTCGTTTGCAGAGGCTGGAAGCCCTGGCGCACCCATTCTCTCTCTCCCCCTCTATCTGTCTTTCTCTCTGTGTCTGTCACTCTCAAATAAATAAATTAAAAATTAAAAAAAAATTCATTTGGAATCACAAAAGAAACCCTCACATATCTAAAATAATCCTGTGCAACAAAAATAAGGCTGGTAGTATCACCATACCTGATTTTAACCTATACTACAGAGCCATAGTAGCAAAAACAGCATGGTACTGGCACAAAAGCAGACATGTAGATCAATAGAATAAAATAGAGGAGCCAGATATAAGTCCAGGTAGCTATAGCCCCCTGATATTCAAAATTAAAGTAGTTATTGGAGAAAAGACAACCTTTTCAGCAAATATTGCTGGGAAAACTGGGTATGTTTCTGTAGAAGGATAAATAAATTCTTCTCTCTCTCCATGCACAAGAATTAAGTCCAAATAGATTAAAGACCTTAACATCAGACCAGAAACTCTGAAACTGCTAGAGGAAAAAGTAGGGGAAACCCTTCAACATATTGGTCTTGGCAATATAATATTTCTGAATATAACCCCAGTTGCTCAGGCAACAAAAACACAGATTAACCACTGGGAACTCATGAAATTACAAGGATTTTCTACTGCAAAGGACACTGTGAATAAAGCCAAGAGGCAACCTACAGGATGGGAAATAAATCTTTGCCTCTATATATCTGATAGAAGATTAATATCTATGATATGAAAAGAATGCAGAAAGTTAAATAATAAGAAATCAAACAAGCCAATTAAAAAAGTGGGCTATGGAGCTTAATAGAGTTCTCAAATGAAGAAATATGGATGCCATATAAGCATCTAAAAAATATTCTAAATCCCTAGTCATCATGAAATGCAGATTAAAACTACATTGAGATTCCATCTCACTCCTGTCAGATTGGCTACCAGCTACCATCATGAAAACAAATGATCATGAATTCTGGCGGTGATATGGAAAAAGAGGTACATTTCTACACTGTTGTTGGGAATGCAATCTTGTCCAGCCATTTGTAAATCAGTATGGAGGTTCCTATGACAGCTTAACATAGATCTATCATATGACCCAGCTATAGCATTCCTAGGCATATATCCTAAGCACTCATCTCATTTCCTTAGAAGTACATGCTCATCCATGTTTATTGCTACTCAATTCATAATAGCTGGGAAATGGAACCAGCCTAGATATCCCTCAACTGATGAGTGGATAATGAAGATATCACACATTTACATAATGGTGTTCTATTCAGCAGTAACACAAATTAAGTAATGAAATTTGCAGCAAAATGGATGGATCTGGAAAGGATTGTACTAAGTGAAATAACGCATGCCCAGAAAGCCAAGCGCCACCTGTTCTCCCTAATATGTGGATCCTAGCTACAGATGATTGGGCTTCTGTGTGAGAAGGAAAAAACTCAGCAGCAGAGGCCAGTAAGCTAAAAAAGAGACATAAAGGGAAGAGAAAGGAAGGGAGGAGGGTACTTAATAGGTTGGTATTGTTTATATTTAAGTAGAAGAATAGATTAATGGGAGTGAACATGCACAAAGTGAGGTCAGGGGAAGGCTTTGAGTAAAGGAAAATTGGAGGGAGGGATAACAAAATCTAAGAGTATATAAATAAATCATATGCAATCCTCCAGTTTTGGACAATGGAACCCTCAGGAGCCGAAGATCGTTGCTAGAAAAGTTTCAGGGATGCAACACCTTCCAGTGAGTTGTTGGCCAGGGAGGTCCCTGATGCCCCCAAAACATTGTAGGCCATTGCCAAGCCCTTGGTTGCTGGATCCTCTGTCAGGTAGGGCTGTAGGAGAGCCGGTCCCACCAGACTCTCCTTGGGGCTGAGCGGGATGGAGAGTGTTGATAACCCAGACCCAGATATTGGCTTGACCCCGGGGGTTATATGGGATGTCTATGGAGTGTGAGATTCTCCAGGTCTGGATAAAATTTACAAAAGCTTTGCTTACAAAGCAGGGGCCATTATCAGTTTTGATCGGATCAGGTAATCCAAGGGTGGCAAAGCACTGAAGCATATGGCTAATAGCATGTTTAGATTGTTCCCCAGCATGTGCTGACACCTAGCAGGCACAGTAAAAGGTATCGAGTGAAAGAAAAATATATTTAGGCTTTCCAAATGGATAAAAGTGTGTGACATCAATTTGCCAAAGATGATAAGGACGGAGCCCTTGAGGATTGCTTCCTATAGTTTCAGTGGTGATATAAGCCTCAGCTTCTCCAAGTATATCCTGACCTAGGAGGTTGGCCATTAGGCCAGACACCACCAGATGGCACACCCCCCATGGTTACCATCAGGATCAGTCCAGAGCTGCCAGTTGGCCATTTCCCAGGATGTTGACTATTCTTCCACACCAAGTAAAGGCAGACCAGGGACTAAATGCCATGAAGGAGGGACTTCCTCTTTTCTAATTAGTATTACGATGAGGCATAGAAGCCATTTTATCAGCCAAATTGTTTCCTCAAGAGAGACAGTGCAGTCGGCCCTAGTGTCATTTTGGCCTTAGTCCTGGAATCAGGGGCATGGTCCAGTGTGTAACAGGGCTGTGGATAGCTCCTGGGGGAGTTTAAAGGCTCACCCTGAAGGCTGAACTTGTATTTGCAGTCCTTGGCCCAATGGAACCCCTTCTTGCATGAGGGGCAAGGGGTACAAGGCATCTTAGGGGCCACAGGGACTGTTAGGGTATTTTTTGCCTGATTGGGGCACTCCCCTTTAAAGTGAAGCTCTTTGCTGCACCCAAAACAAGATCTCCCTTTCCCCCTGAGGTCTGTTGGAGGGCACAGACCAGGGTGGCTATATCATCATGACAAACACTCTGTAAGGCCGACACCATGGCCCTCACCTGATGGGAGCTGTATCCCAAGTCTTTGGTAGGTATAATCCATTTACTCATAGAATGATCTTTTAGCCCAGCCACAGGCCAACTTATGGTCATTTGTCATACCTTCCCAAACCAGCATCTTAATGAACTGGTCTTGCAGGGAGCCGGGGGAAACTTGCTTTGTAGACTTTTTTCAACCCTCTCTATAAAGGTAGCCAAGTCTTCACTAGCTTTTTGTGTGATTCCTGTGATGGGGGGCTCAGATTGGCCTTCCTCCAGTTTCATCCATGCAGCCATTCCCAAAACCCGCACCTGATCCTGGTATGGATCAGGGGTGGCAGCTTGCTGGAGGCCCATAGACAATGCATCAGCAGTGCCTGAGAGCATGCTGAAGGTGATTGGGACTGGGGTTTGAGCGACATGATTCCGCTTTATGTACAGGGGGGCAAAAAGAACAGCTTTAGCAAGGTTTTTCCAATCTTGTGTGGTACACTGATGATGAGCAACCCTGGAGGATGATTCCTGCCCAGGGGGAGACAGGTCCATCCTCTGAGACAGCCTTCTTAAGATCCTTTAGATCATGAGCCTCTCAGGGGTACCAGGTGCTGGGATGATTACCACTGGGGTTAACGTTGACAGGGAAGAGGCTGTTCCTTACTTCCCCACAGTAGGGTGGAGGGGTGGAAGGGGTCTGAAAGGGATTCATAGGGAGAAGTAAGGGGGGTAGACCTTTAGAGGCCCATGGAGCACTTCCAAAAGGGTTGAGAGACAGGTCCAAAGGCTTAGTCTGGCCTAAGGGACTTGGGCTTTGTTTCAGTTTCACTTGTAATTTCTTGTCACCCTCCATCCCATCCTGTGTCAAAGCCCCCTTTTTCTCCTTTGTAGGTCTAGGTGGAAAACAGCCTTTTAGGGCAGCCACAGTTGGGAGAGCTGCCAAAGGGGGGAATATCCCCTTATTCCACCTAAGCTCTCCTGATTAGTCCTTCAACTCTATCCCAAGTGTCCCAGTCAAAAAGGTTACTCTCTGGCAGCCAGGGAGCAATCTTAAGCAAGCAGCCCCATGCCTGGAGGGCTTGGTTATCAAAAAGGTTAAGGCCTCTGCTTTTAAGCAGGACCCATAATGACTCTAAGGCAGGATTTGATTTGGACAAGGACTGACCCATAATTTATGAGGGTACACACATCCGTGGACTGATTGGCTTGTCAGTGTTCTTACATTGAAAAGGATCCTCACACAGGGCACTAGTCTGCTGGATTCTCCAGCAGGTAGGGCTGTAGAAGAACCAGTGAGCTGGTCTCTCCTTGGGGCTGAGTGGGATGGAGAATGTCTATGACCCAGACCCTCTCCTAGTCACTGGAGAGAAACACATTGAGTCGGGAGACTTGTCTAAGCAGGATCTAGTTTTATTGTATCAAGCAGGCACTTATATAGCATCAACGTAGGGGTTGGGAGTCTTAGGGCGGGGTGAGGATTATGGATCAATAATATTTCACATTAGTAGTAGCTGGGTGGAGGCAGTTTTAGGTCTGGCCTTGCTGAGTCACTGCTATGCAGAAGTCATAGACCAAAGACATTTAGCCAAACTCTAGCCAGTCTCAGGAAGTTCCACTGGGCCTCGTGTCGAGGCTTCTTTAGGCCCAACACTTGGTTTTCCATCAGGAATAGATGGTAAGACCCTATTGCTGATGACTCCACATACTTGGGTTGCAAAGTCACTGAGAAATCCTGCTGGAACTGACCTGATGAACTCCTCCATGTAGACCAGCTGACAGCTGAAAGAAGCCATTCTACATGTAGTTCAATGGGAGAAAGAGATACCACCAGTGAAGATACTCGACAATGGATACTGCAAGCCTTATAATTGGCCAGCCAGGCCAAATGAGCCAATGGTGCAATAGTGGCACATCTGTCATGGTGGAAAGCAACTGCCCTCCAATTGGACTGGAGGCCTGCTCCATGGGAGGGAGTACATCAATGATACTGAAAACTTAAAACAGGGGTAGTCAGGAGCCCTAGGGGTGTAACATATGCTGATGTTTGGATAAATGTGTATACTATGGTTATCAAACTACCTAGTAAGCACTTCTCTTAATATTCATACCCTTATATTAATGCTACTCTCACTTTGGGTAGAGAATCTTCTCTTTTCAGATGGCAGTGACCTTGGGACTACTCAGAAGGTAGCATAGTGCTGGAAAGAAGTGACTGGAGTACTGAGTAACATCTCGATCACACCTTCCAAGGCTCAGAGTCTAATGTGGAAGAGGTGGTGGAAAGAATGTAAGAGCCAAAGGAAGGGTAGGACTCCTTACTACATTTTCCCTCCAGACAAAAAATATCCGTGACCTCATAGTGCCTGACACTACCTACACAAGGCCATCATAAGAGGAGGAAAAGATCATGACATCAAAATAAAAGAGAGTGATTGAGATGGGGAGGGGATCTGATGGAGAATGGAATTTCAAAGGGAAAAGTGGGGGGAGAGAGTGTATTACCATGGGATTTTTTTTTATAATCATAGAAAATGTTACTAAAAATTGAGAAAAAAAATTGATTTTTAGCAATAGTTTTATTAGGAAATTGTATATCACAACAACTTTAAAATGATAATTAGTTATGTTACAAAAGTATTTAAAACATTATTATCTGCAGAACAATACAAATAACCCTTTAAAATTTTATTTTGTTGAAATTTGTGTTAAAAATGAATTAGTAAGATTTGAACATATATTAAGATCATTTGAGGTAAATATCATGCTTATTGGCAAATGATCATCTAAAGATTGTTTCAACATTTTTTTAAATATATATTTTTTAAACTTTCTGGCCACGTGTGGTAACACACATATTCAACCCTGGCACTTGGTAGTCACAAGTAGGAGGTTCACAATAAGTTTGAGGCTATACTGAGACTACATTGTGAATTCTAATTTAGCCTTGGCTAGAGTGAGAACTTACTTGAAAAAAAGAAAAAAGAAAAGAAAAACTGTTTTGATCATTTATAGTATTTTAAAAATATTTAATTCTAACAAAAACTCACCTGCAATTTCCATTTAGTCAATGGCACCTCTCAGTTACATTCCAAAATATGCAAATCTGTTATCATTTTCTATGACAATTTTCTTCTGTATATATACTCCTCCTTGTTCAGTAGCATCATCGTTCAACTATTTAAGGCTCTAGAGTATTCCAAGTCATACCAAGCCTTAATCTTAAGAAAAGACTTGTTATTCATATAAGAAATGTTTAAAATGTACCATATATATATTTTCAGTCTTCCTCAGTAGAAATAGTGTATGTCCAGATATTTACTAATTTTAGTACTTGTATTTTTAACTATAGTTTATTATCTTTATAAAGCAAATAATGGATTAATATCAACATGAAGCACTTTTCTTACACACAAGCATTTTAATTTTTTTAAATTTTCATGTAGCATTTTTAGTTTGCTGTCGTTTTATTTATTTATTTATTTATTTATTTATTTGTAAGGAGAGAGATTGAGACAGAGAGAGAGAGACAGAGAGAGGGAGAGGGAGAGAGAATGGGCGTGCCAGAGCCTCTAGCAACTTCAAACAAATTCCAGAAACATGTTCCACTTTGTGCATCTGGATTTATGTGGATACTGGCAAATTGAACCTGAGTCTTTAGGCTTTGCAAACAAATACCTTAACTACAGAGCCATCTCTCCAGACTTGCTTTGCTATTTTATTGTTAATGTTTTCTATCATATTAACAATTTTACATTCTATATTGTGCCAGTATTATTTGAAAAACCACTTTGATAAAAATAGTAATATGGAATGCTAGTAAATCAATCAAGAAAACTTAGATCAACATTTCAGAACAGTATAATGGTAGAGATTTTGGAGCAAAGACCAGAACCAAGCTATTCAATGTGTACATGGTCATATGTTATGTTTGTTCTGATTATAAAGTTTTGTTTACAAAATTGGCAGTGGATCAGAACATTATAGTGAAGATTAAATGGCTTGTTATATATTAGATGCTTACTAAACCCTTATTACCTGTAATAGCTCTGATTACATATTATATTGAGTTATTAAGTAACTTAATAAAGCTTCCTTATATTATGTAAAAATGAAACATGTGGACATATATATATCGTGAATACAATAAATGTTGATGCACATGTTCCTTATTTTTAAACAAATTTATTGAGTTATTTGATACTTGTATGAAGATTCATAACTGTTTTGACTACAAATCCAAAGGGATATATAGAATAAAATCAAAATGCATTAGTGGGAAATAAAGAGTTATACCAACTATTTACCCATACTTTGATTCATTGGAACCTCTAAGAAATGAATCATGCAATAGTTGTACACAAAATTAGATATCCTATTAAGTCCTTGATACACTTTAATGACTTCAAAGTTAAAACATGTTGACATAACTACGGAATCATAATGCATTATAGTGGAATTCCATGAAATGATTTTACCTTAAAGCTTTGTTAAATTATATTTTTTATTGCATATTTACCAATATGATGACTTTTAAAATTAATTCATATAAAGTTTCAAGATGTATGCTGGAGTCAGGTTTGCATTGCTGGTAGAAATCACCCAACCAAGTGCAGCTTGTGGGGAAAAAAAGAGGTTGATTTTGGGTGACAGGCTTGAGGGGGAAGTTATGTGATGGCAGGGAAAATTATGACATCAGCAGAGGGTGGATATCACCCCCTGGCCAACATAAGGTGGACTATAGCAACAGAAGAGTGTGCCAAACACTGGCAAGGGGAAACTGGCTATAACACCCATAAGCCCACCCCCAACAATACACTGCCCCCTGGAGGTGTTAATTTTTAAATCTCCATCAGCTAGGAACCTAGCATTCAGAACACTTAAGTTTATGGGGACACTTGAATCAAATATAACTTAAAATCATTTAAAGCATCAGTCTTTAGAAATATTATTTAAATCTGGATTCTCTGTTCTTTGGCACCGATGGCTGGAAAATGAAGTATCCATGAGGACCATTTCTGCTTTCTGGTCACTGTTTCATTTTATCTAATCCCTGGGGCTCATGGGCCTCATGTGTCTCCTTTATTTTCTTTCTGGCAGCTTTGTGTAGATTGGAGTGTTCCTATTGTCATCTGTTCATTCCTTCAGTTTCATAACAATCCCATTTTCTACTGAAAATTGGTCTTTTCCGAGGCTTAAATATTGTTTTGTGTTTTTTATGGTTTCTATATTCTAAATGAAAATGAAGATTTATGACGCCCTGGAGAGACCACTCAGTTTCAGTTCTTCAAAGAAAAATGTTACATAAAAGGCTGTTGGTATGCCCACAGTGTATCAGAATATTTTACGAAATATTAAGTATGTTAGAAAGAGACATAATAGCATGCTTAGTTATGGAGATGAAAAGCATGCATGTACTTGTGTAATGTCATGAATATTCACAACAGTTTTTAACTTACTCATTTTCTAAGACAATGTTCAACATGAGACCTTCCCTAGAAGTCACTAACTCTCTTGCAGCAGTGCTTACAGTATTCTCCACATGTCACTAGACAGAAAGAGCTGAATTTCCTCAAGGGAATTCATCTGTTGTCTTGTAGAATGAGAATCTGTCTTTTAGGATGAACATCAAGCATTAGTAATTTCCACAGGATGGCATATAAAATATATTTTAATCCAAAATTTCTGTGTGCATGTATGTATGTATGCATGAGAGAGAGAGAGAGCGAGCGCTTTTATCTTCAAAATATTATTGCTAGGATAGTTTTCTTGAACTTGAATTACAGCATTCAGGAAATAGCTCATGCTTAATCTATGTAATGTCAACCCAAGAAATGCTGTCATTTTAATTGTTAGATGTATTCTATTTTCCTTTTTCTTTCCTTTCTTCTAAGACTTAAAGTAGATAACATTATAATTTAGGAAGGTCACCATTATACAATAATATTTAACCTGAGGAATATGTTTGAGATAATGCAATTATTTCTCCCTTAACTATGTGCTATCCCCTTTAAAAAGCATTCTTTAGCAAAGGTACCATGCTGCTTATCAAATGTTTTCATTTCTACCATAGTTTAAATTGGAATGTGAACTCCTAATTTGGAAACTGTTGCTTTCTGAATTTCAGTGTTACCACTTTCCTGCTTTTAGTTGCCTGTCAAGTGCCATCTATTTCCTTTCTTTTGCTAGCAATGATTCAATTTTATGCAAATATTTAATAATACTTTAAAATATTTTGCTTGTTTATTTATTTTCAAGCAAAGAGATAGGGAGAGAGAGAGAGAGAGAGAGAGAGAGAGAGGGTCATTCCAGAGCCTCAAACCCATGCAACCAACTCCAGATACATGTGCAACTTTGTGCAGCTGGCTTTACCTAGATACTGGGATCTTTCACCCAGGTCATTAGTGTTTGTGGACAAGCGCCTTAGCTTGCTACTGAGCAATCTCTCCAGCTCTCAAACCTATTTTGACTGAAGGGAAGTATTAACCACATTTTGCCAAAGGTTCTTGGATTATCTAACACTGATTGGGCTCTCAACAGTGATTATAATAGGATACATGCAAGATCCAGTGAAGCACTCCAGAACTTCAGAGAAAGTGTGTTGGCATGCTCTAGAAAAGGTTTTCTTTAGTACAAGTACTTGAATAGACACTTATATAGAAACAATTTTATTTATATTGTCCTTTACTGTTTTAAAATTGAAAATCACAGGTGCTAATTTTCCTTAGTATTTGATCTATACTGTGATAAAGATAAAAGTCATCATTTTGGGGCTGGAGAGATGGCTTAGCGGTTAAGCGCTTGCCTATGAAGCCTAAGGACCCCGGTTTGAGGCTTGGTTACCCAGGTCCCACGTTAGCCAGATGCACAAGGGGGCGCACGCGTCTGGAGTTCCTTTGCAGAGGCTGGAAGCCCTGGCGCGCCCATTCTCTCTCTCTCCCTCTATCTGTCTTTCTCTCTGTGTCTGTCGCTCTCAAATAAAAAAAAAAAAAAAATTAAAAAAAAAAAAAGTCATCATTTTGGTGGGAGTTGTAGTCAGCTTCAAGTTGCTGGCAGAAAACACCAGACCAAGAGCAGCTTCTGGGAGGAAAGGGTTTGTTTTGTTTTACAGACTTGAGAAGAGCTCCATGATGGCAGGGTAAAATGATATGAGCTGAGGGTGGACATCATTAAGTGAAAAACAGCCGCAGGAGAGTGTGCCAAAAAGTCGCAAGGGGAAGCTGGCTATAACACCCATAAGGTCACCACCAATAATACACTGCCTCCCTGAAGCTTCAGTTTCTATATTGCCACCAGCTGGGGTCTAAGCATTCAGAACACTGAAGTTTACAGGGAACACCTGAATCACACCACCACAGTGGCAATATGCATTTCTTTTACTTGAGTTTTTTTTTTTTTTTTTTCTATCACTGATTGATTATGCCCTTTTGATGACATATAGCTGGGATCATATGTATGAACAATTTTGATATTCATACATTTTATTTGATTTTTAAATTAAGTTAAACATGACAATTGCTCCTTAAACATTTACCATTTCAAAACATTTTGTTTTAGCATTTGTATTACAAAGCACATTATTATTACCTATAGTCACCTTACAATACAAAGCTCCCTAGTGGTGTATTTTTAGCCAAAGGAAATTAGTATGTTAAAGGGTGCATATGAATTCCCATATTTAATCTATCCCTATTCACAAAAGAAAAGTAATAAAAATAATTTTTCTTCAACTTATGAACAGATAAAGAAAATGTGGCACATATACACAATGAACTAGCATTTATGCATTACCAAGGCTGAAATCCTAACTTTGGAACAATGTGGATAGAACTAGAAATCAGTATGTTAGGTTAAAAAAAAAAAAAAAAAAGCTGGTCACAGAAATATAAGTTCTTCATAAATTCAACACAATTTGATTGTGCAGAAGTTTAGAGCAGAAGAGGAGTAGTTGCCATGGGTCAGGGACATGAGGGGAGAAAAGGTATAGATAATGTTGACCAGCAGGTAATAAATTAAGACTAAAATTCCTCTTTGATTTATAAAACTGCTACTTAAAGTTATAATAAATCTTATATTTGAATTGCCTCAAAATTTAAATATTCAAAACTTGGTATTTATTTAGATACTAAGTATATAAAATTTACTGTGGGGGTTTACATAATGTTTTTTGCTTGTAAAGACCCTTTTATTTTTAGTATAATTCAATTTTAATTAATATGTCTATAGCTCATTCCTTGTTTTTTTTTTTTTTGTTGTTGTTGTTGTTGTTTGTTTGTTTTCAAGGTAGGCATCTCACTGTAGATCTGGCTAGCCTGGAATTCACTATGTAGTTTCATGGTGGCCTCAAACTCACAGCAATACTCCTGTCTCTGCCTCCCAAGTACTGGGATTAAAGGTGTCCATGCCTGGCTCCTTGTTGCTTCTTTATGCGTAAAATATGTTACGAATAAAGGAGTGAAATATGAGAAAATAAGTTGAAGTACTTTCATGCTATTGTGAATCTTTTCCTGATTAGATCTATAGCATTAGATTAGGTTATTGTCTTGGTTTCTGTTAGAAAGTTCAATAATCTGATGTCATAATCTCCAGTAAATGCAGTTCCTTATCAAATTAAAGATCAGAGAAAGGCAGATATAGATGTATCACTACTATGTTTTTGTAAATTTTAATTTAGAAATGCAATTTCCAGGGCTTAGAATAACAGGTTCTATAAGATATACATATACAAATAGAATTTTATGGCTGTAAAGAAAAATTATAGAATGAAAGAAACAGTGAATCAAAAGAAAGAAAAAAGAAAGTTTTGAAAATATGATCAAAAATTAATTGGTGATAAAGAGACTCTGACAGAGACTGACATAGCAGGATCCCAAATCTAATATGGAGTGATCTCAACTATTGAATTTAAACTTATCTGGAAACAGTGGTTGCAGTTACCATTTAATTGCTGAGACAAAGACCTATCCAGAAGCAGCTTATGGGAGGAAAGGGTTTATTTTGGCTTACATACTCCAAAGGAAGCCCCATTATGGCAGAAGATCTGGCTCCCTTCATCATACATCCATAGCAGACAGAGAGAATGAATGACCTGAGCTCAAGTTATTCAATCTCTTTTATTTCCAAATAATTAATTAATCATACTAGGGATTTTTTTTTCCAGTTACTCAAGCAATGATCCTTCCATGCATGAATCTTAGAGATAGTTAGCAAGCAAATAGTTAATTGAGGATTTTCCACATGGTACCAAGTATAAACTCATTTCTAAGCTAAAACACATTTTAGACGAAGGTGCCTAAATTCAAGAAGATCAGAGGGGATTTAGATGCATACTTTTTGTCATTTTTCCATTCTTCTAGGCATAAAGTTGAACTTAGTGGCTTAATATGTTAAGCACATAAGTCTACCACTAAGCTATATGCCAGTCCCATCTTATCTCTCTCTATAAATTATATATATATATATACACACACACACACACACATATATATATACAGTTTGCAAATACTATATATGAAATACTATAGAATCTGACATACAATTTATAATTATATAACTAATGTTTCATATAGTAAATAGATTATATTTTTCTACATATATTTGAAATATATTATGGCATATTTGATCTTAATATAAACAAGTTTTTCTTCACTTGTAGTAGACATGAAGTAAAGGCTCTATTTTTTAAAACAATATGTTGAGGGGCATGTTTATGTGTGTGGAGATTAGAAAACAACTTTGAAGTATATGTATTTCACCTTCATTGAGATAGGTTCTCTTGCTTCTGCAAATAAACTGCCAAGCTGCAAAGGATTGTCAAACTAGCTGGTGGTTGTCAGATTGTCCTGGCTCACAAATGTGTATGCCAGTTTGCATCAGGATTTTTATGGGTACTGTGGAATTGATCCCAGACTGGTATAAGCTTTAAGTACTGAGCTACCTTACCTGACCATGGATTAAAAATTCTGAACAATTACTCCAACTATTATAGAGGACCGACTTACTCAGCAATAGAAGGTAGATGTTTAGCAAGAAAGGAGTCTGCAAGCACTCTAGTTACCACCCAATCTACTATATCTCATCTTGAAGGGTACTTCATACATTCTATTTTTTTCCTATGGTTCTACTGGAAAGAAAGGAATGAAGCAAAAAGAAAGAAAGATTAGACGAAAGTGAGAGAAAGAAGAAAAGGGAGCTGGGAAGATGGCTCTGTGGACAACACACTTGCTGTGCCAGTATGGATGTAAGGTTAGTCTGAAGTCCCTTGCAAACACACCAATATACACCAAGGCACCAATAAATTTTGGGTATCTCTAGTACATTTTCTTGCTAATTTAATGAATTAAAACCCACTGACCAGAGGATAAGTTTTAGAGATACTTTAAAGTACAGAGAACTCCTGCCATGTGGAATACAGAAGGTGGTAGAAGACCTATGTGGGAGCAGGGGAACTCCCCCGTAGTCCAGATCAGTCATCAAGGGGTTGGGCTGGGATGATGGCGGTTTGCTAGACTAGGCTTCTAGAGGTTCTGGTGTCAGGAAAATGAACAGCTAAAAAGAGTTTGTATTATAATCTGTTCTGGTGGGCTTCACCCAGAGGCTCAGTATGTTCTGAAAGTGCTGACTGGTCTGGGCTCAGTAGGCTGGCTCAGAAAAAGGCCAACATTTACATGAAGTCTGGGGGCTGAGCTTAACCAACCACAATGCCAGGACCCTTAATTCTAGGAATGGGAAACTCCTTCCCAGGAAGGGCTTCAGGTTGCTTATTATGGGAAAAAAAAATCTGGGTATCTCCTTTAGGCAAGAGATAAGCAGAGGAGATATCCTTCTCTGATCTCTGTCAAAGTGTAGCTTGGAAGGGAAAACTTAAGGATATTCCTGAGGGATTGGGTGAGTATGGTAACCTCTTTGTAGTCATTGCAAGACAGGCAAGAAACAAAGAAAAGGAACCATTCATATTGCAGGGTAGATAGACTATCTCCATTAGCAAGCTCTGGATTGAATTGAAAGATCCTGACTTAGAAAATAAAGAGGACATTAAGGAAAATCCATCCAACATCAATTTATTACCTCTATATGCACACACAACCACACACATACATGTGCACCTAAATATGCATGAACATTATTCAATATGCTTACACAAAACAAATAAAGAAAACATTATTTACTAAGATATAACAAATATTAAATTGGAACTGAGAAAAGAGTTCAGGTAAGATGCACTATAGTTTCCTATGTGTTCCATGTCATAGTCAAAAAATAAATCAATGAGTTTTAATCCTAATATGGAATTAGAAGAGTCCTGTTTGTAGAAACCCAGGCAAAAAGTCACACTTCCCCTACTGATGCCATGCCTCCAACTGAACATCAGAGAAATTTAAGAACGTGGCTATAGTGCTTGGTAAAACAAAATATTTACCTGACTTTGACCTTCAAAAAGATAGCAGGGATGAAGGCACAGAGGCTTAACAAATCTTGGATTTAGTAGTAATATGTGCCAAAGGATGAAAGCTGGAAGCAGATTTGTGACACATTCTGTGAAGCTTTGATTAAAAATCCTACATCTTTCATTTTCTTTTTTTATTTGAAACAAATGGATCTTTGCTTAGTATATCTCATTGCCCCCTTGAGGTTAGCCATGCTATTTTATGTCTTCTTAGATGTGAATAATGTCCATGATCAATTACCATGGAATTTCAGAATGTGTATAATTAAGCTATTTTATAATAGATAGTAATTATTGAAGACAGTGCCTTGATAATATTATTATCTTAGTTATATTAAAATGAAGTGTTCTTATGTCATATTAGGAATGAAAAACAGCTGGATATGTACTACTGCATTCTTATCCTTTCCTTAAAATTCTTTTTAAGATATACAGCCCTTAGTTTTAACAATCTTACCCATAAAATAAGATTTACCTTTTGCAGTAATGTCTTGAAACATGAACAATGACACATTTTACATAAAAGCTTGGAAACCATGATTATGTAAAGATGAATTAATTCTCCAAGCAGCACAATGAATGAAATATAAGTTAATTATGTCATTGTTTTGTATAATTTTAACTTTTTAGATGTAGTCATGTTTTTCTGCTTTCATATATGATTGAAGTCAACCATGGGAATGAGTGCTGATACTTATGCAAAAACTGATGAGAGCAGGATTAATAGACATAAATAAATGATATCAATGAGTAATCCACATGAAAATTTGAATGTGTTTTATTTCATTATTTGTCAGATTTGATTTCATGACAATCACTATGAATAAAGAAAAAAGCAGTATAAATTTCTGTTACTTTTTATTTATTTATTTGATAGTGACAGAGAGAGAGAAAGAGGCAGATAGAGAGAGAGAGAGAATGGGCATGCCAGGGCCTCCAGCCACTGCAAACGAACTCCAGACACGTGCACCCCTTTGTGCATCTGGCTAATGTGGGTCCTGGGGAGTCGAGCTTTGAACCGGGGTCCTTAGGCTTCACAGACAAGTACTGAACCACTAAGCCATCTCTCCAGCCCAAAGCAGCATATTTTAAATGGGTTTATGTCCTTATTAGTCACACACAACTGCCATTTTTTGTCAAATTAGTACTCCTGAACATAAATTAAAATTACTTCAGATTTTGAATACCTTTTTCATTGCTCTGTTCCTGTGAACTTTACTCCAATTAGTAAAATGTATCTACTATTTTGTTATTTATTTTTCTTCTCTTTTAATTTCAAATTTCCTATTTTGGTGTGCCTTACATTCATTTTTTCCTATTTCATGCCTTTAGCCAAATTTGTCTCCAAATCCAACTATTTATATTTGACGAATATCCATATTATATCTGTTCTGAAAGCCAGTTCCTTTCCTCTGGCTAACTGCCTTTTTTTTTTTTTTTTTTTTTGAGTTTGACAGAAGATGAGGAGTGAAGGAAGACATGATAGGAAATATCAAGGAAATTTGCTTTACTGCTTTCTTAGGGAAAGTGAACTACTGTAAGCATCTGAACACAGAAAAAAAAAATAGTTAAGAAAGGTTTGAAGCAAAAAGAAAGTGAGGACAAAGAAGGGTATTTCATATTATAAAAAAGAAAGAGAAGTGAGAAAACTAAAGTGAATGAGGAAATGTATGAGAAAAAAATTAATGAAAGTCAGGATGATTTTTTTTTCCTCTGTGAAATAAGCAATAAAGGCTGTGTCAGGAAGAGAGCAAGCACTCTGTACTTGGCTGATTGGCAAATGGTGAAGTCAGGGTTCAGGTGAGAAAGAGAAGGGAGACAATCACAGAGGGATTAGCATCTCAAAAAGAAGCCCAGAGGAAAGGCAAAGCAGAGTGTGAAAGAGCAGGAGGCTGAGAGAAGGATAATGCAAGGATAGAGTCTCTTAAAAAAGAAAAGGAAAATATAAATAAAATGTAATTAGTTGGCCATTGTTGGGAGTCAATAGATGTATATGTGGAGAAATGCTGTTTAAAAATGAATGAATATTAAACCATGAAGATGGGAAAATCTAGGGAAGAAGAAAAGAAGCAGTATTATTAACATACCAAAGGGATTTTGAATCACATATAGGATTGCATAGTTAGGCTTGAAAGCAATGCCAGTAGCATTTGATAGCTACGAAAGAAGACCAGACAAGTTCATAAACATCAATTGCCCAGGGCAACACAGGGAACACAACTGACTACTGGTGGACATTGAGGTCATTTTTGTGCCTGCTAATAACAGATGTAAGTTAAAGTTAAAAGAGAATGTTACATACTGGATAGAAAAAGGTAATCCAGAAAATATAGTATTTTGAAAAAAACTTTTGTATCTTAAACCCAAGGCCAACAGCTCTTGAAAAGTGAAACAAGAAGCAGTGCCAAAGCCCTTCCTTGTATTCTACATAGTAAATGAGACCAAGAAGGAAAATCATTCAACATTTTAGAGTTTCATTTCTATAATTGAAATTATGTCAAGGTGACAAAACCATAAGTTAAAAGTACATGTAGAAAGAATATATATTCAATTTGTGTGTTTCAATCATAAACAATAAAGGCAACATATTGTATTAGAATATAAAATTTCATATGCAATATGCAACTATTTCTAAGAAACTAATGTTTGATAATAAAATTGGGTACACATGACTAAAGGTTTAGAGGGATGAGTGCATGTGCATATATTGACAGGGATAGACGAAAAGAGAGAGTGAAAAAGAAACTGACAAAGCCTATGACATGTTCTTATAGGATTATAAGGAACAGGTAAGTTCTTGCCCAGTCCTATGATTCCCAACTTTTAGTTCCTTGTCCATCCCAACAACAACAACAACAATAAAAAAATTGATGGAATAGATTCCAAAAAGATTAAATTATGTTTCATTTGAGAAAGTTGTTATTCAGGGAAGGCTGGAATGGTGGAGAGGATTTATAAGGAAACTGAATAATGGCCAGGGCTTAAGGAAACACACACACACACACACACACACACACACACACACACACTCAGCCTTGTGAGAAGTGGTGCAAAAAAATGTAAGCCTTTCACTTTTGGCTTAGTGTAAAAGCAAAGAGATCAGTTAATAAGGGTCCTCTAGTTTAGGAGCAAGTAACAAAAATGAGAGATCCCCTCCCCGCTCCCCCCCCCACACACACACACAACCTATGCTAGCACAGAGGGGCTGAGATGAGACAGGGTGTTCCAGAACAGGACCAGGGATTCAGGCATCAAGAAAGATGAATAGCCAAGAAGGACTTGCCCACCAGGTAAGCCCTCTTGTAGCTTTTTGGGGTGGGCTTTATCATTAGGCTCAGGTGAGTTCTGAGATGGAGATGATTTGTTTGGACTCAGGGTGCTGGCACCAAAAGAGGACATCATACCTAATGTGAGGGTGTTGTCACTGAGGGATGAGACTAGATTGGGTCAGATGCTGAAATTTCTTTGAGTCTTCCCATAACTGGCTCCCTAAACACTACCTATTTTTCCTTCTCTCTCTCTCCATTTATATCTATATCTATATCTATATCTATATCTATATCTATATCTATATCTATATCTATATCTATATCTATATCTATATCTATATCTATATCTATATCTATATCTATATCTATATCTATATCTATATCTATATCTATATCTGTATCTATCTATCATCTATCTATCTATCTATCTATCTATCTATCTATCATCTATCATCTATCTATCTATATCTCCATATATATATATATACATATATATATATATGATGTTTTTGAAGAACACATGAAGATAATAACACTTTCAAATGTTACTGCCTTTTTACAATAACCTACCATTATAAAATATATTCAAACTTGTCTGATGAGTTAAATTTTGACACACAAACAATTACCAACCGTAGAAGTCTTCTGTCAAAAATATTCATTTGCACTCAGATCCTTCAAATGTTTTTCAATAAAGAATAATTTGAAAGCTCTCTATTATTGTGCACTGACAGATACCTACCTTACAGACGAGAAGAAATCCCAATTGTAAAACATAATTTTATCAGTTTGATGCGGGGCTCCTTCCCGCACAGGTAGTGCCAAGGGAGTCCCCTCTGGGGGGTTCCAAAGGGGATCATGCGTTCATTGATCTTTCTTAAATCATGTAAAAATCTCCAGGACCCATTAGACTTTTTTATGACAAAGACAGGAGAGTTCCAGGGACTAGTGGAGGGACGGATATGTCTAGCCTCCAACTGTTGATCAATAAGTATGTGGAGTTGGTGTAACTTAGAAGGAGAGACAGGCCACTGCTCAACCCATATAGGGTCCCCCAGTCTCCACTGGATTTTAAATGGTGGGGGGCTGTGCAGTGGCCCTTAGAATTGGGGGTATTCATTGGAGTAATTAGGATGACATTCCCTCCCTTCCTTAAACCATTGTTGATATATATATATTTTTTTTATTTAACAAATCATTATAAAAGGCCTTATGATCAGTAGTGATGAAAGGCTTGGCATCTCCAAGGATGTCTTGTCCTAGTAAGTTAGCGGTGAGCCCAGTCACCACGAGAGGGCGGACTTTTCCCTTGTCTCCATCTGGGTCAGTCCAAGGGAGCCACGTGGCAGTCTCCCAGGAGGTGGATTGTCTGCCATTTCCCAGTAGGGGAGGGTCAGGCACAGGCTGCCAAGAGGGGAGCCATCTATTTAAATTACCAAATTTTGCCCCTGGCTCCCAATAGATTTATAATTATTATATATTATAAATTATACTCAGTTTAATTTTAAAGGTCTCCACAGTCTTGACCAATATAAGATATTGAGATTTGTAAAATTAAACAAGTTAAACACTTAACATATAAAGGCACAGAGTAAACATTTTCATCTGGCATAAGGCATAGCAAAGAGAGACTAAAACAATGTAAATTGAACCATCATAACCTAAAAGTTGTCTCAGTGCCTGTAACTTGCTTGAGGTGTTTTAGATTAAAATCTTAAATCTCAGCTGGGCGTGGTGGTGTACGCCTTTAATCCCAGCACTTGGGAGGTGGAGGTAGGAGGATTACTATGAGTTTTAGGCCACCCTGAGGCTTCTTAGGGAATTCCAGGTCAGCCTGGGCTAGAGTGAAATCCTACCTTGAGAAACCAAAACAAAGAAAAACCAAATCTTTATTTTTTTTTTTAAATTTAATATCTTTAGCTAAGCATATCAGGCTATTACAAATTTAACCCTGATTAAACTCTTTTTGGGCCTGGGCAGCAGGCCGTAGCCAGCCCTTATGCCAGTAGCCCAGTTCCAATGAAGTCCCCTGTAGTCTTTCTTTCCTCTTAGAAAGCTTATAAGGCAAGCCTTGAAGTTTAATGCTGTCTGCACTTAGTATTTTTAAATTTTTATCTGAATAGTCCATAAAATTTGGATTATCACTCCAGAAGACACCTTTAGTTGTAAGCATTAAGTTTATGTCTATTTCTTTAAAATAAAGGTTCCAAAAGATTAACATCCACATGGTCAGGTTCATCTCAGTTCATTAGACAGCTTTAGGTTTGTTGAGATAAACTTCCAGACCAGGTACAGTTATGGAGGAAGGAATATTTACTGAAGCTTATAGATCCAGGGGAAGTCCCATAATGGCAGAAAAAGCTGGCCTGCCTTTACAGGCCCAAGCAGAGAGAGAGAGAGAGAAGCACGAGCCTTTAGAAATACAAAAGCCACCGGCGAACCGAAGGTGAAGGGAAGAGAAAGGGAACGAAGAGATGTCGACAAGTAAGTACAGGTTGTAGAAGCAAAGTTTAGTGCAGTAAATAGGAAGACTACCTCATAACTTATGAGGGTACGCTCACCCGCAAACACCGATTACGTCCTCAACGACTGCCTCTCACGGGGTGCACTAGTCTGTCAGGGTCCCAGAGCCCCACGTTGGGCGCCAGATGCGGGGCTCCTTCCTGCACAGGTAGTGCCGAGGGAAGGACCAGGCCTGCTGGTTCCTCCCTAGGGGTTGAGGGGATGATGAGCGTCAGACGACTCAGAAACCTCTCCTGGCCACCGGAGAAAAACCACACTGAGTCGGGAGTCTTTTCCATGCAGGAACAACTCGTTTTATTACTCTGAGCAGTTGCCTATATCATGTAGCGGATGAAGGCGGGGATTTTAGGGTGGGAGAAGAGGTAAGGGCCAATTGTAAACTTTAACTATTGAAATGGTAATTATAATTACCACGAGGAAGTAGCAGGCCAGAAGCCCTTAGGCATCCTGCTGAGTCATAGCTGGCCAGAGACAGGTTGCCAAACTTTAGCTAGGCTCAGGAAGTTCCACTAGGCCTCACGCCTAGGCCTTTCAGGGCCCAACAGTTTGATATAGACATAGTTGAAATTTGGTAATATCTAGCTCTGTGTGATCAATCATGGCTTTAATCCAGCACTTGGGAGGCTAAAGTAGGTGTATTGCCTTTGAGTTAGAGGGCCAGCTGAACTAAGCAGTGAATTCTAGGTCAGATTGGACTAGAGTAAAAACCTGACAAAAAGAAAGAAAGAAAGAAAGAAAGAAAGAAGGAAGAGGAAAGAGGAAAAAAATATACAAGAAAAGAAAAAATATTTGGATGGCAATTTCTAATAAAGGTCAGTATGCACTTAATATATACAAAAATATATAAAAATATTTATACACTTTATTCAAAATCAGGACTTTTCATAGTCTTTAAATAGTTATATGTTAAGGAAATAGTTATCTACTTATAAATTTGAACAGTACTGAGCAACAGAAAAGAATGATCTTTTATTGTTTTATGTATGTACTTGACAGAGCTAGAAAAAGAGAGAGAGACACAGAGAGAATGGGTACAGCAGAGGCTCTCGCCACAGCAAATATACCCTAGATACATGTGTCACCTTGTGCATCTAGCTTTATGTGAGTATCAGGAATTGAACCTGGGTCCTTAGACTTTGCAGGCAAGCATCTTAACAGCTGAGCTATCTCTTCAGCCCCCAGGCAGGCCTTTAACTCATGACATCTTTCCAGCTCTGATTCACACCTTAATAGTGATGAAATTTGAGTGCATTTTGCAAATTTAAAGAAACTGTGGTTGGATTTATGATTGCCATCCTTAAGGAAGTAAGGTGGAATCTCATAGTTGTTTAAATTTGCATTTCCCTATGGTTATGGTTGTAAGTGTGTGTTAGCCATTTGTAATTCTGTCTCTGAGAACTCACTATTCAGTTTTCTTTTTTTCAGTTTTTTCTGAGTGAGTTGTTTTTTATTTTTTTTTGTTTATTTTTATTTATTTATTTATTGTTTTTATTTATTTATTTATTTATTTATTTATTTATTTATTTATTTTTATTTATTTGAGAGCTACAGAGAGAGAAAGAGGCAAAGAGAGAAAGAGAGAGAGAGTGAGAGAGGAAGAGAGAGAGAATGAGCAAGCCAGGGCCTCCAGCCACTGTAAATGAACTCCAGATGTGTGTGCCTCCTTGTGCATCTGGATAATGTGAGCCTTGAACCAGGGTCCTCAGGCTTCACAGGCAAGTGCTTAACCACTAAGCCATCTCTCCAGCCCACCAGTTGTTTGGTTTTTAATTGTTTAGTTTGTGTGTGTGTGTGTGCATGTGTGTATGTGTGTGTGTGTTCTTTGTAGATACTAGATATTAGGCCTAAATCAGTAGTGTAGGTAGTAAAATTGTTTTTCCACTCTGTGGGTAATCTATTGGCTCTGTTTATTGAATGTTTATCTGTGCAAAAGCTTGTAAACTTCATGAGATCCCATTGGTTGAGAGATTATTTAATTTCCTGGGCCACTGGGGTATTATTTAGGAAGTCGTTCTCCACACTTATGTCATGGAGACTGTTTTTTTTTTTTTTTTTTCAGTAATTGATGAGTTTCCTGTCTTATATTGAGGTTTAATCCATTTGGAGTGTATTTTAGTATATGGTGAGAGGAGTTGGTCAAGTTTCATTTTTCTACATGTGGTTATCCAATTTGTCCAGCGCCATTTGTTGAAGATGCTGTATTTTCTCCGGTCTGAGTTATTGGCACCTTTGTCAAAGATCAAGTAGCTGGAGCTATTTGACCTAAGGCCTGGGCCTTCAGTTCTGTTCCACTGGTCAATATTTCTATTTTTATACCAGTACCATGATATTCTGTAGCTTTATATCAGATATGGTGGTACCACCAGAGGTGTTTCTTTTCCAATGTATATGTTTAGATAACATATTGAAGCATGTTTCCATTCCATATGAATTTTGAGATAATTTTTTTTCTATCTCTGTGAAGACTGATTCTGGATTGTTTGATTGGTGTTGCATTAAATCTTTGTATTGCTTTTGGTACAATTGTCATTTTCATAATATTAATTCTATGTATCTAATAGCATGGGAGGGCTTTCTATCTTCTCTAGTCCTCCTCAGTTTCTTTCTTGAGAGTTTTCATGTTGTCATTGTGTGTGTATTTCATATCCTTGGTTAGTGTTATTCCAATGTATTTAATTTTGTGACAACTGAATATTGGAAAGCCTCACTTACTCCTTTCTCTGTATATTTTCCTTTTGCATATACAAAGACTACAGATTTTAGAGTGCTGATTTTGTATCTGGCCACTTTGTTGAAGGAATTAATCATGTTATAAATTTTGACATGTAGACTTCAGGTCACTTATGTATATGATCATGACATTTGCTAATAGAGCCTACTTGGCTTCTTCCTTTCTAATTTGTATCCCTTTTATTTATTTTGCCTGTCTTATTGCTTGGGATAGTACTTCTAGTACTATGTTGAAGAGCACTGGTGAGTGTGGGCACCCTTATGGTGTTCCCAATCTCAGTGGGAACTCCTTGAGGATTTCCCTATTAAGTATTATTTGGGTTTTAGGAGCTTTATATATATCCTTTACTGTGTTGACATATAAACCCTCCATGCCGGTTCTCTCCAGTGTTTTGATCATGAAGTGAAGTTGTAATTTGTCAGATGCCTTTTCTGCATCTAATAATTATGTGGTTCTTGTGATTAAGTTTATTTATGTGGTGTAGTACATTGTCTGATTTCCTTATGTTGAACCATCCCTGCATCCCCAGATTAAATCCTGCTTGATCAAAGTAGAAAATGTGTATTGTTTAATATGGTTTGTGAGGAAATAGTTCAGGATTGTTGCATCTAAGTTCATCAGGAATATAGGCCTATAGTTTTCTTGTTGTAACTATGTCTGGTTTTGACATTAGGGTGAGGCTAGCTTCATAAACTGAACTGGGGAGGTTTCTTTCTCTCTGATCATGCAGAACAGTATGAGAAAGATTAATTTTAGTTCTCCAGTGAAAGTTTAATAGAATTTGTCCAAGAAGCCATCTAGTCATGGACTTATCTTTTGGGGAGGTTTTGGTTAATTTTTCAATATTGATGAATGTTACAGGTTTGTTTAGGAGATTAACTTCTGAGTTTAGTTTGGTAGAAAGTATATGCCTAGGAATTCATCCATTTCTTCCAGAATTTCCAATTTTGTTGAGTAGAGGTTTTGTAAGTAAGTCCTGATGGTTCTTCCAATTTCATTGATGTCTGTTGTAACCTCTCATTTTCATTTCATTTCACTTATTTTTTTTTTCAAATATATGTGCATATATAAATATTAGTTTCGTACTCAATGAATACATTCAATTTTGTACCATTATTAGGCTCATCCATGACATACCCCCTCCCTTTGGCCCCTTCTTGTTGAGGTATATGGGTCATGAATTATGGAGTTAGCCCACAGTTATGAGTAGGATAAATGTCTCTGCATATCATGACCCAACATGTGGCTCTGACATTCTTTCCACCCCCTCTTCTACAAAATTTCTCGGAGCCCTGTTGGGTTCATTTTTGTCTGCTTCAGTGATGAGCTGTTGGGGGCCTCTGGGTCTCTGGCTCTCTGATTTGGTAGGAGTGGATTTTTCTCTGTGTTGATATCCTTCACCCTTGTGCTGCTACCCAGTTCACCAAGAAAACAGCACCCTTTCTAGTTTCACCAATTGTCCTTAGTTTCAGCCAGGGCCCTTCTGAGGTATGATAGGGTGGCTCTCTCCTTAGGATATACATCTATCTGAAAAAGAGAAGCAGATTCTCCAATGTAGAATACGTTAGCACCAGACAAATGAGATAACCCTTACTTTTTTTTTATAGAGAATTTAATAGGTATAGGCCCTTTTGTAGCCCACAATTGGTGGTAGCTTGATAATAGAGAGTGAGCTTATGTTTGCTTATGGTTCTGACTTGTTTCCTAGCTCCAGCTATGGGTCTCGTATCACTGAGGGGATCAGTTAGCTGAATAAAGAGCTGTTGGTTTCCCATGGTTGTGTGCCACTATCGCACTTATTTGAGCATCATGACTGACTAAGTAGGTTAGACCATGAATTGCTTGGACAGGAATTGGTCATTTTCCCCCAGTCACCCATGTAGCACCTTCTGGCCCTAGATGCACTGCCTGTCTGTGGATTGGCTATCTTTCAGCTTCCAGCCATGTCATTCCATTTTATGTATCATACACATAATGTGTCTTTAGCAGTAGGCTCTTACCACTAACCTTTAGTTGGTCATCAAGTACTCTGACAGAAATCTGTCTTTCTTTTAGGAAACTTTGTAGGTTTCTATGATCAAAAGCTCACTGTGAATGATAGCCACATACTGGTACTGGGAGTTACAGGTCAGGGCCAAAATGAGATGGAAGAAAAAGATAACTAATATTAAAGAGTAAGAGAAAAGAGAGAGAGAAAGAGAACCTGTAGAAGATTAAGGTGAGTCTTCATCATATGCTCTCCAGTATCTTGTGGCTCAGGTGTTCCCACTAAGGGCCTGGTGAAGGTTCAGCCAATTGGTCTGTCTTTTAGGATGTAGAATTTTATGGTACCATTACCATTTGTGTTTAGATTTGTGTTTCTCACCCCCTCCATTGCCCTCCCCTCCCTCCCCACCCTTCCTGTTTTTTAGTCCATGAGATGCTTGCTGGCTGTGTAAGGCATCTTGGGTAGATTCAGGTTAGGTGCTGTACATGAGTGAGACCATGTGGCAAATTTTTTTCTATGATTGGGTAAGTTCACTGAGAATGATATGTTCCCGGTTCAACCATTTTTCCTCAAATTTCATTGTGTCATTTTTTCTTACTGCTGTATAGAATTCCATTGTGTAGATATACCACATCTTTGTTATCCATTCTTCTAGTGATGGACATCTGGGTTTATTCCAGCTCTTAGCTATTACGAATTGAGTCACTAAAAACATGGTTGAGCAAATCTGTCTGGCCTGTGATTTGAAGGTTTTAGAGTAGATGCCCAGTAAGGGAATAACTGGGTCTGTTGGTATCTCTATAGTCAGCTTATTCAGGAGTCTCCATATTGCTTTCCAGAGTGGTTGTACCATTTTACATTCCCACCAACAGTAGAAATGTTCCTACTTCTCCACATCCTCACCAGCATTTATTTTCATTTGATGTTTTGATATTTGCTATCCTTATTGGGGTAAGGTGGAATCTCATACTTTTTAAAATTAGCATTTCCCTGATGATTAGGGATGATGAACATATTCTTTCTTTTTTTTATTAATTAGATTTGTAATCATCAAATACAGTCAGTTTGGTACCATTATCAAGTTCATCAATGACATGACCCCTCCACTTGGCCCCTCCTTGTTGAGGTATATGGGTCATGCATTGTGGAGTTAGCCCACAGTTATGGGTAAGATAAATTTCTCTGCATATCATGACCCAACATGTGGCTCTGACATTCTATCTGCCTCATCTTCTGCAAAATTTCCCTGAGCCACATTGGGTTCATTTTTGGTCTGCTTCAGTGATGAGGTGTTGAGGGCCTCTGGGTCTCTGGCTCTCTGATTTGGTAGGAGATGATTTTTCCTGTATTGATCTCCTTCCCCTTTGTGCTGGTATCCAGTTCACCAGGAAATCAGCAACCTTGCTTGTTTCACCAATTTTTCTCAGTTTCAGCCAGGGCCCTTTTGAGGTATGAGTTTTAGGAAACCTTGTAGGTGTCTCTGATCAAAAGCTCATTGTGGAAGACAGCCACATGCAAGTACTGGGAGTTACAGGTCAGTGCCCACTAAGAAAAGGAGGAAAAAAGATAACTAATCTACAAAAGTTAGAGAGAAAGAGAAGGAGAGGGAGGGCATGAAGCTGTAGAAGATTAAGGTCAGTCTTCATCATACCCTCTCCAGTGTCTTGTGGTTCAGGTGTTCCCTCTAAGGGCCTGGTGTAGGTTCAGCCATTTGGTCTGCCTGTTAGGAAGTAGAATTCTATGGTACCATTGGGGTAAGGTGGAATCTCATAGTTGTTTTAATTTGCATTTCTCTCATGATTAGGGATGAAGAAAATTTTCTTAAGTTTGTGTTTTCCATTTGTATTTCTTCCTCTGTGAAATGCCTGTTCAGCTCTTTGCCCCATATTTTGAGTGGAGTGTTTGACTTTTTACTGTTTAAATTTTTGAGTTCTTTATAGATTCTAGAGATTAGGCCTCTGTCAGTTGGATAACCAGTAAATATTTTCTCCCATTCTGTTGGTATTGTATTGGCTTTGCTTATTGTATGCTTGTCTGTAAAGAAACTCTTCAGCTTCATGTGACCCATTGGTTGAGTGACTGGTTAAGGTTGTGGGGTTTTGTTCAGGAAGTCTTTTTCCATTCCTATATCATGGAAAGTACTTCCTATATTTTCCTCCAGTAGTAGTCGAGTTTCTGGTCTTATATTGAGGTCTTTGATCCAATTGGACTAGAGTGTAGTGCATGGCGAAATGTGTGAGTCAAGTTTCAATTTCCTGCATATGGTTATCCAGTTGGTCCAGCACCATTTGTTGAAGAGGCTGACTTTTTTCCAGCCTATATTTTTAGGGCCTTTGTCAAATATCAAGGAGCTATAGTTGCTTGACCTAAAGTTGAGGTCCTCAAGTCCATTCCATTGGTCTATACTCCTGTTTTTATACCAGTATCATGCTATTTTTATTACTATGGCTTTGTAATATAGCTTCAGATCAGGTATGGTGATGCCTCCAGAGGTATTTCATTTACTGAGGATATGTCTGGATATGTGAGGCCATCTACCTTTCCATATGAAATTTGATGTCACTTTTTTCTATCTCTGTGAAGAACACTGTTAGGATTTTAATTGGAATTGCATTATATCTGTATATTGCCTTTGGTAGGATTGCCATCTTCACAATGTTAATTCTGCCTATCCAGGAGCATGGGAAGTCTTTCCATCTTCTCACATCCTCCTCATTTTTTTTTTCTTTTGAGCGTTTTTACATTTTCATTGTATATACCTTTCACTTCCTTGGTTAATATTATTCGAAGGTGTTTTATTCATTTATTTATTTATTTATTTTTCTTGCTATTGAAAATGGCACCATGTCCCTTATTTCTTTCTCAGTATCTTTGTCATTTGCATGCAGAAAGGCTACTATTTTTTGTGCATTGATTTTGTATCCTGCTACTTTGCTATAGGAGTTAATCACATTCAGGAGTTTTAGCATGGCATTTCTCAAGTCTCTCTTTTTTTTAAAATTTAATTTATTAGTTTTCTTTTCAGCAAATACAGGCAGTTTGGTACCATTGTTTAGGCTCATCCATGACCTATCCCCTCTCAATGGCCCCTCCTTGTTGATGAAAATGGGTCATGCATTGTGGAGTTAGCCCACAGTTATTGATATGACAAATGTCTCTGCAAATCATGACCCAACATGTGACTCTGACATTCTTTCTGCCCCCTCTTCTGCAAAATTTCCCTGAGCCATGTTGAGTTCATTTTTGGTCTGCTTCAGTGATAAGGTGTTGTGGACCTCTGAGGTTCTGGCTCTTTGATTTGGTAGGAGTTGGTATTTCTCTGTTTGGTCTCCTTCTCCTTTGTGCTGGTATCCAGTTCATCAGGAAAACAGCACCCTTGCTTGTTTTGCCAATTTTGCTTAGTTTCAGTCGGGCCCCTTTTGAGGTATGATGGGGCAGCTCTCCTTATGATCAGCATCTATCTGAAAAAGAGAAGCAGATTCTCTAACAGAGAGTAAGTTAGCACCCGAACAATTGAGATAACACTTTTTTGATAGAGAGTTTAAGGAGTGTAGGCCCTCTTGTACCCCATGATTAATGGTAGCTTGATATTGGATAGTGGACTTATGTTTGGATATGGTTCTGACTTGTTTCCCAGCTCTAGCTATGGGTGCCCTACCACTGAAGGGATTAGTTAGCCAAATCAAGAGCAGCTGGTTCCCCACCATGACTGTGTGCCACTATTGCACTTGTGTGGGCATCACACCTGGTTATTTGTTGCTAAGTAGGTTAGAGCATGAGTTACTTAGACAGATATTAGTCATTTCCCCCAGCTGCCCATGGAGCACCTTCTGGCACTAGACATGCTGACTGTCTGGGGACTGACTGACTCCTGGCTTCCAGCCATGCCATTACATTTTACGTGTCAGCTGGAAAAGCAGAAGGCCTCGCATATCTAAACATATCCTCAGCAAAAGAAATACCTCTGGTGGCATAACTATATGTCATCTAAAGCTATGCTACAAAGCTATCATAATAAAAACAGCATGGCACTGGCATAAAAACAGGAGTATAGACCTATGGAATAAACTTGAGGACCCGGCTTTTGGGTCAAGCAACTATAGCTACATGATATTTGACAATGGCCCGAACAATATCGGCTGGAAAAAACATAGCATCTTCAACAAATGGTGCTGGACAAACTGGATAACCACATTCAGGAAAGTGAAATGTGATACACACATCTCACCATGCACTACACTCAAATACAAATGGATCAAAGTCCACAACATAAAACCAGAAACTCGAATAGTACTGGAAGAAAATTTAGGAAGTACTTTCCATGATAAAGGAATGGGGAAAGACTTCCTGAACAAAACCCCAGTGGCTCATGATCTTAAACATCCACTCAACCAATGGGATCATATGAAACTGAAGAGTTTCTTTACAGACAAGCATATAATAAGCAAAGCCTATAGATTACCCCCAGAATGGGAGAAAATATTTGTGGGTTATCTAACTGATAGAGGCCTAATCTCTAGGATCTACAAAGAACTCAAAAATCTAAACAATAAGAAGACAAATACCCCACTCACAAAATGGGGCAAAGAGATGAACAGGCAGTTCACAGAGGAAGATATACAAATGGCAAACACACACTTAAGAAAATGTTCATCATCCCTAATCATCAGAGAAATGCAAATTAAAACAACTATGAGATTCCACCCTACCCCAATAAGGATAGCAAACATCAAAAAATCAAATGAAAATAAATGCTGGTGAGGATGTGGAGATGCAGGAACAATCATTCACTGTTGGTGGGAATGTAGGATGGTACAACCACTTTGGGAAACAATATGGAGGCTCCTGAAAAAGCTGAATATAGAGATAGCAACAGACCCAGTTATACCCTTATGGAGCATCTACCCTAATACCTTCAAACCACAGGCCAGAGAGATTTTCTCAACCATCTTTGTAGTAGCTCAATTTGTAATAGCTAAAAGCTGGAATCAACCCAGATGTCCATCACTAGAATAATGGATAACTAAAATGTGGTATATCTACACAATGGAATTTTATACAGCAGTAAGAAAAAATGACACAAAGAAATTTGAGGAAAAGTGGTTGAACCTGGAACAGATTATTCTCAGTGATCTTACCCAATCACAGAAAAAAAAAAAAGAAATCGACTCATAATCTCACTCATCTACAACACCTAACCTGAATCTACTCAAGATACCTTACATACCCAGCAAGCACCTCATGGATTAGACACTAGGATGGATGGGGAGGGAGAGGAGGGTATCAAAGGGGTGGGAAACACTAATCTGGACCCAAATGGCAATGGCACCATAAAATTCTACTTCCTAAAAGGCAGACCAAATGGCTGAATCTTCACTAAACCCTTACAGGAAACACTTGAAAAATAAGCCACTGGAGAGCGTAGGATCAAGTCTAACCAAAATCTTCTACATCTTCCTTCCCTCCCTCTCCCCCTCCCCCCTCTCTGTCCCCTCTCTAACTCTTTTATATTAGTTATTTTTTTCCTCATTTTCTTAGTGGGCACTGACCTGTAACCCCCACTACCAGCATGGGGCTATCATCTCAGGTATCTTAAATATACAATCGTGACATCAGCGAATAGAGCTAAATTAACTTCTTCCTTTCTGAATTGTATCCCTTTTATTTCCTTCTCCTATCTTATTGCTTGAGCTAGAACTAAATTGAAGCACTAAATTGAAGAGCAGAGGTGAGAGTGTTTTGTTCCTGATCTTTTTTTTTTTTTTAATTTTTATTTATTTCTTTGAGAGTGACAAGCAGAGAGAAAAAGAGGCAGATAGAGAGAGGAAGATAGAATAGGCACACCAGGACCTCCAGCCACAGCAAACAAACTCCAGATGCATGCATCCCCTTGTGCATCTGGCTAATGTGGGTCCTGGAGAATCGAGCCTTGAACCAGGGTCCTTAGGCTTCACAGGCAAGCACTTAACCACTAAGCCATCTCTCCAGCCCTTGTTCCTGATCTTAATGGGAATTCCTCCAGTCTCTCTCCATTAAGTATTATTTGGGCCTTCAGAGCTTTGTATATTGCCTTTATTATGTTGAGATATGAACCAGCCTTGCCAATTCTCTCCAGAGTTTTGATCATGAAGTGATGTTGTATCTTGTCAAAGGCCTTTTCTTCATCTGTCAAAATGATCATGTGGTTTTTGTGTTTAACCTTGTTTGTGTGGTGCATTACATTGACAGATTTCCATATGTTGAACCACACTTGTGTTCCTGGGATGAATCCCACTTGGTCAAGGTGGACAATGCTTTTTATGTGTTGTTGGATTAGGTTTGTGAGGATTTTGTTCAAGATCTTTGCACCTAAGTTCATCAGGGAAATATGCTGTGTTGTTTTTTTGTTTGTTTGTTTGTTTGTTTGTTGCTTTTTTTCTTGTGGCATCTCTGCCTGGTTTTCGAATTAGGGTGATACTAGCTTCATAAAAGGAGTTGCGGAACTTTCCCTGTTCTCCAATTGTGTGGCACAGTTTGTGGAAGATTGGTTTGAGTTCTTCCATGAAGGTTTGATAGAATTCAGCTGAGAAGCCATCTGGTCCTTCTTTGGGGGGGGGGGATTTTTTTATTCCTTTTTCAATCTCAGTGAGTGTGATAGGTTCATTTAAGAGATAATCTGCTGTGAGTCTGGATTTACAGATTGTATGCATCTAGTAATTTATCCATCTCCTCCACATTATCCAGTTTTGTGGAGTAGAGGTTTTGAAACAAGTCCTGATGATTCTCCCAATTTCACTTATGTCTGTTGTGGTCTCTCCTTTTTCATTTAGAATTTTGTTAATTTGAATCATCTCTGTATTTGCTTGATCAAATTGGCCTGGGGTTTGTCAATCTTGTTTATTTTTTCAATGAAACAGCTCTTTGTTTTGTCAATTGCCCTAATTGTTTCCTTGGTTTCCAATTCAATAATTTCTGCTCTGATCTTAATTATTTCTTTCCATCTGGAGCTTTTTATATTTGTTTCTTCTAGCTTTTCCAGTGCCTTTAGGTGAATGGTTAGGCTATTGAATTGGGATCTTTCTGTCTTTTTTATTAAGGCCTTGAGTGCTATGAATTTTCCCCTGAGGACTGCCTTCATTTTGTCCCATAAATTTTGGTATGATATGTTCTCATCATCATTCAATTCTAGAGATTTTGCAATTTCATTTTTTATTATATCTGCTATCCATTTATTGCTTAAAAGTGTGCTCTTCAGTTTCCAGTTACCATTGGGATTCTTGGTGGTTCTTTTGTTGTTAATTTCTAGCAATATAGCATTGTGATCTGATATCATGCAGGGAATTATGTCAATCTTCCTAAATATGTGGAGGCAGGCTTTGTGACTCAGTATTGGTCTATTTTAGAGAATGTTCCATGGGCTGCTGAGAAGAATGTGTAGTCTGTGGATTTGGGATAGAAAGTTCTGTAGATGTCCATTAGGTCTAAATGATTTATGTTTTGTTGAGCTCTCCTTCTTCCCTGTTGAGTTTCTGTTTCAATGATCTGTCTGTTACTGATAATGGTGTATTGAAGTCCCTAGCTATGTTTGTGTTGGTGGTTATTTCTGTTTTATTATCAAGTAGGTTTTGGTTCATGAACTGTGGTGCCCCTGTGTTTGTTGCATACAGATTCTCTTGATGGATCATTCTCTTGATAAAGTAGGAAATGGCCTTCTTTGTCTTCTTTAATTATTTTTGGTTTGAAGTCTATTTTATCTAGTATTAATATAGCTATGTCTGCTTGTTTCTTATTCCCGTTTGCTTGGAATATTGTTTTCCACATTTTCACCCTGAGGAGGTGTCTGTCTTTATTGGTGAGTTGGGTTTCTTGAAGGCAAAAGATTGAGGGATCTAATTTTTTGATACATCTTGTTAGCTTGTGTCTCTTGATGGGTGAATTAGGGCCATTAATATTTAGGGTAATGACTCTAAGATTTGATTTGTTTCCTGCCATATTGTGGTGGAGTATTTGGTTTGGTGTTTTCATGGACTTTGAAGTTTTTGTGCCTTCCCCGAGTTTGGTTATTGTGATCTGCTTCTTTTTGGCATGTGAGTTTGATTATTTGTTTCTTCTCTGTGGAGAATTTCCTAAATACTCTCTGTTGGTTTTGTTTTGTGTTCATATAATTGTAAAGCTGAATTTTGTCATGGAAACTTTTTCTTTCACCATCTATTATGAGGGATACTTTTGCTGGGCGGAGTAGTTTATTTTGGAAGCCATAGGTTCTTAGACTTGCAGGGCTTCATTCCAGGCCCTTCTAGCTTTTATGGTTGCTTTGCTTATAGCTTCATTTTGTTGTTCTGATCCTAATGACTCTACTATGTTTTGATGAAAGATGTTCATTGTAGGACTGAGTTATCTAACTGGATTTTCTTGCATTTGATTTTTAATGTTATTTCTTTTGTTCTGTGGCTGCCCATCGCAGTGTATGGGCACATAGTTGGGTGGATCAGCCTGTTCTCAAGCACAGTGGGAATCTGAAGCAGCCTGAGGGAGTTGCCAAGCAGCCTGGGCTTTGGCTTTTGCTTGGCAAAGCTTCCTGAGCTCCTGCCTGGCTGGGGTGCCAAAGTTGCCTGAGCTCTCATATATAATATTGTACCAAATCTGTCTCTACTCATGCTAGGAGGGACACTGAGGCACCAAGCACTGAAGCACCCCAAACACTGGCATGGCAGAACACTGGGACATGGAAGCAGTCTGCATTCCCCAGCAATAGGACAATGACGTTCAGCTGGCATGGCAGACAGAGAGGGTCTGGCACCTGAGCTGGCACAAGTGACAGACTCAGTCTGAGCTTGCATGCGCAGTTGTAATGTGCCTGGGCTTGCATGTGAATGTGCAGTTGCCTTAGCAGCAAGTGAGCAAGTGGGCGGAGCAGGCCAAGCTTCCATGAGCACCACCATTTGGGGGGCAAATTGATCAAAGGAGCCTGAGTTCCAATGGGCCAGCAGGCATAGCCTGACCAAGGTCACTCATATGCAGGGGTAGCAGGGCAATCGCCCCTGTGCAGTGAAGCAAGTGGAACTATGTTGGCCTGGGACCCTTTTCCTACAGTAAGTGAGGGAGTTTCCTGAAGCTGGGACTGTGAGTACTGCGGCTGCTTGGGGGGTGGGGTGGGCCACCAATATGTGAGTTAGTCATCAATTCCCTGTTTTTTCCCCTATATGCCCTCCCATTGGCAATCTATTGGATATCGATCCCCCCTAAAAGACCCAGTGAACCCTTAATGTCTTGTCTTTCTTTCCCGGGGATATGCAGCACAGTTAGGTGGTTGCCATCTTGGCCGGAAGTCTCACTTCTTTTCTTGTTGATTTGTTTTTCATTATATCAAATTTGCCAAGGGTTTATCAATCTTGTTTATTTATTTTTTCAAAGAATAAGCTCTTCATTACATCTTTTTCCTTAATTGTTTTATTGGTTTCTAATTCATTAAGTTCTGCTCTGATATTGATTACTACTTTCAATCTGTGGCTCTTAGGGTCAGATTTTTCTTGTTTTTCCAATGTGTTGGTGAGGATGTGGGGAAAGGAGAACTTCTTTCATTGTTGGTGGGAATTTAAACTTGCACAACTACTATGGAAATCAATATAGAGATTCCTGGAAAAGGTGAATATAGAGTATATTCAAACACACCCAATTATATCATTAATGGTCATTTACTCTAAATGTTCCATTCTTTACTACAGAGATGTTTGCTCAACCATGTTTATATCTGCTCAATTTGTAATAGCTAAGAACTGCAACCAACCCAGGTGCCCATTATTGGACAAATGGTTAAAGAATCTGTGATACATATACACAATGGAATTCTACTCAGCAGTAAGAAGAAATTACACCATGAAATGTAGGAAAAAGGATGCTGGATCCTCTGGGCTGTGGTTCCCCAAAGGCATCCAGGCAAACAATGAAGAGCAAGATCTTGAGTGGCAGTGAGTGCAAAGGGATGTAGACCTGGGAGATGACTTCAAAGAGTAGTTCCATTTATTCAGTAGGGAAACAGGTTTATAAGCAGTTGAGAGCAGGAAGAGGGTCCTAAGGGGATTGGTGCGTTCGAAAGTTGCTAGCTAATGCCTGAGGACATTTATTGCAGCATGTAGGGAGAGAATCCAGTGCAGCACATAGGGATCGAGTCAGGTGATCTACATAGTTTTGGAAAGAGGGTTGCAGAAGGATGGCCTGTGTGAAGGCTTCTAGTTTATAAGGAGTTTCCTAGGCAGTTGGCCAAAGATCACAAGGCTATGGGGAAAGCCTAAGTTCATGTGTCTTGGCTTAGAGATGGAGTGGCCTCCTGTAGCCCAGGGGTCCTTAGCTATGCCCAGAAGCTCAAGCCTGTCTCCTGAAGGCTCTAGCTGTGCCTGGCAGTGCCAAATAGACTTAGAACAGATCATACTTAGTAAACACATACAAGTATAGAAAGACAAACTCTGCATTTTCTCTCATTCTTGTTTCCTAACCTGGATCATATTGAGTTGCTGGCATACCAGATAGGCAACTTGAGGCCCAAACAATAGAGATCAAAGGGCTTTAGGTGGAGGGGAAAAGAAGGGTGGGAGAAATAAACCCAAAATTAAACCCAAAATGAACTGGTACCATAGAAAGCTTTCTTTTGAAGGTAGACTAAAAGATTTAACCCTCAATAAGAGTATAGGGGAATTATCAAAATAGGAGGGCCCTGGATATGGTGGGATGAAGCATAACCTTTAAAAATTTGGGGTAGAACCTGTAACTCACAGCACAAGAAATGGGTACTACCCACATTGAGGTGTTGCTTGGAGACTTACAAGGTACTCAAAATGAGATTGGTCTGTCAAAGCACTTGATTACCCACCTGAGGTAAAAGGTGAGACCCTTTTGCTGAAGACAACATATGCTGCCAACACGAACATTGAAAGACCTGGCTGGAATCCAGAAGAGAGCCTGTCTCCAGACAAGTAGCCTGTCTGGTTCTGGAAAGTGCTAAATGAAATACTGGGGCAAAGTGGCCAAGAGTGGTGTGAACAAACAGATGTTTAAGCTACTCAGAAGCAAACACCCTGACAAGAAGTATATACCATTGCAATGGTGGCACACAGCCTTAGTGTGTAACCAGTGGCTTTCTGATTGTCTAAGAGATCTTCTCAGTGGAACCCATATCTGGAACTAGGAACCAGAATTGAATTCTATACAAATAAAGATTATGCTCTCCAGTGACAAGCTTATACTATTTTTTTGGCTAAAAGAGGGACAACATCCATCAAACTCTTTCTATATTAATAACACTTATCCAATTTAACCTGTGCTGACTTCATTCTCCATTGCAGAATCTGTTTTCCTTTTTCAGAAGGTAGTAAGATCCAAAGAGGTAAATCACCCCTCACATTTCAGTCAAGGCCCCAGTGAAACCACTGAGGAATTAGGGAGATGAGCAAGAGTGCTGCTTCCATGGCCACCTTGACAATTCACACCAGGGTGAAGGAGACAGATGCTAAGGATACTCAACATACACCAGAGCAGAAATCCAGAGGATCCTGAGAGCACATCCCTAAAGTAAACCTAAAACACACCCACCAGTGCCCAGGGAATATTGTGGAAGAGAGAGTAGAAATTTTGCAAGGGTCATGGGTTGGGAAATCATGTCCAGAGGCATTACTTCCCCCCAATAATTGACTGCTGTTCTCGTAACCCACAAGCCCATGGGAAGTACCAGCAATCCCATTGAGGAGGGGCCTCTGTGTAATGGGGACAGTGAGAAGGGAAAAGATTGCATCAACACATCATGTTTCCATACAAAATATGTACATAATAATAAAGAAAAACTAAATAAAATATTTTTAAAAACCTGTGTCACTCCAGTGCAAAGCAGCTACCAGTAGTCTTTGGCTGAAGGAGAGACCACACCCATCAAAACCTCTCTTAATTGTGTATGCTTATCCCCTTTAATCTGTGATGCTCTCACTTTTTGTTAGAGAACCTGTTTTCTCTTTTACAGAAGGCAGTAAAACACAGGGAGAACCAAAAATCCATCAACATGGCACAAAACAATAGCTGACTCCCTATCATGAGATAACCGACCTCTTATAGCATCAGCCAGGGTCCAGATGAAACCACAAAGGAATTGGTGAGTTAAGCATGAGTACTGCTCTCAAGGACAGCCTGACAGCCTGTGCCAGGTTAATGGCTATAAACACCGAGGACACTCAAATTGTATCAAAGCAGAAATCCAGAAGTTGCTAATATCTTCACAATAAAGTAGACTTATAACAAACCAGCCATGGCTCAGGGAACATTGTGAAAAAGGGAGCAAAAGATTGTAAGAGCCACAGGGTGGGCAAGAGTATCCAGTGACATTGCCCATTCCTCCACAGTGAAGAACTACTGCTCTTAGAACTCATAATCCTTTATGAATACCAATAACCCTACCTAGGAGGGCCTTCAGTGGAAAGAGGCAGGGAGGAGAGGAATGAGACCAATGCATGATTTTTTCATACAATAAATTTCTACTTATTTATTTATTTATTTGAGAGCAAGAAAGAGAGAGAGAGAGAGAGAGAGAGAGAGAGAGAGAGAGAGAAAATAGGCATTCCAGGGTCATCCATTCACTACAAATGCATTCCAGATACATGTGCCACCATGTGAATCTGACTTATGAGCATACGAGGAATTGAACCTGGATCCCTAGCCTTTCCAGACAAGCAACTTACCTGCTAAACTATCTCTCCAGCCCTCAAATTTCTAAGAAATAAAAAAGAAAAAAATTGCCAAAGAAGACTACAGTTGAAACAACATTGTGGAAATGAAAAATTAATAGAGTGACAAAAATTCAGCCAGAAATATTGAGGAATTGAGAAGAAAGGAAGCAGGAAGAAAGAGTGAAAGAAGCATGAGGGGAAAGAAACAGAAAAGAGAAAGGAGAAAGGGGGAAACATGAAATCAATTTTGAAGGGTAGAGGAATAATTCAAGACCCAAGCTAGTGTTTAAGAAATGGTTCACTGGAAAGAGTGTTGGCTATGTAAGAATAAGGACTTGGGGCTGTAGAGATGGCTTAGCGGTTAAGCGCTTGCCTGTGAAGCCTAAGGACCCTGGTTCGAGGCTCGGTTCCCCAGGTCCCACGTTAGCCAGATGCACAAGGGGGCGCACGCGTCTGGAGTTCGTTTGCAGAGGCTTGAAGCCCTGGCGCGCCCATTCTCTCTCTCTCTCTTCCTCTATCTGTCTTTCTCTGTGTCTGTCACTCTCAAATAAATAAATAAAAATTAAAAAAAAAAAAAAGAATAAGGACTTAAGTTTGATCCTTACAACACAAGCTGATAGCCAGGCATGGCTTCATATACCTGTCATCCCAGCACTGAGGTGACTAGAGACAGGAGAGTCACTGGTGATTACAAATGCACCAACGTAACTGTGGAGCAAAACAAAAACAAAATAAAAAAGCTGTGCATGGTGGCACACACCTTGAATACCAGCACTCAGGAGGCAGAGGTAGGAAGTTTACCATGAGTTTGAGGCCACCCTGAGACTACACAGAGAATCCCAGGTCAGACTGAGCTAAAGTGAGACCTTACCTCAAAAGAACAACAACAACAAAAAAAAAAACAATATAAAAGCAAAACAAAAACAAAACAAAAAAAGCAAACAACAGCAATAACAACAACACAACAGGAGGCCCAGGTTCACCAAGAGACTGTATGTCAAGGAAATATAGAGGAAGAGCAATAGAGACAGCTATTTGATGTTCTCTTCTGCCATCCCCATATGTGTGTACATCTGCACACATACAAAATACATCTACATATACCACACATATTCAAACACACCGACACATAAACATAAAATAAAAAAAAAATAATGATTTTCATGCAGAATTTCGGGGTTTAAGAAGTGTTCCACCCAGGCATGTATACTACAGCTTTTGGGCTGTTTACTATTTTTAACTAATTGGAAAAAAAAAAAAAAAACAGACTGAGTACGGTATGTTCTGCATTATTGGGTTTACTTAGGTAGAAATTATGGATTGTAAAATTTATTTAGGGAAAAATGGAAAAGGCTGAAATAGTTATACACATGGAAGACAGGAACTACAATCCCATACCAAAAGATTTAGAAGAAACACTCATATGTGGGACCAAAATGTAAAAACATCAGCCCTGTATCTCCACACAGAAGAGAGTTGAGAGATTAGAAATGGACTTGGGGTTTAAGGAAGGATAACAGGAAGAAAGCACCAAAGCAGGGACTGTGAAATACAGATGCCTGGAAAAGGAGTAGTAAAGAAAGCCAATAAGTTATTACACACATGACAGATCCAGAGTTTGGAGGAATGTGATGGACTCACTCAGACTTTGGAGCATTATACATGTGGTAGACTCAGAGTTCAGAGGAAAGTCATGACAAAGTGAAAAAGGCACCTGGAAGCAGACTACATGTGAGAAATAAGTAGATAAGTATCCAGACAGGATAGCCCTTCTATCCCCCAGCAGTCTGGGTAGGGATGAGACACTTGCTATTCAGATGAAAAGAAGCTCAAATCAATAAGATCACCAAAGTGGAAGATGAGGTTCCCAATTCCCTCCTATCCATGTTGGGAATGAAGGCAGGGCAGGGACCAAAAGAGCCTGTGCCAGAAGAATACAGCCAACACATTGGTCACATGCGATAAATGATTTTCTGTTGTCAGACTTAGGTATGCAAACAAGAGAATGGATTAGTTAGTGGATTCAGGGGTCTGACCCAGGACCTAGCCCATCTAAGCAGTGTGTTAGATTGGGGAACTAGTAGAGGACACTGCAGCTATCATGGGAGAGACTATATCTAATTCTAAATACTAGTTCTGCCAAGCAGCATGGCATCTAGATCCTTCTGGGTTTCTGTGTCTATTTGCCTGAAAGAATCTTTCTTCTGTCTTCTTCAAAAACATTGAATTATAACCCAAACCATAAAATAAAACCCATTAGTGTGTTATAAAATACCTTTTTTTCCTTCCTTCCTTCCTATCTACTTGCTCTCATATATCCCAGGTTGGTCTTACTTGCTATATAATCAAGGATTATTTTAAACTTCTGATTCTTTCCCCACCTCACCAGTACTAGAATTTAATGACATGTAACACTGTGCTCCAGTTTTATACAATGCAACAAAGCAGTTATTGCAGTCTGAGGTCAAATGAAAACTGGTTATACAAGTAATATTTCTTGGAATCATCTTAAATTCATTATCTTTAATTTTTAAATATTTATTTATTTTTGATTTTATGATGTAGGGTTTCACTCTAGTCCAGGCTGACCTGTTATTCACTATGTAGTCTCAGGGTGGCCTCGAACTCACAGTGATGCTCCTCCTCTGCCTCCCAGCTGTCTTTAATTTTTTTTTCTGCATCTTGGAAATGTTGAGTTGTAAGTTATTAACTTATCTTTTTCTTTTATTCTCTCCATCCTTTCCCCTTCTACCCAATCTCCATTCCTTCCTCCCTCACTCCATCCCTTCCTTCCTCCCTTCCCTATCATTTTCCCTTTCTCTTTCTCTCTTGCTTTCATTTCTTTCTTTCATTTCTTCTCTTAGCATTAAAAATGAGACAATCCTGTTTTGCATGATTTGTGAAAAGAAAAACACTTTCAAGGTACAATTTTTATTTATTTTTTATTAAATCTAAAATACCATATTTTTTTCAGGCTCCTCTTGAGATTTCTATCTTTGCTTTTGACCATGTCTTCCTAAATACTATGGCTGATGCTTTTCTCCAGCATGCTGGGCATTTGTCTCTTAGGAAATCACAGCAAAATTCTGGTGAAATTCTTGCCTTTCCCTCCATGACACCTACATGTCTTTTGTATATGCTTTCATGAGACCATTGGGAAAAAAAATCCTAAAAAATGTGAATTGCTCTTTTATTTCTTCTCCCTAAATATTGTTTAACCTAGTGCACAATTATGCCTTTCTATTATATGAAAATAATAATCAAATTGTTTAGTCCCAGTATACACTGAAAACTTTTATTTTTTTCTTATCTTTTACATAAGTTTTATGTCATTATGATGCAGGATGTTGGGATTCAGGTGGGGTACCCCAAGTTTATGAATCTCAGTTTTGGGTCCTGTCCTTTCTTTAACAAAGAATTGATGAAGATAGCTTAAAGAATAAGTTATTGTTAAGTTTATTTAGGAATAAGTCACAAGTTGTGGGTGTTATTTGAGGGAAAATAGAATCTAGGAAGAAGGCTAGATCAAAGTCACAAACTCATGAGAACTAGATGTTGCAGTCAGGTTCACATTACTGGTAGAAATCATCCAACAAAGAACAGCCTTTGGAGAAAAAAAAAAGGTTTATTTTGGCTTACAGACTCAAGGAGAGGCTGCATTATGGCAGGGAAAATAATGGCATGAGCAGAAGGTAGATATCACCTCCTGGCCAACATCAGGTGGTCAACAGCCACAGAAAAGTGTGCCACACACTGGCAAGGGGAAACTGGCTATAATACCCATAAGCCCACCCCTAACAATACACTGCCTCCAAGAGGTGTTAATTCCCAAATCTCCATCAGCTGGGAACCTAGCATTGTGAACATGTATGGGGGACACCTGAATCAAACCACTACATTCTGCCACTGCCTGCGCCTCCCCAGAATGAAAAAAAAACCTGATATCAATACATGATGTAAAATGCAAAGCATTCAGTCCATCTTTAAAATTCCCCATGGCTCTTATCAGTCCTAATGGTTAAATCATTCCAATAGTAGAATATCTTTTCAGTCCTAAGAGTGTTCAATCATTACAATGGTAGAATATATTTTCAGTCCTAATGGTGTTCAATCATTCCAATGGTAGAATATCTTTTAACTGAGCCATAATACAAAAAAAAAAATTCTTAATGGCACAGAATAAACACTCACATTGCAAAACATAGCATTGGGCATGCAAAGAAATATTCAATGGATACAAGATTTAAACAGGGTAAACATCAAACTCTGTAGCTCCAAGTCCAACAACACTAGTCAGTGACATGTCTCCAAGTCCAATAATTCTAGCAAGCAAAAGGACTCTGAAGTTTGAATACTATCCCTCCAGCTAGGCTACCCAGAGTCCTGGAAAACTTCATGTGGGACAAGCTTTCCTTAAAGACCATCTCATAGTGCAGGCATCTCAACTGGATCTCCACTCCAACCCAATACCCACCCATCCTCATGGCTCCATCAGGTCTCCAGGCAGGTATCCAACAATCCTGCTACACACTGTCCATGGCCATTTCCAAAACACAGACCATGGTGCAAATTCAATGACCCTCTCTTTCCTGCATAGAGTACCAGTTTGTTAATCCAGTGGGTAATAAAGCAGACTTTGAAGAACAGGACATTCATTGATCACCTAGGCCTCTTACATTCTTCTGTTGTTCCAGTGCAAGTCAGCTGGCCCAATCTCAATAGTTCTAATCTCTCAATTGTAGCTGAACTGGCAGCAGTTTCACCCAAAGATTTCATTTTGTTTTCTCTGTGCCATATCCCTCTTCTCATACCATTCCATTTCTACAATATGCAACCCTGCACAAATTTTCAGGACATAGCTATGACAAAAAGCCTCTTACACAAACTGTTTCTATCCCAGTCCATGCATAACTTTTTCTCACCATCCCAAGCCAAACCTCACAATCCATAGTTCTTACTGTATTCAGGTCTTTCAACTCTGACCAGAATAGCCCATCAAGCCATATGTACAGCACTACAATACATCTGTTAGGCCAATGTTTAAAATCCTTCCGTGTTCCTCTTGTAAATCAGCTGCAAAAGGTCAAAGGCACACAATCAGGCATTTAGCAACAACACCACTCTTGGTACCAACTGTAATGTTACAGTCAGGTTCACAATGCTGGCAGAAATCACCCAACCAAGAGCAGCTTTTGGGAAAAACACTCAAGGAGAAATGAGTGCATAAGCAGAAATTGGACATCACCCCTTGGCCAACATCAGGTGGACAATAGCAATAGTAGAGTGTGCCAAACACTGGCAAAGAGAGACTAGCTATAATACCTGTCGTGGTTTGATTCAGATGTACCCCATAAACTGAATCAAACCACCATAGTAGGAACACACACTCATGTGGAAAACACTGATAACTCATAAAGATCATGAAAGAAAAATTGAGGTTTTTAAGGAAAGACTGGAGTAGAGCCACAAGCAAGTTAAAGATTGTTCATAAAGCTCATTTAAGAATAATTGAGATTTACAAGGAAAGATTAGAATGGAGCTAAAAGCTCATGGAAGGTAGAACTTAGGAACTTGAGTAGGGAGACTTAGAAGGAATACAAATAGCTTGTGTTTTGTGCTTCCCCATGGAAGTAAATTAAGAGGGCAAATGGTGGGCGCTTAAGGAAGAATAGCAGAGCAAAAATATCAAAGCAGAGACTAATAAATTCAGATGAATGGAAAGTACAAAGAGTTATACCCTTTGTTACCCTGACTTTATAGAAATTATGTAGGCATAGGAATAAAGTTAGAGGAAGCAAACACATGGTAGATTGGGAGTGTAAGGCAAATATGCATGTGTTAGATTCAGGGACTAAAATAAAAAATATACATGTAATTAAAATGTTAAGTTAGCCAGGCGTGGTGGCGCATGCCTTTAATCCCAGCACTCAGGAGGCAGAGGTAGGAGGATCGCCATGAGTTCAAGGCCACCCTGAGACTCCATAGTGAATTCCAGGTCAGCCTGGGCCAGACTGAGACCCTACCTCAAAAAAACAAAAAAGAAAAAAAAAGAGAGAAGTTACCCCAAAATATAAAGGAGAGGCAAGCAGAAAAATCACCCAGAACAAGAAGCAGTACTCTTCTCTCTCCCTGAGTGGGAGGAGAAAAGCCAGACTCACATATATCCCTGTGACCAAAGTAAGGAGAGGTAAAGAGAGAACATTGGAAATAGTAGAGAAAGGCCTTTGTAGTTGAATGAAGATGGATTCTTTAGTCAGATTCAGGTATGCAAGGTGAAGAAGCCCCATTGTAGATTTGAAGGACAGACACTGGAGGGCAGCCCACGTAGATAGTATGCTAGACAGTGAGCATCAGGGAGCACTGTGGCTATTGAAGATGAGTCCTGACCAGACATGAGTTCCATTCCTGTCAAGAGTTCCATTCACAAATTTCTGTCAGAGTATTTGATGACTGACCAATGGTTAGTGGTAAGACCCTACTGCTGAAGACACCATATGCAGTTGACATGTAAAATGCAATTACATGGCTGGAAGCTGGAAGAGAGTCAGTCCCCAGACAGTCAGCGTGTCTAGTGCCAGAAGGTACTACATGGGCAACTGGGGGAAAATGACCAATATCTGTCCAAGCAACTCATGGTCTAACCTACTTAGCAGCAAATAACTTGTTGTAAAGCTCACACAAGTGCAATAGTGGCGCATAGTCATGGTGGGAAACCGACTGCTCTTAATTTGGCTAACTGATCCCCTCAGTGGTACGGGACCCATCGCTGGAGCTGGGAAACAAGTCAGAACCATATCCAAACATAAGTCTGCTCTCCATTATCAAGCTACCACAAATCATGGGCTACAAGTGGACCTACACCTATTAATTTCTATATTAAAAATAAAACAAGGATTATCCCATTTTTCTGGTGCTAACTTTACTCTTCATTGGAGAATCTGCTTCTCTTTTTCAGATAGATGTAGATCCTAAGGAGAGAACCACTACATCATACCTCAAAAGGGCCCTGGCTGAAAGTAAGAATAATTAGTGAAACAAACAAGGGTGCTGTATTCTTGGTGAACTGGGCACCAGCACAAGGGTGAAGGAGATAGACACAGAGAACAATCAACTCCTACCAAATCAGATATCCAGAGACACAGGCCCCCAACATCTCATCACTGAAACTGACCAAAAATGAACCCAACATGGCTCAGGAAAATCTTGCTGAAGAGAGGGCAGAAAGAATGTCAGAGCCACACATTGGGTCATGATACACAGAGACACTTCTCCTACCCATAATCGTGGACTAACTCCACAATGCATCACCCATATACCTCAACAAGGAGGGGCTGGGGATAGGAGGGTTTAGGACATGGACGAGCCTAACAATGGTACCAACTTGACTGTATTCACTGAGTACAAAACTGATTAACAAAAAAAATAAATAAATTAACTAATTAAAAAATAAATGAATGAATAATTAAATAAGTAAAAGAGTTCTAATCGTGCCATGGCAAAGTGGTATTGATTCACTCTGGGCCTCAGTTTCTAACTGATACTTATTCTTTCTATGACCCATCAAGCAAAGCAAAACCTTTATTTGTAGCAATTTGTATCCTCCACTATACATTCTGATAGTCTTAAATATATACATGTCAAAATAGGTAATTAAAGATATAGGTTTGTTTTTCCTTTGTACTTTGATTTTGGATATTAAAAATTTGTACTTGGGCAAGTAAATTATACTAAGTATACCAGAATAGTGCTTTTCAAATTTAGTAAAAAAAAAAAAAAGACTGAATTCTTTGAAGATGATTTAGAACCCATTGCAGGCCCCATTTATGGAAAACAGTACAGCAGTGTGTTAAAAGCAAGGAGATTAAGTTTCCCATTTACTTCCAGCTTCTTTCCTTTAAATACTATTGTCCTAGGTAGAAACAATACTGAAGAGATTATACTGTTATTATTCTGTGCTATATTGAAGGGTTAATAGCCTTCCCTGAAAACTAGTGGGAACTAAAGTGTTAATAACTAACCCTAAAAGGCCATAAAGAATGGAGACATTCAGTCTTCCCCAGACAATTCTGCAAAAATGTCTATTCTGAGCAAGGACACAAATAACTTTGATTCCTTATCTACTTCCTTTGGACCTGCAGCTGTTTCAGTCTGTTTGTTTTAGGATTTTCCTTCTAAGTTTGAACCCCAACCAGACCTAGTACTTCAGCCTTAATCCCATGGGTAGGCTGCTAGTCCCTCGCTGCCTCTAGAGACAAGTATGGTGTTCTCTTTTGCTTCTCTCTAAAACATTCCTTACATTTGTTGCCATGACTCAGATCAGAGCCCTCTTGGGCTTTCAAACCAGGCCCTCTCTCTCTCCCTCTTTTTTTTTTTTCTCTCCTTTCTACTTCCCTGCCAATGTTTCACTCCCTCAGGAGCACAGACACTCATCATGCTCTCTACTGTGAACTAAACAGCTGCCTGTTCCTGAAACCTATAGTCTTTCCAGCTTGATACCTGGGAGCTTCTTCATGTTCTTCTTCTTTTTACCCTCTCCCACAGGACTTTTGTACTCCAGACAAAGGGCCATTGCCATGTGACCATCTGCATCCATGCCCTCAAGTTACAGCTTCAGAACAAGGTACTCACTCTCAGTCTGCCGCAGAGCAGCCCACATTCATACCTTAGAAATGCCAGGAGTTTTTCACTTTTCTGTCCATGGACAAGTGGAGCCTCCACGAGCCCTCTGCATATCATTCCACCTGACACCCCAAGCATTACAAATGCAGGCATGATCCCTCCTAATCCTTGGATTTTGGTTGCCTTCTCTAAGCCTGGGAGATGACTCTGGTGTTGGGCTTGTCCATTCAAAACAAGTCCTTCTCCTCTAAAATGGGCTGTAAATTATCTGCTCCAAAAAACACTCCATTGGCATGTCTCAAGGCTAATTTAAAGGAGCTCAAACTTCCTGAGCTCCTGCCTACCAAATTACTCCAACACTGTATTTAAATTTGGCCACAATATTCTCTAAACAATGGCCAATGCTGGCCTAAATTTGGTATGCTGGATTTCGACATTTTCATTAGTCTTGATAACTTTATCCAAGGACAAACAGACTGAATCAGCTGTAGGTCCAAGGGAAGTAGATAGGGAATCAAAGTTATTTGCTTCCTTGATCAGAATAGACTTCTTTTTTTTTTTTTTTTTTCAGAATTGTTGAAGGAAGACAGGATGTCTCAATTCTTTCTAGCATTTTAGGGTTAGTTATTAATTCCTTAGTTCTCAATAGTTTTCCGAGAAGGCAACTAACCCTTCAGTATGGACTCTTGAAGGATAAAAAAGGTTGAGGAGAACTGGGGATGAGTGGGAAATTTAGGGGAAGACTGCATCGTTGGAACAGAGGTGAAAACTCTCTCAGGTTACTGCCTGCTGGGGGAGAGTATATCTCTTGGGTGTCCCATGCAGTCCCATGGAGGTTGGATGTCCAGGTGCTGATATTCATTGGACATGAAGAATTCAGTGACTTCCTGTGAAGGCATATTTAAGTCTTCTTGTATTTGACATGACATTTACAGGTGACATGAATATTTTATTTAAGGATGAAAAATAATAATACAGTTGATAGGTAATGAAAAATGAATTGTTAACTTGGATAGGAAGTTAAATGGAATTTGTGGAAATATATAGAATTTGGTTTAGGTAAGGTAGGAAGTAAAAGAGATTAGTATGGAACCAATATTTGAAATATATGGTAGAGAGTAACAAGTTAATTAATTTTGAACTTTAGTTTTAAAGGTTTCTTTTTGTGTAAGTCTTTATAGGTGGTTCACAGTTTTTACTTTCTTGATCCAAAGATCAAAAAGTTTTATCATTATGAGAAGTAATGAAAGCATGTTAGGCTGAATGTCTGAAAGTTTGATTAGTCTTCATAATTTATTATTACTTGTTGTTTATTTTATAAACATAATGAGATTATATTTTATATAAGAATATTAGTTGTATAATGAAAGGAAATATATTTTATATAATTAGGCCCATTTTTTCCCTATTAGAATAAGTTTATAGAAAATAAATAAAAGTAGGACACTTAAGAAGCTTATTGTTGGAGGCTGAACTTCTGGTCAAGATGGTGTCTGCCTAACTACACCTCCCTCAGGAGGTTAGGCAAGGCATTAACAGTCCACGGGGTCTTTTAGTGGAGAGCAATCTCTAATAGATTGCCAGTGGGAGGGAGCAGAGGGGAAAAAAAGGAATCAGTTGATTCCCTTGCTCTTGGGGAGCGCACAAGTCCCCCAATGCCACCAAGCAGCCTCTCTAGCCAAAATCCAAGCCTCAGGAGACTTCCACACTTACTGTAGGAAAGAGGACCCAGACCAGCACAGTTCCACTTGCCTCACTGAGCAGGGGTGATCGCCTTGCTATCCACACCCATGCATGGCCTCGGGCTTTTTCCACACTTTGGCCCATCAGGCTCCATCTTTACATCTGCCCACTGAATGTGTGCCACCCATCTGCCCATGCCCTGCGCTTCCTCTCTGCCCACTTGCCACTCTGGCCATCTGCCCAAGAGTGAGGTCAGGCCCATTTGATCTGCCCAACAGTGAGGTCAGACCCATTTGACCTGCCCAATCACAAGCTCATGATCACTCTGCCCATCCACCCACAGCAGCCCAGCCATGCATGAGCTCAGCACCACTTTGCTTGCCCACCAACACATGAGCTCAGCACCGCTCTTCCTATCTGCTGCCCACCTGCCAGCTCAGGCCAGCTCCCCCAAGAGGCTCCACTTCCCCCACCCAAAGAGAGCACAGTCCTATTCTCCCTGCCCATACACTCTGATGGGTAGACCACAGCACAAAAGAAATAACATGAAAAATCAAATGCAAGTAAATAAAGAAACAACCCCCTGTCCTACAATGAATGTCTCTAATCAAAACATAGAATAGACATTAGGATCAGAACACCCAAATGAAGCTATGAGCAATGCAATCCTGACCAAGCTACTGGTAGAACTTGCACAAAAACAACAAAGAACCAAAAATCATGTGGATGCTGCTATTACTAGACTAGACAGAAAAGATAAGAAAATGGAAGGAGTTCAAAGACAGTTAAGAGATATGAAAGAGAGTAAAAAAAAAAAAAAAGACCTCAATAATCAGCTGGTGATGCTAAATGAAGACATAAGGAAATGCAAGGATGAATTCCAAGAAGCATCAAGAAAATCAACAATTAATGTGTAACAGGAACAGAACAGAGGGATGGAAACTATACATAGAAAAGTAGTAGAAAATGCAAAATGCAAACCTAATTGAACAAGCCCAAAACACTTTAGAAGTTCTGAAGAATAGAGTCACCCATGTGGAGGATAGAAACTAAGATCTGGAAGACAAGACAGAAAAAAACAGCTTGAGAGTTCAAAAGTTTCAATAAGTTCAATAATTTCTGTAAACAAAACAGGAAGGAATTGTGGGATACCCTTAAACATCCTAACATCCGGATCATGGGAATACCAGAAGGGGAAGAAATTCAGACAAAAGGCATGGAGAACTTACTTAACAAAATAACCAAAGAGAAATTTTTGACTATATCAAAATAAAGGCCCAACAAGATACAAGAAGCTAACAGAACTCCAAACACATTGGACCAAAGGAGAAAGACTCAAAGACATATTGTCATTAAGACTGTAACCATTGATACCAAAGAGAAAATCCTAAAAAGCATCTAGGAAAAAACAGCACATCACTTTTAAAGGTAACCCCATGAGAATTACTTTAGACTTTAACATGGAAACCCAGAAAGACAGAGGGCCTGGAATGAAACACTGCAAAGTCTAAGAACCTATGGCTTCCAGCCCAAACTACTCTACCCAGTGAAAATATCCCTCATAATGGATGGTGAAAGAAAAAATTTCCATGACAAAACTCAGCTTTACAATTATATGAACACAAAACCAAACCTACAGCGAGTATTTCAGGAAATTATCCACAAAGAAGAATCAAATAAACCATCTCAAATGCTTATAAAATGCAGATCATAATGACCAAATTTGGAGAAGGCACAAAAAAGTTCAAAGTCCATCAAAACACAAATCCACATATACCAACAGAATATGGCAATGATCAAATCAAACCTCACAGCCACTACCCTAAATATTAATGGCCTTAATTCACCCATCAGGAGATGCAAGCTAATAGGGTGTATCAGAAAATTAGAACCCTCAATCTGTTGTCTTCAAGAAACCCAACTCACCAATAAAGACAAACACCTCCTCAGGGTAAAAGGGTGTCAAATGATACTCCAAGAAGATGGGAATAAGAAACAAGCAGGCATAGCTATAGGAATATCAGACAAAATAGACTTTAAACCAAAAATAATCAAAAAAGACAAGGACTTCCTACTTATCAAGGGAATAACCCATCAAGAGGATATCACAACCACAAATCTTTATGCACCAAACACAGGGACACCACAATTAATAAAACAAAAATTACTTGACAATAAAACAGAAATAACCACCAACAACATCATAGTTGGGGACTTCAATACACCATTATCAGTAATAGATAGATCATACAAACATAAATTCAAAAGGGAAATAGAGCTCAACTAAACCATAGAACACTTAGACCTAACAGACATCTACATAACATTACATCCCAAATCAACAGACTACACATTCTTCTTAGTAGCCCAAGGAACATTTTCTAAAATAGATTATAGATCATATACTGGGTCACAAAGCCTGCCTCCATATATTTAGGAAGATTCACATAATCTCCTGCATAATATCAGATCACAATGCTACATTGCTAGAAATTAACAACAAAACCTTTATGGAAGAACTCAAACAAATCTTTCTCAAACTGTACCACACAATTGGAGAAAGAGAAGGCTCCCCAACTCCTTCTATGAAGCTAGTATCACCCTAGTTCCAAATCCAGGGAGCGATGCCACAAGTAAAGAAACTACAGGCCTATTTCACTGATGAATTTAGATGCAAAGTTCCTGAACAAAATCCTCTCAAATGGAATACAACAACACATCAAAAACATTATCCACCTTCACCAAGTGGAATTCATTCCAGGAACACAGGGGTGGTTCAACATATGGAAATCTGTCAGTGTCATACACCATGTAAGCAAGGTTAAGCACAAAAAACACATGATCATTTCAATAGATACAGAAAAGGCCTTTGACAAAATACAACATCACTTCATTATCAAAACATTGGAGAGAACTGGCATAGTCAGTTCATATCTTAACATAATAAAGGCTATATACAAAGCTATCAAAGCCCAAATAATACTTAATGGAAAGAGACTGGAGAAATTCCCATTGAGATCAGGAACAAGACAGGGGTGTCCACTCTCAACTTTGCTATTCAATATACTATTGGAAGGCCTAGCTCAAGAAATAAGATAGGAGAAAGAAATAAAAGGGATACAATTTGGAAAGGAAGAAGTTAAGTTAGCTCTATTCGCAGATGACATGATTCTATTCATAAGAGATCTGAGAGACTCCATCCCAATACTCTTGAAGGTGATTAACTCCTTTAGCAAAGAAGCAGGGTAAAAAATCAATGCCCCAAAATCTGTAGCCTTTCTGAATGAAAATGACAAATATACAGAAAAGGAAATAAGGGATAAGGCCCCATTTTCAAAAGCAACAACAACAGAAAAATAAATAAAATAAAATACCTTGGAATGACCTCAACCAAGGAAATGAAAAATCTCTACAATGAAAACATAAAAACACTCAAAAAAGAAATTGAGGAGGACTTAAGAAAATGGAAAGTTCTTCCATGCTCCTGGATAGGCAGAATTAACATTGTGAAAATGGCAATCCTAACAAAGGAAACATACAGATTTAATGAAATTCTAAATAAAATCCTAACATTGTTCTTCACAGAGGTAGAAAAAAATGATTTCCAATTTCATGTAGAAAGGAAAAATGCCTTGGATATCCAAGCATATCCTCAGCAAAAACATACCTCTTGGTGGCATCACCATACCTGATCTAAAGCTATATTACAAAGCAATAGTAATAAAAACAGCATGATACTGGCATAAAAACAGGAGTATAGACCAATGGAATAGAATTGAGGACCCAGACTTTGTGTCAAGCAACTACAGCTACTTGATCAACCCACTCACAAAATGGGGCAAAGAGCTGCACAGGCAGTTCACAGAGGAAGAAGTATAAATGGCAAACACACACTTAAGAAAATTGTCATCATCTGTAATCATCAGGGAAATGCAAATTAAAACAACTATGAGATTCTGCCTTACCTCAGTGAGGATAGCAAACAAAAAAACCAAGTGAAAGTAAATGCTGGCAAGGATGTGGAGAAGTAGGAACAATCATCCACTGTTGGTAGGAATGTAACATGGCACAACCACTTTCAAAAGAAATATGGAAACTCCTAAAATAGCAGACTATAGAGTTACCAAGAGACCCAGTCATTCCCTTACTTGGCATGTACCCTAAAACCTCCACGCTTCAGTCTAGAGAGATTTGTTCAGCCATGTTTATAGCAGCTCAATTTGTCATAACTAAGAGCTTGAATCAACCCAGACGTCCATCACTAAACAAATGGATAACTAAGATGTGGAATAGCTGCATGAAGGAATACTACACAGCACTAAGAACAAAATGGTGCAATGAAAGTTGAATAAAAATGGTCAAACCTAGAACAGATCATTCTCAGTGAATTTACCCAAAACAGAAATATAATTGCCTCATAGACTTATTTATCTATAGCACCTAACCTTAATCTACCCAAGATGCTGACATATCCAGCAAACATCTCAAGGACTGGAAAATAGGTTGGGTGAGGATGGTGGGGATGGCAGAGGACCCAAATGGTAATAGTACCATAAAATTTTACATTATAAAAGGCAGACCAGATGGTTAAAATTTCACTAGACCATTAGAGGGAACACCTGAGTCACAAGGCACTGGAGAGGGTATGATGAAAACTGACTTTAATCTTCTACTGTCTCTCTTTCTCTTTCCCCCCTTCTCTCTAACTCTTTTATATTACTTATCTTTTTCTTCCTTCTCTTCTTGGGCACTATCCGGTAACTCCAAGTACCAGCAGGTGGCTATCATCCACAATGTGTTTTTGATCAGAGACCTACAAGGTTTCCTAAAAGCATGACAGATTTCTGTCAGAGTACTTGATGACTCACCAAAGGTTAGTGGTAAGACCCTACTCCTGAAGACACCATGTGCTGTAGTCACATAACATGAAGTGACATAGCTGGAAGCTGGAAGAGAGTCAGTCCCCAGACAATCAGCATGTCTACTGCCAGAAGGTGCTACATGGGCAACAGGGGGAAAATGACCAATATTTGTTCATAAAACTCATGGTCTAAACTACTTAGCAGCAAAAACCTGTCATGATACTCACATAATGCAATAGTGGTGCACAGTGGTGGGAAACTAACTGCTGTTGATTTGGCTAACTGATCTTCTCAGTGGAACAGAACCAATAGCTGGAGCTGGGAAACACATCAGAACAAGACGGAAAGATGAGCCCTCTCTCCATTTCCAAGCTACCACCAATCATGGGCTACAAGTGGGCCTACACCTATTAAATTCTCTCTAAAAAAATTAATGATTATCCCATTTATCTGGTGTTAACTTTATTCTATGTCATAGAATCTGCTTCTCTTTTTCAGATAGATGAAGATCCTAAGGAGAGGGTCATCATACCTCAAAAGGGCCCCAGATGAAACTAAGAATAATTGACTAAACAAGTAAGGGTGCTGTGTTCTTGATGAACTGGGTACCAGCACAAGGGTAAAGGAGATTGACACAGAGAACAATCAACTCCTACCAAATCAGATACCCAGATACACAGAGGCTCCCAAGACCTCATCACTGAAACTGACCTAAAATTAACACAACATGGCTCAGAGAAATTTGGAGAAGAGGGGGTGGAAAGAATGTCAGAGCCCTTCTTTGGGTCATGATACACAGAGACATTTCCTCCTACCCATAACTGAGGGGCAACTCCACAATGCTTGACCCATATACCCCCACAAGGAGGATTCAGGGTGAGGAGAGAGAACAGGGAGGAGGCTACAATGGTACCAACTTGACTGTATTCACTGAGTACAAAACTAATAAAAAAGAAGCTTATTGTAAATAGGTTCTTATGGAAGAAAATACAGGCTTTATCATACGGAATACATATAATCTCAGCATTTGGATATAACTTAGGTATTTTAATCAGAAATACTTTTAAAACTCTTTTAATCTACCAGCACATATATATTTCATGTCTTTGTTTAGGATCAGACATATGGTGAGGAGGATTTTTTTTTTTTTTAATGTTATTAGGGACAATGGAAATTGGGTCTGTATTCTAATGACTTCCAAGTCTAATGTCACTGGAGAGAGACCCATTTGGAAGATGGATGGCAGATTTAAATCTGACTTTCTCAAGCTGAAATGGGACAGGGAAAGGGGAAGTCTCTACTCGTGTTGACTTTTAGGCCTTGGATAACCATCAGAAGGGGTCTAGATGCATGGATTTAGTCTACTATTGGGCCCTCTGAGGTGAACTGGTGGAACCATAAATAGCCAGAAGTTCATTTATATCAATCTTAATAAGAAATATAAGATGATCTTCAGTATAGGACAGAATCTATAGTACAAATTATGTTCTTGAAACAGTACGAAAACTACCTTGTCAGTACAAAAGACTATTCAGTGTGAAAAATTACCAATACAGAAGTCTATTACAATACAGGACATAACTTAAGGTAAGGAGCTTTTACATTTTATAACCCCACCTTTTTATCTCAATAGCATGGCACTATAAATAAAATTACAAATTTATAATTAAGTTTGAATTAGATAAATAATTAAGACTAGAGAAATGCAGAGAAACAACTTTTTATGTTAACTCATCTTATCTTAACTGAAAACACCTTAACTGAAGAAACTTTTAGGCAGAATTCACTTCAGAGAGAGGGAGAGAGCCTCCATTGAAGCTTAATGCATGGAGTTCCCAAACACTGATTGTGCTGGTGTTCCACATCCTTGACAATCCTGTGTTTGAATTTTCCTGCAGTTGTGATCTGTGAGGGTTAATACATTCCTTTCTGTCAAATAAGACAGGTTTCTGTCTCCTGAGATAAGGAAGTTACATATTGTCTAAAAAGGGCCAAGCCCTTAGTCAGTTCTTATTTGTTTAACTTTAGGTATATATTGTTATAGAATTTTTGTTATCTATTAGCTCTCATAAAGGAATCTTCCTTGTAGCCTTTCCACAAGAGGGAAGTGCAATATCTTTTGATTCTCTTTAAGTCTGAAGTGCATCCGCACATTTTCAAAAATATATTAATTATTCTCCATCCAGACTGAGATAGGCCAGGAGCATTAGAAATATGATATTTTCAATAATTTCATTAAACAGAAATTATGGGGCTGGAGAGATGGCTTAGCGGTTAAACGCTTGCCTGTGAAGCCTAAGGACCCCGGTTCGAGGCTCAGTTCCCCAGGTCCCACGTTAGCCAGATGCACAAGGGGGCGCACGCGTCTGGAGTTCGTTTGCAGAGGTTGGAAGCCCTGGCACGCCCATTCTCTCTCTCTCCCTCTATCTGTCCTTCTCTCTGTGTCTGTCACTATCAAATAAATAAATAAATAAAAATTAAAAAAAATTATGTATACTATATCTTAACATTGATAAATATAGGTGAACCTTATCAATATGTTTGTGTTTTGCTAGTAAACTCAAATTAATCATTCCTCTAAAAATTTAAGTCATAAATATTCAGAAGACATTGTTAGAGGTAGGAACAAACCCTGGGATATAACCATTTGGCAAGCCTGAAAAAGCATAAAGCCAGACATATATTATAAACTTGGTTTTAGTAATTTAACATTATCTTAAAATATATCTATAAGCAAGATATATATTAAGATCAGAACTTTTAATGATCAAAAATACTGGAACCATTAATGACCATGAATTTTGTCACACATAAAGACAGGCTACATGAAACATAGAATACATCATACTACATGGCTGGCCAGCATTAGACAAAGAACATGAAACATAAACAGACTTTTTTTTTTTTTTTTCCTGAAGATTTTAGTTTTACTCTTTCTTTGGAAAGACTCTAACATGTGGGAGAGGCCTGCATGCCCTCTGGGAAGGCATGGGGTTTGTGAACAGGTCCTATTGATTATACTTGGATCCATAAAGAATAATCTATGTGGCAACGGTTTATGATAGGTAAAGGAAGTTCCACACAGGAGAGAACAAAGTCCCCATCTCACCACGTGGCTGGTGATAATAGGCAGATTTCTCTGGGAAAGCAAGTCATATTAGAAATATTAAAGGTAGAACAACAGGCACAAAGAAACCAGTGGAATCTGAATAATGGGCTAGAGACCATTTTCAAAGGTCTTAACAGAAACAGATTAAGCAAACATAACTGTAGTTTAAGGAGAGAAAGGGAGAGAGAGAAAGAGAGATTGTCAGAGATTGTCATTTGTAGTGGTACAGTAAAGAAAGACTGTGGTCATCTTTTTTGGGTTAAGGAAGGGTGATTTGAGTAATAACAACTATTTAATGTTTTTGTTTGTTTGTTTGTTTTTGTTGTTGTTGTTTTGTTTTTCCCAGGAGGGCATGGGTGGGAGAACAAAACTGACAAAGATGAGATCAGGGTTCAAAGAATAGAGCCAATTGCTGAACTAGTTTATGACATTATCAAGATCTTTAAGAGGTTGGAAGCCAAATATGTCATTTTCAGTGAAAGGGAATCATTGTCTAACTTCTTTTGTGACCAAACCATATTGCAATTAAAAAAATGAGGATCTTGCAACTTCTCTTTTTAGGCCAAGAGTTTTAAGATTAGTCAGGAGACAACCCATCAGGCCTGCTGAATTTTGGAAAGTTGGGAACCCATGGAGGGATGAGAAGTGCTGTGGCATCTGTCTGAGAATCAGGAGTCTTTGATCTGAAGACAGAGGCCAGAGACCATCTCCCTGGAGAAGAACAGGGAGTTCAGAAGGCAAGCAGGCATTCTGACTGCATCAGTTTTCCCAGCACAAGACAAGGGAGTCCAATTTGTCTTCCTTGGTACGTTAGGAAGAGGGATGGACATAGACATACTCCCTCTTTGGGCTTAAGATGAAATGGATATGGCAAATGGCCTCTCTGTGGTTGCAAGCAGGGCAAGTGGATTATTCTATGTGGTTGTTGAAGATTTCTTCCAGCCACCTGGGAGTTTTGAGAGCCTGGGGGAGTTGGAATTTTTAAGAAATTTATCATCATGAAAGGAGAGAGAGATTGGAAGTATCCAAGAAACTGCATGGGTTTTGGTTTGGGCCTGGGCAGGCAGCCACTGTAACAACAGGACAATAGCTGTCCTTAGTTTGAATTTTAAAACTGACATTTCTTTTTTTCTACTAGACACTAGCCATGGGCAAGGACCTCCCTAGTGGCCCCTGTTTGCTTATTTTATCTAGTTGTGAGGCAGTTTCTGGTTTACTATGATTGACCAGATCCCCTGCACGTTTTTCTCTGGCCAGAAAGGGGAAAAGTAAAGAGAGAGATAATAGATATCCATATGCAGAAGAAATAAAAGAGGCCCAGTAAAGATAGAGTTCCTTTGAGAAGGCAGGGTTTGTATTTGATTTAGTGAGATGGCTTGAATTTGGTATGAGAGGAAGAGACCCTGACAAGACATGGCAACTGACAGAATTGTGTGTAAATTTTGATGAATGAAATCCATACAGCATAGAGAGTGAAGAAAGACATTACTATTGAGATTAAGAATTGAAAAGAAGGTATAGTTTTTCCTGCAATGCAGCAGGAGGTCCCCAGAAATTGGAAGGTCTGCCTGGTGTCTCTGGTTGGAATTTTTTTATAGGAACTTACAGGATGAGAGCTGAGTTTGTCAGTCCAGCCTCCATTCCAGGTATCCAGGCAGTTTACCAGATTTTTAAAGGAAGGGTTACTCCTTTAGAGAATTAAGAGATAAGGAAGAAGCAGACCCTTCTTATAACAGTTTTGGACTCCAGAAATATGGAAGCTGAAAGACTCTTTTAGGAAAAAGAGATAAGAATGGACCAGATTCCCATGATCAACAATATTCCTTTTGTTTTACTTTCAGGGATCTTGTTAATCTTAGACTACCTTAGTGTCAGTCCACTTTGTTAATTTGACTTATTAAATGTGGTATAAAAATACCACTTCAGCTTCCCAAGTGCTTAGACTAAAGGTGTATGTGACACTATGCTAAGGAAATATGGCCTCTTCATCAAAAGGTTCCAATCTTCTAAGTATACACTCTGTATCTTTTTTTTTTTAATACTCAAGCAAAAGAGTAGTGTATTACAAATAAAATGAAAATGTCAAACTTTTAATAGAGAAAGCTATGTAACTTTTTCTATCAACATCTAAAAACGTAGGTATTGCATTTTCATTCTTCTCATTCTATTCCTTGCCTGAATTATTTGTGTAGTTGTATCAAATATAGTTTCCTTAGTAATCTTTGTTCTGTATTGTCCAAAGCCTGTGAACAACTGATTCCCTCCAGTTGCTTATATTCTCCGTGAAAATGTAATTTATACTGGATTGCATCAGCTTATTTTTAGCATGATAAACATTTATTCTGAGAAGCAGAATTTTAGAATATTTTATTTGACATACACACATATATGCACATGTATATATTTTTAAAAATATATTAAATATTATGCATCACATTGTTTAAGGAATTTATAGAAATTCTTTCCTTATAGCAGCTGGTGATGGATGGATTTCACTGGTTTTCAGTACATATTGTAGATTATTTGAAGTCATTTGTCCATATGCTCCAGGGAAATTCTTGTAGCTATATTTAAATGGAAATTTGTAGTTAGAGAGTAGCTTCTTAGTAACCAGAGTTGTTCTATAGCTGTTTGCACTTTTTTGTTTTTTTTTTTGTTTATTTTTATTTATTTATTTGAGAGACAGAGGGAAAGAAGCAGAGAGAGAGAGAGAAAGAGAGAGAGAGAGAGAGAGAGAGAGAGAGAGAGAGGGAGAGAGAGAGAGAGAGAGGGAGAGAGAATGGGTGTGCCAGGTCCTCCAGCTACTGCAAACCAACTCCAGACGCATGTGCCCCCTTGGGCATCTGCTAACATTGGTCCTGGGGAATTGAGCCTGGAACCAGGGTCCTTAGGTTTCACAGGCAAGTGCTTAACCACTGAGCCACCTCTCCAGCCCAGCTGTTTGCACTTTTGAATTCCTTTCTATCCAGGGAAAGATAATGAGATGCTCCGGGGGGTCGGGGGAGAAAGCTATGTCTGTTTTCTGAGACTGACACACTGCCTACTGTGCTAAGGAGGCAGATCATGTCTATTTTATATTTCATTAGGTAGTCTATTTGTTTAACCCACAAGTTAAATGCTAACTGCCTGACTTTGCATCACTGCAACTGACCAAGATAATTTTTGATATTCTGCAGCTGCACCAAGAATTTTGGAGCCAGGGTTTGAAGAACTATAGATTTCTCTTGTTTTGTCAACAACTTATATCAATAAGAATTTAAAATTCAGGAATTGGAACCAGAGAATTCTGTTTCATAACAGTATTGACATAGCAAGAAAAAGACCAAACTAACAAAATTGTTAACTTTAGATAGCTTGTCATAGTAAAATTTAATACATGAGCACTCAAACTTTATGAAGTTATTTCTGCTTACAGCTCTAGAGATGTAAGGGAATGGTACCTGTATTTACTCAGTTCTGGGGAAGATCTATTGACTGTCACACCATAATGGACAGCAACAGTGTGGGCAACACAAGGAAGCAACTGATGACATCATCATAAAAGAGCTGAAAACAGCCAAGTTCAAATTTTCATGATAATTCTTTAATTAGACTTCACCAGGAAACCCAATAAAATATCTAGTACTCCATAGGAGGTCATACTGCTTAAGATATCTATCTTTTCTTTCTAAATAAAGCTAACTGGGTGATGGTTTAGTGCTTAAGTGCTTGACTGTGAAGCCTAAGGACCCTGGTTTAGGGCTCAATTCCCCAGGACCCACATAAACCAGATGCACAAGGTGGCACATATATCTGGAGTTCGGTTGTATTGGCTGGAGGTCCTAGTGTGTCCATTCTCTCTCTATCTGCCTCTTTCTCTCTTTGTTTGTCGCTCTCAAATAACTAAATAAAAATCAACAAATCAACAAACAAAAAACTAAATAACAGTAAGGTTCAAGCTTCCCAACACATCAACCTTTGAGGGAAGAGTCTGAAACCATACTCTAACAGTAGCAATATCTTTTGAGTGTAGCATTATCATTTGTTCTATGCATAACTCTAAAATTATAAAGAAGATATGATACTATTTTTCCATAATTTAAATTAATTGTATCCCCTAACTTATCTACAACACGGCTCATGGAATTTCTGAGATGACAGTTTTAATACTGCAAAGTTATATCTAAAAAATAAAAAGATGAAACTAAAGTTTTTAAAAATATGAATAATTTTTTCATATTTTCAAAACTTGGTAATTTTTTTAAATATGTAAAATTGTGCCATTTGATCAACCATAGTGATAGAAAATAAGGAGATGCAACATTAGAAAATAGTTTGGGGCCATATTTTGAAGGATATTATGTACAAACTAAGGTAAATGGAGTTTATCCACTCATCCACATGGAGCCTTCAGTATTTACAGAAAGGAAGAGTAATGGGTAATAAAAGGGGAAAGTTTAGGAACTTTCCAAAGTCTCCAGCCACTGAAAAGGAACTCCTGATGCATGTGCCACCTTGTGCATCTGGCTTACATAGGTCCTAGGGAACTGAACCTGTGTCCTTTGGATTTATAGGTAAGCACCTTAATCACTAAGCCATCCCTCTTGCCCTCATGAATATTTAATTATTCTTTTGTGTGTGTGTGTGTGTGTGTGTGTGTGTGTGTGTGTATGTGTGTATGTGTGTATGTGTGTATGCATGTATGTGAGTTTGTATGTATGACTGTGCTCATCTGTAAGCACAGGCACACATGTGCAGATCAGAAGACAGCTTCTCATGTTGGTACTTGCCTTGCATATTGTTTGAGGCAGACTTTAGTTGTTCACCACTGTGTAAACTGGGCTAGCTTGACACAAGCATCTGAGAATTTCTCCACCTCATTTCATAGAGATATTGAGATTATAGATGCTTACTTGTACCTCTGGTTTATGTATGTTTGGTGGATAAGAACTCGCTGCCCATTGGAGGCATTTCTATTGCCACATTCCTTTAATCAATGTGATATATTTCATTACTTTATTTAGTAAAGACAATATAATGCTTTAAACTGATATTAAGCAGTGAGTTGTTACTCAGAACTGTTCTGATTTCCCATTGTATTTATGCATTAAACTGTATGTGGTTATAACTTTTAGTTTTTGGGTTTGCCTTCTTTCCTTGATCACTAAGTTAAACACATTAGGGAAAATACGTAGATTAGCTTTATCATCTAGAGTATGAATCATTAGATTTGATTACCATAGGATAAGGGATAAAACACCAGTAGAGTACACAATTTCATTCATTCATATGAAAATGAACAGTAGTTGTGATGTTTCTTCATAGTATTTTAGTATGGGCTTATAAATTTGGTCTAACATTTCATACAGATAGACAATGAAGGTTGGAGAGTTATTGCAGTAGTTAAGGCACTTGCCTGCAATGACTAATGACCTGAGTTAAGTTCCCCAGGACCCACAAAAAGCCGCATAAACAGAGTGGCATATTTATTTGGAGTTCTTTAGCAGTGGCTGGGTGCCATGGTGTATCCATTTTTTTTCTCTCTCTCTCTCTCTCTCTCTCTCTTCTTTCTCCTTTAAAATAAATTAATAAACTATATTTTTTTCAAAAGTTGGCTTTAATTTGTTTCTTCTGCTCTTCATAGTGATGTTTGAAATGTTAAATATTTTATGGAATCAGTTTCCTGAATGTTGGAATTCAAGTTCGGAAATAACAGATTCACAATAACAGCAAGTAAGGGTTTAAATCATATTCATCCACTTTTATCAATTCCTGTGTTCTTATTTTGAATTTATTTCCTAAACAGAAGAATTTTCTGTTGTTGTGGCAGGAAAGCTTTTCAACTTATCTTATTTCTTGTTTCTGTTAATAGTTCTGCCAGATTTATTGTCATCTGGTAATTATGTGTCACAAAACATCTTCCTACAGAAGGGTTACATCATGACTTGTCAAGGTCACATACCATAAACTTGTGACCTAAACCTGTGCATAGAGTAACAGAGAAAGTCATCCAGAAGGCACTGGGGATGTTTGCTCACCCATTAAATAGTTGGCCATAAGGAGAAATTCATTCATTTTTATTAGACATGTCAGTTTTGATATCTGAGAAACAGAAATACATTGACCATCGGGTATCCATAGGCGATAGATGTCCAGGGCAATTGAAAAGGCAGGGAAGAGCTTTAAGAGATGACAGGATTAATCTGAAGTATATTTATACTTATTTAGAGCTGAAGATATTATCTTAAATATAAAAGTAAAAACTAAGGATGGAAGAGATGGCTTAGTGGTTAAAGGCACTTGTTTGCAAAGCCTGATAGCCTGGGTTCAATTTCCCAGTACCCACATCATATTTGATGTACAAAGTGAGGCATAAATTTGGAGTTTGTTTGCAGTGGCAGCAGACCCTGGGGTGTCCATTTTTTCCTTTCTCTTTGGAAATAAACACATAAAATGTTTTTTTTAATTAAAAAAAGTAACAATTGGGTCAGAGATATTCAGACTTGAAACATGAAGTTTTTCTTGAAATTTCTATTAATGTTCAAAGCTAAAAAGAGAGGTCATGTCCTTCAATCATAATTCTTCATTCCTCACAAGCCTTTTTCTCTGCTCTCACTTGGCTGTATTCTATGAATTGAGTAATGAAAAACAATATCTGTAGCATGCGGCAGACTCACTGACTGAAATGCTGGTGAGGAATGATCATATCCTTTAATTTTGTGACTCCTTTAGGAATGCTGTGTCATTAGTATTTAAATCACTTCATAAATATTTCACTTTAAATACCATTGTAATGTTTTGTTTATGTCTTAATTTGTGCCTAACATAATGGTTTTGTATAGTGAGACAATTTCATCGGGGCACTTACATGATTAAAAAGTGATTTAAAATAGCTCTGTATCTTTACTTTGAGTTGACCATGGAGTAGAAAACAAAAAACCATTTCATCTCTGCAGAAATAGCTTCTTATATTTTTCTCATTATGTTTCTAAAGAAAAATCAACAAATATATATTTCACAGTAAACATCAAAGAAACTGTCACACCCAACCTAAATAGAATGTGGTAGAAGAAGGAAACAGAGAAAGAGGAAATGATCTTCAAAGTCCTCAGCTAACCTTTTTAATGAAACTAAAAGAAGGAGTGTCCTACAGACAAGACAAACGAATGAGAATATAGGAGAAATATATTTTATATTATTAGGAATTTTCAACTCCTTAACATTCTTACATTAGAGTGATGTTATAGGATACATGAAAATATGTAAAACTTCTCAAAGATAATATGATTAATATTCCTGTATGCAACCAGTGAGAAGTAAGAGTCTGTTTTTTTTCCTCGTTCCACTAAAAGTACATTAAAAAGCACTGCATAGGCATACTTATCTCCATGAGCATCCCATTTCTTATGCAGTCTGTTCTTAAATTGATGGTACACCTAAAATTATTGAAGAGAGGAAAGGTATTTTGTATGTCACACCTCTCAAAGTATCAAGTCACTTGATTAGTAATTGCTGACTCTGAGCTAGACTGAGACTCTGCCTGGAAAAAACAAACCAAAACAACAACAACAACAACAAAAATGCTGGGTCTTTAAAAAATGTTCTTTGGGAGACAGTAAAGTAAAATAATTCATTGTTTCTTCCGAATCACCATATGCTTTCCTATAAATTAAAGGATTTGGGATAGTTTTAAATTACATTTAAACCTACACAAATAAGAGTTGAAGTAATTATGGCACAATGTACAGGCAAAAATTACCCTAAAATTTTAACCTGAATTATTACATTTATCCTAAGTGGCAATCATATCCCTAGACCAGGAGCAACACTGAAGAAGTATTTCAGATAACTGAAGCCTTTAAGGCATGATAGTAAGTATATGAAAGAGATCACTATCCCAACTGTATTTTAAAATTTTACTGGAAATCTAAAATGTAGGGCAGGAAGAAATGAAAGAAAAAATTAAAATACATAGACAACAAAATGAGAATATCTAAAGTATAAATTAAAAAGTATAACTGCAGGGCTGGAGAGATGGCTTAATGATTAAGATATTTGCCTACAGTGTATAATGATCTGGGTTTAATTCACCAGTACCCAGGTAAAGACAGAGACACAAACTCCAGATACATGTGTATGGAATTTGGTTGCAGTGGCTGGAGGCCCTGGTGCACCCCTTTTCCTGTCTGTCTCTCTGCTGGCAAATATATAAATAAACTTTTTTTAAAGTGTAACTGCAAGATAGAATAGAGAACTAGAAGAGGCAATAATCAAATAAAATAACTGAGGATATTTTACATTTAATTAAATATTAATTCTCATAACAATTAGTTTATACCATCCTGAGAAGTATTTTAAATGCACTTTTAAATATGTAATAGACAAATACAGAGAAAAAGAACAATTTCCTCTCAAAAAGTTCTTCCATAAAGTTTAGACTTAGTAAAATTTCAGAAGCAACAATTAGATATTACAAATACCAGAAGACAATCGCTTCCTGCCTTATATGAATAATAGTCACACCATCCATACTGAGTGAAGGTATAATCTATTCCCAATATATTCAGGAACAAATGCTCTCTAAGCCTGCTTTCTGTAGCTAGTTGTCCTGGAAAGAGAAGCCTAATCAACACAAACCATTGGTCAATACTCCTAAGATCCAGCAATATACCACAGGAAAAAGATTATGTTCATATAACATCTATATCACACTCAGATACACACAGGAAAAGCCCACAGGAGGAATGTGTACTTCGACACCTTCCATGTTGTAATGAAGAGTTTCAAATATACCACCTTCCACCCCACACATGGAATGAGAGTACACATGCACAGAGTCCTAATTTTCGACCCTCATGCCCAAACCATGAGCATTTTCCACAGGGTCAAAGGATACTATATGAAACATGGTGGACTTCAACCCTTCACCCTGCAGAAATAGATTGTTTTCCATCATCATTTAAAGTCATGATTTTCTACAATAGCTACAGGGCCATCTCTGACCAAATAGCACCAGTAAAAGGAATTCCATTCATGTGGTATTAGCAAAGAGAAGTTGGAGCAAACCAGCATCTCCATCCCTCTTCATTAGGGGTCAAGAGCCTCTACCCACCTTGAGAGTCAATGGAGTTTGCATTTTCACAACCCAGGCAGAGTCTCGTGACTACAGTAAATAGGCACAAGACATGAATCAAACATCATTTTTTAAAAAGAGTTAAGCAATGATCCTGCCAAGACAATATACTTAATTAATTTAATGTGTTTTGAACCAATTTGAACATTATTTCCTAGTTATAACTTTCAAATGTCTTGCATTTCATTGTTTTCTTGTTGCAGTCTGTCAAGACCATAGCTCGATGGGTTTTGTCTTTCTCATCCAATGAGACATGTCACTATTTTCACTCTCTTCAGATGCATAATTTTTGCTATTATATGTATAAATTATAGGTACAATTTAATCAATTCTAAAACATCATAGATTTATAGAATCACCATAAACTATGTCTCCTAACATATCATCAAATTTCTTTTTGGTTTAATCACTTTCTGTGATATTTTGCCAAAATATGAATACTATACAACAAATACAATAGTATCATTTCTCAACATTCTCTTGTCTTTTGGTGTTCATCAGAAGGGTGTACATCTTATTTTTCATGCTATGAAAGTTGACAATTTTGCAAAATGTTTTGTTGATTCATAGTTTACCATTTTAGTTTTCGATGTAAAATTAATTATCCCAACACAATGACATGGAAAGATTTATCTTCACAACCCATTTCTAGATTTAAAAAAATTACCACTTTAGGCCAGGTGTGGTGGCACACACCTTTAATGACAACACTTGGAAGGATGAGGTAAGAGGATTGCCATGAATTTGAGGCCAACCTGAGACTACATAGTGAATTCCAGGTCAGCCTGAGTATAGCACAACCCTACCTTGAATATACATTGGTGGAAGGCTAAGCTATGCTCCAGGAACAAAGAAATCTTATTAACATTACACGATGTTTGATCTTCTGCTTAAACAATTTCATGTTTTTTTGTGATTTTTATGGACGGTTCTTTCTATGTATTTTGCTGTGACATAGGTTCTGTTTATACTTCCACCCAAATCTAGGATTTGTAATCAAGTTGCTTAGTACCTAACTAAGCAATGAACAGAATTGGGGATAATTTCAGAGGCATTTCTGTATTTAAACTGATATAAACTGTGATCATTCATCAATTTCAATGTCAGGATAGATAAAAAGTTTTTTTTTTTTTTTTTTTTTTTTTTTTTTTGTGAATGTACTTTATCACCAGCTCCTAGGAAGAAGGGAAACACTGAATACTGGTTAATGCAAACAGGCTACCATAACATGGATGTGGGACAGATCAATAGCTTAGATGTATTATTTGTTGAAATGCTTAACACAAAAGAAGAGAATAGTTGATTTTTTAAATATTATATTTATTTATTCATTTATTTGAGAGAGAGAGGAAGAGGGAGAGACATAAAGAGAGAGAGAGAGAGGGAGAGAATGGGTGTGCCAGGGCCTCTAGCCACTGCAAAGGAAGTGCAGACACATGAAACACCTTATGCATCTAGATTACCTGAATAGTGGGGGATGGAAACTGGGTCCCTAGGCTTCACAGGCAAGCACCTTAACCACTAAGCTAGCACTCCAGCCAGAGAACACTAGGTTTTGATGTCAAATGGCAATCTGTTTCCCATGTGCACAAGAAGTTTATTTATTTTTATTTATTTAATTAATTAATTTATTATTTTTTTGTTTTTTCAAGGTAGAGTCTCACTCTGGTCCAGGTTGACCTGGAATTAACTCTGTAGTCTCAGGGTGACCTTGAACTCATGGTGATACTCCTACCTCTGCCTCCCGAGTGCTGGGATTAAAGGCATGCATCACCACGCCCGGCTCAACACAAGAAGAATTTAAATAGAATTTAGGATAACAGATCATTTAATATCACTATAAATGAAAATATTAAAGGCACAGTTAATTTGAAAATTACATATTGAAATTTGCTATATAAATCAATGTTCTTTATTATAAAATAATTCTTTGTAACTATATCACAGTTTACATAATTGGCATCTCAAAAATATTATGTATTTGAAACTTTACTCAACAGTTACATTTTAATTACTTACTACTAAGTGGGAAGTGTTGAAAGTGATTGGGAAACAGATGTCAACAAGATAACATGACTTCTAACTACAGCATATTGCAGTATAATTGACCTGGTATTGCTATTGTACATCCTCATATGTACTTTATGGTAAATGGATCAAGGTTTGAGAGACTTCCTGACATACTACTAAGAAGCATACATGTTTAGTGGCCTTCTAGAATGTAAGAATCATAAATAGATAGGTATAATATCTGTAACACTAGGTATTATTAACATACTAAAATCAATTAAGTTACTATTACTTGTTCTAATCCTGTGTGTCAAATAAATGTATCCTCACATTTAAGGCCTGATGCGCATATGACCAACTTTTCAACTTTGCAACATGACACTGTACTTTGACATGTATGTACCTCATGGGCTGCAGTTGGACATGCCTAATACATGATGGAAGGAATGTGAATCAAATCAAAAGCAAATTTTTACATTTCCTAAACCATTCAATGGCAAAAGTATTTCTCCTAAATTATTTATATAAGACATGAAAGATCAGCTTAACTATATAAGGAAACGTGTAGTATTGTTCACTAGATCCACTAAGGATAAATAGGTTTACTTGAAGTACATTTATTTAAGGTATTATTCCAGGAGGCAATTACTTACTGTTGTGTTTTATGACAGATCCAGAAAACTGTTGTCCACTGATCTTTAGCTCATTCTTTCCATTAAAAATTACACTTTATCAAAAAGTTCAAAGACAGAAGTTCTCAGTAGGTACACTGCCTGTGACCAGGGTTACCTTTTGTTTTCATCACAGCCATTTTGACATCCTTATTCATGTGCCCAAAAGGTCAGCAGAGAAAACCATAATTATTTCAAAATCATGTACACTTGTAAGATTAGTATCAGGACTTTGTACCCATAAGATAACAAATGATTTACTTTATCATAGGAGCTGAATTTTTAATATTAACTGTTTGGAATGTAACATAGTTCATGACCCTTTTAATTACTTTTCAAATCATGCATAAAAGGGGAAACAGTTATATTTTATTGTAAAAATTCTTGTGCTGTGTTTTCACATACTGTTGGCTTTTACTCACGATTTCATATACACCATGCTTGTTAGGATGCCTTACATTTCAAAAGTAGGATTCTTTTCTGTTGTAGCTCAATGCCAGTTTTGTGCTGACTGCCTGCTGCTTCCCAACAACGTATCTGGAATTTTGTACTTTAATTGCCACTTGCACAGTGGTATTGTACATAAACACAGCAGCTGCTACTATATATTGGAAGTGGCTCAGAAAAATCTATGGATGCTGTTCAGCTTTCACTAAAAAGCCAAAAATTTGAAACCCAGCTGCATCACTCTATCAACTTGGCAATATAACACCTTCACAAAATGAAACCAACTCACTGGAAATCTTCTTACAATATGTTAGAGACTACACCAGAGAAAATTGCACGGAGCCATGTGGCCCAGTGTTGAAACTTTCCGTAAATGAAGATTTTCATTCTTTTTTATTTTCCAGTCACAGAGGGCTTTAGATTTTGTTCGTTAGTATGCTGTATTGCTACAGATAGCCACTAGAGATAAGAGAGCTAATATGAAACTTGGATATCTTCCTGTTAGCAGGTAGAGATCATGTTCTTTTTGGTTATACCAATTAAAAATGTGAAACCAAAGGGGAGATGCAAGGAAACCTTTTCCGAAGACCTTGGCTGTAGCAGCTTATACACTTTAATGAACTTTCTGGTGCGTGGAAAAGGTGAACTAATGTCACATTTAAAGTGTATTGATGAAAAATAAGCACTCATACTTAAACTCATATATGTCTTCGTAAATTTTTCTGAAAGGTAAATATTAGTCATCTATGTTTTTACACACAAGCAGAAATTCAAGGAACTGCACCACAAGAAATCAGGGCAGCTTCATTTCCTTCATTGACTTGATATGTATGCCTTCCTTACACAAATTTTTACATTCCAACATTTAGAACTCTAAGTAGTATAAAGATTTCAATGAAATTTTGACTCTAGGCATTATGGGTCCACTATAAAATAGTATTGTTGTCTTAACATTATTTTTTTTCTTTATTATTAGGATATTGGATCCTGTCTAACAAAAGCTCATGCCTTGCAAGCAGAAGCATGAAACTATTTTCTAATAATGTAAAATGGGCAATTAATGTATAATAAATCATTACCAATAGCTATGCCAATTTTTGTCTTTTAAGATCTGAAGTTATTATTATTATTTTTGCTTGCATTCATGAGTTTATTTTGTCAGTGATCACTTATGAAGTCCTGGACAAACCATCCCAAATAATTTTAATTGTTATAGAATTAATATAATCATAAGTCCTGGTATATTTCTGCATTCAATACATATCTACCATATCAGATATCCAGAGGCCCCCATCACCTCATCACTGAAGCAGACCAAAACTGAACCCAACATGGCTCAGGGAAATTTTGCGGAAGAGGGGGCAGAAAGAATGTCAGAGCCACATGTTGGGTCATGATATGCAGAGACATTTCTCCTACCCATAATTGTGGGCTAACTCCACAATTGACCCATATACCTCAACAAGGAGGGTCCAGGGGGAGGGGGTAGGTCATGGATGAGCCTAACAATGATACACTTGTATTCACTGAGTACAAAACTAATTAGTAAAGTTGAGTTATGTTGAAGTCTTACCACCTTAAAGGACCAGAGAAGCTTGCTTCTAGAACTTGAAGTAATTTGGATATATGGATTTTCTATTGGACTTTGAACAGATTACCTTTGCTGCTGCTGCTGCAGAGTGGAGTCATGTCTTCCTTTAATGGAATGATCACATGCAGATTTCTTACTCTTACTACAGATAAATTAAGCCTTGGGCCTATAAGAATTCTAGTTGCTTTTCCATTCCAGATAGGGGCTTCAGTAGTGGCAGTATAATAGGTTCTTTAATTCTAGTAGTCATTATCTTAACCCTTTGCTCTCTGTTCAAACTATCGCTGTACAACCACGTGCTCCATTATTCAGACTTTCAAATTTGTGTTTGAATGCTAAGCCATTTTTCTTTAAATCAACAGAGAACTATTTTCTCCCAAATACAATTACATCCTCCATTATTTTATCAAAGGAGTACTATTCTGTTGCTACCAGTAATGAATATAAAATTCATGTCATTTATCACCACATCTTTTCATAACAGTCAATGTTGCATCTTTATTGGTATCTTCCAATATTTTGAAAAAAATAGTAACTATTAATTCTATGTTCCTTATTTAAAAAAAAACTTCTTTATTTATCATATTTACCTAATCTACTTCACACAGTGTTCTGGTCTCTGTCAGGGACTCCTGCCTCTGCAAATTAATTCCAGATGCATGTGCCATTTTGTGTATCTGGTCTTACATGGGTATTAGGAATCAAATCCAGACTGCCAGTCTTGGAAGCAAGGGCCTTTAACCATTGAGTAATCTTTGTAGCCCCCTATTGTTATTTAAAATTTTATTAGACTTCTTGATATATTTTCTTCAAGACCACATACGATCACAATGGCATGGCTTTAGTACCATCAGGTACATTCATTCCTTAGTCATGACTTTATTTTGTAAATTTCTATCAAACTCATCTTCGCTTTTCATTATTCTAATACTCTAGGCAAAATATTTTGTAAAAAATCATGAAAATGATAATTCCATGTCAACTTCCTACTACTAAACTATAACTAGTATACTGTCATCAATATTGATTCCATTTCCTCTTGTGTTTCAATATTTACAATAAATGTTTTAAACACATTTTACGATTTTCAAAAATACACACTTTCATGTCCCTTAGTGTCTGCTGGCTATATGACTTCTATTTTGTTTTTCAAAGAATAAAGGGAGAAAACGTGTGCACATTTCCAGTTTTGCCTGGAGCAAACAGACCATATTTATCTCCAGTAATAGCTGACTCTACTAATAATCTAGCTTTTTTGTTCCAGTAGAAATCTACCTGGGAACAACTTAAAGGGAAGAAATTCTCATTTTTCTTCATGGCTTCATTCCATGGTCACTTGGCTCCATTTTTTGGTGCCTTGTGATGAGGGAAAACTTGCAGATACTGAAAGCCTATGATAGAGTACAGTTAATCACACCTCAAGGTTGCCAGCAAGGGGTAGGAGATAGAAAAAGGACCAGGGATATCTTAATTCAGCCATGAATCACTTCATGCATTTAGCCATTGATAAGCAAAAGTCCTAATGAAGCAATCATGTCCCAATGGCCCCAGCTCTGAACACTGATGCATTTCAGAGCAGACCTTCAGTGGATGCACAATGGGGACATTTCAGAGCCGAATACCAGCTAAACATGGGATCTGGAAGTATTATTACAAAGATATAATCTACAACTGAGGTTCTTGAATCTAGGAACCTAGTTATTTTTAAACCCACTTGTCATGATTCATAGTTTGGCAAGGGTTTATTAAAATATAAATAAACCTGCATTTTACTTCATAATATTACCAGAGTAGACCACTAATCACATCTTTCAATCATGATTTGTCATAGACTTCTTCAGGATGCATCATCTATTATCTGTGATGTTGCATATATATACAGATTTATAGATTTCCCTCTCTGCTGATGAAATCTGGAATAACACATCAAGGAATCATTTCATCCTCTCTAGTGTACCTGCAACTTCTACCAGGGAATAAGTGCCTGTCCAGGCAATATTTTCTGACATGTTTCAAAACATTAAATGTCCAAGGAATACCATAAAATCTGAGGGAAAGTTTTCATTAAAAACTTCCTTTTTTCAAAAGGAAAGATAAGCTATAACATATTCTATCACTGTGAATAGAATACATGCAGCTGTGCCATGTTTGTTGCAGGGAAGATCAAACAGAAATACTGGTTTTGTAATCCTTTTGAAAAATCAGTTACTATTTCAGGAAATCTCAAGTTCTAAAATTTGAACCTTAAGGTTTTATAGCTGTCATGTATTGTATTTCTCTTGAAAAATCCTTAATATTATTTCCCGAGTTCTAATTATATATACATATATATGTATATATGTGTATATATATATATATATATGTGTATATATATATATATATTTCATATATGTATAACTTCAAATAATTTAAAATGCTTTTTAAAACCAAGATAAAAATTTATTTTTTCCAATTTGTTTATTGACATGTAAACAAAATTTAAAAGGACAAAATCAATAATTTCTTATATAAAATACCATAAAAAGTCATTCTGAATATTATTAATAAATTAATAATGGTTTCTCCAAATTTTATGTATTATGATAGTTTAAGGTAAAATAATTATCACTCACATTGAATTGTTGGTAAATACTAAAATAATCTGACCTGTATATATGCTTACCAAAGTCAATCTTCCTTTAAGAAATCACATTCATGTGTAATTAATTTTGAATTATACTTGGTATTTTAATAATGTAAGTTAAAAAAGTGGATTAAGGGGAACAATAATTTCATGAGGAGAAGGAAATCAGTGCAGTAGAAGTAGAAATAACTTATAGAAGATTGTGCTAGAGTAGGTGAGAGTAGATTGGTTTCTGGACAGAAATGGCCAGGCTACACTGTCTATGGTTTTATAAAACTTTATTTTGTTTATTTGACAGAAAAACAGAGCGGGGGGAGAGAGAGAGAGAGAGGAAGAGAGAGAGAGAGAAAATAGGCACATCAGGGCCACATCTTGCAAATGAACTCCATATGCATGTGCCACCTTGTGCATTTGGCTTACATGGGTACTGGGGAGAAGAACCAGCGTCCTTAGGCTTCAAAGGCAAACACCTTAACCACTAAGCAATCACTCCAGCCCAAAATCTCTAGTTTTTATTTTTAATGTAGTGTCTCACTCTAGCCCAAGCTGGTCTGAAATTCACTATGTAGTTTCAGGCTGGCCTCAGATTCATATCTGTCCTCCTATCTTGGCCTCCCAAGTGCTGGGATTAAAGGTGTACAGCATCACACCTGGCTGTCTCAGGTTTTAAAAAGCAAGGATTATATATTTATAGTGATTGTGACCAAAATTATTGGCTTCCTCCACTTTTTCATGCTGTGAAAGAAGAAGACATCCATTGAAATTGAAGATTGCAAAATAAATGCTGGAAATATTTACTAAGAAAAGAACACATAAGGAAGTCCTCAGACATATTAGAAGGGAGTTAACTCAGATCATACAGTTTAAAAACTTCACCCACTTCCGGTTAAGATGGCAGCATAGGTACCACGCCAAAGCAGCCTAGGGGGGAAAAAAGACCAAAAAAACTCAGCAAAATACACACTTTTACTAAAAAGTGAGGTGTATAGGAAATTGAAGCAGCAGCAGAGAAGTAGAAGAGTTCCAGAGCATCCAGAGCCTGCACAGGCAGGAAAAGCGGCTCCGGCAGCTCGGCCAACCGTCGCAGCGCACCAGAAAGCTGCCAGGCTCGGCTTGAGCCACAGGAAAAGCCAGGGGCGGGCACTTCCCCTCACACCGTGCTCTCTGCAACTCGGGAAATGTAAGGGGAGAGCGGCAGCGAGCAATGGAGGAGCAGACCGAGAGGTAGAAGAACGCTTGGAGCAGCAAGAGAACCAGAGCAGCTGCGGCTCCCTCCCCTCCCCCACCGCCTGAGCCCAGCTCCTGCGAACAGAACAGCAGCCCGGGACCCGGCCACGCCAATAGCAGGACACAAGCAGGAGCAGCGTTCGGCAGCAACATCAGCGGCTCCAGCACTGGTAACAGGGGCCCCAGCAGCAGCAGACCCAGGAGTGGCAGCAGTGGCAGACTCGGCAGCAGCAGCTTCAGGGGGAGCAGCGGCAGTGGACACAGCTGCAGCAGCTTCAGCAGCAGTGGTGGCTCCAGCAGTGGCAGCTATAGCAGCAGCAGAGGCAGCAGCAGTGGTGGGTCCAGCAGCAACACCTTCAGCAGCAGTGGCTACAGTCCCAGCAGGGGCAGCTTGAGCAGCAGCAGTTCCAGCAGCAGGGGTGCTGATCTGCAGGGCCACACTTGCCAGGCTCGGTTTGCCCCGCAGGAAAAGCAAGTGCCCAGCTCCAGAAATCAGAACAGCAGCCCGACGGCCCAGGCAGCAACTTGACTGAGACCAAAAACATCCAAGGTAACTGGGATTGCACCAGGGAAGGGTCTCACTTGGTCGCATGCTGACTTGGATCCCTCAACAGACCAGAAATCTTAACCTCTTTGTTGATAGAGGATCTGTTCGTTATAATAACTACTCTTGCATACATACTTGGGGCTGTGTTTGATTGAATGTGTACAGTGTTTAGTTAAATTTTAGAATCTACCTGTATTTTATTCCACTCAGCCTGCTTGAATACTCCTATAGCAGGGAAACTCAACCCCTAAGAACATCTTTGTAGATACTCTGAGAGTCTTAAGAGCCACGCCTAACACCTTAAGGTCCTACCCTGAAAATATATTACATCAAATCAATTGATACAGCTAAAAATACACAGCTAGCTAGAAAATCCAAGCATTAACATAATCCAAGATGCAAAAATATATACATTACAACACAAGAAACACTAAAAAGCAAGAAAATATAAACCCACCTAAAGGTATTAATGCATCAGAAATGTCCTCCAGTGAGAAAGAGTTAGAGGAAATGCCTGAGAAAGAGTTCAAAAGAATGATAGTAAATATGTTCAAAGAAGTCAGAGAACAAATCAAAGGAGTCAAAGAGGAACTTAAAGAGGAAATCAAAGGAATCAAAGAAGATGCAGGACACCAATTTCATGAAATAAAGAAGGCAATACAAGACATAAATAAGGAAATAGAAATAATAAAGAAAAAACAGTCAGAATTACTAGCAATGAAGAACACAGTTAATGAAATAAAAAACTCTGTAGAAAATCTCACCAGTAGGATGGATGAGGGAGAGGAAAGAATATCTAAGCTAGAAGACCAGCTGGCAGACCTAATGCAGTCCAACAAAGAGAAAGACAAACTTATAGAAAAGTATGAGTGGGAATTTCAAGATATTCGGGACACTATGAAAAGATCCAATATAAGAATTCAGGGCATAGTAGAAGGAGAAGAACTCCACTCCAGAGGCATAGTAGGCATCTTCAACAAAATCATAGAAGAAAATTTCCCCCAAATTGGGAAAGAGGTGCCAATACAGATACAGGAAGCCTTTAGAACCCCGGCCAGATAAAACCCAGAAAGAACCTCTCCTCGCCATATTATAATCAAACTTCCAAACACACACACCAAAGAAAAAATATTGAAAGCAGTTAGAGAGAAAAATCAAGTTACCTACAAAAGCAAGCCCATCACGATTACAGCAGATTATTCAACACAACTTTTAAAGCCAGAAGGGCTTGGAGTGATGTATTCCAAGTTCTGAAAGATAACAACTGTCAACCAAGGTTACTTTATCCTGCAAAGTTATCCATTCAAATAGATGGAGAAATAAAGACATTCCATGAGAAAAGCAGGTTAAAGGAGTATTTGAAGACAAAACCAGCTCTACAGAAAATACTTGATAGAATCCTCCACGCTGAAGAAAAGGAAAAGCACATATATAAGGAACCTAGAAAAAACAAGCAATACTCAAATACTAGTTAACAGAAGAGAGCGCAGGTAGAACCAGAAACACACAAACACACACACACACACACACACACAAATGGCAAACAAAAATATATACCTTTCAATAATATCTCTTAATACCAATGGCCTCAATGCCCCAACGAAAAGACATAGATTTACAGACTGGGTTAAAAAGCAGGATCCTACAATTTGTTGTCTCCAAGAAACTCACCTTTCTACAAAAGACAGACATTATCTTTGGGTGAAAGGTTGGAAAATGTTGTGTCAAGCAAATGGGCCTAGAAAACAAGCAGGGGTTGCTATCCTAATATCAGACAGGGTAGACTTTAGTCCGACGTGAGTCAAGAAAGATAAGGAAGGTCACTTTATATTGATTAAGGGCACACTCCAACAGGAAGACATTACAATCCTAAACATATATGCACCTAACATGGGGGCTCCCAAATTCGTCAAACAAACACTATTAGAACTAAGGTCACAGATAACACCAAACACAGTGGTGGTGGGTGACTTTAACACCCCACTCTCATCAATTGACAGGTCATCCCGGGAAAGAATAAACAGAGAGGCATCTGGACTAAATGAGGTCATAGAAGGAATGGACCTAACAGATATATACAGGACATTTCATCCAAAGGCTGCAGAATATACATTCTTTTCAGCAGCACATGGAACATTCTCTAAAATAGACCATATATTAGGACACAAAGCAAATCTTAACAAATTCAGGAAAATTGAAATAATTCCTTGCATTCTACCTGACCACAATGGAATTAAACTACAAATCAGTAGCAAGAAAGGCTATAGAGCATACACGAAATCATGGAAACTAAACAATACACTACTAAATGATGAATGGGTCAATGAAGAAATCAAAAAGGAAATCAAAAAATTTATAGAGTCAAATGATAATGAGAACACAATATACCAAAATCTCTGGGACACAATGAAGGCAGTTCTAAGAAGTAAATTTATAGCCTTGAGTGCCTATATTAAGAAATTAGAAAGGTCGCAAATAAACGACCTAATGCTTCGCCTTAAAGCCTTGGAAAAAGAAGAACAAGGCAAACCAAAAAACAGTAGACGGGAAGAAATAATAAAGATTAGGGCAGAAATTAATGAAATAGAAACAAAAAGAACAATCCAAAGAATTAATGAAACAAAGAGTTGGTTCTTTGAAAGGATAAACAAGATGGATAAACCCTTAGCAAATATGACCAAAAGAAAGAGAGAAGAGATACAAATTAATAAAATCAGAGATGAACAAGGTAACATCACAACAGATTCCAGAGAAATTGAAAAAATCATAGGGACATACTATAAAAGCATATACTCCACAAAGTATGAAAATCTGAAAGAAATGGATGATTTCCTTGATCTATATGATCTACCTAAATTAAATCCAAATGAGATTAATCACTTAAATAGACCTATAACAAACATGGAGATCCAAACAGTTATCTATAATCTCCCAACTACAAAAAGCCCAGGCCCGGACGGATTCACTGCTGAATTTTACCAGACTTTTTAGGAAGAGCTAACACCATTGCTTCTTAAGCTTTTCCAGGAAATAGAAAAAGAAGGAATTCTACCAAACTCCTTCTATGAGGCCAGCATCACCCTGATACCAAAACCAGGCAAAGATAGAACAAAAAAAGAAAATTACAGACCAATCTCCCTCATGAACATAGATGCAAAAATTCTCAACAAAATATTGGCAGACAGAATACAAGAATATATCAAAAAGATCATTCACCCTGACCAAGTAGGCTTTATCCCAGAGATGCAGGGATGGTTCAACATACACAAATCTATAAATATAATACATTACATAAACAGGTTTAAGGACAAAAATCACATGATCATCTCATTAGATGCAGAGAAAGCACTTGACAAAATCCAACATCCCTTCATGATAAAAGTCCTACAGAGACTGGGAATAGAAGAACATATCTCAATATAATAAAGGCTATTTGTGATAAGCCTACAGCCAACATATTACTAAATGGGGAAAAACTGGAAGCTTTTCCACTAAAATCAGGAACAAGACAAGGGTGTCCACTGTCCCCACTTTTATTTAATAGTTTTGGAAGTCTTAGCCATAATAATAAGGCAAGAGACACACATAAAAGGGATACAAATTGGAAAGGAAGAAATCAAGTTATCACTATTTGCAGATGACATGATTCTATACATAAAGGACACTAAAAACTCTACTAGCAAGCTGTTAGATATGATTAAAACCTACAGCAATGTAGCAGGATACAAAATAAATACACAGAAATCAGTAGCCTTCATATATGCTAACAACAAACACATAGAGGATGAAATCAGAAAATCACTCCCATTCACAATTGCATCAAAAAAAATAAAGTACCTTGGAATAAACCTAACCAAACCAAGGAAGTAAAGAATCTCTACAATGAGAACTTTAAAACACTCAAGCGAGAAATTGCAAAAGACACTAGAAAGTGGAGAAACATCCCTTGTTCCTGGATTGGAAGAATCAATATTGTGAAAATGGCAATCTTACCTAAAGCAATTACACATTTAATGCAATCCCTATCAAAATTCCAAAGGCTTTCTTCATGGAAATAGAAATAACAATCCAAAAATTCATTTGGAATCACAAAAAACCTCGAATATCTAAAATAATACTGAGCAACAAAAAAGAGCCTGGTGGTATCACCATACCTGATTTTAACCTATACTACAGAGCCATAGTAACAAAAACAGCATGGTACTGGCACAAAAACAGACATGCAGATCAGTGGAACAGAATAGAGGACCCAGATGTAAGCCCAAGTAGCTATAGCCACCTGATATTCGATAAAAATGCCAAAAATACTCATTGGAGAAGAGACAGCCTCTTCAGCAAATGGTGTTTTGAAAATTGGATATATATCTGCAGAAGGATGAAAATAGATTCTTCTCTCTTGCCATGCACAAGAATTAAGTCCAAATGGATTAAAGAATTTAACGTCAGACCGGAAACTCTGAAACTGCTAGAGGAAAAAGTAGGGGAAACCCTTCAACATATTGGTCTTGGCAAAGACTTTCTGAATACAACCCCAATTGCTCAGGCAATAAAACCACAGATTAATCACTGGGACCTAATGAAATTACAAAGATTTTGCACAGCAAAGGACACAGTGAAAAAAGCAAAGAGGCAACCTACAGAATGGGAAAAAATCTTCGCCAGCTATATATCTGATAAAGGATTAATATCTAGGATATACAAAGAACTCAAAAAGTTAAATAATAAGGAATCAAAGAAGCCAATCAAAAAATGGGCTATGGAGCTAAATAGAGAGTTCTCAAAGGAAGAAATACGAATGGCATATAAGCATCTAAAAAAATGTTCTATGTCACTAGTCATCAGGGAAATGCAGATTAAAACTACATTGAGATTCCATCTCACTCCTGTCAGATTGGCCACCATCATGAAAACAAATGATCATAAATGTTGGCGGGGATGTGGAAAAACAGGAACCCTTCTACACTGCTGGTGGGAATGCAATCTGGTCCAGCCATTGTGGAAAACAGTGTGGAGGTTCCTAAAACAGCTAGAGATTGATCTACCATATGACCCAGCTATAGCACTCCTAGGCATATATCCAAAAGACTCATCACATTTCCTTAGAAGTACGTGCTCAACCATGTTTATTGCTGCTCAATTTATAATAGCTGGGAAATGGAACCAGCCTAGATGTCCATCAACAGATGAGTGGATAATGAAGGTGTGGCACATTTATACAATGGAGTTCTACTCAGCGGTAAAGAAAAATGAAGTCATGAAATTTGAAGAAAAATGGATGGACCTGGAAAGTATTATACTAAGTGAGGTAACCCAGACCCAGAAAGCCAAGCGCCACATGTTCTCTCTCATATGCGGATCCTAGCTATAGATGACTGGGCTTCTGCGTGAGAATGAAAATACTTAGTAGCAGAGGCCAGTAAGTTAAAAAGGAGACATAAAGGGTAGAGAAAGGAAGAGGGGATGATACTTAATAGGTTGATATTGTATATATGTAATTACAATGATTGTAATGGGGAGGTAATATGATGGAGAATGGAATTTCAAATGGGAAAGTGTGGGGGTGGGGAGGGAGGGAATTACCATGGGATATATTTTATAATCATGGGAAATGTTAATAAAAATTAAAAACAAATATTACACATAAAACTTTAAAAAAAAAAAACTTCACCCAAATTTGTCAGGGTTTACCAAGGATGTATATGCTATTGCTAGTGAGTTTCTACACCCACATTGTTCTTATCTTCAGTGATATAGTATAAATATGTTTTAAAAGCTTTTTATTATAAGTCTTGCACAATTTTACATTCTACTATCAACTAGAGGGAGAACATCATACTTGGTTCAACTCAGTAACTAGTTTTCATCTGATCCTTCATCATTATCTTGACAAATCACCTGAAATGTCTGAGACTTAGGAAAGCTTCCATGCATTTAGCTTAAAAGTGCATGAATTGTCAAATGAAGTTGAGCTAAAACGTGAAACAATTTTGCTGTCTTCTGTACAGATGCTATATGGATCACTCAATCTGGTAGAAGATGGGCTGTCAAGGAATGTAGGCTTTCTGAGCCATGCATTTCTCTTTTCCTAACAGGCTTATCCAGCCTCCCCCAATAGTGGAGCTGTAAAGATTCCAAAAGCCACTAGAGAAGAAATGGAAAGGCCTTTCAGGCCAAAGATTGTAGTTTGCATATCACATCTGCCATAGATGACTGGTCATTTTCAAAATCCATAACAGCACATGTTTATTATATACATGTTTCTTATTTTTACCTTATTCAATATAAAGACCAGTATTATTATCTCTACCTGCAAATAATATACACAGTCATCCTTTTGCTTCCATTTCAATAATCCTCCCTTATTTTCAACCTAGTTCTCCTATTCTTGGGATGTCTCTAATGGCTGCCGTAATGTCTCCTTTTCAGCCACACATTAAATTATTCCCAAGATTTCTTCTAATGAGAACTATGTTCTTTAAACTTGAAAGTTTTTCAATACACTTTGCTTCATTCAGGAGAATGTACTGTTCTTATAATGAAATTAATCCCCAAACAGTATGCACCAGTTCTCCCATATTCCCTGAGATGCCTCAGTAGTCATACTTACTACAACTGATAACACTGTACTATGTCTAGATTATCTTCCTTGCTCTGTCTCAAAAATACCTACATATGGACAAAGAAATGCATACTAAAATAATGAATGATATAGGCTTAAATAGTTTTTTTAAAGGTAAGACAATGTTTCATTGGGTCATAGTATAAGTAATAAAATTAATACTTCTTTATTTCATGTTTATTACATACCACACAGAACTTAATTTCTCCCACATAAAATTTTATTATATTTTACTCACAATGCAACTTTATATTGTAAATAATTAAGTGAAATAATAACTTACCAAAACATATCTTGAAGTTTCATTTAAGTGTTTATATTTTTTACCTACCAAAATACAGTTTGAATTTTTAAAGACTTCATATTTCTTGTTGTTGTTATTATTATTATTATTATTACCACCATATTTTGCATATCTATATCATGTGTTGGTGTCCCTGCCTCTATTCAATTAGGGATCCTCTTTAGTGGGGTTGCAGGTATGCCGTAAGGAGTAGTGGGTTATGTATTGTGGAAGTAACAGTTAGTTATTTTGTGGGGGGAGGAAATACCTCTGGTCATTATGTTTCAACCTGTGGCTTTTACAATCTTTCTGTCTCCACTTCTGCAAAATTCCCTCAGCCGTGGTGTGTGAGTTTTAAGTTTAATTCAGTGATGGGCTCTTAGGAGCCTCTGGATCTCTGCTTTGGTAAGTGTTGAGTATCCTTAGGGTCTGTCTCCTTCACCCTGGTGCTAATTATCAGGTTTGCCATTGAAGCAGTACTCTCATTAATCTCCCCAATTCCTCTGTGGTTTCAGCTGTGGCTTGGCCAAAGAGTGAAGGGTAGTTTATTTCTTCAGACCTTACTATCTTTTGCAAAAGAAGAACAAATTCTTAAATGGAGAGTGAAGTCAAAATAGTTTAAATAGGATAAGTATTATTAATTTAGGGAGCATTTGATATACATAACCCCTCTTTTAGACGAAGACTAGTGGGATCTTGAAAAGGGACAGCATTGTCTCTGCTCCATAGGATTTTGATCTAGTTACCAATTCCAGATATGAGCTCATTTACACTGAGTTGATCTCTTAGCCAATTAGAAAATTATTGGTTATGCACCCAGGCTGTGTGCCGCTATTTCACTGGTGTGTACATCCTGTCAGGCTATTGGCTTCTAAGTAGCTTAGACCTCTGTTTGTTCAGACCATTGTTGGTCACTTACTTCCAGTAGCTTATTAAACACTTTCCAGCACCAAATGGGCTAACTTACTCACAACTGGCTCTCTTCCAGATTCCAGCCACATCTATCCATGCTCTGTGTTGGTAACATATGGTGTATTCAGCAACAGGGCTTTACCTTTTGCCTCAGGTGGGTAATAAAATGTTTTGGCAGAAACATGTCTTATTTGGGAGACCTCACAGGTCTCTCCAATCAATAGCTCATTGTGGGTAGCAACCTATTTCTGGTATGAGTTATAGTCCAGAGCTTGATCCCACCCTTTTCAGGGCCCTTCTTTTCAGTTGCTATCCCCTTACTCCTTTGGAGGCTTATATCTTTTATTCTATCTACAAGGATAAAGGTTTCTATAGTACCAGTTCATTTTGCATTTAGTTGTGTGTTTGTTTTTCTCAACCTTTCTCTTCCCCTCCCCATAAACCCTTCTATCCCTATTGTCTGGGCCTTGTGTTACAGATCAGGTATGTCAGCAACTAGAGTTGGTCCAGGTTAGGAATTGCAGATAAGTGAGACCATGCAGCAGTTGTCATTCTGTGATTGTGTGAGTTTACTGGGTATGATTGTTTTCAAGGCTATCCATTTTTTCTAAAAATTTTATTCTATCATTTTCTTCTTACTGCTGACTAGAATTCCAGTGTGTAAATGTACCACAGCTTTATTATTCATACATCTAATGATGGACACCTGGGTTGATTCTAGTTCTTAGCTGTAAGGAATTTAGCACTATAAAGGACTTCATTTTTTTTCTTGTTTATCTTTTTAATTAATTATTTTTTTTTTTATTTTTGTAGTCAGCAAATACATTCAAGTTGGTACCATTGTTAGCCTACTCCCTGCCCTCCCCTCTCCACCAGGGCCCTCCTTGTTGGGATATATGGGTCATGCATTTTGGGGTTAGCCTTTAGTTTTAGGTAGAAGGAAATGTCTCTGCATGTCTTGACCCAACATGTGGCTCTAACATTCTTTCCACCCCCTCTTCCGCAAATTTCCCTGAGCCATGTTGAGTTCATAATAGGTCTGCTTCTGTGTTGAGATCTTGGGAGCCTCTGTGCCTCTGGATATCTGGTTTGGTAGAGGTTGATTGTTCTCTGTGTCTATCTCCTTCACTGTTGTGCTGGTTCCTGGTTTGCCAAGAAAACAGCATTCCTGCATGTTTCCCCAATTATTCTTAGTTTTAGCTGGGGCCCTTCTGGGGTATGATGGGGTGTTTGTCTCCTTAGGATATGTGTCTATCTGAAAAAGGGAAGCAGATTCTCCAACGAAGAGTAAAGTTAACACCAAGCAGATGTGTTAACTATTGTTTTTCAGAGATAGTTTAGTAGAGAGCAGGTTCATTTTTGGATATGGTTCTGACTTGTTTCCTAGCTCCAGCTATGGGTTCTGTTCCACTGAGCATATCAGTTAGCCAAATTGAGAGCAGTTGGTTTCCCACCATGGCTATGCACCACTATTGCACTTATATGAGCATCAATTAAGGTTGTTTGCTGCTAAGTAAGATAGATCATAAGTTGCTTTGGCAGATATTGGTCTTTATCCCCCAGTCACTCATGTAGCACCTTCTGGCACTAGACACACTAACTGTCTGGGGACTGACTCCCTTCCAGCTTCCAGACATGTCGCTCCATGCTACATACCAACAGTGTCTTCAGCAATAGGGTCTTACCACTAACCTATGGTTGGTCCTCAAGCATCTGGCATAACTCTTTCTTCTTTTGGAAACCTTGTAGGTCTCTGTGATCAAAAGCTCATTGTGGGTGATTACCACCTCCTGGTACTGAGAGTTACAGGTCAGCAGCCAAGAAGAGAAGGAAGAACCAGATAAGTAATATAAAAGAAATAGAGGAATGAGAAAGAAAAGGGATAGAGGGAGGGAGGGAGGGTGAGAAAGGAAGACAGAGAGAGAGAAGCAGAAATAAGAGGAGATAATGAACAGATTTTTCATACCCTCTTGGGCCTTGTGAATCTCATGTTCCTTCTAAGGGTCTGGTGGAGTTTCATCCATTTGGTTTGTCTCTTAGGATGTAGATTTTTATGGTACCATTGCCTTTTGGGTCCAGTTTTGTACAACCCCCTCCCTTCCTTGCCCTCCCCTCCCTCCCCACCCTCCCTATTGTCTGGTTCCTGAGATGCTTGGTAGATATGTCAGTGACTTGGGTAGATTCAGGTTAGGAGCTGTGGATGAGTGAAACTATGTGGCGATTATCTTTCTGTGATTGGGTGAGTTCACTGAGAATAATCTGTTCCAGGCTTGAACATTTTTCTTCAAATTTCATTGTGTTGTTTTTCCTTACTGCTGTGTAGAATTCCATCATGTAGATATGAGATATGCTACATCTTAGTTATCCATTCATCTAGTGATAGACATATGGGTTGATTCCAGCTCTTGGCTATTATAAATTGAGCCACTACAAATATGGTTGAGCAAATCTCTATTAGCTGAGGCATGGAGCTTTTAGCATATATGCCCAGTAAGTAGATAACTGGGTCTGTTGGTAAGTCTATAGCCAGTTTTTGAGGAGCCTCCATATTGCTTTCCAAACTGGTTGTACCGCCTTACATTCCCACCAGCAGTGGATGAGGGTTCCTATTTCTCCACATCCTCAACAACATTTATTTTCTTTGGATTTTTTGATGTTTGCTATTCTTACTGGGGTAAGGTGCAATTTCATACTATTTTTAATTTGCATTTTCCCTGATGATTAGGGATGATAAACATTTCCTTAGGTGAGTGTTTGCCATTTATATTTCTTCCTCTGTGAACTGCCTGTCCAGTTCCTTGCCACATTTTGTGAGTAGGTTGTTTTGCTTTTTATCATATTTTTAAAGAATAAGATAATGCAACAGAGCTTAGAGGTGCACACCTTTAATCCCAGCACTTGGGAGATAGAAGTAGGAGAATCACTGTGAGTTCAAGGCCACCCTGAGACTACATAGTGAATCCTATGTCAACCTGGACTAGAGTGAGACCCTACCTCGAAGCACCAAAAAAAAAAACAAAAAACAAAAAACAATAAGATAGTGCAAATATATGGCATAAGTCCTTGGAAGATCAAAAACTCAAATTATGTGAGCATATAACTGAAGAGTAACTATCTTGTTCTTTTCCTTGATGTTACTGTATAAGGATACTCTGTCTTGTTAATATTTATGTATGTACGTAGGCAGTGTTAGGACAATTCTTCGAATATTCTATCACATTACCACATGTACTCCAGGAAAAAAAAAAATGTCATCTATTAGATGTAAAATCCAGAGAGGAATTAGAAAAATGCATTGATATTGGGCTGAAGATGCTATTTCAAGGGCATTAAGAGCTGTATTCTAGTCTTTCACTTTTCTAAAACCACTTTGAAGTGGAAATGATAAGAACCTTTAATGTCTTGTAAGATGTACAAAAATCAGAGCTTTACTTAGCAAGAGATAAAAATCTTTGTAAATATAGCTTAGATGAGCAAGTTTAACATTCATTGTCCTAACAGAATAATGACATGATAAAATAGCAAGGGGCTTAAAATGGAGATATGGAAGCTATACTTTATTTATGTGTTATTTCTGAAATATATGTTCAAAATATTTATTTAGTGAAGAGGGCTCTTACAGCAAACTTGTAGTCTAATTATTATACACATTTTTCTTAGGTCTAGACATGTCTTCACATAATTTTTCTTGATATTTTTCTTTTTATATCTGATATACAGATTACAACTATCTCCATGAAAATGAAGAGATTTCATATGAACTGTGAATGCAAAGGAAATAGAAATAAAGGGAACCATATACTTAAAATATGCTTGGGAAAATTGCAGACATAATAAATAGGGTTAAAGTAGGGCAAGTACAGTTCTTAACTTGTCCCAAACTTTGAACTCTCCAACACTTGATGTGTTTTTTTTTTTTTAAAGTTATTTTTCTCCCCCCAAAATTGGTTTTGTCAGGGGGATTTTCTAACAAACTGATACTTAATATATTTCTCTTACTTGTTATCTACAGGGAACACTTTCGTAAATGGAAATGGAATAGTCACTGTACATAAGTGAGGGAAATTGATAATTCAGCCCAAGACAGTTGAGACCAGCAGAGTGCTTCTGCTGAATAAAGAATCATTGATCTTCCTCTTTCTCAGAAATACACTACTCCATTTTCTCTGTCAAAACCTTGCTTCTTGATCATGTGATTGCACTCTATATGAAAACAAAAATCACACTGCAGTCTAAGTGCCTATAGTTGTTCCCTTTTTCAGACAAGTTTTGACAATCTAGTTTTCGCTTAGATTATGTAAATAAGTAAATGCATGATAAATACTCAAATAAATTAAATGTTTCAGAACATCTTCCAAAATAAATTAGTTCATCTGTGACGACTTTCACTCTGTGCGACAGCATGGCACTGACATTTCGCTGTTGCACACTAAAATAGAGATCACTCTCCAGTGGAGGCTGGGAGTCCTCTAACTGCCAGATTAGATTAAGACCTGCTGAGTCTTTCAAAGTTTCACTTTCTTTAGTACTGAAACTACTATCTGACTACTCTCCAACTATACTTGATTTATTCTCCAGAGATGCTACCTATTCTATTGAAAGGAATCATATTATCATTATTTTTTTTACATATGATGGTGGAAAGTATTATTTCCAACTATTCACATCCATAACAGTTCACATCCTATATCTGCATGTTGATTATTCTCAACACAAACAATTAGTGTTTCAGGAATTATGTTAAATCTTGGTTACATTACAGTTCTGGTGAGTATATTAGTTACCTTCACAATTCTGGGACAAAACCTAAAGCATTTGATGGGAGGTATGGATTTATTTTATCATATAGTCTGAAGGAGAAGCTTCATGATAATAGGGAAATTCAAGGCAAGAGCAGAGGCTGGACATCATAAGGAGCCATAGTAGGTGGAAAACAGCAGCAAGACAGTGAGTCTGCACTCAGGAAAGGGGGAATGATAACATTATAAAACCTGCCCCTAGCAACTCTCCCAGCGAGACTCTACCTCTCAAATTGCCTGCCATCAGCTGGAGACCAAACATAAAAATACATCAGTTTATGAGGACGTCTGATTCAAAGCACCACATTCCTCAGTGGCCCTCATAAACTCAGTATTATTTCAGAATGTAAAATATATTCTGTATTCATAGTTATTATCAATGCCAACACTATTTAAAAGATCAAAGCCTCATCTGAAACTCAAGATAATCTCTTAACTATAAGCCTGCAAATGTAAAACAAGTTAAATACACATAATGGCACAGAGTAAACATTCACACTGCAAAATATGGCATTGGCCATAGGAAAAAAGTGATTTAATCAATGCAAGATGTACAAAAAATGAGGGAAATATCAAAGCCTGTAACTCTGTGTCTAGCAAGGACCTGAATAAAGTCACTGGGGTTCCTATCAAGCTGGGCTACTTACAGACTGAAGAAAACTTCATCCAAAATCAGTAGCTCTCCTTAGCAAATATCTATATTTTTCTTATCTGCCAAACCATGATTTCTTCACTACAGCACATGGTTCACATGTACTATGGTCTTCATAACCTCTATTCAGGGTCTATGAACTTGATCCACATTAGCTAGGGGCAATATCCAAATAACCATATTGTCAATCCAAATACACGCTTTTTTCTTGCAGTTTTTGCATTTCTATACTAACAAGAGGGTTATGAAATTTGTTAATCCAGTGGTCAATAAAGCTGATTTTTAAAAGCAGGAAAACTTTCAGTATTCCTCCTCAGTCCCAGTACAGAACTGACACACTCTTTAAAGATGGTAATCTCCCAAACAATTGCACCTGAAACAAGCTTTCATCAAATCCTGCCCAAACTTCCATTTCATTTTATGTCATGTCTTTCTGCTCACACCAGTCAATTTGCTCTGAACCCTGCTCCATTTCTGAGGAGTTGGCAAGAATACAGCCAAAATCTCACAAAAACTACCTCTAGCCCAGTCCTAACAAAGTTACTTCTTCCTCTCATAAGGCAATACTACACAAAGAAAAACGTTCTTTTTGCATTTAGGTCTTTCAATTCTCAAAATAATTGTCCATCAAACTCTACTTTCAGCACTACAAAATATCTCTCAGCTTAGATATCAAAGCCTTGCCTTCCACATTCCTCTTTTAAATTGATTCCAATAGATCAAATGTCACAAGGTCAGGGTTCTAGCCTCAACAATCCCACTTTTGGTATCAGTTTTCTGTTATAGTTACCTTTGAATTACTGGGACAAAACACATGACCAAAAGTAGCTACTGGAAGGATATTATTTGCTGTATTTTACAGTCTTGAGGGGAAGCTTCTTGATAGCAAAGAAATCCATGGCATGAGCAGAGTCTGGACATCACAATCTGCCACAGCAGGTGGAAAATAGCAGCAAGAAAGCATGTCGAGTTCTGGCAAGGAGGAATTCCTTAAATTCCAAATCCTCCCTAAATCCTGCCAACAACTTAACTCCACTAGCAAGGTTCTATCTCTCAAACTGTTACCAACAGGGGAGAAAAGATTCAAAACACATGAACTTATTGGGACCATCTTATTCAAATCACCACAGTGAGTTAATGCATAAACTAATTTGAGAACCAGGAAAAAAAAAATGCAGTCTCTTCCAAGTACAAGATTGTAAGAAACTTGTTTTGTTGCTGTTTATTCTCAGCTAACAAGTTTATCCACATTTCTCTTCCTATCTACAAAATTTAAGGTATTCTGATTAACTTGCTGATAGCACAACAGTTCCAAGAGCAAATTGAGTCACTTTTCTTAGATGGCTCTGCAATGTTGTTTGTACTATGAGGTCAATAGTTTCTCAGAAACATGATTGTCAAAAAACAAAATCAGGGGCTGTAAAGGTTGCTCAATGGTAAAGAAGTTTGCCTGCAAAGCCTAATGACCTGAGTTTGAATCTCCGGGATCCAGGTGCAGATCGATACATAAGGTGGCACATATATCTGATGTCCATTTGCAGTGGCTAGAGGTCCTGGTGCACACATACTTTCTGTCTGTCTATCTTCTATCTCTCTATACTTGTAAATAAATAAATTAGATAAAAAATAAATAAAAGCAAGTTCTCATTAAAAATTCAAGGAATCCTAGATATTCTTAGAAAATATCATTGAAATACATTATTAATATCATTCTATTATTTCAGAGATTTGTATCTTCAGCAACAGTTCTTCTCTAACTATAATGTAAAATCTTTTTCATCTGGAGACACTATTACGTTTTCGCTATGATTCTGTAGCCCTGCACTGGAAGCTGTGAATACATATTTATAGCAAATTCTCAGGCCATGCTCCTATTATTTTCTTTGAGAACTTTATAAATGGGAATCTATATGCCTCTGATTTTTTTTCAAAACACACCAAGTGATATGGTGTTCTACTTGATAATAAATCATAATTAAATCATTATTTCCAGTTTAATTTTATTTTCTTTTTTCATAAATGTGTATTTAGCATACAAAGTATTGTGTGTGTGTGTGTGTGTGTGTGTGTGTGTGTGTGTGTGTGTGTGTTATATGCATGTATGTGTGTAGTTGTATGTACCCCTGGCTTATGTGTGGAGTCCAGAGGAAAATATCAGGTTTCCTTCAGCTTACAGCTCTTCTCCATGTGTCTCCTTAAGATGGAGTCTTTCACTGAACCTGTTTTTTCACCACACTGGCTAATCACTGAGTCACTGCTTCCCATAGTACTAGGCCTACAGGTGTTCATGTACATGTTCATCTATTTCTTTGGGTGATAGGAAATCAAACACAGGATCAATTGGGCTCTCTCATGGCCCCATGCTTAAGTGAAAAGCACACTTACCCACTGAGCCATCTTCTCATCTCCATCTTATAATTTTTATTAAAGGCTATAACTAATATGGTCTTTGACCTACAAGAAACACTATATACCAAATTAGATCTAATCTGAGAGTTCAGATGTTATAAGCAATTTTTTCTCTATTATCTATGCCTGTCAGTTGTTGGCTTGACATAAAGTGGATTATTATTATAAATTCATATGTCATTGAAAAGCTACAATGGAAAAGAATCTGTTTTAATTATATTCAAGTTTCATGGGAAAATATAAAGCAAATTTCTTTATGAGATATATATGAAAATCAGAATAGAGTAATGAACTAAAAAGGAAGTTTTGCTAGATGAATGCTACATGTACAACACTGAGCCCATAAGATAATAATGGGAGCGAAAACATTTAATTCTTAGTGATAGTATATGTTATAGTGCAGTGTGACATTCACTCATATTTTTGTGGTGACCCAGGTGTAAAATCTACTTCTTTTGCTGTCACTTATAGAAAAATATATACCATAAAATTATGCAGAATATTTGATAAAAATAATAAATGACTAAAGCAGTAATTTAGGTACTCAGTCTACTATGCTCTTTGCTATTATTTAGAGTGTACTTTTCTTGATTATAAAAAATACTATCAAACAGTATGCTATGAAATGCCACTAGCAACCTCATACTTCTCATATTTACTCATTACTTGATTGCCACATAGTGAATTGGTCTGTCATCTAGGTGTATAAATGTACTTTAAAATATTTGCACAATGATGAAGTTGTGTAATGGTGTGCTTCCCAGAACTGATCAGGTCATTATATTACAAAAAAAAAAAAAAAAAAAAAAAAACAACTTTCTTGTTCATCCCATAGTATATCTTTACTCAATGTTGTAGTTACCTTCTGATTGCTGGGACAAATAAATCACCTTTTCAAAAGTAACTGATGGCAAGAAAGTTTCATTTACTTATTTTAGCTTACAGTCCCAAGGAAAAGCTTTATAATGACAAGGGAAAGGATAATGTGTGCCAAGGCTTGACATCTCTCTGCCACAGTAGGTGGAAAAGAGGAGCAAGAGAGTAGTCCAAGTGCAAGTAAGGGGGAGATGGCTATAAAACCTCTAAGTCTGCCCCCAACAGTACACCTCCTCCAGCAAGTCTCCACCTCCCAAATTTCTACCAGCTGGGGATCAAATATCCAGAATATATGACTTTATTGGGGAAATAGGATTCAAGCTACCACATTCCAGCTCTGGCCTCCATAAACTCATGACCATCCATGAGGCAAAGTTCAATTAGTCAATTACAATTATAAAAACCTCAGTTTTTATCAATTCCAACACTGTTCAAATATCCTCATAGTGCAAGGTCTCTTTTTTTAATTATTATTTATTTATTTATTTGAGAGCGACAGACACAGAGAGAAAGACAGAGGGAGAGAGAGAGAATGGGCGCGCTGGAAAGCCTCTGCAAACGAACTCCAGACGCGTGCTCCCTCTTGTGCATCTGGCTAACGTGGGACCTGGGGAACCGAGCCTTGAACTGGGGTCCTTAGGCTTCACAGGCAAGCGCTTAACCGCTAAGCCATCTCTCCAGCCTCAAGGTCTCTTAACTATGAGCCTGTAAACCCCAAAACACATAATAGCACAGAGTAAACATTCCATACTGGAAATGATGACACTGCAAGGAAAGACAGAACCAATTAAAGATCTAAAGCATGCAGGGCAAGTATCAAGTCCTGTGTCTCCAATTTGAACAACCACATCCTGGATAAAACTTCATCCTGGGGCAGCAGCTTTACTTGCCATACACCCCTTATTATGACATCTCAAAAAAAACAAAACAAAACAAAACAAAAAACAACGCTCATTTACCTCTTCAATCCATGTTTTATCCATTCCATGATCCCCATGGCCTCTATTCATGGGGAATGACATTACTTCACATCACCTAGGTTCCATCTTCAAATAACATTATTGCTAATCCAATCACCTTTTCTTTCCCGCCTTTTTATACTCTCATAGTACCATGTAGGATACCAAATTTGCTAATAGAGGGAAGAAATAAATCCAACTTTGCTGAGAAGAAAAATATTTTCAGCATTTTTCCTGCTATCACAGTGCAAAACACCAGTCCCAATTCCAATGGTGGTCCTCTCTTAAACATTTGCACCTGAAACAGGCTGCAGCCTTCAGCCAGACTTTCAATTTTTCCTGTGCCATATTCTTCAGCTTACGCTCATCCATTCTTTAAACTCAACCCTGCACAAGCTCTCTACTTTGGCAAAATACAGAAAGACTCTCACACAAATTGCTTCTAGTCTTCACAGTACACCTTTTGTCATTCAATCATTCAACTCTCACAGGAATCCATCAAGTTGTACTAAAGCACTGCAAGGTTTCTTTTAGTCCAAGGTTTCAAATCCATCCAATTCCTCCCACAACACAGTTCCAAAAGGCCAAATACCTCACACTCAGGTTCGTAGCAGCAATAACCCTACTCATCTGGTACCAGCATTTCTGTTGCAGTTAACTTCTCATTTCTGGGACAAAGCACCAAACCAGAAACAGCTGATGGGAAGAAATTTTATCTTTATCATTATTATTATTATTTTATTGCAGCTTATAGTATAGAGCAGAAGTTTCATGATGGCAGGAAAAAGCATGGCATGGTCAGAAGCTAAGCATCGACTTTGCTACAGCAGGTATAAAACAAAAGCAGAAGAGTAAGCTAAGTTCTGGCAAGGGCCCAGCATGGCTCCACCTCCCAAATTTCTACCAGGTGAAGACCAAGCATTCAGAACACATGAGATATGGTATGTGGGTATTAGAGTTGTGAGCATAGATGACTTCCAGATCACATGAGTTTATACAAGATATGTGATTCAAACCACCATACTCAGTGTCCTTATTTTTTCAGATCTATATAAATTTAGATAAGCTAGAACCTACATATATAAATACCTGTGTTGGGAATAATGCCAAAAGGTTTGTGTGTGTGTGAGTGTGTGCTTGATTATCAAGCAATTCAGTAATTTAGGAATATAAAAAGAATGAAGCAAATCTTCAGAATAAGGTAAGATTTCCAATTTTTGACTTAAGAAACTGATGTTGGGAATTAATATTTGCCCTATCTTACTCTCCAGAATGAGGGACTATTGGAGCTCTGCAACCTGAATTTTAACAGCTCAAGGGAAATCACCTGATTTTCTCTGTCCTTGTGTTTACCCTACATGACAAGGAACATCTGTCTAATACTGAAGTTTCTTTACTTTGTTAGGAGTCAAAAAGGACTAAATAGACAATCTTGGTGGCATCTGCATGAATTTTCTTAGACTTCACTGAAGTCATGTTCTTAACATCTACTAGCTTCCTTTTATATAGTTTTTATAAACATTCTTGTTTAGAGAGCAAAATTACTTTTAAAATTGTAAGAACTCTAAATATGATCTTAATTATTTTTAAAAATAGACACAGGGAGACAATGAAACAAAGCAAAATATGACAAGAACTTTATTAATACTGAGAAATAATACTGCAAGATAGGAATCACACCTAGAATCTTGTTTCATCCTTGACAAACTATGCAAAACTTTTCCACTGGCCTTCCTGGTACTCACTTCTTATCATTACTAAGCTCTTAAATAATACTAAGTGATGCTGGGTCTTCTTAAGGATACTGTTTCTTAACTATGAGTATTCAAAGATGTGATGATTTATCTCTAATTCAATATAAATCATTTGGTATTGTGATAAATAAATAAATATTTTCCTTGTTACCTCTAACAGACTATTTCTTTTTTTTTTTTTAACTTAAACACTCCAGACTTTCAGCCTTGTCTTCAGACAATTTTTCCATTTTATTTATTTAGAGCAGGAACACATAGATATTTAAATTGTGCCCCAACAGTTCTTCAATGTATGACTTTGGAATTACATGTTTTTTTTTTTTTTTTTTGTTCATTTTTTATTTATTTATTTGAGAGCGACAGACACAGGGAGAAAGACAGATAGAGGGAGAGAGAGAGAATGGGCGCGCCAGGGCTTCCAGCCACTGCAAACGAACTCCAGACGCGTGCGCCCACTTGTGCATCTGGCTAACGTGGGACCTGGGGAACCGAGCCTTGAACCGGGGTCCTTAGGCTTCACAGGCAAGCACTTAACCGCTAAGCCATCTCTCCAGCCCGATGTTTTTGTTTTTTTTAATGCCTGTGATGTTTGAAAAATGTAGACCTTTTAATGAATATCAAGACATCTTGTTTCTATGCAGAAAACTTCAAAGAGCACATAATGTCAATCAAAGAAACAACAATTATTAATAATACATTATAAATATCAAATTTCAATGACCAAGCACAAATGTAAGTAATAGTTCTCACATCATTAGAAAACAAATAAATGTAAAAAGTAACAGAAATGTGTCTGGCACAGTTATAGGCCCCAGGCCACAGGAGGCTAAAGTAGGACTGAGCTGTCAGGCACAGTCAAGGGCCCAAGGCCACAGGAGGTTGCAGCAGGCCCAGAACCCAATAATCTTGCCTTGAGACCAACAGGAGTGGGGCTACTCACCCCCTTCACCTGGGGAACCTGGACGTCCAGCTGTAAACTGACCAGAGCTGAATGTCTGTTCAATATTTCCATACCCAGGACCGCTTGTGTCAAAACACCCACTCTTCTATGGTGTGAAGGGCTAATCACCCCATGCATAAATGTTTTCTCTCCCACTTCTTGTTCCCCAGTATTGATTGTTCCACAGGTATACAGGTATATCTCTACCAGGAAGAAGTGGCCTATAAACTCCATCCATGTTGATTAAGAGAGATTTTCATTCCCCTACTGATGGACTTCAGCATAATGCTGTTCCTGGGTGCTTCTGGTGCTGCAGGAGCTGCTCTTGTCCAAACCAACTGCCTTGCAGGGGACTTCCAAGACAAGCTTGAACAGGCTGTGATATCCACCACCAACAGCTTTGAATCTCTTCAGAGACAATTAAGCTCTCTCATGGGTGTAATGCTCCAAAACCATAGAACCTTAGTATTCCCCAATGAGGAGGGTCAATACAGAGGAGGGAGAAGGCTAACAATGATACCAACATGACTGCATTCCCACTGTGTACATAACTAATGATAATAATAATAATAATAATAACAATTTAAATACAATATATTTACCCAGATTCCTTCATTTATAGACCACTCAAACAAACCAGTGAATTACGTGATATTGTTGGAGGCCTTTAATCCCAGTACTTGGGAGGGTGAGGTAGGATAATTACTTTGACTTTAAGACCAGCCTGTAGCTACAGAATGAACGAATGAACTCCAGGTTATCCTGGGGTAGAGAGAGACCATACCTTAAAAAAAAAAAAAAAGGAAATCAAACAGACCATTATAAACCATATGTTATTTTTATTTTTAAATATATTTTATTTATTTATTTGAGAGAAAGAGACAGACAGAGAGAGAGAGAGAGAGTGAAAGAGAGAGAGAAAGAGAGAGGAAGAGAATGGCCATGCCAGGGCCTCTAGCAACTGCAAAGGAACTTCAGATGCACGTGCCCCCTTGTGCATCTGGTTTACATGGGTCATGGAGAATTGAACTGGGATCCTTTTGCTTTGTATTCAAATGCCTTAACCACTAAGCTATCTCTCCATCCCTCAAACCATATTTTAAATGACATGGTTTTAGCTGGTAAAACTCTAATCATCAAATTTTAAACTTCTGAATAGTGGTCCCTTCCAAGAGAAAGTATTGAAATTTGATAGGCCAGAATATTCAAAGAAATTTTATGTCTTTTTTTTCGATGTAGCATCTCACTCAATCTTAGGCTGACCTAGAATTCACTATGTAGTCTCAGTGTGGTCTCAAACTCATGGCATTCCTCCTTTCTCTGCCTTTGACAAGCTGGGATTATAGGAATGTGCAACCATACCCAGCTTTATTTTCCTGGATTTTTTGTTTTGCTTTGTTTTTGAGATTTGTGATTTGAAATTGCAGATATTGGTCTTAAAATAAATTTTATACAATGGTGTATTAAAATATTATGTTTGGGGCGGAAGAGATGGCTTAGCGGTTAAGCGCTTGCCTGTGAAGCCTAAGGACCCCGGTTCGAGGCTCAGTTCCCCAGTTCCCACGTTAGCCAGATGCACTAGGGGGCGCATGCGTCTGGAGTTCGTTTGCAGTGGCTGGAAGCCCTGGCGTGCCCATTCTCTCTCTCTCCCTCTATCTGTCTTTCTCTCTGTCACTCTCAAATAAATAAATAAAAATTAAAAAAAAATAAAATATTATGTTTTATTAAAAAAATATTATTCAGGAAGACAAAAACAGCTTGTAAAAATGACATCATGTACTCCATTTACAATACTTATAACCCTCATATAATCCTGATGAAATAATAGACAAATCTCAAATGGTGTGAATTCAATAAAATATCTGTCTAGTGTATCTCATCTCTGTGAATCTGTCAATGACATTTGGTTAGCTATCTTAAGAGAATCATGATCTGGTTTGGGTCTTAGAACAGAAAATTGCAGTAGGTGAAACAAAGCAAATCTGAGTTAAGTTTGAACTTTAGTCAATAATAGCATGTCAAAATTAGTTTACTCATTGTGTCCTATGTAGCATAAGAATAAAAGATGTTCATGTTTAGGAACCTATGAATGAGGTATGTGGAAATTGTCTATAATGGGCATAATTCTATAATTTCAATTTTTATTACATGATCATGAACAGTAATTAATGAGACATATCCATTATGTATACATATATAAATGTATATCTATGTATGCATCCATAGCAAGTATATAATAATTCACATATTTCTTTATATAATATGTAGCATGTATAACACATATAAATTAGGTGTGTGTTTAATATAAATATATACTGAATATATCATATATAACAGGTTAGTATGAATATAAAGAACAGTGAAACACAAAGAGCAATAAACATAAGCAGGTACTTAATATCTTTTATTTATTTGAGAGAGAGAGAAGCATCAGGGGTGCTAATAATTTACAGACACAGCCAATACTTTGTGCATCTGGCTCTTAGATGGGTACTGGAAAATCAAATCCATGCTGTTAGATTTTGCAAGGAAGAAACGTTAACTGATGAGTCATCTCCTGAGCCTTTCAATATAGTTCATAATTAGCTAAAATGGACTTCTGGACAAGATGGCGGCCTCCTAACCATGCTTCATCTCAGGAAATATCTGTGGGGCTCTAGTTTGGGTAGGTCTTAGCAGACATCTAGAGGGTGGCCATACAGGGGCACATCTGGGAATCTGCTGAGTCCCACACTTGCTGGTACCCCATTAGACTCTAGGGTCCCCTCACCATGTGCTTCACATCTAACTCGCCAACCAGTTTGGCCACAGGCCCCTGTGTCTCCCTGTCTTCTCCAGATTGCTGCTTCTGTCCAAGGTCTACACACTCCCCTTCTCCTACCCAGTTACTCACACACTGCACCCCACTGGTTCTTCTGTTGGGGGTCCACATGCACTTAGGTATCTCCCGGAGGCCTCCCACTGCATCCATTCCACTTGTGCTCAGTTATCTGCTGTGCTCCTACAGGATATACTGAGCTCAGTCAGCTTACCCCCCTTTTGTGCTCCCCTATCTCCTCTCTGCCACCATTCTTCCACAGACAGGCTCCCTTGCTGCCCGTGCTTGCTCCCCTGTCTCCCCTCTTTGGTGGACAACCTTACAGGCTGCTTTCTCCTGCTCACAGTCCCTATACACCCTTTGCTGCCTACAAGTCTCCCTGTGTATGCCCCTTGGACTGTGTCCTTATCTCCCCCACACCAGCCAACTCCAAGGTCTGGCGGGACTGTAGAATCCAGTGACCCTCACCCTCTCTCCAATGCCCTCTTCCACTCCTAGTGACTACTTCAGGAATCCCTTCAGCCCCAGAAGGGGAACACAGAAATATCAGGCAATCATCTGCCAGGGGAAACAATATATCAACCATAACCTGTCCATCTGGGTAAGGTAGGGGAGCAAGGGCAAGTGCTACAGCCCTGAAGCCACAGGGAAGATACAGTTCAGACAAGGTCAAAGGGATCCCAGACTTTCAGTCTCACTTTTGATATTAAGTGCCAGCCCAGTGCTGCTGGTGTACTTATGCCCTACACAGCCTGAACATACCAAAATACAAAGCCATCACAAGTCTATTCTATTCAGAAACAAAACCTTTACTCCCTGATGACACTACAAGGTTAAACTCTTGCTTCCTAAGTTAAGTAAGACTCCCACACTGAGATTGGTAGAACAGAACACAAAAGAATCAAGACAAAGCAACAAAGAGGTAGAGACTCCAACAAGGCTGCCTAGCCCACAATGAAAGTCTCCAATGGAAATATAAAGGAGGCAATAGGAATAGAACCCCAAAATGAAAGCACAAACTATGTGACTCCAACCAAGCAAATTGAAGAACAGGCAAGCAAATCAACAACAACAACAAAAAAAACAACAACAAAAAAAACAACTCCAAAATCTCATAAATGAAACCCACACAGCTGTCTTCAATAGGCTTACCATAGTAGACCAAAACCAAAAAGAACTCAAAAGAGAGGTAAATGAACTGAAGTTAGGCCAAAAACAGAGGATCTCAATGACCAGCTCTTTAAGCTTAATGAAGATATAAGTAAATGAATGAATGAATTCCAAGAAGCATTAAGCAAATCAAGGCACAGGTAAAACCAGAGGAAGTGGGGACATGAATAGGAGTGTTGTCTACATGGTGAACCTGAAAAGTAGCTCCAGGAAGAAGACAGATGCTGATGATACTCAACACATACCAAAGCAGAAATGCAGATGCTCCTAAGAGCTCACCACTCAAGTAGACTTAAAACACACCCACCAAGGTTCAGGGAACTTTTTGGAAGAGGAGGTGGAAAGAGTATAAGAGTCACAGGTTGGCATATCATGCCCAGAGGCACTGCTTCCCAACAACAACTGCTCCCACAAGACATGACTCACAACACCATTGTGAATAGCAGTAACCCCACTGAGGAGGGCCCACTGCAGAGTGGGGGCAAGAATGAGGGAAAAGATGGTTCCAACATATGACATGTCTATACAAAATACATTCCTAATAATAAAAAAGAAAGAAAATCAAAACATGATGTGAAATTGTAACTTGGCAAAAGAATGGAAAGTATAAAGAAAAGGCGACAGAAGATACAAACCAAACTGAACTAATGAGAAGAACAGAATTAATCAGATGGAAGAAAGAACTTCAGAGCTGGAAGACAAGATACAAGAAACAGTTCCAGAGTCAAAAAAAAAAAATGCTTTTGATGATTAAAAATAGCCTAACATTTGGATCATGGGTATACCAGAATGGGAAGAAGTTTAGACCAAAGGCAAAAATATTATTGAAGAACATTTGCACACCTGCTCAAAGGAGAGTCCCATCATGATACAAGGAGCTAAAAGAACTCCAAGAAGACAGAAGACTGGACCAAAGAAGAAACTCTCCAAGACACATAATCATTAAAAACAAACAATGAAAGCAAAAAACACAAAATCAACAGGGTGGATCAAAAAAATGGACCCTTTGTCTTCAAGAAACCCATCTCACCACAAAAGACAGACACCACATAAGGGTGAAAGGATGGAGAATGACATTTCAAGTAAATGGAAATAAAAAACAAGTGGGTGTTGTTATACTAATATCTTATAAAATAGTCCCCAAGCCAACAGTAATCAAAAAGGACAAAGAAGGCCACTTCTTACTCATCTAAGGAATAACACAACAAGAATACATAACAATCATAAATTTATATGCACCAAACACAGGTGCATCACAGTTTATAAAACTTACCAAGACTTATGTGACACAATAAAGACAGTCCTAAGGGGAAAATTCATGGCACTTAATGCCCTCATAAGAAAGACAGAGAAATCCCAAATTAATTACTTAAACATCTACATAAAGACCTTGGAAAAATAAGAAGATTCCAACACTAAGAACTCTAAACAGAAATAAATAATCAAGATCAGAGCAGACATTAATCAGCTGGAAACTAAGAAAACAACCAAGAAAATAAATGAAACAAAGACTTGGTTCTTTGAAAAAAAAAAAAAAAAAGATGTATCAACCCCTGGTCAATTTGATCAAATAACTTTAAATAATGTCTTTTTGATTTATGATTCTAACTTCTTCTCTTGATTTCTGCCCAACCAGGAAATTGTCTCAGAATGGGAGATAGTTAATCAAAAATTGGTGGGGTATGTGAAGGGAGAAAGAAAGCAGACAGATGTCCATGGGATTTTGGAATATTAGAGTTTCAGTATCATCTGACTTGGAATATGTAGTGTTTCCCCATGTCAGTTAGATATATGTTTGTCCCAGAGACGGAGAATACTCAGAAGAAGAAAGTTCATAATAACCCAGGAGTGTTTACCTCTCCATGTTGGTTGGTAGTGGAGGGAAGAGATTTTTGTGATACACAATGACATATTTATTACAGCACATACCATATGGCCTTATGATGCTCAGATTCGGGTAATATGACATTCCAGGCTTCATTCAAAATCATATGGTAGAGCTGGTATGACTCTTCAGAGTTGTCTCAAACTGAAGTAAAGCTGTGAGAAGAAGACAAATTCCTACATTAACAATGCAATTGAATGTTAGCTATTTCCACCTAAAAAGCTTCACAGTAGTAGAAAAGTTTACTGGCAGAAAGCTTTTCCCAAGAAGGCATTCTTTGTGTGAGAAGTCAGCCAGCAATCTTCCTAGCAGCAGGAGGAATGAGCTGTTGTGCTGTGGAATGGAACCAGGACAGGCACTACAGAATCCGTTGTCCAGAGCACGAGCTCATTGCTTAAGTGAGCTCTACATGAGAAATAGGAGAGGAGAGATCAAATATGGATGATTCTTTCATTAATTGTTATATCTAATCAATAAACATTTTGGCAATTAATTAATAGAAATAATGGATTTATAATTTTTCTTTTAGCTTTAGAAACAGGTGAGTTGAATAAGTAAAAATGAGATTCATATGTTTCAGAAAAGAGGAAATTGTCTATTTTGAGAGGAGTATGTTTCTAATTAAGTCATGAGTAATGCTCCAAAGAGTCACTCATTCAATTAAATGAATCAAAGAATTGGTTTGTGGTTTGCTTGAGTAGTTAATTGCACAGAATAACCTATTCCATGTTAAAAAAAAATGCAGATCTTTGTTATTTTTTTCTTCAAACATTTTGGTACTCTTCACAACAAATGTAGAACAAAATAAAGAGACTAACAAAATATAAGAATGTCCAACTTCCCGGGCGTGATGGGGCACACCTTTAATCCCAGCACTCAGGAGGCAGAGTTAGGAGGATCGCCATGAGTTCAAGGCCACCCTGAGATTACCTAGTGAATTCCAGGTTAGCCTGGGCTAGAGTGAGACCCTACTTTGAATCCTTCCCCCAAGAAAAAGAGAATGTCCAACAATGACAGCTGAAGTACTGACAAAATTGAGCTTCATCTTAGCTTACTTTAAATGGTGAGAATACCTGATCATAGTCGGGGTGGGTCCTGTAAAATATATTATTGGAAACTGAATATAAATAAAATCACTGCCTTACTTGCATGAGGAAAATGACCTGACTTTGTTTTGTAAAATGTTGGATGAAATTGTAAAAGAAGTAGAATAAGAAATGAGTAAATTTATTGGCAATATGCTTGAATATGCCCATATGAGCTAAAAGATAAACAGAACTTGGACATTACAAAGTGCTTGCAAGGATTATAACTTTTATTATTGCATATTCTTCATTTTTATAGTTCAAGGTACAATAACTTCTCTCATAAAAGAGTATAATTTAGGGTAATATTAACCTGAATTATATTAGCAAATGCAAATATAATTGCACTGTAATCTTCACTATCTAGTTGAATTCTTCCCTGTAAAGATATTATAGACTTAAATTTTAGGTTCCAATCTCTTATTTAATTGTCAAGGAAGTAGATTTAGCAACTGAATTTAAAAGTAAAAGCAAGCTGAATAAATTTTAATGTCAACTTCCTCATGATTGTTGCTTATACTTCACCTATATGATAGCACTCAGTATATCCAAATTCTAATAAGGTCTGTTGTTATGGTTAGTTTATCATAGGCTCATGTATTGAGAGAATTACTTTGAGCATATAGTGTTGTGAGTTATGTTGTAACCTGTAGGATTTGTAATAAAGCAAGTCATTAGGGCCATTAACTTAGGGGACATTGGTAACCAACCTTTCTAATTTTCTCTCTCTGTCTCTCTCTCTCTCCTTTCTGATCACAATGAGCTAAGCAACCTCCTTCATCACATACTCTTACCACTATCATGACCACATGCCTAACAACAACAGGGATAATCATGGACTAAAATGTCAATAACTGTGAGTCAAAATAAATTTAAATTGTGTGTGTGTGTGTGTGTGTGTGTGTGTGTGTGTGTGTGTACATGCATGAGCATGGGGAAGCCAGAGGTTGATGCTGGGTATTTTCTTTGAGTGCTCTTCACTTTATGCACTGAAGTAGGGTCTCTCCCTTGAACTTAAGCTCTAAGTGAATGTGGGAGCCTGTCTACAATGCCTATACTCAGGAGACACAGACAGATGATCCCAAGGCATAAAGACTAACAAGACTAGTCAAATCAGCAAGCCCTGGTTATGTAAACTACCCCAGCCACTATGGAAATCAGTATGGTGGCTGGAAAAAAAACAAACAAACATAAAAGTAGAGCTAAATATAACCAGATATAACAATATAACCAGTCCTAAGTATTTATCCAAAGAATCCTAAATTAGCATAACATGGAGATGCTTGCTTATCAATGATTACTGAAGCAATACTCACAATAAATAAATTATGGAACTGACTTAAGGGTCCAGCAACAGTGAAATGGATAAAGAAAATATACTGTATAAGCATGAGATTGTTTTCATCTGTATAGAATAAAAACTTATGTCATTAACAGGAAAAAGGACTTAACGAGAGATGTTTATATGAAATAAATTTATTCAGTACCATAATTGTAAATAATCTGTGTATTATGTCATTTGTGATTCATAGAGTTTTTATTTAGTTATATAAAATCTTATATCTATGTATGAAGTAAAAGTAGAAGTGAAGCTCTCTAGAACTATAAAAGTTGTAAGTGGGAAGTATGTGTTGAAAAAAACTAACTCACAAAGTACAAACTGTCCTTAGCTTCAGACACTTATCTGTATGAAGTTTCCCATGAAATCATTCAAGATTTTGCCCCCTCTGACATCTACTGCAACTTCATTCATTTTGGAAATGGCAAGTGAAGACACTTCTAATAACAAACCTTCTGAAGCTTATGCTTTAGCTAAAATATATACAAAGCTATAAGTCCCACCTAAAATAATATATTTTTGAAGAAGTACATAATGCAATAAAATAACAGAATTGGAAAATTTAACCAAATCATTTAAAGTGTTAGAAGAATATGGGCTCATGGTCAAATTGTGAACCAAAGGCCATATGCTATGATGGAAGGAACATGATCTGACAAGGCTACAGAACAAGATGGTTGTGCATTATTATATGCTTAGAAAATATAAGTAGTACAATGTGAGAAAATAGCTTAAAAAGGTATTATGTTATACTAGGGTGAGGATGTGAGGAAAAGTATGCATAATCTAATAAGATTGCATGTGAAATTTTAGGGATGTATTAGGTCAGGAATGGTGAGAAACAGTGACATATTTTCCAAGAACAATAAGAGGAGTCAATTACTCTGCCTGGAAGTGAAGAAATTAAAATAACCAGAAATGGTGGAGTAGCTTACTGAAGGTCATCAAAAATAAATATACATCGTTTCAGAGAATACAATGGGAATTATGAAGAATAGAAGGTTTCAATAAATATTTAAGATACAAATAACATTTTGATACTTATAATAATAAAATAATAAAACTATAAAACTCAAGAATGGCTTCTGTATCTTTGAGGGATAGCAATTAATCAATAAATAAGAAAAAAGACATTTTTAAATTTTTTTGTTGATTTTTATTTATGTATTTGAGAGCAACAGAGAGAGAAAGAGGGGGAAAGAAAGAGAGAGAGAATGGGCATGCCAGGGCTTCCAGCCACTGCAAATGAACTCCAGATGTGTGCCCCTCCTTGTGCATCTGGTTAATGTGGGTCCTGGAAAACTGAGCCTGGAATCAGGGTCCTTAGGCCTCACAGGCAAGTGTTTTACTGCTAAGCCATCTCTTCAGCCTGACAATTTTTTCAATGACTACATTTGTGAAGAAAGCTAATAAGTTTTATATTTACTCAGGTGATCACCTTTTACATTAAATGATATGGAAGTCACTTTTTACTGTTGTTTTCTGAAGAGAAGAAACTAGAAGACAAAATAGGTTGTAAGTAACTGACTTTATTTCCATCTACACAAATGTTCTACTATTAATATGTCTGGTATTATTGGAGAGAAAGTAGATATATCTATTAATATTCTAAATAGATGATATTCATGTGTTAGGTATTCTATATATCATATCTTAATGCCATTGTTACTTGATGTTAAAATCTAAATATCAGAGAAATTAATTATATTAGCATTTGCTTTTTTGCATAATTTATGACATGGTTTGAATGTCTATCCAATCTCACACTGCAATGTGATTCTCCAAGTAGCAGTTTTAAGGCTTGGTGTGGTCCTTTTAAGGCTAACTTTTTCCTTTATAGAAAGGCAATTTTGGACCTCTTGTTCTTTCCCCTTTATCTTCAAATTTTCTTTATTCAAGTGCATATTCAAAGTACAATTAAAATTATCAAACCTACCACCAGGATGATACTGAACTTCCAGTTCCCAGAACAATAGTCAATAAATTTCTGCTCATTAAATAAAACAGACCAAATCAGTCTTTTCTGTCTGTGTTTTTTATTATTATTGTAGCACTAATAGTCTAAGATAACTGATAATTAAAGAGTAATTCTGAGACAGTGTGCACAGCATGGACTAAGTAATCCAGATCTCTCTGTTCTGCAGCTCCTCCCAGTTATCTGGTCCCAGTAGGTCCCCCTGCAGATGGATTGAGGGTGCTTGGACCCTGTGAACTTGCTGTAGAAGCAGAACCCTTGCTCTATCTTCCTGATTGGCATGACCTTGTGTCCCCAATTCCTGGGTACTCTGAGCCAGAGAGTTCTCTCGGCTTGGAGTGAGTAGAGAAGAGCTCCTTGTTGGTCCCCCACCTCCCAGTTCCCTGGTTCTGGTATCCCTGTTGCAGCCTTGGGGAGGCCTGATCCCTGAGGGTGGACTGTGGAAGTAGGCCTGCTACTTTGGAATTCTGATTGGCCCCTATTCCCTTGAGTCAGAGGGTTCACCGGCATCTGGAAGTGCTGGCCTCTTCCCCTGACTATCCAGCTTCCTGGCTCCTGGCTCCTCTACCCATGGCCCATGGGTGATGAAGAGTTATGTGCAAGTGGAGTAGTAGGGCAGAGCTCCCAGCTCCTGAGGCACCTTTGGTGTACCTGCAATCTCCACAATCTGGTCATCTGTGGATATAAACCCATCATACACCAGTACATCAATGTGGTTCATATTTAAAACAGAACATGCTCTGAAAATCCTACATGGACAAAAGAGTTGTTTCCTCCTAAATAGAATAATTTGTTTTCCCAAGATAGGGAGACCACAATACAAAAAAATCCAAGGAGACTCATAAAACTGAGAGATCTCCACCAAGGATGCCTAGTCCCACATGGAAGCTTCCAAGAAATGACACAATTTAGAAATTACATCCCAAAATGAAAACACAATTGATGAGACCCTGATCAAAAGAATGGCTGAACTTGAAGCAAACCATCAAGAAACCAACAATCATACCAATGAAGTCCAACAGAATGTGAGCCAACAAATCAAAGACCTCAGTAAATAATTAAGTTTAATGAAGATTTGACCAAATGTAAGCATGAATTCCAAGAAGCATTAAGAAAATCAGAATTCAAACTGAGATTATACCTCAAAAAAGAGATGGACACAATGCAAAATAACACAACACATACAAAAAATAATCACATAGAAGTTGTGAAAACCTCTCTAGAACCCCTCACTAACAGATTACTAATGTTGAAGACAGAACCTCTGACCTGGAAGACAAGACAGAAGGAATTTATTGGGAGGCCAAAAACTTTTCTAAGTTCTAAAAGTCAAGTGAAGAGAATATGAGGTAACTATGTGATACCCTAAAATGACCAAACATCTGGATCATGGGTATACCAGAGGGAGAGGCATCCAGGCCAGAGGCATAGAAAACATATTCAACAAAATTATTGAAGAAAATGTTCCCAGTCTCTCAAAAGAGAGACCCATCCAGATACAAGAAGCACCCGAAACACCAAACAGACAGTGCCAAAAAGGAAACACTCCAATGGACATCATTGTTAAAACTCTTAACAATGAAAAAAGTGAGTGTTAAAAGGAGCAAGAGAGAACAGCTTACTATAAGCAAAGTTATTCCTATCAGAATTACCTCAAATTTCTCAATGGAAACCTAAAAGCCAGGAAACCCAGAATGGAACACTTCAAAATCTAAAAATCTACTCATGCTACTCTTCCCAGCAAAGTTATCCCTCAAAATAGATAGTGGAAGGAAAAACTTTCCATGAAGAAGTCAACTCTATAATTATACTAACACAAAGCCAATCCTACAGAGAATACTTCAAGAAACACTCCACACAAAAGAGTCAAAGGGCCAACTCAAGAGACAACAAAAAGATCATCACAACAATAGAGCAGGCTCAAAAAAGTACAAAACACAAGAAAGCAGCAAACCTCATAAAACACCTCACCATGGCAGGGATTAATTCAAACCTCACAGCAATCACTTTAAATATTAATGTTCTTAACTCACCAACCAACAGATACAATTTATCAGGGTGGATCAAAAAATGGATCCTTCTATCTACTATCTTCAAGAAACCCACCTCAACACTAAGGATAGATACCTGCTCAAGGTGAAAGAATGGAAAATGATATTCTAAGAAAATGGAAATTAAAAACTATTAATATAATATAAAATAGACTTCAAACAAAAAGAAATTAAAAAATAACAAAGGAGGTTACTTCTTACTCATTAAGGTAACAATCCAACATGAGAACATCAAAATCATAAATATTTGTGCCAAACACAGCTGCACCACATTTTACAGAACAAAACCAACTTGGAAACAACACAGAAATGAATGTCAACACCACCACAGTTACAGATGTCAATATTCCACTATCATCAACAGACAGATCATCCAAGCATAAAATCAATAGTGAAATAATAGAGCTCAACAACATATAGATCAACTAGACCTAATGGACATCTATGGACTGTTTCACACCAATTCTACAGAATACATATTTTTTTAAGTGGCCCACAGAACCTTCTCCAGAATAGACCATGCATTAGTCCATGAAGTGGGCCTTCATAAATTCAGGAAAATTGAAGTAACTTCCTGCATCATATCAGATCACAATGCATTAAAGATAGAAATTAACAACAAGAGACACATCAAGAACTCCACCAGCTACTAGAGACTAAACATCACTTTTAAACAACAAAAGGGTTGTGGAAGAAATTACAAAATTCCTAGAATCAAATGATAATGAAAACAAAACCCACCAAATAATAAATAAATAAATAAAGGTAGTCCTAAGGGGAAATTTCATACTGCTAAATACCTTAATAACAAAGACAGAGAGATCACAAATTGATAAACTAAGTGTCCATCTAAAGGCATTAGGAAAACAATAAAAATCCAACCCTAAGTGCTCTAGTCAGAAAGAAATAATCAAGATCAGAGCAGAAATTAATAATTTGGAAACAGAAAACAATTTTAAAAATTATGAAGTGAAGAGCTGGTTCTTTGAAAAAAATAAACCAGTTGATAAACCCCTGGCCAATTTGCTAAATAAAATCCAAGAGGAGTCTCAAATTAACAAAATCAGGAGAGGTCACAACAGACACCAATAAAATGTAAATAATTATCAGGGCATACTTCCAAAACCTCTACTCCACAAAATTAGATAATCTGGAATAAATGTATGAATTCATAGTCACATACCACCTACAAAACTAAATTCAGAGTAGATTAATCTCCTAAAAAAAAAAAAAAAAACTATCACATCCATGTCAATTGAAAAGGTAATCAAAAATTTCCCCCCCCAAAAAAGTCCAGGACTGGGTGGTTGCTCAGCCAAATTCTATCAAACCTTCATTGAATAACTGAAAGCAATTTTTATCAAACTCTTTTGTATCATTGGATTTTCCTCATCATCGGATGAATGAATAAACAATGATGTGGTATATTTACACAATGGAATTCTTAGAAGTAAGAAATACTGATACAATGAAATTTATAGAAAAATGGACAGACTTAGAAAAGATCATACTCAGCAAACTCACACAATCACAGAAATCCATATGTTACATGATGTCTCTTATCTGCAGTTCTGAACCTGGACATGCTCTAGCTGCTGTCATAACTGATAGGCAACTCAAGGCCCAGTCAATAGGGATGGGAGGGTTCCAGGGCAGGGGAAATGGAGAGCCGAGGACAACACAAAATTAAATCCAAAGTGAGCTGATACTATAGAAACCTTTATCCTTGGAGACGGCCTAAAAGATATAGCCCTCAAAAGGTGTACGGTAGGAACACCAAAAAATTAGGGTCCTGGTGAATGTGGGATAAAGCTTAAGCTTAAAAGAAAACAATTATTTTTCTATCTCTGACCTGTAACTCCCAGTAACAAAGATCAGAAGCAAACACCCTGACATTATATACACGCCAGTGCAATAGGGGAAGGGTAACCAATAGCTTTCTAATTTGGTAAGAGATTTGTTCATTGTAAAGGAACCCATATCTGGAATTGGGAACCAGATCAAAATCCTGTAGAGACAAAAATTATGTTTTCCAGTGTCAAGCTCTCACCAGTCTTTAGCTAAATTCTCCCTAAATTAATAATGCATATCCCACTTAAACTATGTTGACTTCACTCTTCATTGGAGAATTTGTTCTTCTTTTTCAGAAGGTTGTGAGACTGGAGACAATAAACTAACCTTGCACTTCAGCCAAGCCACAGCCAAGTCCACAGAGAAATTGGGGAGCAAGAGTGTTGCTTCCATGCTGTACCTGATAATTAGCACCTGGTTGAAGGAGACAGACTGTGAGGTTATTCAACACCTACCACAGAGCTGAGGAAGTTCCTAAGAGCTCATCATGGAAGTAGACTTAAAACTCAAATACCAGAGCTCAGGGAATTTTGCGGAAGAGGGGGAAGAAAGATTGTAAGTGCCACAGATTGAGACATCATGCCCAGAGGAATTCCATCCCCCACCCAAAAAAAAACCACAACTGACTACTGCTCCCACAATGCATCAATCACAACTCCATGGGGTGTACATGCAACCTCACTGAGGAGGCACCTCAATGGAATGGAGACAAGAATGAGAGAATAGAGTATAGCAACATGTAATGTATCCATACAAAACATGTTAATAATAATAAACATTTAAGAAGAATAATTTATAGGTTGATTCATATTATTTAATTTCACTTAAATGTCCTTCAGTCTTCTTTGTTGAGAAAATTCATATTACTAACCTAGTCAAAATTGATTGTGTGTGTGTATGTGTGTGTGTGTGTGAGTGTGCATGTAGGCACATGCTATCATGCATGTGTGATGGTCAGATGTGTTGGGGTGTTGGGGTAAGCTTTCTTCATTGTTTGAGACAGAGTCTTTTGTTGGCTTGTAGCTATAAACATCAGATTAGTGGGCCCAATCTTTGGCAATCTCCTTCCTGACTCTTTTCTATTGCTGTATGCACATTTAGATTACTGGATTCCAGTGGTGCTGGTCAAACTTATACAGCAAGCACTTTGGTTTGTTTGTTTGTTTATTTTATTTTTTTGAGGTAGGGTCTCACTCTAGCCCAAGCTGACCTTGAATTCACTATGTACTCTCAGGGTGGCCTCAAACTCAAAGCAATCCTCCTACTTCAGCCTCCCAAGTACTGGGATTAAAGGTATGAGCCACCACACCTGGCTATGGCAAGCACTTTTAATCCTGAAGCCACCTCCTCCAAACAGAAGTGAATAGTTTATTGTGTAATAAACTCACACATCTTTCCCTTTCAATGAAAAAGCATATATATGCATAAACATATATAACTGCCTACATAAATATATATGCATACATATAGTGTGTGATAAATTTGAATTTGTAGTATCTAACTTGAGCTCCAGTCTTCAATATTATCCTATATATTACTAAAAATTAAAATTTATCCCACTTATACAGAGATGACAGATACAAAATACTCCATGCTCACATGATGACTTATAGTATTCATCTTTTCAAATAAGATAACTAGATAAAAGACACCCTCTAAGCAGGTACAAGTAAAAATGTCAAAAGCAGAGTTTCAGGGGATTTAAATCTCAGGCATTCTTAGATTCCTGGGCTTGACTTGAGTAGGGATTATGGCTTTATCACTGACATGTCTGTGATGATGTGTAAAACATGACAAATAGAAGTACTATATCATTTCTGATGGTCAACACAGGAGCACCCTTTTCTTAGATTCACAACTCTATGCAGTCCCACTTGACACATGTTGCTTAAGTTTAGACACTATCTCTGTGTAATAACTTTGATTCTGAAAGAACATGGATTAAATTGATGTAGCCATCTAAAGCTTCTTCTTTGTACTTACTTGCAGAGCAGCACTATTTGCAGAATAAGGAAATGTTTTACACCCCAGCCTTAATTTAGAAATACCAAAGTGACACTATTGTTAAATTCTCAGTATTATTTTAATTGGAGATATAAACATATATATATTGTTTTTATTTTTATTTTTTTTTTTTTGAGGTCGGATCTCAGTCTAGTTCAGGCTAACCTGTAACTCACTATGTAGTCTCAGGGTGACCTTAAACTCATGGTGATCTACCTTTACCACCTGAGTGCTGGGATTAAAGGCATGAGCCACCACTCCTGGTTTACATTATAATTCTTGCAACAAAGAACTATTCTGCAGGCAAGATTTATCTTTCTGTTCCAGTTTTTCAAAAAATGACTATTCACTTTGCATTTGGGTTATTGCATGTGTTTTGAGAAGATATATTCATGTAATCTTTAGGAAAAACAGTACTAACAAAAACCTTAAAATGTAATAACAGTCTTGTAATTTATCTTTATGTAATTTTTATCTCAAAAATTTATCATTGAGTACTACAACAGATCTTTTAAATTCTATCCTTTATTTTCTAAATGGTATTATTAACTTCTTTCTTGAATATCTACAGAAAATGTTATTTATTGTATTATGTGACTGCCTGTCCCACAGTAATCAGTAGGTTAGTGTTGATTCCCAAAGGAGTCTTCAAAACTACTAATTTATAACTGGATGTCCTAAATTGTACTTGGAATTTTATATTGCTGAATTTTGATGTCCCTATTTGTATACAGAGACGTCTATCATGAAAATTATAAATTAGCTTACAGGATAGAAGTAAGGAATCTTTCCTCTGATAGGTACTGTCTCCATCCTTGTTTATGGATAATTTCAGTAGGCTTTTGCATTTCACAGTTTTTATATTACCTATTACCCAATAACTAGAAGACACTGAGACAAAAATCAATTTGTTTTTTGATGAGATGTAAGATACTTTTGAAAGCCTAAACTTGAACATTTTTGCTGTGTGTGTGTGTGTGTGTGTGTGTGTATTCATATTCATGCTGTTCATAAATATGATTATTTTCCAAAGAAAAATTCAGATTTGTAAAGAGCAAAACATAGCAATTGGCTGTTCTCATAGAAATAAAATCATGAACAAAAGGTTATAATAGAATATTATTTTTCAATTTATAGTCACTATGCAAATCAATATTTTACTCTGCTTTATGTGGTGTTCTTGCCTAACAAATGGTTAGTGTTGGATTTTTTTCATAATTTTCTATAGCAAACCAATTTAAGAAACTGAAATCAGATATCCTGAAAATGCTGTTGTTTTCTAATTCTCTGTTCTCAAGAAACTATCTCAGTCAAGTGGAATTCAAAATAAGACTAAATGAGGAAGAAAAACAAGATGTAAATTAAGGTGGACATAGTTCCCCTGAGAATAAACAAACACATTGGAGAACTATGGTTTATAATAAACACAGTAATGATGAATTATATAGTTGACTATTATAAGAAGAATCAATCTTTTTATTGTTATTGTTGTTTTATAAAGGTGGGATCTCACTCTAGCCCAGACTGACAGGAAATTCACTATATAGTCTCTGGCTGGCCTCAATCAAGGCACAGAGAGCATCCTACCTCAGCCTCCCAAGTGCTGGTTTTAAGGGCATGCACCACCACTGGACTATGAAGAATAAATCTTACATATAATCATTAGCAAAAAAGATGTGCAATTGATAATGTATTTGTTAACTATCCCCATCTACTCATTTCACAGTGTGTAAAATTGTTAATGCCTTGTGTTGCATGGAAAATATACAGCTTTATTTTGCAATCACATTTCAATGAAACTAGGAACAATTAAAACACAGACAGTGCACTAAGATAAAATAAAAGTTAAAACAATTGCCTAATTGAAATTAATTCAATTTGAAATAGATTTCATATATTGTTTAGCTGAGTTTAAGCATCCCTTAAAGTTGCTAAAAGTTTTAAAATAAGAAACCAAACTATCATAGCCCACAATGCAATTTAAAAATTTATTTTGTTCTTATTTTTTATGACCAAACCTATTTATAGTTATCTAAGAGGATATTTTAAAATTTAAAGTCTTGATTCACCAATGTAAAATGTACACTATTTTAGCTTCAAAATTGCAATGGAAATAACTTATTGTATAATTTAATAATTAAAGCCCATACTTTCCTTGTAATCTCTTTTATTTTGTAGTCACACACATATTTTAACATGTTATTTAGAAACATAAGGTGCCTGTAGCAACCTATGGGAATCTATTATGAGAAGCAACATAGCATCATGGATTGTAATGCTGCTTGCTTCAAATCATGTCACTAGTTCCTCATCCTACCAATAAATTAGTAGATGTTTCAAAGGGTTCCTAGAAAACTTCCTTCTGAAAAGCTGTGAAGATAACAAAATAGAACAATGCTATCCATATTTTTAACTGTCAAGATTGCATAAGAAACAACAGGGATGTATTGGCTATCTGTCTTTGAGAGAGTGAACTAAAAATGTTTTGCCACTGAAAACAAGATAATGTTATAGCAATATCATTAGTCATCTTACAACCTCATCTGCCACTGGTTATATATTATCTGCACTACATAGATTCAATGTTTTTATACAGCTAGATAGGGCAGACATGTGTTTGTGTGTGTGTGTGTGTGTGTGTGTGTGTGTGTGTGTGTGTGTGTGTATGCATGCATGTGTGCAGGTGCGCATCCTCAGATGAATATGTGCCACATGCTATTGCATTATATGCAAGTTCCTGTGCCCATGTGGCATCCCATATGCTAGCCCATGAAAGACTGCGCTGGCTGGATCACAACAGAGTTTCCCATTCCATTCTGTTCTACACTTATTTGTGACCTTGAGTTTCTTACTTATCTCTGAAGTTGCTTTTTTTCTCCCACTGGGCTGGAAGAGGGGTATTTTGGTCTCTCTGCACCCCAAAGGACTGGAATGTAACTCAAGTAGTCTTTCAGGCCTCCCCTGCTCTTTTCCTCTTGTTTGCACAAAAAGTGCCTTATCTACTGAGCCATCTCTACAGCCCAGACATGGCACATTTCATAAATTGAGAAATAGCACACTAATAAAAAAATTCATGAAATGTGATACTTTTCAATAATGTTGGAAAAAATACAGAAGTTTCTACAAATATTTATTGGAGACATTACCTCAAGTAGTAGTTTAACAAAAACAATTTAATTAGAAATTCTTCACAAGAAACTTCACAACTCTGACAAATAATGTATAGAAATAATTACTTAATATAAATTTTGATACCATGACAGTACCCAGCACAAGATACCCTAGCTGTCCTTCCCCTCAAAAGCAAAAATATGCATTTTTGCACTTAAACTACTTATTAAACATGAGTGTAGGAATGTTGCTGTAATCTTAGTACACAAGATGCTGAGATAAGAACATTAGAAGTTTGAGTCCAGCTTAGGCCTCATATTGAAGACATGTTAAAGAAAAACTCTGCTAAATCTTAAATCCCTACTGTTTCGATAAATCACTTTAAAAGTGAAATCGGCCAACTGTCAAATTATGCTTAGTTTTTAGGGAACTTCAATTAATAGGGAGATATTTTTCAAACATGGACTTTCTCAAGTTTTTTGAAGTTCCTAATAGTGAATGTTAATGGAATATGTCTTTTAATTTTGTAGTCAAATTATCAATAATAGTCTTTTAACAAAAACAAAACAAGCGAGGAGGGAAAGCAAGATAGCTTCTTAACCTACAGCAAAAATAAAACATAATTGTATTTAATCAGTTGGTGCTAAAGAAATTCCCTGTGTGTGGTGTGTGTATGTGTGTGTGTGTATGTGTGCATGCCTGCATTCTTTCTACTGAACAGTCGCAATAATTCTAATCATGCCTCTTCTGCAGTTTCCATGCCATTTGTTTTTGGACACTTCAAAATTGTCCAATTTTTCACTTTTGATTTGTACCATTTTTTTAAGTTCTCTTAGACTCAAATGACACAGCGTCTAAATTTCCTGTGACTGATAGCTGACTTTGATTTAATATATATATTTTTGTATTATTAATTTGGGCACATTCCTATGTTTTTTTGTTTGTTTTTTTTTTTTTTTTCCTTCAGGTTTTCTGTCTATTTTACCATGTCTTTGTTGGCTTGATTAGTTTGTACCCTAAAGCTACCTTTTGTTTCTGTTATTTGTATGCACATGTGCTCAGTTTAATATTTTTATAATCTTTTGTGGTTGTTTTAAAGATGTTGCTGGTTATTACCAATGCTTATATCCATTTTTTATCCTGTGGTACCTTTTTTCAAGCAAATTGAGGTTTTCATGGTATTGTATGTTTAGAATTTCTTCAATTATATTAGAAAATTTTGCAATATCACTTAATGATTTTTTAGTCTTTTTATGTGTGACAATAATGGACTATTAGATCAGGTACTTGAAGTGGGTAGTTTCTGCACATGATCTAACCAACATTTGTGGACTGTGGTTAACTATGGGTCACAGTGAAAACTATGATGCTGAAGGTGTCCCACCACATGCCATCCAGAGCTCAGATTTCTTCCATGCTCATTCCTGTTATTTCTTTTTTCAATGATATTTGATTCTAGTGAGGAGGATATCTTTGCAAGGAGAAGGTGGTATTGTGTCTAAACAACCTTCTTAAACCCCTCTCCTCTGCAATATCACTCATCCTGCTGGTTGAAGAAGGAGAACCTTTTGGTTTTGTATCTAAAGTCTTGATCTGCAACGAATGATAGCAATGAATTCAGTGGGCTTGATCACACTTTGATAGATGCTTCATCTGACTAAACAAGTTCACTCCTTTAGGGTTTCTGTACTTGTAATTGACTACTCCTGTTATCAGCCAACCACTGTCCTCAGGGCTCTGACTAACTTAGGGAATGCAAGCGAGAGAAATTATTGGAGAATTTTCTCTATTCTCTGAATTTAGAAATTTTCATTCCCAGTTCTCTGGTGAAGAAAGAGCAGCACTCTCCTTATCACCTCCTTCCCTGGGCTACTTAACAGTTTCATTGTGCTTGGTGAACACCCAAAGAAATACAATTAGACTTGGCTCTATTTCTTTGTTCAGTAGTTTTTGTTTATTTTTTATATTTTATTATTTTTTATTTTTTGCTTTTCTTCCACCTACCTCATGATATATATGTTAGAGAAGCTTCAGATAAGTGAACCACATATTCTGCCCAAGTTTTAGGTGCTTAAAATGAGAGGGAAATGTTTGCTTGTTTCATTTTAATAGAAGGAAACATATTGTTCTTATAGTCTTTATTATATGTTTTGCAATATGGGGAATGGCCCCAGTGCTTATTGCTTGCTACACAAGCATAGTGATATTTAACAGAGAGTCAGCCTATACAACATGATAGCCTTGAACTTGCTCTGTGTACCTCAGCTCCCCAACCCCTGAATCTCCTACCTCGGCCATCTCAAGTGCTGGATTAACTGGAATGCACCACCTTGGACATTTTTACCATTTCTTTTTTAAAAAAATAAAGGTTTAAAAACTTCAATCTGTACATTTAAGCTTGATTTAATTTTTCTAAACCAGAGGATATTAATAAATTCCAGATCCTATATAATAGTGTGTGGCATTACATTGTTCTTACAAAAGTAAATATTTTAGAAAACAGTTCCTAAAACACAACAGATCCTCATAGCTATACTTATCCACTATAAAAGACCCCCCCCCCCTTACAAAGAGATAAAATTCCACAGAGTGGATTTTTTTAAATATCTGGAACTATTTATGTTTTCTTCTATGTTCCATTTTTTTTTTTTTTTTAGTTTTTATTTGGCCTGAATTAAACCATCATTAATGTCTAAGAGATACTTAAGTATCTGATTTTTTTTTCCACTCTATCTTTATTTTCTTCATTCTACATCAAGGTAGGTTAGTTTTCTTATCCTATTATCTATCATATTATTTATCCATTTCCATCTATCTGCCTATCAACGTATGTATGTATGTATGTATGTATGTATGTATGTATGTATGTATCTATCTATCTATCTATCTATCTATCTATCTATCTATCTATCTATCATCTATCTGTCATCATCAAACTATCATCTACCATTATCTACTAACCCAAGTGTCTATGCTTATTCAACTATCTATGTATATATAGAGAGCAGAGAAATAAAGAAAGGAAGAAAGAGAACGAACGAACGAACGAACGAACGAACGAAAGAAAGAAAGAAAGAAAGAATCTAATACAATCTGTACATTTCTTTTCCATTCTTAACTGGATAATAGTAGATGTGTAAAATCTCCATATATTCAAACAGATGAGCTGAGAGTCAACTGGAGTTAAGTTTTGTAATTGTCTAGTGCTCAGTTTCTTTCTTTTTTCTTTTCTATTTTCTGTATTTGACATTTTAAAAATATGTTTTGTTCATTTTTATTTATTTACTTCAGAGTGACAGAGAGAGAAAGTGGCAGAGAAAGAAAGAATGGGCCTGCCAGGGCTTCCAGCCACTGCAAATGGACTCCAGATGTGTATGCCCCCTTGTGTATCTGGCTAACGTGGGTCCTGGGAAATTGAGCCTCAAACCGGGGTCCTTAGGCTTCACAGGCAAGTGCTTAACTGCTAGGCCATTTCTCCAGCCCATGTATTTGACATTTTTATACATTTCTTCATTATTATTATTATTAGTTTTTTACTCAGTGAATACAGTAAAACTGGTACCATTGTTAGCCTCCTTCCAGTCCTTCCCCCTCCCCCTGGCCCCTCTTTGCTGAAGTATATGGGTCATGGATTGTAGGGTTAGCCCTCAGTTAAGGGTAGGAGGAAATGTTTCTGTGTCTCATGACACAATGTGTGGCCCTGACATTCTTTCCACCTCCTCTTCTGCAAATTTCCCAGAGCCATGATGGGTTGATTTTAGGTCTGCTTCAGTGATGAGGTCTTGGGAGCCTCTGTGTCTCTGGATATCTGATTTGGTAGGAGTTGATTTTTCTCTGTGTTGATCTCCTTCACTCTTGTGCTAGTATCAGGTTCACCAAGAAAACAGCATCCTTACCCTTGCTGTTTCACCAATTATTCTTAGTTTTAGCTGGTTCCCTATTGAGTAATGATGGGGTGGTTCTCTCCTTAGGATCTTCATCTTTCTAAAAAAGAGAAGAAGATTGTCTAAAGTTAGAACCAGATAAATAGGATAGCCCCCCCCCCCCTTTTTGTTAGAGAAAATTTAATAGGTATAGGCCCTCTTGTAGCCCATGATTGGTGGTAGCTTGAGTGGACTTATTTTCAGTTATGGTTCTGACTTGTTTGCCAGCTTCAGCTATGCTTTCTGTTCCATTGAGAGGAGCAGTTAGCCAAATCGAGAGCAGATGGTTTCCAAAAAAGGCTGTGTGCCACTATTGCACTTATGTGAGCATCACAACAGGTTATTTGCTGCAAAGTAGGTTAGACCATGAGTTGCTTGGATAGATGTTGGTCATTTCCCCCAGTCGCCCATGTAGCACCTTCTGGCACTAGACACACTCACTGTCTGGGGACTGACTCTCTTCTAGCTTCCAGCCATGCCATTCCATTTTATGTGTCAACTACATATGGTGACTTCAACAGTAGGGTCTTACCACTAACCTTTGGTGGATCATCCAGAAATCTGTCATTCTTTTAGGAAACCTTGTAGATCTCTGATCAATAGCTCATTGTGGATGATAGCCAGCTGCTGGTAGTAGGAGTTACAGGTCAATGCCCAAGAAAAGAAGGAAGAAAAAGATAGGTAATATGAAAGAGTTAGAGAGAAGAGGGAGGGAAAGAGAGAGAGATAGAAAGAGAGACACAGAGAGAAGCTATAGAAGATTAAGGTCAGTCTTCATTGTACCTTCTCCAGTGCCTTGTGACTCAGGTGTTCCCTCTGAGGGCCTGGTGAAGGTTCAATCATTTGGTATGCCTTTTAGGATGTAGAATGTTATCATACCACTGTCAATTTGGTCCAGATTTGTGTCTCCTACCTGCTCTCTTAGCATCGCCTTCTTCCTCACCCACCCTATTATCTGGTCCTTGAGATGCTTGCTGGGTATATTGGTATATTGGGTAGATTCAGGTTAGGTGCTATATATGAGTAGGACTATGCAGTGATTATCTTTTTTGTGATTGTGGATGGTTGAGCAAACATCTATGGACTGAGGCTTAAAGATTTTAGGTTACATACCCAGAAAGGGAATAACTGGGTCTGTTGGTAACTCCATAGTCAGCTTTTCTAGGAGTCTCCTTATTTCATTCAAAGGGGTTGTACTGTCTTACATTCCCACCAACAGTGGATGATGGTTCCTAATTTTCAAAATCCTCACCAGCATTTACTTTCATTTGAGTTTTTGATGTTTACTATACTTACTGGGGTAAGGTAGAAATCATAGTTTTTTTTTTAATATACATTTCCCTGATGATCAGTGTTGATGACCATATTCTTAAATGTGTGTTTGCCATTTGTATTTCTTTTTCTGTGAACTGCTTGTTCATTACTTTGTCCCGCTTTGTGAATGGGTTGTTTGACTTTTTATTGTTTAGGTTTTTGAGTTCTTTGGAGATTCTAGAGATTAGGCCTCTGTCAGTTGGATATTCAGCAAATATTTTCTCCCATTCTGTGAGTAATCTATTGGCTTTTCTTATTGCATGTCTGCATGGGAAGAAACACTTCAGCTTCTTGTAATCCCATTGGATGAGTGATTGTTTAAGATCCTGTGCTTCTGGGGTTTGTTCAGGAAGTCTTTTTTGCCATGCATATGTCATGGAAGGTACCTTCTGTATTTTCTTCCAGCTGGAGCTGTGTTTTTAGTCTTATATTGACTTCTTTGATCCATTTGGACTGAGTGTTGTGCATGGCAAGAGGTGTGGATCAAGGTCCAGTTTCCTGTATGTTGTTATCCAGTTTGTCCAGCACCATTTGTTGAAGATGCTGTCTTTTTTCCAGCCTGTATTGTTAGGGGCTTTGTCAAATATCAATTAGTTGTAGTTGCTTGACCCAAAATCCAGGTTCTCAATTCTATTCCATTGGTCTATATTCCTGTTTTTATGCCAATATCATGCTGCTTTTATTACTATGGCTTTGTAATATAGCTTTAGATCAGGTATGGTGATGTCTCCAGAGGTATTTCTTTTGCTGAGGATATTCTTTTATATCTGAGGCCTTCTGCCTTTCCATGTGACATTTGAAATCATTTTTACTCTCTCTATGAAGAACAATGGTGGAATTTTAATTGAAATTGCATTGAATCTGTATATTGCCTTTCACAGGATTGCCATTTTCACAATATTAATTCTGCCTATCCAGTAGCATGAGGGGGGTGTCTTTACATTTAAGTAAGTCCTCTTCACTTTCTTTTTTGAGTGTTTTTATGTTTTCATTGTAGAGGTCTTTCACCTCCTTGGTTAACATTATTCCAAGGTATTTTATTTTATTTTATTTATTTTATTTTATTTTATATTATTTTGTTCCTATTGAAAATGGGACCATGTCCCTTATTTCTATCTCTGTATCTTTGTAATTTTCATATAGAAAGGCTATTCAATTTTGTGCCATGATTTTGTACCCTGCTATTTTTGTTGAAGGAGTTAATCACTTTCAAGAGTTTTGGGCTGGATTCTCTCAGATCTCTTACATATAGAATCCTGTCATCTGCGAATAGAACTAACTTAACTTCTTCCTTTCCAAATTGTATTCCTTTTATTTCTTTCTCCTGTCTTATTGCTTGAGCTAGGACTTCCAGTACTATATTGAAGAGCAGAGGTTAGAAACTCCTCTCTTATTCCTGATCTTAATGGGAATTCCTTCCATTTCTCTCCATTAAGTATTATTTGGGTCTTGGGAGCTTTGTATATAGCCTTTATTATGTTAAGATATGAACTGGACTTCCTGCCAAGATGGTGACCACCTAGCTGTGCCGCAAATCCAGGGAAAGAAAGGCAAGATATTAAGGGTTTTCTGGGTCTTCTTATCAGTGGGAGGGCATGGGGTGGGGGACAGGGAAATGTGGATCTCCTCAGGTACCCGTAGACCACCCCAACAACAAATAGCCACCGCGGCCCACAACTGCAGTCCATGCCCCACCTCTGCGGCCTCGCACCCCACCACCGCTTTGCCCACCTCTGTGCTCTGATCATGCACCGATCCCTGTGTGCGGAAGCTAAAACAGCTCACTATACTTGCCCACATTACTGTTCAGCAAGCCCAGTCCCACAATGACTGCCACACAAGCCCAGTCTGTGTCTCTCGCTTGTGCCAGCTCAGGTGCCCTCCCCTATCTGTCTGCCGTGCCCGCTATCCAACATTCTTTTGTGGCAGGGGAGCGCAGACTGTTTCAGGGTCCCAGAGTTTCCAGCCAGAGTTTGGGCTGCTTCAAGGCTTGGTAGCTCAGTCTCCCTCCAAGCTCTAATGCAGGCATCTTTGGTGCATTAACGCTTGAGAATTCAGGCAACTTTGGCACCCCTGTCAGGAAGTGGATAGGCAGCTTTGGCAAATGGGAGCTAAACCCAGGCTGCTTGGCAAATGTCCCAGGCTGCCTCAGATTCCCACTGCACTAGAGCCCAGGCTGATCCACCCACCTACATGCCCATACACTGTCACGGGCAGACCACAGAGCAAAAGAAATAACATGAAAAAATTAAATGCAAGAAAACCAAGTTAGACCACCTAGTCCTACAATGAATGCATCAAAACAAAACATAGAAGAGTTATTAGGATCAGAGCATCAAGTCGAGAAGCTATGAGCAATGCAGCCCTGACCAACCTACTGGTAGAACTTTCAGGAAAGCAACAAAGAACTGATAATCTGTGGATGCTACCATCACTAAGCTAGAACAATTTGATAAGTGGTTGGAAGGAGTTCAAAGATAATTAAGAGTTTGAGGGAGAGTGAAAAAAAAAAAAAAAAGAGGACCGTAAAAATCAGCTGGCCATACTAATGAAGACATAAAGAAATGCAAGGATGAATTCCAAGAATCATCAAGAAAATCAGAAAATGAGGTGAAGATGGAGCTTGACAGAGCATTAGAAATGATACATAGCAAAGTAGTAGAAAATGCAAACTTAAGCGAACAAGTCCAAAATTCTCTAGAGGCTCTCAAGAATAGAGACAGCGAAGTGGAGGATAGAAACTCTGATCTGGAAGACAAGATGGAAGAAACAGCTCGAGAGTTCAAAAACGTCAGTAACTTCAAAAGTTCCTGTGAACAGAACATGAGGGACTTGTGGGATATACTTAAACATCCTAATATCAGACTCATTGGAATACCAGAAGGAGAAGAATTTCAGACCAAAGACATGGAGAACTTATTTAACAAAATAATTGAAGAAAACTTCCCCAGTCTCTTAAAAGAAAGGCCCATCAAGATACAAGAAGTGAACAGAACTACAAACAGGCTGGACCAAAGGAGAAACTCTCCAGGAAATATTATCATTAAGACTTTTTTTTTTTTAATTTATTTATTTGAGAGCGACAGACACAGAGAGAAAGACAGGTAGAGGGAGAGAGAGAGAATGGGCGCGCCAGGGCTTCCAGCCTCTGCAAACGAACTCCAGACGCGTGCGCCCCCTTGTGCGTCTGGCTAAGGCGGGACCTGGGGAACCGAGCCTCGAACTGGGGTCCTTAGGCTTCACAGGCAAGCGCTTAACCGCTAAACCATCTCTCCAGCCCTATCATTAAGACTTTAAACATCGACACCAAAGAGAAAATCCTAAAGGCAGCTAGGGAAAAACAGCTCATCACATTCAAAGGTAACCCCATCAGAATTACTTCAGACTGAAAGCTAGAAGGGCCTGGAGTGAAACTCTCCAAAGTGTAAGAACCTATGGATTCAAACCCAAACTACTCTACCTGGCAAAAGTATCCCTCATAATAGATGGTGAAAGAAAAGCTTTCCATGACAAAACTCAGCTTTACAATTATATGAACACAAAACCAAACCTACACAGAGGATGTCAGGAAGTTCTCCTCAAAGAAGAAACAAATAACCAAACACAAATACCTACAAGAAGCAGATCACAATAACCAAACCCAGAGTAGGCACAAAAAACTTCAAAGCCCATGAAAACACCAACACACATCTACCACCACAATATGGCAGGGATCAAATCAAATCTCACAGTCATTACCCTAAATATTAATGGCCTTAATTCACCCATCAAGAGACACAAGCTAATGGAATGGATCAAAATATTAGACCCCTCAATCTGTTGCCTTCAAGACCCACCTCACCACTAGAGACAGACACCTCCTCAGGGTAAAGAGATGGAGGAAAATATTCAAAGCAAATGGGAATAAGAAACAAGCCGGTATAACTATATTAATACCAGATAAAATAGACTTTGAACCAAAAATAATCAAAAAAGACAAAGAGGGCTACTTCCTACTCATCATGGGAACGATCCATCAAGAGGTTATTACAATCATATATTTGTATGCACCAAACACAGGGGCACCACAGTTAATAATACAAAACCTACTTGACAATAAAACCGAAATAACTACCAACACCATCATAGCTGGGTCTTCAATACACCATTATCAGTAATAGACAGATCATCCAAACAGAAACTCAACAGGGAAGTCAGAGAGCTCAACAAAACCATAGATCACTTAGACATAATGGACATCTACAGAACTTTCCATCCCAAATCCATAGACTACACATTCTTCTCAGCTGCCCATGGAACATTCTCTAAAATAGACCATATACTGGGTCACAAAGACTGCCTCTACATATTTAGGAAAATTTGGTATAATTCCCTGCATGATATCAGATCACAATGCTATATTGCTAGAAATCAACAACAAAAGACCCACCAAGAATCCCAATGGCACCTGGAAACTGAACAGCACATTTTTAAACAATAAATGGATAGTGGATTAAATAAAAAATGAAATTGCCAAATTTCTGGAATTGAATAACAATGAGAACACATCATACCAAAACTTATGGGACACAATGAAGGTGGTCCTCAGGGGAAAATTCATAGCACTCAATTTCTTCATAAAAAAGACAGAAAGATCCCAAAACAATAACCTAACCATCCACCTAAAGGCAATGGACAAACAAGAAAAATCCAACCCAAAGAGCTCCAGGGGGAAAGAAATAATTAAAATTAGAGCAGAAATTAATGAATTGGAAACCAAGGAAACAAGACAATTGACAAAAAAAAAAAAAAGAGCTGTTTCTTTGAAAAAATAAACAAGATTGACAAACCTTGGCCAATTTGATCAAGCAAAAAATGGAGATGCTTCAAATTAAGAAAATTCAAAATGTTAAAGGAGAGATCACGACAGACATAAGTGAAATTGTGAGAATCATCATGACTTATTTCAAAAATGTCTACTCCACAATACTGAATAATATGGAGGAAATAGACAAGTTCCTGGACACATACCATCTACCAAAGCTAAACTAAGAGCATATTAATCACCTCAATGAACCCATCACACTCATGGAGATTGAAAAGGTAATAAAAAAAAAACCTCCCCAAAAAGAAGAGTCCAGGACCAGATGGCTTGTCAGCTGAATTCTATCAAACCTTCATGGAAGAACACAAACCAATCTTCCTTAAACGGTGCCACACAATTGAAGAACACAGAAAGCTACCCAACACCTTTTATAAAGCTAATATCACACTAATTCCAAAACTAGGCAGAGATGCTACAAGAAAAGTAAGCTACCGGCCTATTTCCCTAATGAACTTAGATGCAAAGATCCTGAACAAAATCCTCGCAAACCAAATCCAAAAACACATCAAATGCATTATCCACCTTGATCAAGTGGGATTTACCCCAAGAACACAAGAGTGGTTCAACATAAGGAAATCTGTCAATGTAATATACCACATGCACAAGATTAAATATAAAAACCACATTATCATTTTGATAGATGCAGAAAAGGCCTTTGAAAAGATACAACATCACTTCATGATCAAAACATTGGAGAGAATCGGCATGGCCGGTTCACATCTTAACATAATAAAGGCAATATACAAAGCTCCAAAGGCCCAAATAATACTTAATGGAGAGAGACTGGAGGAATTCCCATTAAGATCAGGACCAAGAGAGGGTTGTCCTCTCTCATCTCTGTTCTTCAATATAGTACTGGAAGTCCTAGCACAAGCAATAAGACAGGAGAAGGAAATAAAAGGGATACAATTTGGAAAGGAAGCAGTTAAGTTAGCTCTATTCGCTGATGACATGATCGCATATGTAAGAGACCCAAGAGACTCTATCCCAATACACCTGAAGGTGATTTACTCCTATAGAAAAGCAGTAGGATACAAAGTCATTACACAAATATAAGTAGCATTTCTATATGCAAATGACAAAGATACAGAGAAAAAAATAAGGGACATAGTCCCATTTTCAATAGAAACAACAACAAAAAATACCATGGAATAATGTTAACCAAGGAAGTGAAAGATCTGTACAACAAAACATAAAAACACTCAAAAAGAAATTGAGGAGTACTTGAGAAAATGGATATGCAGAATTAACATTGTGAAGATAACAATCTTACCAAAGGCAATATAAAGATTTACTGCAATTCCAATTAAAATCCCTACAGTGTTCTTCACAGAGATAGAAAAAATAATCTCAAATTTCATATGGAAATATAGAAGGCCTCGTATATCCAAACATATCCTCAGAAAAAGAATTACCTGTGGTGGCATCACCATACTGGATCTAAAGCTATATTACAAAACCATAATAATAAAAACAGCATGGTACTTGCATAAAAACAGGAGAATAGACAAATGGAATAGAATTGAGGACCCAGTATTTGGGCCAAGCAACTATAACTACTTGATATTCCACAAGGCCCAAACAATACAGGCTGGAAAAAAGACAACATCCTCAACAAATGGTGCTAGACAAACTGGATAACCACATACAGGAAACTGAAACTTGATCCACACATTTCACCATGCACTACACTCAAATTCAAATGGATCAAAGATCTCAATATAAGACCAGACTTGAATACTACTGGAAGAAAATGTAAGAAGTACTTTCCATGATATAGGAATGGAAAAAAGACTTCCTGAACAAAACCCCAGTAGCTCATGATCTTAAACTGTTACTCAACCAATGGGCTCACATGAAGCTGAAGAATTTCTTTACAGATAAGCATACAGTAAGTAAAGCCAATAGAATACCCACAGAATGGGAGAAAATATTTGTGGGTTATTCAACTTGATAGAGGCCTAATCTCTAGAATCTAAAAAGAACTCAAAAATCTAAACAGTAAGAAGTCAAACACCCCACTCACAAAATGGGGCAAAGAGATGAACAGGCAGTTCACAGAGGAAGAACACAAATGTCAAACACACCCTTAAGAAAATGTTCATCACCCCTAATCATAAGAAAAATGCAAATTAAAATAACTATGAGATTCCACCTTACCCCAATAAGGATAGCAGACATCAAAAAAATCAAATGAAAATAAATGCTAGTGAGTTTGTGGAGAAGTAGGAACACTCATCCACTGTTGGTGGGAATGTAAGATGGTACAACCACTTTGGAAAGCAATATGGAGACTCCTGAAAAAGCTGACTATAGTGATACCAACAGACCCAGTTATTCCCTTACTGGGCATCTACCCTAAAACCTTCAAACCACAGGCAAGAGACATTTGCTCAACCATGTTTGTAGCAGCTCAATTCGTAATAGCTAAGAGCGGAATCAACCCAGATGTCCATCACTAGAAGAATGGATAACTAAGATGTGGCATATTTACAGAACCAAATTCTACACAGCAGTAAGAAAAAAATGATACAAAGAAATTTGAGGAAAAATGGTTGAACCTGGAACAGATCATTCTCAGTGAACTTACCCAATCACAGAAAAAAAAAAAAAAGTTGCACTCATCTTCAGCACCTATCCTGAATCTACTCAAGATACCTTACATATTCAGCAAGCATCTCATGGACTAGATACTAGGATGGATAGGGAGGGATGGGAGGGCATCGAATGGATGTGAAACACTAATCTATACCCAAACGGCAATGGTACCATAAAAATCTACTTCCTAAAAGTCAGAGCAGATGGCTGAACCTTCACCAGGCCCTTACAGGAAATACCTGAATCACAAGATACTGGAGAGAGTAGTATCAAGTCTAACCTAAACCTTCTAAGTCTTCCATCCCTCTTCGCTCCCCCACATCTAACTCTTGTATATTAGTTATATTTTTCTGCATTTTCTTAGTGGCCACTGACCTCTAACTCCCAGTACCAGCATGGGGCTATCATCCACAATGAGCTTTTGATCAGAGAAACCTACAGCGTTTCCTAAAAGAATGACAGATTTCTATCAGAGTACTTGATGACCCACAAAAGGTTAGCTTAAGACCCTATTGCTGAAGATACCATATGCGGCTGATACATAAAATGGAACGGCATGGCTGGAAGCCAGGAGAGAATCAGTCCCAAGACAGTCAAGGTATCTAGTTCCAGAAGGTGCTACATGGGCGACTGGGGGAAATGACCAATGTCTGTCCAAGCAACTCATGGTCTAACCTACTTAGCAGCAAATAGCTTGTTGTGATGCCCACACAAGTGCAATAGTGGCACACAGCCATGGTGGGAAACCAACTTCTCTTGATTTGTCGAACTGATCCCCTCAGTGGTGTGGGACCCATAGCTGGAGCTGGGAAACAAGTCAGAACCATATACAAACATAAGCCCACTCTCCAGTATCAAGCTCCCATCAATCTTGTGGTACAAGCGGGCCTATACCTATTAAACTCTCTATAAAAAAGTAAGGGTGATCTCATTTGTCCTGGTGCTAACTTACTCTCCATTGGAGATTCTGCTTCTCTTTTTCAGATAGATGCAGATCCTAAGGAGAGAGCCACCCCATCATACCTCAAACATGCCCCTACTGAAACTAAGGAAAATTGGCAAAACAAGCAAAGGTGCTATTTTCCTGGTGAACTGTATACCAGCACAAGGGAGAAGGAGACCAACACAGAGAAAAATCATCTCCTACAAATTCAGAAAGCCAGATCCTCAGAGGCCCCGAACACCTCATCACTGTAGCAGACCAAAAATGAACCCAACATGGCTCAGGGAAATTTTGCAGAAGAGGGGGCAGAAAGAATGTCAGAGCCACATGTTAGGTCAAGATATGCAGAGACATTTATCATTTCAATAACTGTGGACTAACTCCACAATTCATAACCCATATACCTCAATAAGGAGGGGCCAATGGGGAGTAGGTAGGTCACGGATGAGCCTAATAATGGTACCAAACTGCTTGTGTTTGCTGAATAGAAAACTAATACAAAATAAAAATTAAAAAAAAAAATATGAACTGACCATGACAATTCTCTCCAAAATTTGGATGATGAAGTGATGTTATGCTTTGTCAAAGATCTTTTCCTATTTATTGAAATGATCATGGGGTTTCTGTGCTTAACCTTGTTTATATGGTGTATGACATTGACAGATTTCTTAGGTTGAACCACCCCTGCATTCCTGGGATGAATCCCACTTGATCAAGTTGGATAATACATTTTATGTGTTGTTTTATTCAGTTTGCAAGGTTTTTGTTCAGGACCTTTGCATGTAAATTCATCAGAGAAATAAGCCATTAGTTTTCTTGTGACATCTCTGCCTAGTTTTGGAATTAAGCTGATACTAGCTTCATAGAAGGAGTTGGGGAGATTTCCTTGTTTTCCAATTGTGTGGCAGTTTGGGAAAAATTGCTTTGAGTTCTTCCATGAAGGTTTGATATAATTCAGCTGAGTAGCTATTTAGTCCTAGACTCTTCTTTTTGGGGAGGTTTTTTTTATTACCTTTACAATCTTGATGAGTGTTTTTTTTTAGGAGATGAGGCTGCTCTGAGTTTAGCTTTGGTTGATGGTATGTGTCCATGAATTTATCCACTTCCTTCACATTATCCAGTATTGTGAAGTAGTGGTTTTTGAAACAAGTCCTGATGATTCTCCCAATTTCATTATGTCTGACATGATCTCTCTTTTTTTAATTTTTAATTTTGTAAATTTAAAATATCTAGGCCAGGGATTTGACAATTTTATTCAATTTTTCAAAGAACCAGCTCTTTGTTTCATCTATTTTCTTAATTGTTTTCTTAGTTTCAAATTCAATAATTTCTGCTCTGATCTTAATTATTTATTTCCATCTGGAGCTTTTTGCATTTGGTTCTTCTAGCTTTTCTAGTGTGTTTAGGTGGATGACTGCGTTATTGATTTTAGGATCTCTTTGTCTTTGTTATGAAGGCATTTAGTGCTATGAATTTTCCCCTGAGGACCATCTTCATTGTGTCACATAAGTTTTGGTACGATGTGTTCTTATTGTCATTAATTTCTAGAAACTTTACAATTTCATTTTTCATTTTGTCCACTACCCTTTTATTGTTTAAAAGTGTGCTCTTCAGTTTCCAGGAGCCAATGAGATTCTTGGTTGGACTTTTATTTGTAATTTCTAACAATATAGCATTGTGATGTGATGTCATGCAGGGAATTGTCTCAATCTTGCTAAATATATGGAGGCAGGCTTTATGACACAATATATGATGTATTTTAGAGAATGTTCCATGGGCTGCTGAGAAGAATGTGTAGTCTGTGGATTTTGGATGGAATGTTCTGTAGATGTCCATTAGTTCTAAGTGGTCTATGGTTTTTTTGAGCTCTCTTACTTCCTTGAGTTTCTGTTTGAATGATCTATCCATTACAGATAATGGTGTATTTAATTCCCCAACTAAGGTGGTGGTGGTTATTTCTGTTTTATTGTCAAGTAGGTTTTGTTTTATGAACTGTAGTGCCTTGCCTTTTGTGCATGAATATTTATGATTGCGATAGCCTCTTGATTGTTCCCTTGATAAGTAGGAAGTGTCCTTCCTTGTAATTTTTGAGTATTTTTGGTTTGAAGTCTACTGTATCTGATATTAGTATGGATACACCTGCTTGTTTCTTATTCCCGTTTGCTTGGAATATTGTTTTCCACCCTTTCACCCTGAGGAAGTGCCTGTCATTAATGATGAGATGGGTTTCTTGAAGACAAAAGATTGAGAGATCTAATTTTTTGATCCATCCTGTTAGCTTGTTTCTCTTGATGGGTGAATTAGGGTAATGACTGTGAGGTTTGATTTGATCCCTGACACATATTGTTTTGGTATGTGTGGTTTGGTGTTTTGATGGACTTTGAAGTTTTTTGTGCCTTCTCCATGCTTGGTTATTGTGTTCTGCTTCTTATAGGCATTTGAGGTTATTTGATTCTTCTGTGTGGGGAATTTCCTGAAATACTCACTGAAGGTTTGATTTTGTGTTCATATAATTGTAAATCTTTGTTTTTTATGGAAAGTTTTTCTTTCACCATCTAATATAAGTGATACTTTTGCTGGGTAAAATAGTTTATGTTGGAAGCCATAGGTTCTTAGACTTTGCAGTGTTCCATTCCAGGCCCTTCTGGCTTTCAGGGTTTCCATTGAGAAGTCTGAAGGGATTCTTATGGAATTACCTTTAATAGTCATGTGCTTTTTTTCACAAGCTGCTTTTAAGATTTCCTCTTTGGTGTCATTGTTTTGAGTCTTAATGACAATATGTCTTGGAAAGTTTCACCTTTGGTTCAATCTGTTTCTTTTAGCTTCTTGTATATTGTTGAACCTTTCTTTTGAGAGAATGGGAAAGTTTCCTTCGATTATTTTGTTGAATAAATTCTCCATGCTTTTGGTCTGAATTTCTTCCCCTTCTGGTATTTCCATGATCTGGATCTTAGAACGTTTGAGGGTATCCCACATTTCCCTCATGATCTGTTCACAGAAATTTTGAAGTTATTGACTCTTTTCAATTTTTGAACTGTTTTGTCTTCCAGATCACAGTTTCTATCCTCCACAGGGCTCATTCTATTCTTGAGATCTTCTAAAGAGTTTTGGGCTTGTTCAATTAATTTTGCATTTTCTACTTTTCTATGTATAGCTTCCATCCCTCTGTCCTGTTCCCTTTTCACATAAATTGTTGATTTTCTTCATGTTTCTTGGAATTCATCCTTGCATTTCTTTATGTCTTCATTCAGCATCACCAGCTGATTTTCGAGGTCCTTTTGTTTTCATTCTTCTTCATATCTCTTAACTGTCTTTGAATTCCTTCCATTTTCTTATCTATTAGGTCTAGTCTAGCGATGGCAGCATGCACATGATTATCAGTCCTTTGTTGTTTTACTTCAAGTTATACTAGTAGCTTTTTCAGGGTTGCATTGTTCATAGCTTCATTTTGGTGTTCTGATCCTAATGTCTCTTCTATGTTTCTATAATTGGAGACATTCATTGCAGGACTGGGTGATCTTAATGGATTTACTTGCATTTGATATTTCATGTTATTTCTTTTATACTATTGTCTGCCCATCACAGTATATGGGCAGTGAGAGTAAGAGCATGGTCTCGATGGGTGTGCAGGAGTATCCTGAGGCTGGGGCTATGGCTATTGCAGCTGCTTGGGGAGCTTGGGGAACTGGTAGGCTACCCAAGAGTGAGAGAATCAGCTGATTCCCTTTTTTGAACCTTCTACACCCTCCTATTGGCAATATTTTAAGGATTGCTCTCCCCTAAAAGACCCAGTGAACCCTTAAAAATGCCTTTCCTTTCTTTCACAGGGAGGTGTGGTGCTGTTGGGTGATCACCATCTTGACTGGAAGTCATTTCACACATTTCTAATTTATTCTGGTCTATGCTCCCTGCCATACCTCCCATAGTCCCAAGTTCCATTGCATCCCTTCTTATTCTTCCCACCACATCACATTGGTTACAGCATTAAGAAAGTATAATACTATTCAATTTCTGTGTTATTAAGTTCAGTATGTTTGCACTTTTCTCTGACATGTTATTGTGTTTTCCTCTATTATTTGATACAATTCACTTGTATTTTTCTCTACTTTACAACATAAACATATTTTTCTCAAATCGTAATTTTACGGTACATACCTCATAAGATACATTTTTAAAGGAAGATGACTATTTGTGTTAAATCTATATATTGTGTTTTGCTCTGATGTCTTATTTAATTAAAATACCATTTAAATGTTAATATTTTTGGCAACTTTTATGATTTATATTTAAGAAATATGATCATATGTAAAGCTTTGTGAGAAAACATTTTTCCCATAGGCATGAAAATGAACATACAGGTATTTTACGATTTGCATTTTGAAAAAGATAATTTCTTCTGAATTTTCTCAATTCAAGGCCCATTTTCACTTTACAGCAAACCTCAGCCCTTCTCCTGCTAGTAATGCAGTCCTAGTCATTTGCTTCCTCTTAGGGTAATAGTTGAATAGTTGCAATAGTTGAATATTACTTCTAGATATTATTATGTCTCAAGTTTCAATTTGATATTACACTTATTGTTAAATTGTTTATTACACAAATTATCATATAATAACAATCAATTAATCTAGTAAGGTAAAATAAATTTTTGAATTTATATGGATATATTCAAGAGTTATCAACATTTAAAATGATGTGAACAATAAAGTCTTACAAATATGTAAATATATATACACACATTTCTTACATCTCAAATATAGCAGGAAAATATATATTTTTTGGAAAGGGAAAATAAAGACTCAGGCTAATAGTTTCTTCCTATTTTGCTATTAGTAATATAAGCGTACTTTTGTTTCTATAAAGAATAAAATATTATTGCCCTTTGTTGAAATTTATCTCTGTACTACATTAAATAAAAACTGCAGTATTTGCATTTTTACAAATCTGGTTAGGATCAGCACATTAATTTTGCTAGGTTTGCTGACTGGGCATAATCTTGTACCACTATTAATTTTTGTAGGTATGTGCAGTAAGATCATATTCTGGTTTAAAGAAAAAAGAACTGTGATTATTTGTTACATACTGTAAAAAGATGTGGTATAAAAGTTGATGAAAGTCAGAGAAACAGAAGTATACTTTGCAACAAAAATATGAAGAATGCATTTTTAAAATTTAATCTTTAAAATGATACCAGAAATATAGCAATAACACAATATATCAATAAATAAATATTAAATACTTTATATAGAAACTTTAAAGACATTGCATTTTATTCTGGATAGTGCTACAATTCCTGTACTGAGAAAATATAGCTAGTAGATTGTAACTGTTCAATAAAAGCAGTGAGTGGGCATTGTTTATGCGGAATATATTGTTTAAATGTAATAGAAGTGAGAGTGAGCTATTAATAAGTATCAACATAACTTACATACCTAAAACTAAGACAAAATATATTATTTAATCATAGAATAGCTAAAAGAAAAAATAAATGTTTGGAGTTCAGAAGATCATTCACAATTTAATGCACAGCTAGTTTTCTGCTATCATTCAAGAAACAATTCAATTCTAACTTTTATACTTCATCTTAGGAGTTGAACTTAGGAAAATAATAATTCCAAATCTGAGCCTTCTCTATTGATGGGTACACATTATAATCAAATTTATGATATGTGCAAAAATACACTGTGTTTAGCAGACAAAGGAGAAAATATTCAATCTTAAAATAAGTACAGTTAGCTAGCAAGTAAAATGAGTTCTCCTAACTATATTGAAGTCAACAATCTCAGGATAGAGCTCAACAAATGTATAAATTATTTCAAAGCTATACACTACATAAATTATTTTTATACAGCTTATTGGCACAACATTTAAAAATAGGTAAAATGGTCTCCAAAATAAATAACTAAATATTTTGAAGAAAACCATCAGAAATGGAATAAGTAAACATAACTAAAAATTTTATGCTTCATTTTATGCCTTTGCTAATAATGGGAACATCTACTTCATTGACTCTTATACAGTAGCATCAGTTGCAACTTCTGCACTCAAATGATATTTGACTTCATTACATAAAGCATTTCATTGTCTTTTTGAACATTAGTTTATGCTGAGGTTTACTGCGTGGGATCATTCATAATTTTCTTTACTTCCAAAAATTTGCCTCAATATTGTGTGTCATTGTCATTTCTTCTTCCCTTGGACTTTGCTTTTACTGAACTAATCTTCACTACTATTTGTCAGGAACTATAGTATCAATGAGTATTAAACAGTCCTTTTGTCACATATTGTATTGTAAAAGTTCCTTGTATCATAATACAATTAAGTACACCATATGAGTATAAATCATTTAACATAATGTTCAGAATATAGTAATGTTTAGTGAATTTATTTTGCTCTTGGCATAGCCAATACAGATAGCGTGTGACACTAAACTTTGTGAATTGAAAATATAGGAACAACCAAAATAATGAAATGCTATATGAAATAATAAATGACAAGATAAATAAAATAATATAGATGAAAATGTTATGTGTTCATATCTTATACAAAATCCATTAAATGTTGTTTTTTCACACAACCCATTATCTTTTCTTATGATTAAAGGGACTTGTTGTTACAAGCTATAAGCAAAACTAAATACTGAATTCTGTGACAAATTAAATGACAGTTAATTGGAAGGCATCAATTTCATGCACATGACACATAGATTACTCACATTCAAGGAATGAAAATATAACAACATATATTAAGCTGTTATGGTTTATATTTTTTGACAATGAATGCAAGGAAATATTACAAAAAAACTTATGGTTGACAGATTATTAAAATTAACTTTGAGTTGAAACTGTAATCATAGTGGTTATAGCCAAGAAGTGCTGGTTGATGGTAAGTTAACAGTATTAAAGGTAATGAATCATATTATCAGAGAAAATTAACTCTGAAAATAAAATATATATTAGCTTATAGAAAATGCCAAAAAATAAGACAAATCCTATCAAATTTCAATAAATTATTAAGAAAATAAAATTAAGCCCTACTTTCATCAGAAGTAATCATTGCACACACTATTTTACTTTTTATTCATTCATTGTTTTGTGAAATTGTTACAATAAATAAAGAGAATGCTTACTACAAAAATTAGAAAGTGAATATGTGACAGTATTTATTTCACAATGTGATAATATTAATACATATATATTGTAACATAACCTTGCACTTTTCTTGTGCCTAATGTAAGAATGGAGGAGTAAGTACTGGTAAATAAAATTCAGCATTTTGTATTTTCTTGTTTGTTATAAATACAATTTGGCATATATTGGAAGGAAAATAAAAGTATAATTATTATAAGAATTGAAATGCTTTGCAATATTCTCTACAAGTTTTCTGTAATGACATTAATCAAATTGGTCATCCCTCCCTATTTTGAAGACCATAGAAAAACCTATTAATATATAGTTATTGTGTGAACAGCTGTGCTCTATGAAAGATTATCTAGCATTATGATAACAATTTCAAATGATAATTTATTTTAAATATAATCTAAAGTTAAATAAAAGAATCTTGTTTGTAAAATATATCCTATTGTACCCATTTTCTTGAGAAATAATAAAACTCCATTATCTTCTTACAGGAGTATTAATAATGATTAGACAGGAATTCTGTAACTACTGAACTAAAAATCTACCTATTATCTAGAGAATACAGATGTGTAAGTGGTTGCACATAAAAAAGAAGCAGTCTTCAAAAGGCAAATTATACTAGAAGAAATCTTGCCAACATGTGAATTTCTGCAGAAACATGCACATGCACACACATAGTATCTCATTTTGCTATTTTTTATACAGTGAGGATAGAGTTGACAGTCTGCCAGTGAAAAATGGGCAATTACATTTTTTAACATGGTATGCTCATAAAAATTGTCAGTTTAGTGAAAATAAAAATTAGATATAATGTAGATGAAAATAAATTTACACATTATTATCCATCCTTTTTATTTTAATTTTTTCTAGCATTTGTTTTCCTGAAAATACATAATTTTCTATAAATAATGAACAAATTTATGTATTAAATCATAAAATTTATATTATTTTTGTCTAGAAGAATTAGAATTTTGATAAATCATATCTTGAAATTATTTACTTAATATGTTTAAATACACTTAACAAGCATATATCTCTGTATCTACATGATAGAGTACTTAGTATATAGTTTGAAATATAGCAATATCATAGATTATTATTTTCAAAGTATACAGTATTAAGCAACACATAATTGATATATGTGGACATAGTTTGATAATTTTTAGAAGATGATGAAAAACTGGTAAAAGTTTGGTGCCTTTTAAAATTAACTGGGTCTAGTAATTAATGTCATGCACATCTGAAGATATTAAATGTAATCATTTTCAATAAACTGTTAGATTTCAATTGTCAAGTCTAACCCTTAAGTGTTAGTAAGAATAGTTATACTTAATCTTTATACAACTTTGTACTTTACAAATTTTTATAACTTAGTGATTTCTTAATGTTAATATTGTATATTTCTTTACTGTGTTCATAAGAGTTCCATAATTTATCTCTCAAATGACAGAAAGTTACTTGATTGTATCTTATATATTTTTCTTCTTTTTAGTAGGCTTCTAGCTTTATAGTGCTCTTATCTTGATACTAATATTGATGCAATGTATATGTCTTTAAAAATATTATATCTTTTCTTTACTTACTGTAAATGGTAATTTCTCACAGTGCTTTTGCAATAATATAATAATAATGTTTTAATGTAGCTTAAATAAATTGAAATGAGGAAGGATTAAAATAATAACATATGCAATTTTTTTTTTTTTCTGTGACTGGGTAAGTTCACTGAAAATGATCTGTTCCAAGGAAATCACCATATAGTCTCACTCATCTACAGTACCTAACCTGAATATACCCAAGATACCTTACATATTCAGCAAGCATCTTGTGGACTAGACACTAGGATGGATGGGGAGGGAAGGGAAGGCATCGAAGGGATGGAAAACACAAATCTAGACCCAAACAGCAATGGGACCATAATATTCTACTTACTAAAAGGCAGACCAAATGGCTGAAACTTCACCAGGCCTTTACAGGGAACAACTGAACAACAAGACACTGGAGAGAGTAGGATCAAGGCTAACCTTAATCTTCTACATCTTCCCTCCCTCCATCTCTCCCCCCCCCTCTAATTCTTGTATATTCATTATATTTTCCCTCATTTTCTTAGTGGGCACTGACCTGTAACTCCCAGTACCAGCATGGGGCTAACATCCACAATGAGCTTTTGATCAGAGAGACCTGGAAAGTTTCCTAAAAGAATGATAGATTTCTGTCAGAGTACTTGGTGACCCACAAAAGGTTAGTTGTAAGACCCTACTGCTGAAGACACCATATGTAGTTGACACATAAAATGGAAAGGCATGGCTGGAAGCTAGAAGAGGGTCAGTCCCCAGACAGTCAGTGTTTCTAGTTCCAGAAGGTGCTACATGGGCAACTGGGGGAAATGACCAATATCTGTCCAAGCAACTTATGGTCTAACCTACTTAGCAGCAAATAACCTGTTGTGATACACACACAAGTGCAATAGTGGCACACAGCCATGGTGGGGAACCAACTGCTCTTGATTTGGCTAACTGATCCCCTCAGTGGTACAGGACCCATAACTGGAGCTGGAAAACCAGTCAGAACCATATCCAAATATTAGCCCACTCTCCAATGTCAAGCTACCATCAATCATGGGCTGCAAGAGGGCCTACACCTATTAAATTGTATATTAAAAAGTAAGGTTTATCTCATTTGTCCTGGTGCTAGCTTACTCTCCATTGGAGAATCTGTTTCTCTTTTTCAGATAGATGTAGATCCTAAGGAGAGAGCCATCCCATCATACCTCAAAAGGGCCCCAGCTGAAACTAAGAAAAATTGGTGAAACAAGCAAGGGTACTGTTTTTCTGGTGAACCAATACAAGCACAAGGGGGAAGGAGACCAACACAAAGAAAAATCAACGCCTACCAAATCAGAGAGCCAGAGCCTCTGAGGCCCCCAACACCTCATCACTGAAGCAGACCAAAAGTGAACCCAACATGGTTTAAGGAAATTTTGCGGAAGAGGGGGCGGAAAGAGTGTCAGAGCCACATGGTGGGTCATGATATGCAGAGACATTTATCTTACCCATAACTGTGGGCTAACTCCACAATGCATGATCCATATACCTCAACAAGGAGGGGCCAATGGGGAGGGGGTAGGTCACGGAAGAGCCTAATAATGGTACCAAACTGACTGTATTTGCTGAATACAAAACTAATTAATAATAATAATAATCATAATAATCATAATAATAATAATAACATAAAGATACACATTGTGTGGCATTGTTGACAAGGTGATTGCCTCTATCTGTTTATTTTATCAAATTCTCAATGCTGAAAAATAATATTAACTATTTACCTTTACTGTTAGTTCATAAAGTTGTAACCGAACTAATATAAACATCATTAGATGTTCAAATATTCTTCTCTAATTAATTAAAAAAAAAACAATTTTGCTTGGACAGATGTATGTAACAGAATTTATGCCTAAATAGTACTAATATAATAAATTGCAGACAGAGAACATGAGACATATATTTTCTAATAGGTAGAGGTATTTTTAGGTAGGTTAAATGGAGATTCACTCATGTGAATACCTCAAACATTTCTGTTCTTATGATAATGAGACAGACTCATGAGGCCTGGAGAGGTGGCTTAGTGACTGAGATACATTTGCCTGTGGAGCCAAGGACCCAGACTTCATTCCCCAAGACCCATGTAAGCACAAGGTGGCCCATGTGTCTTGAGCTCCTTTCCAGTGGCAGAAGGTCCTGATGTGCCCATTCTCTCTCTCTTTTCTTTCTCTCTCTCCCTCTTCTTTCTTTATTTTTATTTAATTATTTTATTGACAGTTTTCATAGTTATGGAAAAAAACTCATGGTAATTCCCTCCCTCCCCCAACTTTCCACTTTGGAACTCCACTCTCCATCATATCCCCTCTCCATCTCAATCAGTCTCTGTTATTTTGATGTCATGATCTTTTCCTCCTACTATGATGTTCTTGTGTAGGTAGTGTCAGGCACTATGAGGTCATGGATACCCAGGCCATTTTGTGTCTGGAGGAGCATTCTGTAAGGAGTCCTACCCTTCCTTTTGCCCGTACATTCTTTCCACCACCTCTTCCTCAATGGACCCTGATGCTTTGGAGATGTAATAGAGATATTTAAGTGCTTGGAACTTCTCTGTCACTTCTTTGCACCATGGTGCCTTCTATATCACCCAAGGTCAAAGCCATCTGAAAACAGATCCTTCTCTAATCAAAAGGGAGACTAGTATTAATATATAGCTATGAACATTAATAGAAATGCTTACTGGACAGGTTGGTGAACATATGATATGCATTTAACCAGACTCAAGCAGACACACATTCCTAGGGCTCATGACTGCCTTTGTTGTAGTTTTTCAGTATCAGGAATATACTCCTTCCCATGGGGTGGGCCTTCCATCCAATTAGAATGTTTCCCCATGACAAACATGTCTCTATTGCACCTGCGGGCTCATTTTGCCAGGCTAGCCAAATTTAAGGCAAGCAGTGTTCAATGTTGAGTGTCTCCACTAGTGAATTCTCTCTCTCCTATTGAACTGCATCCAGCATAGCTTTTTCCAGCTTTCTGTCAGCTAGTCTACATGGAGAAGGTTTTCAGCTCAGCTCCAGTAGGATTTCTCAGTGATTTTGCAGCCCAAGGATGTGGAGTCTCCATCAATATGGTCTTATCATCTATTCCTGATGGGAAACCAAGAACCTTGGCAATGGCCAGTAATGTTTTGGGGGTATCAGTGACCTCTCTGGCCAACAACTCACTCGAAGTCATGCCATTCCTGGCACTGAAGATTTTCTCATAACAATTTATGACTTCTAAGTGTTCCATTGTCCAAGATAGTAGGTTTCCATGTGACTTCTATTCCTCTTAGATATTGAATAGCCCTTTTCCTTTTCTCAATCTCTTTCCCTGACCTTGCTCTTTCTATCTCTCTGTCAAATAAAAGAAAATTAAACAAAAAGCTTCATGAGCAGAGTTTAATATAACATTCATGTTATTTAATGACTGTTCATGTTTTTAATGGTCTCAGAAAATGGGCAGAACAAAAGTTTTCAGAAATATCATTAATGCTATTATTTTTTTAGACATTCCAAACAATGTTCTCATACACAGAGATCTATAGATAATATCTTTCAAGTAGTATTGATATAGCTTAGATAAGTATTTACTGTGTATCTTCAAATTTTCACATAATTTTAAGAAATGATGGTGTATTTTCCTATATGATAGTACAGTAAAATTTATAACTTTAAAAAAAAATCTTATTATTTTCAAATCACATTCTTTCTACTAGAGTGCATTGTTAGAAAAGAGGGCATCTTACCTGATGTATGCATACCTTGCTAAAGCAGTTACCTTCTCATTACTGGAGCAATTATTTATAAGCAGCATATAGGTTTATGGGAGGAAAGGATTTATTTCACTCTTACAGTTTTAGGGGAAGCTTCAACATGGCAAAGGAAGCTGCTCACTACATCATGCCTCTAAGGTAAAGATTGAACAATAAATGCAAGCTGGCTTCAAACACCTAGTAAGCTAGACCCAAGGTCTGCAGCCAGAGACACATCTTCTCCAGTATGGATACCCCTCCCAAGGCTACACCTGCTGAGAGCCAAGTAGGGAGCTTAATAAGAAACATCAGACACTATGGGGGACATTTTACATTTAAGTCACAACACTATCTATTATCTCTGCCTACACACACACACACACACTCAACACACCATGCACCATATATACCCTTAGGGGAAAAATGATAAATTTGGCTCAGTTGATTAAAGTTTTAGGATTTTAGTTACAATAGTATAATAACAGAATTGGGAGTTTAGTAGCTTATAAACTTTGATAATTGCAAGATAAAAATGTCCTGAAGATGTATAATCAGTGATATTTTTAAAAAATTGACTCTGTGAGCTTACTTTATGTTCATCATAAGATAATTCTCTATAAGTAGGTGGCTACCTTACATCTATGTATATATGTATAAGTAGGTGGCTACCTTACATCTATGTATATATGTATGTATGTATCTATGTATGTATGTTTCTTTGCATGTAGTTGGCAAGCATGTTCATAATATAATGTATGCACTATCTGCATTTCGCCTAGTTGCAGTTTTAATAGTATTCAGATTTCTTATATTCTTACTATTTTTTTAAATGGTTCATACGCTTGACTTAGGCTTTCTGTATATACTTCAAGATTTACAAATATAATTTGAAGCTAAGTTTTCTACACATAATTATAAAATATTTTTGTTTCTATAGCGTGTTGACTTATCATTTATTATTATGAATTGATGAAGTAACTTTCTCAGGTCTAATTATTGTTTTTGGATTGAGAATATTTTCTCTTACCCAGTATAATGAAAACAATTTCCTTAGGATACTCAGGTCCACTTTTTAGTCTTATATGCAACACCTTTAATTTGAAAGTAATACTTAAATGATTTGTGGGGTTTGATGTATATATCTTTGCCTTAAGTGAAAATGCTTAGCATAATAGTGCTTAATTTGATTAATTTATATTCCCATTCATTTATCACCAGTTAAATGTTTATAGTACTTTGGCTCTACATTTAAAACTCTTTTGGTCCTGAGGAATCGAACCTGAGTCCTTTGGCTTTGCAGGCAAGCATCTTAAGTGCTAAACCATCTCTCCAGTCCTTCAAAGTAAGGCTCATGCTAGCCCAGGATGACCTGTAGATCACTTTGTAGTCCCAGGCTTGCCATGAAGTCACAATAATCCTTGTACTGTATAGCTCCTGAGGGTTGGGATTAAAGTCATGAGCCACCATGCCCAATTATTTTTCTTTTATATGTTATTGATCATTAATTATCTTTTTATTCTTTCAGCCAAACATGACTATTGTTATATTTGAACAATTCTCCATGTTCTTGTGTGTTGGAGAATAAGTTTATATTGCATCAACTTTGAAATATAATTTGAGTTTGGCAGGCTGGATTCCTTGGTTTTGTTTTTCCATGCTTTGATGATACTCTTCAACTACTATGCATTTTATATTATGGAAGGGAAAGCATTGATGGCATCTGAGAAGAAGCTGATATTCCTAGAAAGTAGCCAGGACATTCTACTCTTCTACACTATTAAAAAAAAATCTTTCTTATTCTTGGTTCACATCCAGAACTTTATGGTAAAATCCTATTGCTAATGGAAACACATGCTTCAGTTGTAGCTCACTTAGAAATCAAGTTGGAATTGAGTTGGAAGATTCCTCCCTGATGGTTGGTTGCTAATGTGCTTGAATGTAGGCAGTAATAACCAGCAATGGGCACTGCTAGTTAAACAGTGACCATCCAGAAAAAAATTGCCCATTGGTATAATGGTGGCATGATTTCTATGAAAAAAAAAAAATTCTCTGATTGAATTTGAGGCCACTCAACAGAAAGGAATCTATGCCTGGTATTATAAACTTAGTTCAAAGGCTATGGTTGGGAAGTTTATAGGCCCTAGAAGGAGAGGCATTAGTGTTATTTGGATAAATGATAGTTTTGCTCATCAAGTTGCTCTAGAATTGTTTATAGTAATGACTACAGTTTAGTGTCATTCTCATCTTTGGACAGAAAATCTTCTTTTACAATTTATGGAAAGACGCAAAATGAAAATAAATAATAGGCTGGTTGTCCAGTCAGAAGGTATAGAACTGAAGGATGTACAATTTAAATTTGGAAAAATTCAAACAAGTTTAAATTTACTGGCACAAGCAAAGATATTAGTTTGTTATAGTTTCTGTTAATAAATAGATGATAACAATTAAGGGTGGCCCAACTGCTTTACACTGAAACAATAAAAAGGTGTATAATGGTAACTTCCACCCAAGAATGGCTGAATGGCAGAAATACAAACATTTTTGCAAGAAAATTACTAAAAAGAAGAATTCTGAAAGCTTATGATCAAGTTTGATTTGTTCCATAGTTTCCCAAATGACTGTGTGGCCCCACACCTGGTATTAGTTTTGGAAGCATGAAAATTTCATTGAAGAGGGTCATGAAGTGCACATGGTCCCAGGAGCCATTTCTGAAATGCAGCATGTGAAGCATGGTGATGTCCCTGTGCACAGAGACCATTGTAAGATAGACCATGGTTTACAGTCCAGAAAAAAATGTTTTGGATTTGTCAGGACTATGCAAGTCTCCCATGGAGCACTGTGGGCTGAGGAGAAAAGTTTTCTCTTGACTACTCAGCTCAGCTGGAGTGACAGAAATTGAAAATCCACATGGTCTCAAATGAGACTTTGGACTTTGGATCATTCTTAAAGTTGGTAGACTATGGGATTCTGAAGTATGTCAAAGTACAATTTACATTGTGAGGTTGTCATGAGTCTATGGGGAACAGTGGTGGAACTGGTGGTTTGACTATGTATGTATGCCCCCAGAGCCTGAGGCATTTTAAATATGGTTTTGCTCACAAATTATTTATTTTGCATTCTAATTCTTAAAGTGGCCCAAAGGACAGTGATTGGTCTTGGAGTCCAAGAAGGGGCAGGCCCTAAAAATGACATCTGTCTTCAAGGAGTATATCTTGAGTGTGCAGCTCATGATGGCCATGGTATTGTATACAACTTCAGGCCAGAGTTCTAAGTACATGTATATGTTTGCTCTCTGCACTTTGAGGCATTTTTCTGTGTATTGTTATTGTTATTAACACATATTTCATATGGATTCCTCATGTGTTGGTACCCTCTTTTCCCTCATTCCTGTCCCCGTTCCATTGGGGACTCTCCTGAGTGGGGTTGTAGGTATTCTCTATGATGTTCTGGTTTATGCAATGTGGGAGCAGCAGTCAGTTATTTTAAGGGAAAGGAAATGCCTCTGGGCATGATGTCTCAACCTGTGACTCTTACAATCTTTCTGCCCACTGTTCCACAAAATTTCCTGAGACATGATGGGTGAGTTTTAAGTATACTGCAGTGATGAGCTCTTAGGAGCCTCTGGATCTCTGCTTTGGTAGGTGTAGACTATCCACAGGGTCTGTCTTTTAAATCCTGGCACTGATGATCAGGTCTAGTATGAAAGCAGCACTCATGGTAGTCTCCCAAATTCCTCTGTGGTTCAGCTATGAGTTGGCTGAAGTCTGAAAAAGAACAAAATCTCCAATGGAGACTAAAGTCAACATAATTTAAATGGGAAAATATTTTTATTGAAGGTGAAAGTTCCTGCTTAAGGTCTCAGCAACTGACTGGAAGAGGTTTCAGTGGGGGCAGATCTGAATTCCAGTCCAAATGTGTATAGTGAACAGTTTGAGCTCTGGGGATTTTGTGCTTGCTTGCTTTTGATATTTGGTGGCTGTTTGGTGGTTTCTCTTTGCATGGATCTAATGAAGGCAAGCCAGCTTCTTCCACCATTAATCAGACTTTTCCTAAATCTGTAAACTTGAAATACACCCATTCTTCTAATAAACTTTCTGGGTGGATGTTCATCCCAGCATATGGAGTTGACTACAACACTTCATAATTAAATCATCTCCTGGGTATGTATCTGCTGCCCTTAATCAGTTCTAGTTACATTACCATTCTCAGCCATTCTCTTTCTAAAAAAAAAAAACTTACTGGCATATCCAGTAATGTGTTTCCTAACTGTAAAGAATCCAGGGAGAATAGCTAGCTGCTTACTCTGGTTTTCTTCTGAATTACTCATGATAGTGCTGGGGATGTAGCTCAGAAACAGAGTGTTTGTCAAGCATATCTGAGGTTTTTTATTCAACTCCATGTACTGAGAAGCATTAGTGATTCAAAATTGACCTACTGAAATCTTAGAAAAGGTCCTTAATAGCATCATCTTTTAAAGTGTAAGATGATTCTCATTAAGTGTGCAATTGAAAAGGAGGTATAAACTGAGATTGTTCAACAGCACATACATTCATATAGGTCTTTAGTTTAATGGTAGTGATGAGAGTCATAGTGCATTGTACTGTTGTCCTTTAATGGAAGTCTGTCTTTTATCTAAGACTATATTTAAACTGTTCTTTTAGGGGACTGGAGGAAGGGCTTAGCAGTTAAAGAGCTTACCTGGACAACCAAAGGACCCAGGTTTGATTCCCCAGGACCCACGTAAACCACAGGCACAAGGTGGCACATGTGTCTGGAGTTTGTTTGCAGCAGCTGGAGTCCCTGGCATGTCCAGTCCTTCCTCTCTCTCTCTTTCTCTCTCTCTCTCTCTCTTACTCTTAAATAAATAAATAAATAAAATTTTAAAAAAGTTTTAAAAATATTTAATTTTTGAATTTATTTCATTTAACCTTACTACATTGGCCATAAATATTGTTTTCTGTTTTTGTTTTTTTTTTTCCAGTTGAGTTTTGCAGGGTTTCTTCTGTGTATGTCCTTACATGGTATGTATGTCTTCAAATATTTTTTCTCTTGTCTCATTTTTTTCCCCTTGAAATTCGAACCTAGGAAAGCAAGGCCTATTCAGTGTTTCTTCCATGTTCTTTTGACACAATTCTATATGTTCTCATTTTTCTCTGTGCTTCAAATTGTATATAAGGAATGTACTTTCTTTCCAGGGCTCAAATCTTATTCTTAGCTGCCAAAGGCTATTCAGTCTGAATGTGGAAAAGATAGTAACTAGTGTATAGTAAACTGGATTCACAGCATTCTGACGTAATTTATTTTCAATTTTATTTAATCAACTTACTTTGATCTTCTTTTACCTTGTGAATAAATTGTGGAATCTTGATTAGAAATATTTTTATATGAATTTTGCATCTTATATTTGTTCTTTCTCCTTACATTAATAGTAATTGTCAACTTCTTACATTATCATTTGCCTCCAGAATCAAAATTTTATTTTGAGTTTAAAATTTTTATAGGTTTTGTATTAATCATAGGGTATCATGTAACTAGGCTGGTGCCCCTCCAACTGCCTCACTGAGTTCCATGTCCAGCCGTCAAACCTTATTATTCAATGTCTTGCAATTTACTGTGATCCACCTCAATGATACATCATTTTGTCTTTTTTTTTAACCTCATTGTAAAATTTTCTTTGCTGTTATTTTTGATATATGTATATGTGTATATTCTAGCGTGTGTGTGTGTGTGTGTGTGTGTGTGTGTGTGTGTGTGCATACGTGCTCACATCATGGCACATGAGTAGAGATCTGAGGGCAACTACAGGGTGTCTGTCCTCTTCAACTGTCTTCTTTAAAGCAGTGTCTCTTGCCACTTGCAAATATATTGCAGTTTAGCTGGCCTAGGAAATTCTGAGTCTCCTGGGTCTAACTCCCATTGTTACAGGTGTGTTGGTCTTCTGGGACCATTAATCACTGGACCAACACTCCAGCCCATAATTACCTTAAAAAAAATGCTTATTTGAGTCACATCTTTTTATTTATCTATTTTTTCACCAGAATTTAGATATTCTGATGAAACATGTATTTTATGATCTATGTTTTCATGTATCCATTCTTATCTCTGTCCCAGGATATTAAACTGTGATTCCTGTTCATTGCTTCCTATGTTCTCAGATTTCTACTTATTATTGCAAATAGACATAATTAAAAAAATATATTCTCAATTCACCTAAATCACTTTTAGTTAAGCCACCAAATGCATTGATTTCCATGCTATAATCAAAATGAAGAAAGATCTTTACAATAGATGGAGTGTTATAATACACTATTTCCTTACTGTCATGAATTATTTTTCCTAGAGTGTTAAGCTTGAAAATAAATTCTAATATGATTTGCATTTGGGAAATCCTTCTCTATTGAAACTCCCTTTTCACACCATTTTTTTTTTAAGTGAGTGAAATTCATAATCACAAATAGAATGCACAGGTCCATAAAAGTTTGAACAAAAGAAAATAAAATCATGAATTTGTTGAGACAAAGGAACATTTAGTTATAATAATTTAAAAGAAAAAAACACATCAGGTCTCTAAAACAGAAAAATAAAAAACATGATGGTTCTTTCACTAAAATGCCAAATTGTTAAATCAGTTTTACTTAGGTTTTCTAAGTTAAGGAAAAAAAAAAAAAAGAAGAAGAAGAAGAAGAAGAAGAAAGAAAGAAAAAACACATTTAAATAAATTGTTTCTTTGGGGATTTTTAAATGTGTTTTTTCTTCAGATGTGTGTAAATCCATTTATTAAATGTAAATTGATATTTCTATTCCATTTTAACCATGTTATAAAAGATGTGAAAATTTCCTCAAGATGGCAATGCCCATTTTTCTCCTTCTGTTCTTTCATTGTGATTAAAATAAATGCAAAATGCTGAGATTTTACTTATTGTGTAGATAGTAGTATTTCAACAACTTAAAGTAGTGTGGCTGCCTAGAAGACACACTATAATGTCGTACTAATGAGTGTATAAGGTATAACTCCACACCTTTATAATATTATAAAACTTCAACATGTATAAGAGAAAACTCAATCTTCATAACATTCATTGAGAACATTTGTTGAAAGAATTCCCATTCCACAGGAAGTCTGAAGTTTAACATTCAATCTCCTGTTTATGATAACACTCTTGCAATGGGTTTTTCCAACAGAAAGGTCTCTAGGCCTTGATGCCAAGAGCTTTATTGCAGTCAGTTATATGGCTATGCAGTGTCCATGTAAAGGACCTCTGCCACAAAATGCCCCCAACACCAGCAAAATAAAATAGCCACTCAACTTATGTCATATATATTGAGTTAGGGTCTTGCTCTAGCCCAAGCTGACCTGGAATTTATTAAGTAGTCTCAGAGTGGCCTCAAATGCATGGAGCTCCTCTAACTTCTGTTTCCCATGTGCTGGCATTAAAATGCGCTCCACTACACCTGGACCTTTATGTCACTTTTTAAAGAAATGTTTACCTGATGAAGTTTGAACAAAAGAGATGATCACCAGAGCAAGTCCGAAATATTAAAATATGGCCAATATACTCTTATCATCTCCCAGGAGCTTGTCAGGTACCAGAAGTGACAAGCTTTCACTGCAATGTGCATTTTGAGGAAGCGGTCATGGTAAATTTCATAGTCCTGCACAAATAGTATGGAGTAATTCTCTGCATTATGTTACCCACTTCCTTTTCTAGAATCACCTTTTTCAGTATCTACTGCTCCAGTATGCTATCTTTACATGCTTGGACTATTGAATTATGATTGAATTGATCTGAAATTACAGAATACATCTTAGTTTGCGGTTCTATGTCCCCAATCTTCTGTCAGATAAAATAAAATAAATTATTTAATACACCCTTGATTCAAAGAGCTCATTATATGTTACAAGTCTTGTTAATATGTGGCTAAGTGACAGAGAAGAAAACACCCAAGCCTCAACGCTAGATATCATGAATCTAAATTTGATTTTTATCATTTTCTAGCTACTGAACTGAAATTTGTTCATACAGAGCTTTGAATATACAATGAACTGTTTTAACTACCATTTTCCATCATAAGGTAACTTTGGAGCTCAGAATTACAGACTCTGTACACAAATTTACATTTGAAGAGTATGTGCAGTATGTATAGGTACATTTGCTGATATATCAACAGTAAATTTTATCTGACAAAGTTTTAAGCACATATATATTATCTTAAGCCTTAATTTTGATATACACAAATATTAAAGTATTAAAATATTGTGCATTATTATTAAAACAGGTTAAAGCTAATTTTCTGGGCTAATGTAAGGGGCAATAATAGAAAACAAATTATGTCCTATTATTTTTACTGGTAATATCATTAGTAATAATTTAGCTTCTAAAATCTTTACAGAGACTTTATGAGATGTCAAAGGTCAGTGGGTCTTAATGTTTGCAGAGATAGCTTGGTATCTATTATATTCAGATCAAGTATCTTTGAAATGAATTTAAGATGAAGAATGACAGTATCACTATAATAGATTCTCTCTCTTCATCTCTGCAGTACTTTATTTTGTTTTGAACATCGAGGTTCAAAATACCCCCCCCGCAAAAAAAAAGCATATTACCTACTCTGTTAAGCATTGGAGAAGACAAACAAATTTAGCTTGTTCCAGTTCCCCTGGTCCTTTTGTCTCTGTCCACAGGTTTTCTTGAGTAGTAGGTAAACCATCAGTACATGGATGTTCTTTGGTGGTGTGAGCACTCTTGCCCTTGGTTGCTCCATTCAGTAGAACTGTTAGCATTAGCAACAGTTTTCAAAATATGGCTAGTTTCTTTTTCTGGCTTGACTTTGCTAGATATGAAATTTATTTTTTTATGTTTCAAATCATCATAGCAAGTCTATCAAAAAATACTAGCAATAAACTGGGCATGGTGACATATGTCTTAAATCTCAGCACTTGGGAGACAGAGGTAGGAGGATCACTGTGAGTGCAAGGCCAGCCTGAGACTCCATAGTAAATTCCAGGTCATTCCTGGCTAGAGCAATACACTACCTTAACATACCAAACCAAAAATTAATAATACTATAGCATGATAGTAGTCATCAGTTTTATATTTTATTATAGACATGCAAGACCAGCCTGAGACTCCATAGTAAATTCCAGGCCATTCCTGGCTAGAGCAATACACTACTTAACATACCAAACAAAAAATTAATAATACTATAGCATGATACCAGTCATCAGTTTTATATTTCATTACAGACAGACTTCTTCAAAGAAGACCTAGTTATGGCTTTGTTCTTTCCTTTAAGAAATTGATATGTATTTACAACCTCTTGGTAAAAGTAAATCACTTGATGACAGAGAAAGTCTTTTGGCCCCTTTCACCTGAATTATATCTTTTATAGACTTACTTAAAATATCACTATGCCAATTGCCCCCCTTAAGGCTTAAAGTGAATTTTGTATAAATCTTTTCCCAGAGTTTTTATTTCACTACTTCCCAAGATTGAAGAAAATATTAAAGTTCCAGTCTGCAGGTGTTTTCTTGCTTTTACTTTATGCCATAAATTTTATCTTGTAGATTTGTCTTACCACTTACTGACACAAAACAATATTCATTCTGTCTCCTCTAACATGAACTTGTCCTCTCACTACTTCAGATTCTCTTTCATATTGAAACATATTGAACTTTGCCCACAGTGCTGCATGTTGCTTGATAGATAGGACATACTTCCTCCCAGCTCAATGTGGAAGGTGGCTGAATTAACTATATTCTGGGTAAATCAGAACCTACATTATTTTCTTTAAAATATTTACCACATCAATTGTCAGATAAATGTTGGCCTGACTCTTTGGAGAATATTACTTGGCAAACTACTCCCATTTCATCATTGAATGTTTTTATCAAGCTGAAGTCATTTCCTTGCACCAAGGAGCAACTTAAATATTTTCAATTCAATTTATATAAAGGCACCATTGTTCCTTTTGAATAACAATATGCACACTCATAGAAATGTTAACAGGTTGTTTTAAATGCATATTAAAGTACTTTCAAAATAATAGGTGTAGGTATCCTGGGTGCTGTCATTTTTAATGAATTAAATAGCATTAAATTATATAAATACATATTTTGAAGACACCGATACCCTAATGATGCATTCGCTGCTGGTTGCCACATTTAGTCTCTTGAGGAGGTACCAAGGAAAGTCTTCATTAACATAATGAAATATAATCAAAGTAATATGTTTCATTCAAATCAATTCATTCAATTATAACCCTCTCTCTCTCCATCTTTTTGAGCATTAAAGACCACAGAAACCTGAAGCTTCTTAGATATATCTTTTCACAGCATGGATAAACTTGTCTGAGATTCAGACGGAGACAAGCCCAGCAAAGTAATAAACAAAAAACAAGGATATGAGAAACAGTGATGATGGACAAAACACCTCTAGGACCACTTTATATCCTACAAGCCTCTGGTATGACCCCGTTATTGATACTGTACTGGAAGAAAAGTCCTACAAACCTTCCCATATGACTCTCCTGAAGATCCTGAAGCATCATTGCACCAATTTTCCATGATTCCAGTCAAGTCATTCGTGCATTCTTCCCTTACTTCACTTGCATCTCCTTTCATTTTTTATTTATTTTTTATTAATTAGTTTTGTATTCAGCAAATACAGTCAGTTTGGTACCATTATTAGGCTCTTCTGTGAGCTAATCCCTCCCCATGGCCCCTCCTTATTGAGGTATATGGGTCATGCATTGTGGAGTTAGCCCACAGTTATGGGTAAGATAAATGTCTCTGAATATCATGACCCAACATGTGGCTCCGACATTCTTTCCTCCCCCTATTCCTCAAAACTTTCCTGAGCCATGTTGGGTTCATTTTTGGTCTACTTCAGTGATGAGGTGTTGGGAGCTTTTGGGTCTCTGGCTTTCTGAATTGGTAGGAGATGATTTTTCTCTGTGTTGGTCTCCTTCACCCTTGTGCTATACCTGGTTCACCAGGAAAACATCACCCTTGCTTGTTTTGCCAATTTTTCTTAGTTTCAGCCAGGGCCCTTTTGAGGTATGATGGGGTGGCTCTCTCCTTAGGATCTACATCTATCTGAAAACGAGAAGCAGATTCTCCTACGGAGAGTAAGTTAGCACCCGGGAAATTGAGATAACACTTTTTTATAGAGAATTTAATAGGTGCAGGCCCTCTTTTAGCCCACCATTGATGGTAGCTTGATATTGGAGAGCAGGCTTATGTTTGGATATGGTTCCAACTTGTTGCCCAGCTCCAGCTATGGGTCCCCTACCACTGAGGGGATCAGTTAGCCAAATCAAGAGCAGTTGGTTCCCCACCATGGCTGTGTGCCACTATTGCACTTGTGTGGGCATCACAACAAGCTATTTGCTGCTAAGTAGGTTAGACCATGAGTTGCTTGGACAGACATTGGTCATTTCCCCCAGTCACCCATGTAGCACCTTTTCGCACTAAACTTGCTTACTGTCGGGGGACTGACTCTCTTCTAGCTTCCAGCCATGCCATTCCATTTTATGCGTCAACCACATAAGGTGTCTTCAGCAATAGGGTCTTACCACTAACCTTTGGTGGGTCATCAGGTACTCTGACAGAAATCTGTCTGTCTTTTAGGAAACCTTGTAGGTCTCTCTGATTAAAAGCTCATTGTGGATGATAGCCACATGCAGGTACTGGGAGTTACAGGTCAGTGCCCACAAAGAAAAGGAAGAAAAAGATAACTAATATAAAAGACACCAGTTTTGAACAACAGAGATTATCAGAAACATGAATTTTAGGTACTTTGTTACCAAGAAAAGGTACATTTAGAATGATTTTCATAAAATTCAGTACTCACTCGTGAATATTACAGTATGTTTTAATAAACTACAATAATAACAAGGAGATTACAATTTACTCAGTCAAGCAATAATATTCCATGTTAAATTTCTGAACCTGGTAATGATCAAAGGTTGTATTTATGCCTTAAATAGAAGTGACATTAATTATCATGTGCTTATAAATTATAATCCTTGTTTTTATTACACTGTTAGACATGATTATGTATTTCCAAGAGGGAATAGATAGATAAAGAAAGCAAAACATAATTGTACATATTTAAAAAAATAGTAAAAATTGCATGAATAAGTTTATTTATGTTAGTAACAATAAAATATTATTATAAGTAAATTAGTTGCAAACCCAAATATAAATAGAAGTTTATAGTCAAATGCTACGTCCACGGCGACCTTGCCTGTGTAGCAAGCAGAAATGCTTCTGCACTGGAAGAGAGCTGAGGACAGAGGGCCAGCACTCCTCGGAGGGATGCCCCCGGTGACCCCTTGGCAGTCAGTTACTGTAAAGGTTCCTGCTGCCCATGAAGTCACGACGACCTAATTGCTGGCGCCAATGCTGTTTCTTTCCTGCTTTCTTCTAGCTGTTTGTCTAAGAACAGCTAATTCAACACTTATTAGTAATCATGCACGCAATCAGAGTACAAGAAACAATCTAAGTATTGAATGTGCCCCTCCTATGATTAGGGCAATGGAGAGAATGTATAACTCTACTAGGAATAAAAAATTAACTCTAGAACAGTTTTTAGATGGTGTAAAGTAAAAACAGCTTATGATGTTTGAGAACGATACTGAGCCTGAGAATATGAAAGTAGAAATGTTGATCGGTAGTGTTCATAAGAAACATGACAGTTCTGCAGATAAGGAGTTACAAAACTTAGGCATTCCCACCAGGAAACTTCCTGGGGGATATGTTCAGTACTTGATCAAGGGCAGATGGTGGACTCCTAGAGCTGGAATCTACTTAGTTCCACTCCCCTATGAGGGAGGATATGATGAATTAGGTAATAGATGGGTGAATTATAAAGTAAAAAGGAGGCTATGGCATTCTCTTCCATTTACGGGAATGCTTAACAAGGAAGCGTAAGCCTTGGTGTTTATACAGTCCTTGCGGTATAAGAAATAAGTAACCTGTTATTCACCTTACACCTAGTTTCTGTTTGTATAATGTTGTGGTCAATGATACAAGGCGCCCTTCTTAAAAAATGGGTACAGTTCCTGCCTGATCAACATTACATGTATGCTTACAATAGAACAATACTCAAGATTGTTTAGATTAATGATTTCTGAGATCACTTGTTGGCTTGCTAAGTTTCTCTGTTCAATCTGTATAAAATCTTCATGAAACCTTCAGTAAATTGCAGCAGCATATTCTACCTAGAGTGTGTCTGTCTGTCATTTCCTCGCCGAATCCCGAGTTCTCCCTGAGCCTTCGCCCTTGTTCTCCCTCGGTCCTGATCTCCCCGAGAGTCAGTCCGCGGCAGTCAAAGACATACATCAAATTCTATACAGTTGTTAATAATTTTCCTATAAATTGGTATATGATATGACTATATGATTATTCATTAAGAAGCATAATATTTTAGGACAAAATAGTATCTTTCAATTAATTCTAGAAAAAAGATATTATAATTACTTAACCATATTTAGTTTCTGTTATCATGAAAGTGTTCAGAATTTGTGGAGTTTTACTAAAGTGATAGTGAAATATGCATGTGGCCGGGCAAGCATGTGGAATAACTTGAGCACAGGAACACTGCTTAGTTTGAGCAAGAAACACACCCTTCTTAAAAATGCACCTAGTCACATGTTGGGAAGATGTAATCCCCATATGTCAAAACCAGCCTGAAAATCCTGCTATAAACAGTGTACTAGTTTTCTCCCTTTTTGCATATTTAGGGATTATCATTCATGATCAGTTCCTATTCAAATATTTAATTTGCCCAAGTATCAGAACATCAGGGCAATCCAGGCTTACTGGTTTTGAGTACATGTTCAGTAAGACAAACTCTATCCTCCAAGTGAACTTTTAGAGACAAATCCCATTTTAGCAACTTATGCCTATGGATATCTGTATGTACATATGATTAAAATTAGATGCATCATAGGAAGGGACATGTGTAGTAGGGAGAGTATCCAATAACCCAAACTTGCCCTACACCTAAATTTTATATTAGAATATGATTAGTGAAATATTGTTTATGAACAGTAATGTCTAATAAACATTAATATTGCTTCTAAGACAGAGGTTATTCAAGTCATTCTCTAAATTACCTTTCTATTAAGTTCCAGCTTCATATCCAGTGTAAGATCCTCACACTCTGCATGGCTGAGCTTATATTTTGGTCAACTTTATTGATCTTGGTAATAACCTAATGAGATTTAAGAGAAATCATATGGTGCTATACCTAGTATATTTTGCTTTATCTGACTTGTATCAGACACTCCATTACCATAACTATACCTTTCTGTAATCCTGAGTCATTTTATTTTTTTTCATTTTGATACTGTTGATGGTTGGCCTTGAATCTATTTATAAAGATCAGAGGGGTCTGAGTAATTATATATATATATATATATGTGTGTGTGTGTGTGTGTTTCTATTGTGTGGATGCTGTAGTTTGAACATTGTTTTTGTTAGACTACATAAATTCAGCTCTCCACAAACCAGTGCTGGATAATGCTCAGTTAATCCTCATCACTGATTAAAGTTCATTCTTACTTGAAAATGGGTTAAATATTAATAAGAGAGGAAGATCACAATAGATCACATATATCATTGACTATAAAAAAAATCCTAAGTATGGAGGACATAGTGTAATCGGGACATAGTAGGTGTTGTTCATGCTCCATATACAAATCCCCTTGCCAAGAAAAGAAACAACTAAACCAGAAAGGTCTAGACTCCTTTATTGATCCTTTCATGCAAAATTTTCCCAGGTAAAATGGTTAAAATTTATTAATTTACAAGCATATACACAAAATGTCACTTATGATTCTTTAGAACATTGAATTTAAAATATACATCTATTTAAAGGGGAAAATATTTTCTTGAGTTTTTTCTTTTTTTTCTGACACATAGTCATTATATAGTGAAAGTTGGCCTTCAATGATATTCTCTTGTCAGAGGCTCAGCGGCTCTCTTGTCAGAGGGACAGGTATGTGCCTACACACCCAACTTTCTTCTTTACATTTCTCTGTAGTAAAGTGATGACATTATTACTAATAGGATACCCAAACAATGCATTTAGTAAATATTTCTAATCATTCATATTTTGTGCAAATTAAATCAACATGAATGTATGTTTTCTCTCATCAATTGTAGCATAAACATGTGATTGAGATCTCAGGAATTAAATGTGCATGTGTATTAATTAAAAACACATCTTAATTATGAAAACATCTAAGGTTTTCCAATTCTGCTATAATCATCACTGTGATCACATAATAGATATCAGTGTCCTGATTTCATAAATGAGCAGGGAAGTCCCAGCAAACATATGGTTAAAAATCAAACAGCTAGTGAAGTATCGTTAATTCAGAATATTTTACCATAATGATTATTAATGCTTCTCAGATACAAGAGATTATTTAATCTTGGGATTGTGCCACTAAAAGAATAAGTGAAATAAGTAGTTTCTAGTTCTTGACCACAATGGTTCCATATTGTAGTTTACTGGCTCAATATCTTCCTTTTTGCAGTGAACTTCAAAAGTTTATTTATTTATTCATTTTGAGAGAGAGAAAGAGATAGAGAGGGAGAGAGAGAGAGAGAAAGAGAGAATGGGTGTGCCAGGGCCTTCAGCCTCTGTGAACAAACTCTACATGTGTGTTCTCTTGTGTATGTGCAACATTTTTTACTTTGTGTCACTGTGTGCCTGGCTATCTGGGACCTGGAGATTGTAACATCAGTTCTTAGGCTTTGCAGGCAAGACGGTTAACTGCTAAGGCATCACTCGAGCCCTCAAAACAGTTTTAGAAAACAGACGTGGCAACTCCTGCCTGTCATGTTAGCACTAAGGATGCTGAGACAGGAGAATACTATTAGTCCCAGACTAGTTTGGATTATATAACAAAACAATGTGCATTAAAAGTGATTTACTATGAGATTGAGGGAAAACATAACTAATATGCAAGAGTTAGAGAGGAGAGAGATAGAGGGGAGAGGGGGAGAGGGAGGGAGGGAAGGTGTAGGAGATTTAGGTCAGTCTTGATCCTACCCTCTCCAGTGTCTTGTGGTTCAGGTGTTTCCTGTAAGGGTCTAGTGAAGGTTCAGCCATTTGGTCTGTCTTTTAGGAAGCAGAATTTTATGGTACCATTGCCGTTTGGGTCCAGATTACTGTTTTCCACCCTTTGATGCCCTCCCCGCCCTCCCGTCCATTTTATTGTCTAGTCCATGAGGTGCTTGCTGGGTATGTAAGGCATCATGGGCAGATTCAGGTTAGGTGTTGCAGATGAGTGAGACTAATTAGCAACAAATAACCAGATGTGATGCCCACACAAGTGCAATAGTGGTACACAGCCATGATGAGGAACCCATTGCTCTTGATTTGGCTAACTGATCCACTCAGTGGTACTAGACCCATAGCTGGAGCTGGGAAACAAGTCAGAACCATACCCAAACACAAGCCCACTCTACAATATCAAGCTACCATCAATCACGGGGTATAAGAGGGCCTACACCTATCATAATGTCTATCAAAAAAGTAAGTGTTATCTCAATTTTCCGGGTGCTAACTTACTCTCCATTGGAGAATCTGCTTCTCTTTTCCAGATAGATGCAGATCCTAAGAACAGAGCTGTCCCAACATACCTCAAAAGGGGCCCTACTGAAACTAAGGACAACTGGCGAAACAAGCAAGGGTGATGTTTTTCTGTGAACTGGATACCAGCACAAAGGGGAAGGAGAACAACGCAGACAAAAATCAACTCCTACCAAATCAGAGAGCCAGAGCCTCAGAGGCCCCCAACACCTCAGCACTGAAGCAGACCAAAAATGAACCCAACATGGCTCAGGGAAATTTTGCGGAAGAGGGGGTGGAAAGAATGTCAGAGTCACATGTTGGGTCATGATTTGCAGAAACATTTATCATACCAATAACTGGGGGCTAACTCCACAATGCATGACCCATTTTCACTAACAAGGAGGGTCTAATGGGAGGGGGTAGATCACAGATGAGCCTAAATAATGGTACCAAACTGCCTGTATTTACTGAAAAGAAAACTAATAAATTAAATTTAAAAAAATTAAAAAAAAATGATTTATTAAAACTCATTTTGAATCATTTTAAACAATGAATTCTATTAATATCAATAAAACCTTAACTGTTATGGATGACCACTTGAATGTAAACTCAAATAAAACTAATTCAAATTCAAATAATTGTATAAGGATATTATAAATCACAGTTTCCCTCTAGTTTATCTCACCAAGTACAGAAAAGTACATACACATTGAACTATTGGAAGTTTGATTAATTTATGCCTCATTCTCTTTAATTGACTAATGAAAAAAATAATTGTACCTCTCCAGTTGGATTATTGAAGACATTAAACAAGTTACTCATTGTAAAGTATTTAGGAAAGTACCTGGCATATTGAAAGCACTCAGAAAATGCCCATTACATGGACTGCAAAGGATAATTTTCAGATCATTTTCACATGTGATTTAATGTGATAATTTTGAGGTTAGGACAAATATAATGTCACAAGTTTCAATTTAATTTTCATACTTTTTTATATTTGAAACAATTCATGAGTTTTCATCTTCATTGCATACTGATCTTTGTATTATTTTCATTAACACACACGTTACCATTAATTTTAAACTACAGTGTTATAGCATTTATGAAATTACAAATTCAAAATTGAAAATGAGTCCTAAATTGTAATGAAAAACATTAATTGAAAACAACTCAATAAAATATAAAATAAGTTGTTATTCCATCTAAAAGAAGCTTGATAGATTATGTACAAAAAAATTCCATGATTTACACAAAGTTAATTTTAGAGAGCAGCAATATGAGAATAAAAACATTTGAAATTTATTCTATATTAACAATTTTATAGAAAATTATATATATATATATATATATATACATACATACACATATATGTGCATATATGCACATATATATAGTGATGTAAATATAGGCATTTTTAAAATGTAACATTTGGGCTGGAGAGATGGCTTAGTGATTAAGTGCTTGCCTGTGAAGCCTAAGGACCTAGGTTCGAGGCTCGATTCACCAGGACCCATGTTAACCAGATGCACAAGGGGGCACACGTGTCTGGAGTTCGTTTGCAGTTGCTGGAAGCCCTGGTGCGTCCATTGTCTCTCTCGCTCTCTGCCTCTTTCTCTCTCTCTCTCTCTGTCACTCTGAAATAAATGAAAATAAACAAAAAAAAATTAAAATGTAACATTTTAGGATGCAAATCTACAGAATAAAATCTAGAACAGAAAAAGAAAACAAGTTATATGCATTTAAAATAATTATTTCATCATAAAACTTATAATAAATATCTTTCTGTAGAGCCAGGGCAATAATTTAGTAGGCAACTTTCATTTCTATCTTAAAACACAAGGACTATTTAACTGGCTGAGTTTTCATTTGTGACAAGTTCTCACATTGTCAGTTTACTAATCCATGAATATAAGGATTATAATTGCTTCCAGAAGCACAATATGTTCCTGTCAAGTTGAATTTTGCTAAAAGAAAACCAACTAGCCTGAACATCCAAGATAAACAAATAATCAACATAAATATTTTAAACTTTATGATATTCACAGATAAATATTTCTTATTGATTCATTATCATAAATGTCAAAACCTGATGAAAATCCTGAATAAAATGGTTGTTTTATATTGCATGAGGTCTTTAATAATAGGTAATGTGTTTTATTATATAACTTACATCAGTCCCTTCAGTATATCTGTTGCTATGCAAGCAATTCTGTTAATTAACATCCTACATTGCTATAAATGATAGCATAATGAAATAATTTTGACACAAAAAGTTAATTGATCAATTAATAGACAGGCAAATATCCTCAGTGAAAAAACAAAACAAACAAGCGACAACACACCAAAAATAAAACTAAAGATGTCTAAGCCCTGCCTTCCAAAAACTACCAAGTTTATGGCAAACAAGTTAGGAGGACAGACTGATTTTGAAATACATTTCAAATATACAGAAGTCAGAAATCATTGAAATTATATACTATTAGTAGGAAAGTTAAAATACACACACACACACACACACACACACACTCATGGACAGTTTGCCCTGGTGACAAGGATTATAGCATCTATGAGCAGTCTGCATTGAAGATATGACAAACTCTAGCATATTTAACTTTAATCTAAAATGTGTAATTACTAGTTATTATGCTTAAAATCATTTCATAAATGCCAAATAAATATAAGTGGAACTGAGTTTTGTCATTATAGACTACATTTGTTCAATTCATCATACAGTCAATGAACATCTCCTAAGGGGGAGACAGACTATTTCTGGGAGAAGCAAGACAACCTAGATATGTAGGCTACCTTGAGAAACATGGAAATCACAACACTTCCAGAGAGACTTGGCCAATTCTAATTGTCCTGTGGCAAAAATAAAAAAAAAAAATAAAAAAATAAAAATAAGCAATGTGGGCTGGAGAGATGGCTTAGTGGTTAAGCGCTTGCCTGTGAAGCCTAAGGACCCCGGTTCGAGACTCCATTCCCCAGGTCCCACATTAGCCAGATGCACAAGGGGGAGCACGCGTCTGGAGTTCGTTTGCAGAGGCTGGAAGCCCTGGCGCGCCCATTCTCTCTCTTCCTCTATCTGTCTTTCTCTCTGTGTCTGTCACTCTCAAATAAATAAATAAAATTATAAAAAAAATAAGCATCGTTAAATTTATAATTATAAGAGAAAAACTAACATCAGCTTTGAACATAGTGATTACTTTTAAATATTTTATTTATATATTTGAGAGAGAAAGATAAAGAGAAAGAAGTAGATAAATAGATAGATAGATAGATAGATAGATAGATAGATAGATAGATAGATATAGAGAGAGAATGGAAATGCCGGGGCCTCTAGCCAATGCAAATGATCTCCAGATACATGCATCTACTTATGCAGCTGGCTTATGTCAGTACTGGGAAACTAAACCTGGGACCTTAGGCTTTGTAGGCAAGTGCCTCCAACCCATTAACTGCTTGAAATATATTACACCTAGGTGATATTCCAAAAATAGCTGTTGAATTAAGTTAACTTAATTTGTAATGATAAAAACAGTAGATTAGTAATAACATGATAAAAATCATGTGATTTTGGTTATTTAATTTTTATTATAAATGCAGATATTTAGTATGTAACAATACATGTTGGTACAATCCTTCCACTCCTCCTGGCCCCTTTTCTGAAGAGGTCTTCCTTGTTGGGGATGCAGGTCAACTCCATGGGGATTATGGATCATGCATTATGGGGGCAGCAGTCAGTTATAGGGGCAAGGCAATGTCTCTGTGTAAAATGTCCTAATATGTGGCTCTAACAATCTTTCTGCCCCCTCTTCTGCAAAATTCCCTGAGCTATGGTGGGGGCATTTTAAGTCTACTTCAATGATAGGCTCTTAGGAGCATGTGGATCTTTAGCTTGGTAAGTGTTGAGTGTCTTCAGTGTCTATCTCCTTCACACTTGTGCTGATATCAGATTCACAGAGAAAGCAGCACTCTTGCTCATTTCTCCAACTCCTCTTGGTTTTAGCTGGGACCAGGTGGAGTGCACTGGATTGCTTATCTCCTCACGTTCAATTCCTATCTTAAAAAGAGAAGGAGATTCTCTAAAGGAGAGTGAAGCCAGCACCAGTTAAATGGAACGTTATTAATTTAGAGAGAATTTAAAGAGTGTAGCCCTTCTTATAAAAATATAATTAAAGATTTATACCAGTATGTTTTGGGTTCCTGGGTCCAAGTTCCCTGGGCCAAACTGTGTGTTAGTGGGTGTGGGACAGAGTACACAGGCCAGATCCCTGTTTCCTGATTCATCCCAGTCCCTGGACCTGGTAGATCCTACTGTGCCTTGCTAGGGGAGGCCTGGTCCCTGTGTGAGCTGTGGAATCAGGACTTTTACTCTGTTCACTTGAGTCAGAGGGTGCATGGAACAAAGAACAAAAACTTTCTTCCTCCTCAATAAAATAAAGGGTCTCCCTAAAATGCATAGACAACAATGCCAAAAAGCCAAAAAACTGAGAAATCTCCACCAAGGATACCTAGTCCTATATGGAGGCCTGCAATAAAATCATAGAGAAATCAACAGAAATGCATTCCCAAAATGAAAACACAACAACCATTGAGATTCTTATAAAAAAAAAAAATTACTGAACTGGAAGCAAACCATCAAAGAACCAACAATCATATCAATTAAATTGAACAGAATCATCTCTGAGAGTATTCAGCTTTTGACAGTAAGCTTAACTTGATTGAAGAAAATGTTAGAACCCTCCAAAGAGATATGAATGAATTGAACGTGAATTAAGAAATGGAAGATCTCAACAACTTGTTGATTAAGTTTACTGAAGACTTGATCAAATATGAGAATTAATTCCAGCAAAATCAAGAAAAACAGAAATTGAATTGAAATCATACCTCAAAATAGAGATGGACATGCTGCAAAACAGCACAATAGAAAGCAAAAATCAAATAGAGGCCTGCTGTGGTGGCACACACCTTTAATCCCAGCACTTGGGAGGCAGAGGTAGGAGGATCTCTGTGAGTTTGAGGCCACCCTGAAAATACAAAGTGAGTTCCAGGTCAGCCTGGACTAGAGTGAGACCCTACCTCAAAAATCAAAAACAACAACAACAACAAAAATCAAATAGAAGTTATATAAAAAGAAAATAACTCTCACAAACAGAATTATTCTATTGTGAAAATTGCAATTCTACCAAAAGCAATAAACAGATTTAATGCAATACCAATAAAAATACCAGCATCATTCTTCATAAAGATTGATAAAGTGATCTCAAAATTCCTATGGATGGCAGAAGGTCTCACATATCCAAATATATCCTCTCAGGAAAAAAAAAAAAAATCATGGCACTGGAATAAAAACAGAAACATAGACCAATGGAAGAAAATTGAGGACCCAGAGCAACAAATGGTGATGGACAAGTTGTATGACCATATGTAGAAAAATGAAGTTAGACCCACTCATTTCACAAGTCTAAATGGATTAAAGACTTCAATATAAGACCTGAAACTCTTCAACCACTGGAAGAAAAAGCAGTAGGTACTCTCCATGATATAAGAATGGAAAAAGACTTCCTGAAGAAAACTACAGTAGCCCAGGAAATTAACCATGCACTCAACCAATGGGATCTCATGAATTTAAAAAGCTTTTGTTCTGGCAAACATACCATAAGCAGAACCAACAGATTACCCACTGAATAGGAGAAAATCTTTGCCAGCTACACCAATGACAGAAGCCTAATACCTAGAACCTACAAAGAACTCAAACAACTAAACAATGAAAACTTAAACAACCCAATCCAAAAGTGGGGCAGAAAGTTGAAGAGGGAGTACTCAGCGGAAGAATTACAGATGACTAGCACACACTGAAATATTCAACATCCCTAACCATCAGGGAAATGCAAATTACAGCAACTACAAGATTCCACCTTACCCCAGTAAGGATAACAAGCATCAAAAAATCAAATGAGGGCTGGAGAGATGGCTTAGCGGTTAAGCGCTTGCCTGTGAAGCCTAAGGACCCCGGTTCGAGGCTCGGTTCCCCAGGTCCCACGTTAGCCAGATGCACAAGGGGGCGCACGCGTCTGGAGCTCGTTTGCAGAGGCTGGAAGCCCTGGCGTGCCCATTCTCTCTCTCTCCCTCTATCTCTCTGTGTCTGTCTCTCTCAAATAAATAAATTAAAAAAAATCAAATGAAAACATACATTGATGAGAATGTAGAGAAATAGGAACCCTCATTCACTGTTGGTGGGAATGTAAACTGGTACAACCACTGTGGAAATCAATATGGAGACTCCTGAAAAGGATGACTATAGAATATCCAACAAACCTTGTTATTCCCTTACTGGACATTTACCCTAAAAACTCTACATCTCAGATCAGAGATATTTGTTCAACCATGTGTATAGCTGCTCAATTCATAATAGCTAAGAACTGGAATAAACCCAGGTGTCCATTGCTGGATTAATAGGTAAACAAGATGTGTTATATGTACATGATGGGGTCTACTCAGCAGTAAGAAAAATAAAATATAACTTAATTAAATTTGTAGAAAATGGTCATATTTGGATCAGATCATGCTAAGAGAACTTACACAACCATAGAAAGAAAATTGTTACATAGTCTCACTCATCTGAGGTCCCTGACCTGGATCAGCCCGAATTGTTGACATTTCTGATTGGCGTCTTGAGGTTTAAATAATAGGAGGGTAGGGCTTGGGGGAAAGGGAAGGAGGGTGACACACACAAAACTGAACCAAAATTGAACTGGTACCATAGAAACCTATATTGTGGAAGTTAGACTAAAAGGTGGAACCCTTGAGAGGACCTTAGGGGGAGCATTGAAGGGCCCTGGAGAGGGTGAGATGAAGACAAACCTTAAATTTCTCCCATTTCTCTTTCTTCCCTGTCTTTCCTTTCTTCTTTTCCCTTAGAGCTGGCTTGTAATTTCCCTTACCAGGATGTGGTTTATATCCACAGTGAGCTGTTGATCAGAGAGATCTTAGATCAATGCCTATCTGTTAATAACAGTCAAATTTGTACTTGCCTTGGCCACCCCACTGCAAACCATTTGTGAAAATTAATCAAAGATAAGTGTTTGAAGAGATCCTACTGCTTTTCTTGATAATTACTAAGCTTTTTTTTTTTTTAATAGGAAGCTAGCAAAACAAAACAAAACAAAAGCTTTATTTTCTAGAACCAGTAAAATATGTCATAGAATACAAGATTTCTGAACTTTTATTTATTTATTTATTTAATTTGCAAGGACAGAGAAAGGAGATGGAGAGTGAGAGTATCTGGCATTACATAGATACTGGGGAATCCAACACAGGTTGTTAGGCTTTGCAATCAAGTGCCTTAACTGCTGAGTCTTCTCAACAGCCATGAACTTATTTTCTATTTGAGCACATCAATTTGATTTTAGGTTGTATAGGAATTTCAAAATGAGATGTGAAATAAGCAACTCCCATTGGTGTATAACAAAGTAAGACATATATACAGAAAAGGGTGAATTGCTTTTACATCTTTGGTAATCTTCAAGTGTGCATTTATACATGTTTGTATATGTGCATATATGTGAAGGGCAGAGGTTGGTGTTGGATGTCTTCCTTCATTTTACTCCACTTCCTTTACTAAGGTTGAGACTCCACTTAAAAATGAAACTTGCCAATTAGGAAAGTTTAGTTACCCAGCTTTTCCTGGGTGTTCCCTGTCTCCACCTCCCACAAGTGGGTATTATAAACAGGTGCCATGTATGCCCAACATTTGCATGGATGCTGGGGATCTCAATTCCTATCCTCATGTTTGCATAGCATGGGTTTCAGGGGGTTTATCCATTACACATCTCCCCAGGCCTAAAGGTAGCATTCTCTTATTTATAAATCTTTCATTAAGAATTTTGGACTCTTAAAATGAATTCTTGTCTTTGAAGTTTGGATTGAGTATAACCATATTTTGCTTTAAAACACACTAGGTATTTTCATTATTATTTATCCTTGCTCTAGCAAAAAAATAGTTTCTCTAGTTTTTATGTCTACAAACTACATATCCAAGATTTTTTATCCTTGGAAATGAATTTCATAAGTTTTAGATATATGTGTAACCTATCATAATTCACTTTTTCTTTTCACTAAAGATAGCATATTAGTAGGTATAAGTAAAATATTAGAAATCAGGGCTGAAGAAATAGCTGAGCGGTTAAGTGCTTGCCTATGAAGCGTAAGGGCACCAGTTCAAGGCTCAATTCCCCAGGACCCATGTTAGCCAGATGCACAAGGGGGTCCACGCATCTGGAGATCATTTGCAGTGGCTGGAGACCCTCGTGTAGCCATCCTCTCTCTCTCTCTCTCTCTCTCTCTCTCTCTCTGCCTTTCTCTGTCTGTCTCTCTCAAAAAAAAATAGAAAAAAAGTAAAAAAAAAATAGAAATTAGAAATTAGTCTGCTTTAAATTCAAGCAATATAAAGTGAGTTGCTTTCATAAATTAAACTTATGTGTTTTTCCAACATACACTTATAGTTGTTAGCATATCGTCATAGTATGGGAACCTTATGTCTTCATATTCATTATGACATATGGGAAAAAATTATAGTAAGTATATCAAAAGGTATGGCAGGCTTGATAAAAGGAATTTTTCCAGAAAAAAAAACAATCTCCAACAGAAGGAGAATATGAAAAACAAATAATAATTTTAACTAGGGTACCAGTTAAATAAAATTTATTAAATATTTAACCTGTATTGCTTCATTAAGGTCATCATTCTTTTTTTTTTTTCTTTCTCCTTTTTGATTTTTTTGAGGTAGGGTCTCAATCTAGTTCAGGGTGACCTGGAATTCACTATGTAGTCTCAGGGTGGCCTTGAACTCATAAGAATCCTCCTACTTCTACCTCCCAAGTGCTGGGATTAAAGGCATGTGCCACCGCACCTAGAAAGGCCATCATTATTTATTTGACAGAAATAACATGTGAGGCTGGAGAGATGGATCTGTGGTTAAGAGCACTGACTGTGCAAACAGGAGGGCCAGAGAATGCCTGAGAGACTGCTGGCATTTGATCCTCAGAATTCACTTAGTATGGTACTGCATATCTGTAACCCCAGTCCCATAGAGCTTTAAAGACCCTGGAATCTCAAGAGCTGATGAAAAAATTGCAAGCTCCTAGATAAGTAATATACTCCAGCTGAAATCAGAACAGGCAGGAGAGCAAAATTAAGGGATCTCCCTTAATCTTTTTTATTTATTCATTCATTCATTTATTTATTTATTTTATTTATTTATTTATTTATTTATTTATTTATTTATTTATTTATTTATTTATTTATTTGAGAGCGACAGACACAGAGAGAAAAACAGATAGAGGGAGAGAGAGAGAATGGGCGCGCCAGGGCTTCCAGCCTCTGCAAACGAACTCCAGATGCGTGCGCCCCCTTGTGCATCTGGCTAATGTGGGACCTGGGGAACCGAGCCTCGAACTGGGGTCCTTAGGCTTCACAGGCAAGCGCTTAACCGCTAAGCCATCTCTCCAGCCCTCCCTTAGTCTTATATTCAGCTCTGGTTTTGCAGATGAGCATACCGTGCCTCCGGCAAGTGGAGTTCATGGGGTACATGGACACATACACCTACATATATCACATACACACCACCTCCACAAACTTCAAACGATATTTGAAATTGTTTGAATATATCTGTGTGATTACAAATAGGAGTGCATAACTTGGTAATTTTGGGGGTGACTGATGATCTAATCATATCCAATCTTCAGTAGTGTACAGGACAGCTGATACTACTTTATGTTCACTTGTAATCCATGCTTAAAACTAAAGCTTTCACATAAATGCAAATTCGTATTATAACTTTGTAGTAGCTTTTTAAAATTTTATTTTTATTTATTTAGGTGAGAGAAGGAAAGAGGGAGAGAGAGATAGAGACAGAGAGAGACAGAATGGGCATTCCAAGGTTTCTAGCCACTGCAAACAAGTGCCAAATGATTGTTCCACCTTGTGCATCTGGCTTACGTGGGTCCTGGGGAATTGAACTGAGGTCCTATGGTTTTGCAGGCAAGTGCTTTAACCACTAAACCATCCATCTCTCTTTGAGCTAACATTTTCCTGTAGTCCAAGCTGACCTGGGATTCACTATGTCATCTCAGGGTGCCTCAGACTCACAAAAATTCCTCCTCATTCTGTTTGAAAAGTGCTGGGTTTAAAGACATGCACCACCATGCCCAGGTCATTGTAAAATTTTAACAGAGGTGTTCAGTAGTCTCAAGATATGGATATCTTCTCATTATCCATTTGAAGCACCAAAAAACAAAATAATGGCCATATATATTTTTAATTTTTTTTTGTTTTATTTTATTCATTTGAGATTGGCAGAGAGAGAAAGAGAGAGAGACAATGGGCATGCCAGGGCCTCCAGCCACTGCAAACGAACTCCAGACATGTATGCCCCCTTGTGCATCTGGCTTATGTGGGTCCTGTAGAATCAAGCCTCAAACCAGTGTTCTTAGGCTTCACAGGCAAGCACTTAACTGCTAAGCCATTTCTGCAGACCACCATAATCTTGAAATGTCCCAGTGATAAATGTTAAATTGATATAAAGACTTTGGTTGGATTAATGTGATCTCCATCCATGTGTATGATGAAATAATTGCATTTTAAATGAGTGAGCAACATTGACATCAACCTCAAGTTTTACCTCTGATTCCAAAACATGTACTTCTGCCCCCTCTCCATCCCTTTTACTGTGTTAGGCAGACCTTCCAGTGCTGCGACAACATTCCTGAGAGAACCACTTAAAATGAAGAAAGATTTACTTTTGCATGTGGTTTTACAGATGTGGGTTAGTGGTTTGTTCTCCCCATTAAACTGTACTTGAGGCAAAGCTGACCATCATGGAAGATTGTATGTGTGGAGAAGAAGGTCTTTTTACCTCATGGTGTACAGCAATCATAGAGGTCAAAGAAAGGACTGGAAAGCAGGTAAAGCTTTCATGGTCATGCCCACAATGATTCATTTCCTCTAGTTAGGTCCTATATCATATAGTTTCCATTACCTAGCATAATAGTGTGACTAGTTGGGACCATAATGTTTAACCCATAAATCTGATAATATTAAAAATCAAAACCAGAACATACTACCTGCCAATTCAAAATGTAAGAGAGGGCTAAAGAGATGGTTTAGTGGTCAAGGCACATGTGTCTGGAGTTCGATTGCAGTGGCTAAAGGACCAGGCCTGCCAATCTCTCTCTCTCTCTCCCTCTCTCTCTCTCTCTCTCTCTCTCTCTCTCTCTCCCCCACTCTCTCTCTGTCTCTTTCACTCACATGAAAGAAATAAATAAAATGCAAGTGAGTTGAACTTTTAAAATCATGTATAATGTTAACAGCATGACAGAGTGACACACCAGTTTTTGTGAAAGATGGTGTATCAGCTTATGTCTTAACTTCCTTATAGTCTTAAGGTTTTTAAAGTGGTGGAAGTAATTAAGCAGGTAATATTAAAAATCAAAACGAAACAAACAAACAACCAAAGGATATACAAGGCCTAACTGGAAATGAATGAAATTCTCACACACAGGAGAAAAAGCAAAAGTTCTCAGAGGACTATACATTACTGGTCTGTCCTGGGTGTTAGGTTTAAGAGATTTTGTGATGTAATGGATTGATAATGTAAATGAGAATTTAAAAAAAACAAAAAAGTGATAATAAAATGTCCAATGTAAACTGTTCCTGCAAACTTATGAGCCAATGAGAACAGTCAGATAAAAGAATCTGGAATATACAATGAATCACAACTTCAAAAACATCTGTAATCCAAAGTTTTGGAAATATTTCTTTCTTTCTTTACATATGTCTATATCTATATCTATATCTATATCTATCTATATCTATTTATCTATATCTATATATCTCTCTATATCAACTTCTATACTTACAGACAACAAACCATGCTATTTCCTTTCCCTTCCCCACTTCCCCCTTCATAACTGTGCTCTCCATCATATCCCCTCCTCCTCTCTATTGGTCTCCTTTTTATTTATTTATTTTTAATTTAGTTTTGTACTCAGTGAATACAGTCAAGTTGGAACCATTGTTAGACTCCTCCCTGTCCTCCCTCCTCCCTTTGGGTCATCCTAGTTGAAGTATATGGGTCATGCATTGTGGGGTTAGTGCTCAGTTATGGGTAGAAGGAAATGAATCTGTGTATCAAGTCCAATATGTGGCTCTGACATTCTTTCTGCCCCCTCTTCCACAAAATTTCCCTGAGCCATGTTGGGTTCATTGTAGGTCTGCTTCAGTGATGAGATCTTGGGAGCCTCTGTGTCTCTGGATATCTGATTTGGTAGAAGTTGACTGTTCTCTGTGTAAATCTCTTTCATCCTTGTGCTGGTACCAGGCTCACCAAGAAAACAGCACCCTTGCTTATTTCACCAATTATTCTTAGTTTCAGCTGGGACCCTTTTGAGGTGTGATGGGGTGGTTCTCTCCTTAGGATCTGCATCTATCTAAGAAAGAGAAGCAGATTCTCTGACAGAGAGTAAAGTTTGCACCAGATAAATGGAATAATGATTATTGTCTAGAAAGAATTTAATAGGTGTAGGCCTTCTGGTGGCAGCTTGATAATGGAGAGTGGGTTCATTTTTGGATCTGGTTCTGAATTGTTTTCCAGCTTCCACTATGGATTCCCTTCCACTGAGTGGATCAGTTAGCCAATTCAAGAGCAGTTGGTTTCCCACCATGACTGTGCACCACTATTGCATTCATGTGAGCATCATGACAAGTTATTTGCTGCTAAGTAAGTTAAACCATGAGTTGCTTGGAAAAATATTGGTCATTTTCCTCCAGTCACCCATGTAGCACCTTTGGATACTAGACACGCTAACTGTCCTGGACTGATTCTCTTCCAGCTCTCATCCATGTCACTCCATGTTTCATGTCAACCACATATGGTGCCCTCAGCAGTAGTGACTTACCACTAACCTTTGGTGGGTCATCAAGTACTCTGACAGAAATCTCTCCTTCTTTTAGGAAACCTTGTAGGTCTCTCTGATCAAAAGCTAATTGTCAATAGCCACCTGCTGGTACTGGGGTTACAGGTCAGTGCCCACGAAAAGAAAGAAGCAAAAGATAAGTAATATAAAAGAGTTAGAGAGAAGAGGGGGAGACAGAGTGAGAGGCAGTAGAAGATTAAGGTAAGTATTGTACCTTCTCCAGTGTCTTGTGACTCAGATGTTCCCTCTAAGGGCCTGGTGAAGTTTCAACCATTTGGTCTGCCTTTTACAATGCAGAATTTTATGGTTCCATTGCCTTTTGCATCCAGATTTGTGTCCCCCACCCTTACCCTCCCCTCCCTCCCAACCCACCCTATTTTCTGGTCCTTGAGATGTTTGCTGTGTATTTTGGCATCTTGGGTAGATTCAGGTTAGATGTTAAAGATGAGTTAGATTATGTGGCGATTATCTTTCTGTGATTGGGTAACTTCACTGAGAATGATCTGTCCAAGGTTCAACCATTTTTCTTCAAATTTCATTGTGTCATTTTTTCTTACTGCTTTGTAGAATCCCATCGTGTAGATATCCAAATCTTAGTTATCCATTCATCTAGTGATGGACATCTGGGTTGATTCAAGCTCTTAGTTATGACAAAATGAGCAGCTATAAACATAGCTGAACAAATCTCTCTAGACTGAAGCTTGGAGGTTTTAGGGTACATGCTGAGTAAGAGAATGACTGGGTCTGTTGGTAACTCTATAGTCAGCTTTTCAGGTCTCTCCATATTGCTTTCAAAAGTGGTTTTACCATCTTACTTTCCCACCAACAGTGAATGAGGGTTCCTATTTCTCCACATCCTTGCCAGCAATTATTTTCATTTCATTTTTTGTTTGCTATCCTTACTGCGGTAAAGTGAAATCTGATAGCTGTTTTAATTTGCATTTCCTTGATTATTAGGGATGCTAAACAATTTCTTAAGTGTGGGGTTGCCATTTGCATATTTTCCTCTGTGAACTGCCTGTCCAGTTCTTTGCCCCATTTTGTGAGTGGGTTGTTTGACTTTTTATTGTTTAGGTTTTTGAGTTCTTTGTAGATTCTAGAGATTATGCCTCTGTCACTGGGATATTCAGGAAATATCCCATTCTATGGGTAATCTATTGGCTCTGTTTATTGTATGGTCTGTGAAGAACCTCTTCAGCTTCATGCGATTCAATTGATTGAGTGATTATTTAAGATCCTGTGCTGCTGGGGTTTTGTTCAGGAAGTCTTTTTCCATTCCCATATCATGGAAAGTTCCTCCTATATTTTCTTCTAATAGTAGCTGAGTTTCTTTTCTTATGTTGAGATCTTTGATCCATTTGGACTTGAGTGTTGTGCATGGTGAGAGGTGTGGATCAAGTTTCAATTTCCTGCATATGATTATCCAGTTTGTCCAGCACCATTTGTTGAATATGGTGCCTTTTTTCCAACCTATATTGTTAGGGCCTTTGTCTAATATCAAGTAACTATAGTTGCTTGTCCCTAAGTCCAGGTCTCTAAATTCTATTTCATTGGTCTATACTCCTGTTTTTATACCAGTACCATGCTGGGTTTTTGTTTGTTTGTTTGTTTGTTTTGTTTTTTACTATAGCTTTGTAATATAGCTTTAGATCAGTTATTGTGATGCCTTCAGAGGAATTTCATTTGCTGAGGATATGCTTGCATATCCAAGGCCTTCTGCCTTTCCATAGGAATTTTGAGATCATTTTTTTTTAGCTCTGTGAAGAAAAAAGTTGGTATTTTAATTGGAATTGCATAGTATCTGTATATTGCATTTGGTAGCATTGCCATTTTCACAATGTTTATTCTACCTATCCAGGAGTGCAAAAGGTCTTTCCATTTTCTCAATCCCTCCTCAATTTCTTTTGTGAGTGTTTTTATGTTTTAATTGTATTGTATTTAATTATGTATTTAATTGCATTGTAATCATTCACTTATTTGTTTAATTTAATTATGTATTTAATTTAATTATGTATTTAATTGTATTGTAATCATTCACTTCTTTGGTTATCATTATTCCAAGTGATTTTACTTCGTTTGTTGCTATAGAAAATGAGACAATGTCCATTATTTCTTTTTCTGTATATTTGTCATTTATATATAGGAAGGCTTCTGCATTTTGTGCATTGATTTGCATCCCTCTACTTTGCTAAATGAGTTAATCACCTTCAAGAGTTTTCGGATGGAGTCTCTGGGGTATCTTACATATAGAATCATGTCATCTGCAAACAGAGCTAACTTAACTTCTTCCTTTCCAAATTGTATCCCTTTTATTTCTTTCTCCTCTCTTATTGCTTGAGGTAGGACTTCCAGTACTATATTGATGAGCAGAGGTGAGAGTGGACAACCCTGTCATATTCCTGATCTCAGTGGGAATTCCTCCAGTCTCTCTCCATTAAGTATCATTTGGGCTTTGGGAGCTTTGTATATATCCTTCATTATATTAAGATATGAACCAACCATGCTAATTCTCTCCCATGTTTTGATCATGAAGTGATGTTGTATTTTGTCAAAGGCCTTTTCTGTATCTATTGAAATGATCATGGGGTTTGTATGCTTAACCTTGTTTATATCATGCATGACATTGAAAGATTTCCATATGTTGAACCATCCCTGCATTCCTGGAATGAATCCCACTTGATCAACTTGGATAATGCTTTTGATGTGTTGTTGGCTTCAGTTTTCAAGGATCTTTGAGTCTAAGTTCATCAGGCAAATAGACCAGTAGTTTTCTTTCCTTGTGTAATCTCTGCCTGGTATTGAAGTTAGGGTGATAGTAGCTCCATAGGAGTTGGGTAGCTTTCCCTGTTCTCCAATTGTGTGGCACAGTTTGAGAAAGATTGGTTTGAGTTATTCTATGAAGGTTTGGTATAATTCAGGTCCTGGACTCTTCTTTTTGGGGAGGAATTTTTTTTTTTTTAACTTTTCAATGTTCATGAGTGTGATAGGTTTGTTTAGGCGATTAATCTGCTCTGAGTTTAACTTTGGTAGATGATATGTGTCCAAGAATTTATCCATTTCCTCCATATTATCCAATTTTGTGGAATAGAGGTTTTTGAAATAAGTCATGATGATTCTCCCAATTTCACTTATGTCTGTTGTGATCTCTCCTTTTCATTTCTAATTTTATTATGTTTTAATTTCCTTTTTTGCTTGATCAAATTGGCCAGAGGTTTGTCAATCTTGTTTATTTTTTTCAAAGAACCAGCTCTTTGTTTTGTCTATTTTCTTTTCATTTCTTTTTTGTTGTTGTTGCTGTTGTTGTTGGTGGTGGTGGTTTTTTGAGGTAGGGTCTCACTGTTTTGTCTTTTTCTAAATTGTTTTCTTAGTTTCTAACTCATTAATTACTGCTCTTATCTTAATTGTTTCTTTCCACCTGAATTTTATTGGGTTGGATTCTTCTTGCTCTTCCAGTGCTTTTAGGAGGATGTTTAGGCTACTGATTTAGGGATCTCTCTGTTTTTATTATGAAGGCATTTAGTGCTATGAATTTTCCTCTGAGGAGCACCTTCATTGTGCCCCATAAGTTTAGTATAATATGTTCTCATCGTCGTCATTTATTTCTAGAAATTTCACAATTTCTTTTTTTTTTTTTTATTTTGTCCACTACCCATTTAATGTTTAAAAGTGTGCTGTTCAGTTTCCAGGAGCCAGTGGGATTCTTAGTAGGTCTTTTGTTGTTAATTTCTAGCAATATAGCATTGTGATCTGATATTATACAGGGAAAATTGTCAATCTTCCTAAATATATGTAGGCAGACTTTGTGACCCAGTATATGATGTGACAAGAGGAAATATGCTGGACTGGGTCCCCTTTTCTACAGTAAGTGTAAGAGTATCCTGAAGGTGGGAATATGGCTCAGGAAGCTGCTTGCTGGGATTGGGGGACTGGTGGGCTACCTGAGAGTGAGGGATTCAGCCAATTCCCTTACCCCCCGCCCCCCCCCCGTACTCTCCCACCTTCAAACTATTAGAGATTGTTCTCCCCTAAAGGAGCCAGTTAACCCTTAATGCTTTGCTTTTCCTTCCTGGGGAGGTGCAGCATGGTTAGGCAGATGCTATCTTGACCAGAAGTCCTCTCTCTTTAATTTGATGTCATATCTTTTTGTCCTATTATGAGGATCTTGTGTAGGTATTACTAGGCACTGTGAGATCATGGATTTTGAGGCCAATTTCTGTCCAGACAGTTGTATATAAGGAGTGGTACCCTTCCTTTGGCTCTTATATTCTTTTAGCCACCTCTTCTGCAATGGACCCTGACCTTGGAGGGTGTGAGTTTTTCAGTGCTAGATACTCCTTCCTTCCTTCTTCTCAGCACTGTGTTGCCTTTACAGGCTTTTTCACAGGCCCTTGGTTTCCCATGCGAAAGAGATGGTAAGGCTCTACTGCTGAAGATTCCACATGCCTGAGTAGCAAAGTTACTGAGAATTTAAGCTGGTACTGAGCAGAAATCCTTCTCTCTGTAGGCAAGCCAACTGAAAGCTGGAAAAAGATGCACTGTATGTAGCCTTATGGGATACAAAAGTCATTAGTAATGAAAACAGTGACAATGAAAGCCTTATGTTTGGCCAGGCAGGCCAAATGTCTAAATGAGGGCAATACTGGCATGTCTGCTCTGGGGAAACAAACTGCTCTTTAATTGGATTTAAGGCCCTCTCTATGGGAGGGAATACATGCCTGATACTGAAAACCAAATCAAAAGCCTATGGCAGAGGAGATCATGAGCCTTAGGTGTATAAAGCCTGCTCATGTCTCTATAAATGCACATATTATTCTCACCAAATTGCCCTGAAAACACTACATTTGATGTTCATATTCATACATTAATGATATTCTCATGTCTGGTTGGAAATATTTCTTATTAACATTATTGTGAAATTATAGGAGAATGTATTAATATAGATATTCATAGTTTATGTATACATGTATATATATTCAAATATGAATAATGCCAAGAAATAAAGCAATTGCAGATGCTCCCTTGTCCTACTTTCAGGGAGGTCATGGCTTGTTGCAAACATCAAACATTGAAAACATTGCATATCAAAAATTACATTGAACACCTCTAACCTACTGAATATCATGGTTCAGTGATCTATTATACTGGAGAATATCAAGTGTACATATTTCCCCATAATACTCTTTATGGATACTGCTCTAAATATTGATAGCTTAAAAAATTAAACTGAAAAATTTAAAGTAGAGTTTTCACTGAATGCTTATGGCTTTGCAGTATTATAAAGTAGGAACATAAGTCAATCTGTTTTAATTTGATCACTGTATTCCTATTATTTATTTATTACTTGGGACATAAAGTGGACAAGAGAAATGAAATGAGAATAACAAATTCTATTGAACACATTGTTACATTTTCTAACTTTAATTCTCTTGGGAATTTATTAAAATTTTATAAGGCCACCAATTTGGAAGGACTACTTTAGGGCACTGTCCTCTTGACACAAACTGACTGATGAATCCATAACTCCATAGAGCTTGCTAGTACACCCACTAGGCTGTTATTGTTGTGAGCCCTCCAATATTTTGACAAGGATGGCAGGTGAATGAGAAAACAAATCAGAAGCAGGATCCCTTAAAGAGGAGGATCAGGAGTGGGTTGGGGGCAGGAGAGAGGAGAGAACAAGAGGATAACTGTGTTGGAATATGATCAAATTACACTATGTTTAAATACTAATGTTTTCAATGAAAGATAAGTTTAGGGGCTAGAGAGTTGGTTCGAATTTAAGGTACTTGCCTGGACAGTTTAGCAACCCATTTTTAATGCCCCAGTACCTATATGTAGCTTGATGCACAAAGTGGTGTATTCATCTGGAATTCATTTACAGCTGCTGAAGTTCCTGATGCAAATAGTCTCTCTCTCTTCTCTCTAGTTCTCTCTTCTTGCAAATAAATTAATTAATTAATTAATTTTAAAAAATAAAAGATAGGGCTGGAAAGATGGCCTAGCCATTAAAGGATTTGTCTGCAAAGCCAAAGACCCAGCTCGATTCCTCAGGACCCATGTAAGCCAGATGCACAAGGCATAGCATGTATCTGGAGTCTGGAGTTTCTTTGCAGTGGTTGGAGGCCTTGGCATGCCCATTCTTTCTCTTTCTCACTCTCTTTCTCTCTCATTCTTTTCCTCCCTCTCAAGTAAATTTATATATATATATATTTAAAAATAAAAGAGAAGTTGGTAATCTTATATAAGCATGTTTACAACTTGGGGTCACTATTATATAAAGAAAATGCTACTTTTAATTATTCTAGAGACTGAATAAAAACTTTGTACTCAAGTTTCAATGAATTTATCCATTTTTTACCCAGATGTGAGAAGTGAATTCTTGGATTATAAAGCTGAAAATTGCAATATTATTTAAAATGAAACTAAATTAAAACAATTAAAATACAAATATGTGTGTTGAATCCATATGTTTAAAAATAGATACTATAAGGCAATGTAATTGAAGATAAGTAGAAAGTCAACCACTTATGGTTTAAACTTTGGCTGATAGCTGACAATTTAATTAAGAAATTTTATATGTAATGATCAGACAAAATATTTTGAGCCAGCCATTGTGGCACACATTTTTAATCCCAGCACCTGGGAGGCAAAGGTCAGTTGAGCCTGGGCTAAAATGAGATCCTACATCAAAATAATTTTAAAAAATAAAATAGTAAAATAAATTGAAATACCTCAAAATATTTTAAATAAGAGGGTGAGAAAAACCTAACATTTAATTTTTTTCACAACTTTTCAAAACAATATTCACTGTGATTTTTAAAATTAATGTGAATGATACATTTCTCACATGGCTTATATGTATGGCTTGAAAAGACACACAAATGGAGTCACAGCCTACATTTCATTTACTCAAAGGACATATTTTGTGCTATTAATATAATTTTTCTTTATTTTTCTCATATGTATTCCTTTATTACTGTGTAAAATTTATTAGTGAGTTTTATACTAGTTTCATTATTTTATAATTACTATTTTAAGTCTAAAGATGTCACAAATGTACTTTAGTACACTTTTCTATGTAACTAGTGTGAGATGACAGCCAAGGAATTTCTTTCAAAACCATGGATAATCCAAAAATTTTAATATACTATAAAATACTATAAAACATTTTGGTTTATAAGTTTACCCACAGATAAGAGATTATCTCATTGCAAACCATTTATATATATTGATATTACCAAAACATTTTTCAACGCAGAAAGCTTTAACATGTTTCATAAATTTTTACTAGATTAATGTATGGTTAAAGTGCATATATATGTATATATGTATAAGTACATATATATAAATACATATACACACACACACACACACACACACATATATATATATATATATATATATGACTGTAACATTCCTTTATTTGTTTTAATTTATTAAGCAATCAACAATTTTTCTAAAAGTATTTGCTCTCTATTGATTTATTTAGATGGTTTGTATTTTATTATTGCATATATTCTGTACTTTTAAGAACTATTTTTTATTTTATTTAATTATTTATTTTCAAGCAGAGTGATAGACCGAGAGAGAGAAAGATAGAGAGAATATGCCAGGGCCTCTTGTCACTATAAAGATTACCAGATGCATGTACCTCTTTGTGCATCTGGCATACATGGATACTGGGTAGTCAGACCTGGGTTGTCAGGCTTAGCACATGACAGAGAGAGAGAGAGAGAGAGAGAGAGAGAGAGAGAGAGAGAGAGAGAGAGAGAGAGAGAAAATGAATGTAACTCTCTCTGTAACTCATGCAGACATCAGATTTGCAGTTGTACATTTACCTCACCTTCCTAAATTCTTGGGTTGTAACTGTGAGCCATCATCCTTGTTTCCTTATAATGTTTGTTAAATCATAGTTAAATTGACTTTACTCATTCTGAGTCTTTTGTCATTCTTAATATTTACAATATATAAACATAATATATATTGTATAATTTTATTTGAGTATGTAGCTTTGTTTTTAAATTTAAGCCATTAATTTTCTAAAACTTTTAAAAAGGAATAAGGTATATATTCAAGTGTATTATTTCCGTAATGTTTTCTCAGTTATGACAAAAATTAACTAAATATGATTTTCACAACTTATGTAAAATATATTTTTATGTAAAAATTCCTTGAACCTTCACTATCAGAATTTGAAGTCTGCTATAAACATGGTTGAGGAAATCTCTCTGGACTGAGGTTTAAAGGTTTTAGGGTACATGCCCAGTTAGGGAATAACTGGGTCTGTTGGTAACTCTATAGTCAGCTTTATCAGGAGTCTCCATGTTGCTTTCCAAAGTGGTTGTACCATCTTACATTCCCACCAACAGTGAATGAGAATTCCTAATTCTCCACATCCTTGCCAGCATTCATTTTCATTTGATTTTTTGATGTTTGCTATCCTTATTGGGGTAACGTAAAATCTCATAGTTGTTTTAATTTGCATTTCCCTGATGATTAGGGATGATGCACTTTTTCTCAAGTGTTTGCCATTTGTATTTCTTCCACTGTAAACTGCCTGTCCAGCTCTTTGCCCCATTTTGTGAGTGGGTTGTTTGACGTTTTATTGTTTAGGTTTTTGAGTTCTTTGCAGATTCTAGTGATTAGGCTTCTGTTAGTTGGATAATCAGCAGATATTTTCTTCCATTCTGTGGGTAATCTATTGGCTTTGCTTACTGTATGCTTGTCTGTAAAGAACCTCTTGAGCTTCATGTGATCCCATTGGTTGAGTGACTATTTTAGATTGTGAGCTACTGGGGTTTTGTTCAGGAAGTTTTTTTCTATTCCTATATCATGGAAAGTTCTTCCTATATTTTCTTCCAGTAGTAGTTGAGTTTCTGGTCTTATATGGAGGTCTTTGATCCATTTGGACTTGAGTGTAGTGCATAGTGAGATGTGTGGATAACTGCTTTGATGTTTATTGAAAAGTGTTTTTATACTTTTCATATGTTCTTTTGCCAACAATGTAATTTCTTTTAAATTATGGCATGATATTGGTGTTTCATTTATTCTAAAAATTTGTTTGAATAAAAATTGTCTTCTCAAATTTTCAGTGCCAGGGATGGGATACCTTCCAGTGAGTTGTTAGCAATTGAGGTCTCTGATGCCCCCCAAAACATTACAGACCATTGCCAAGGTCCTAGGTTTCCCACCAGGAATAGATGATAAGACCCTATTGCTGAAGACTCCACATACTTGAGCCGCAATGTCACTGAGAAACCCTGATGGAGTTGAACTGAAAACCTCCTCCATGTAGACCAGCTGATAGAAAGCCGGAAAAAGCCATGCTGCAAGCTGTTCAGTGGGAGAAAGAAAAATCACTAGTGAAGATACCCAACAGTACTGCAAGCCTTAAAATTGGCCAGCAGGCTAAATGAGCAAAAGGGTGCAATAGTGGCATGTCTGTTATGGGGAAAGCCAACCACTCTCTAATTTGCCTGGAGGCCTGCTCCATGGGAGGGATTACATCCCTGATACTAAAAACCTACAACAGGGGTAGTCATGAGCCCTAGGAGTATAATGTCTGCTGCTGTCTGGCTAAATGTATATACTATGCTCACCAAACTGCCCAGTAATCACTTCTTGTAATATCCATACCCATATATTAATGCTACTCTCATTTTTGATTAGAGAAGCTTCTGTTTTCAGATGGCAGTCACCTTGGGATGACTCAGAGGCACTGTGGTGCTGAGAAGAAGTGACAGAGGAGTGATCAGCACTGAAATATATCAATCACAGCTTTCATGGCTCAGGATCCATTGTAGAAGAGGTGGTGGAAACAATGTAAGAGCCAAAGGAAGGTTAGAACTCCTTACAACGTGTTCCTCCAGACACAAAATGGCCTTGATATCCATAAGTTCACAGTGCCTGAAACTACCTACATAAGACCATCATACTAGGAAGAAAAGATCATGACATCAATATAAAAGAGAGACTGATTTAGAGGAGGAGGGGATATGATGGAGCATGGAATTTCTAAGGGGAAAGTGGGGGGATGGAGGGAATACCATGTGATATTGTTTACAATTATGGAAGTTGTCAATAAAAATAACAAAAAATATATAAAAATTGTCTTCTCTCAACTAAATCAAAATAAAAATAAAATATTTTTTAAATTCTCTCAAATGTATAGGTAAAAAAAAAATTTTTTAAAAAATGAGGGCTAGAGAGATGGCTTAGCAGTTAAAGCACTTGCCTGCAAAGCCAAAGAACCCAGACTCGAATTCCCAGAACCCACATAAATGAGATGCTCAAGGTGGTGTATGTGTCTGGAGTTTGTGTGCAATGGCTGTAGGCCCTGGCTTTCCATTCTCTCTGTCTCTCTCTCCCTCTTCCTCTTTGTCTTTCTTTCAAATAAATAAATAAAAGTAAAGTATTTTAAAAATTGTCATTTTATTACAAATTATTCTAGTATGTATATGGTATGGGTATACCATCCTAAATATGTATATTTGAGTCTCAAGTTGTTATGTAGCCAAGAAATACCTTAAACAATATTTATAAATATTTTATTTATTATATTTATTTGAGAGAGAGAGAGAGAGAGAGGAAAAGGCTGAGAGAAAGAGAGAATGGTGTGCCAAGGTCTCCAGCCACTGCAAACGAACTCCAGACGCATGCACCCCCTAATGCATCTGGCTTACGTGCATCCTGGGGAGTCAAACCAGAGTCCTAGGCTTCACAGGCACATGCCTTAATCGCTAAGCCATTTCCCTAGCCCTTGAACATTTTTTTTTTTTAATTTCACATGTGTGTATGTGTGTGTGGTAAATGCGGTGTGGTTGTTGTATGTGTGTGCATTTATGTATGTCTGTAGTTATGTGTATTATATAATATATTCATATTAGTTTTCAGATGTGTGTGCCCCATGTGAACACATGCAAAGTTTGAGGAGAACTTCAGTATCCTCTATTGCTCATCCAAGGTTCATCAGAAAGTGAACCTCAGCAATTCTTTGGTCTCTGCTCTCCACAGTACCAGGGTTGCAGGCATTTGTGGTGAACCCAGCTGTTTGTTTATGTAGATGCTTGGGGATCAAACTTTGAGCAAATCAGGCCATCTGGGTCCCTCATATTGGTGAAGCAAGCTTTCAGCCTTGAATTTTTTTTCAATTTTATTTATTTTATTATCTATTTATTTATTTGACAGAGACAGGGGGAGAGAGAGAGAGAAAGAGGGAGAGAGAGAATGGGCATACCAGGGCCTCCAGCATCTGGCTAACGTGGGTCCTGGGGAATCAAACCTGGGTCCTTTGGCTTTGCAGGCAAACACCTTAACCACTAAGCCATCCCTCCAGCCTGAGCCTTGAACATCTTATCCTCCTGATTCCACCTGGGGAGTATAGTAATTACAGATCTGCACCCACACTGTTAGTTTTGTAATGTTAAACAATCTGGCCTAGGCCTCATGTATGCTAGGCAATTAGGTTCTGAATAAGCTATATTTCTATGACATAAATTATATGTCTTAATGCTAAAATGTCTGCATCTAATAGTTCAGCTCAATTTGCTTATTACCCAATATTTATGCACAATTTTGTCAATGATGTACTAAATTAAATGATTTTTTGACTGTTATATTTCTAATTGATGTTTCTCTGCAGGATACATTGATTTTTACCTATTGTGTATATCTAATAATATTTTTGAGATATCTAATTAGGTCTAGTTAGTTTTGGATTTAGGACTATAGTTGATTTATATATAAATATGATATAAACATACAATATATTTGAATTTTTGCTAATTTATATATTTTGCTTATTTTTATTGCTCTAACATTTTTTTTTAACAGATGGTGCAATTTTAGTGTCTTGGGTATGCTAATCAAGTACTCTACTGCAATTACAACCCAAGCCCAAACACAAATATTCATTTAAAAAGGAAGATAAGGGGCTGGAGTGATGGCTTAGAAATTAAGGGGCTTGCCTGTGAAGCCTGAGAATTCAGGTTCAATTCTACACAACCCATGTAAGCCAGATGCACAAAGTGGCACATGCATCCGGAGTTCGTTTGCAGTGACTGGAGGCCCTGGTATGCTCATTTTCTCCCCCACACCTCCTTTCTCTCTCCCTTCCCCCTCTCTCTCTCATAAATAAATAAAATTTAAAAAATGAAGATATGTCAGTGATAATATTTTTCTTGTTCCCAACTATGGTGCAAAGCTACTTTAAATATCAGGAATTGGGCTGGAGAGATGGCTTAGCGGTTAAGCGCTTGCCTGTGAAGCCTAAGGACCCCGGTTCCAGGCTCGGTTCCCCAGGTCCCACGTTAGCCAGATGCACAAGGGGGCGCACGCGTCTGGAGTTCGTTTGCAGAGGCTGGAAGCCCTGGCGCGCCCATTCTCTCTCTCTCCCTCTATCTGTCTTTCTCTCTGTGCCTGTCACTCTCAAATAAATAAATAAATAAATAAATAATTTAAATATCAGGGATTTGTTGGATTTGTGTGGTGTCATTGAGAAAAACTATTCAAACTTTCAATGTTTCATCTCCTTTTTCCTTTAACATGAGTGAGAAAATGGCAGGGGCTTATTATTCTTTTTTTATGTCAAAATTTATTATTAGGTTTACTAATTTAAGTTTTATTATAAGCACTCCTGATATACCCTTTCCTGTAAATAGACAAAGATGTTGGGAGATGGGAAAATTGATTCCTTAGCTAGCATTTGTACTCTTGTCATACTGGCTGCCTTGAGCAAAAGGACTGTCAATATTACATCTAGCCTACCAGACTTCTTTTTTTTTTTAATATATATTTTAAGAGAGGCATGATGGCTCACACCTTTAATCTCAACACTCGGGAGGCAGAAATAGGGGGATCGTGCATTTGAGGCCACCTTGAGACTACATAGTGAATTCCAGGGTAGCTAGCTTGTGCCGGAATTTCAGAATCAAATCCAGTTCATCAGGCTTTATAAACAAGCAACTTTAACTGCTGAGCCATATCTCTGGTTTCCAGACTATTCTTACGTCAACTATGTGGGATTCTCTTATATCTTGAAAAAAAAGAGTACAGCATAATAGCTAATTGCCTTGGTTCAGGAAAGCACATACTCAGCTAGGGCTCCTTCAAACGGATTATACCAAAATTTTTGCATCACATTCCTCAGTTTGAATGTGAAATATTCCATATAGCTTCATGTGCTTATGATTACACCTCATACTGGATTCCCAGCTGGTAGAGCCATTGGGAGGCAGAACTTTGCTAGAGGAAGTAAGTCATTAAGTAAAGGCCTTGGGATTTCACTAGGCAGTCCCCTTCCAGTGTGGGGGACCTCATTTTGTTGTTTGCCCCACCTGCTGTTAGAAGATCTAAAACCCTGTTTTCTGCTCTGCCAAGCTTTCACAGCCTTTTCCTCCGTATGTTGCTTCTGGGTGGGTGTTTTGTCCCAGCCATGAGAATGCCATGACTGTTATAAGAGAAGCAAGGCTGTGATTGGTCTAAACACAAGCCTCACTGGCTATGATTGGTGATGAAAGAAAATACTCTGATTGCTTCAAAATACAAACCTTAATGGACTTGATTGGTCCAAACGAAATAGCTGTGGTTAGTCAAATAAGCTTGCAGCTCAGACTTAGTATATGACAGTCTCCTGCTGTTTGCCCTGGATTGCCCTGTAGGCTTTCATCAGAACCTTGTTGAACTGGTAACACCAAGAAGCAGTAATGACAACAGTAGCCTAAGAGGGTACTGTCATTGAAAGTTGGGTATTTCACAGAACAGCGAAAGTGGCAGGCAACCAGGTGCTTGATAGATAAACATTTGGACAGTTTAAGAGTTGTATGGTGCTGGAGAGATAGCTTAGTAGTTAAGACACTTGTCTGTGAAGCCTAGGGACCCAGGTTTGATTCCCCTGAGCCCATGTAAGCCAGATCCACAAAGTGGCATGTGTCAGAAGTTCATTTACAGTGGTTGGAGGCTGTGGCATGCCCATTTTCTCTATTTGCCTCTCTCTCTCTGTCTCTCTCTCTCCGGCCTTCTCAAATAAACCACACATACATAATATATATATGTGTATATATATATATATATGATATATGAAAGCTTATGTGGGTTCTGGGAAATCAAACCTGGGTCCTTAGGCTTCACACTCAGGCACCTTAACCACTAACTTATCTCTCCAGCCCAAATATATATATATTCTATTGTTTCCATCATTTTTTTAAACCTTTCCTATGACTTGTATACTCATGAGTACAGAGACTTTCCATTTAGTTCATAAATATTTGTGTTTTTTCCTCATTGAAGATTGTAAGCATCATCTCACTAAAATTTATTTATTTATTTATTTGAGAGAGAGAATGAGGTGCAGAGAAAGAGAGATGGAGCAAGAAAGAAATGGGTGTGTCTGGGCCTCTAGCAAACAAACTTTTTTGCAAACTCCAGAAACATGCACCACCTTGTGCATCTGGCTTAAGTGGGCCTTGGGAAATCGAACATGGCCTCTTTAGCTCTGCAGGCACATGTCTTAACCACTAAGCCGTCTCTGATGTCTTAACCACTAAGCCGTCTCTGTAGTCCTCATTAAAATTTCTTTTGTTACCTCCTTTCAAACAACTTACTTAATTCTATAGATAAGATGATGTCATTTTAATACTTTTTCCTTGTTTTTTCTCTTGGTATTATATTTAACTTTTAAATCAAACATAGACGATGCAAATTAAAAATGTAAATATATTGTTTTTGAATAATCAAAATTAATTCAATTGTTTTTTGAGGTTTGCTACTTCCTTCAGGGTCTAGGATGATATCACCATAACTTTATGATTAACTAAAATCACTAGATGAACTTCTATTCCTTTCTTTCTTTAGTTTTTGGCAAGGACTATACTTTGCATATTGTGGAAACCCTCTGCTCTGTTTGTTGTGTATAAGTGGTAATATTTTTTACTTGTGTATATAAATTTAATAGTTTCTCTAGTAATACCCAGCAACTGGTTATTCTTAGGGCAAATGGTGGTTTAAAATATGTATCATTAGATAATATTCTAATCAACTATGCAATTGATCAACTTTATCAGAACTATAATTCTTTTTTTTAATTTTTTTTAATTTTTATCCATTTATTAGAGACAGAGAGAGAGAGGAAAGGAGAGAGAGAGAGAGAGTGAGAGAAAGAGAGATGGCATTCCAGGGCCTCTAGATACTACAAATAAATTCCAGACACATGCACCACCTTGTGCATCGGGCTTACATGGGACCTGGAGAATTGAACCTCGGTTCTTAGGCTTTGCAGGCAAGTGCCTTAACTGCTAAGCCATCACTCAGCCCACAGAACTTTAATTACCTTTTAAAATATGTTATTTATTTATTTATTTGAAAGAGAGAGAGAGAATGAGCATGGACTTGGTGCTTGCAACTGAAGATGCCTTTTGGAGTGGTAAGCCAAGTTTTATGGACTATTGTGATGAGAGTTTGTGAATGCTAAGTGCAGACAATATTGAACTTCAAGTTTTGACTTATGAGCTTTCTAAGGGGAAGGAAAGACTGCAGAGGACTTTGTTGAAACTGGGATACAGGCATAAGAGCTTGCTGCATTCTGGTGGCCAGGTCCAGAGAGTTTGTTCAAGGTTAAATTTGTAATGGACTGATGTGCTTGGCTAAAGGTAATTGGACTGAGAGATTTAAGATTTTTTAGCTAGAAAACCTCAAGCAAGTTAAAATTGCAGGCACTGAGACTGGTCTTAGGTTACTAAACCTGCTATTGTCAAACACATTAAAAATCTTAAGGAAGATGGCCCAATTGCTTTACATTAAAACAATGGAAAGGATGCTTGAGGAAAGACTATCATCAAAATGCAAACTCTTTTGGTAAGAATTGACTGGAAAAGGAACCTGCTCTTCAAGATTTTGATTTATTCTGTCCCTGAATTAAGAATATGGCTGTGTCCTGCACACTTGGTATTGGTTTTGGAAGCATAAAAAATGCATTGAGTAGTCATGAATTGCACACAGTTCCAGGAACAAGAAATTCACAACTGTAGCTGCCCTAAGAAATCTGGAAGAATTTTGATCGAGTTAAAATGAAAGTAGAAAGTGAAATTGCTGTTTCTTTCTTATTAATTTTTGATATCTACCTCATATTGAAATACCATTTTTTTCATATCACATGCAGAAATTTATTCCACCAAATATATTAATCAACTGTTACTTTATATTCTTATACACCAAGGTTATACTTTTGATGATTGTTACAGAAAAGGAAATTCTCACTGTAAGTAGAGACAATGGTACTCAGCATTTGCACCTTTCTTAATTTTATTATAAGAGAGAGTCAGAAAGATACAGAGGGAAAGAGAATTGACCCAGGGCCTCATCCACTTCAATTGAACCCCAGATGCTTGTGCCACCTAGTGGGCATGTGCAATCTTGCATTTGCCTAACCTTTGGGTGTCTGGCTTATGTAGATCTGGAGAGTTGAACATGGGACCTTAGGCTTTGTAGGCAAGTGCCTTAATTGCTAAGCTACCTCTCCAGCCTGCACCTTTCTATTTAGTGAAGATGAGTTACTTTTACTTTTAAAATTGTATTGTTTTGCATTCAAGTGCAATACTGTTTCCATTAATAGTAACATTGAATCATATTGGATTGGATGTGATAACAATACATCAGGAGTTAAAATGGAATATTATGGTGAAAATAATTAGAGAAAAATCAAGTATATTTTTAACTGAACTTTCAAACTAATATTAAAACACAATGTCTGCTTTTAAGTCCTCAGAGACATGTTATTTCAGATTGTCTTTCTATCAAAGGCATTGCCATAAACACGTATTTACTAATCTGAAATTAGTTTTTGATAAAATGAAACTTTAAATGTGACAATATGCTGATTAGTTCCTGAGCATTTTGCCTTTTATCCTGCCTGCTACTTTCTTAAATGTTTTTGAAACATTTCTGTGAAATATATTTAATTTACCTTTACTTACTTGACCTCAACAAATTATCAGGAAAAATAACTTTTAAAGAGAACATTGCACCATGTTGTTAGTGAAATAAAAACACCCAAGATGAACAATTCTTTCTGCATATAAATTTCAAGAGATTGGAGTTTTCTGTAGTATGCATACACATAATTTTTGTTCTCTTAATACCTTTTGGAGCTAGAGTTATTAAAGCTTCACATTTTATACAATATTTATTTTGATCTTAGTTTCCCCTCTGTTCTTTTTTGCTATACATGTTCTTCTTTTTACATCCAACAAATTCTTTGATTGTTTTCTACATTTTTTTTTTTTTTGTTTTGTTTTTTTCGAGGTAGGGTCTCACTTTGGTCCAGGCTGACCTGGAATTAACTATGTAGTCTCAGGGTGGCCTCGAACTCTCGATGATCCTCCCCCCTCTGCCTCCCAAGTGCTGGGATTAAAGGCATGCGCCACCATGCCCGGCTCTACAGTTTTTTTAGACTTCAATATATTACCTTTAGAGATCTAAATTAGGTCCTATTTGTTATAATTACATTTCTTATTTTTACTCATAAAAATATACTTTCTAAATGTTTTTCTTTTAAATTCTTTTCACATATTTCTTCCTTGGGGTTAGACTTGCTATTTAAACAATGAGTCACTATTTGTTAAGCGATCATATAAATGAATGCAGAACAATGAACATTTAATAGGAATAAAAGATTTATGAGTGCACACTTACCAAATGCTAATTCACAATCAAGCACTTATGAATCCTGGGTGTTTCACGTGGTACAACCTGGCCTGGGTTCAGAACATACAATTGTGTACTTTTCTCTGTGTGTGCTGTCATAACACACACTGCCTGTAAATACTACCTGTTGCATCTCCAGTCAACTTCAATGCCACATGTTACTAACTGCACTGATTTTCACATATACCAAAGGTAGTCTGCTCTTATAAAAATATGATGGTTTAATTATAAAATTAGATATCTTAAATATTTTTCTATTGTCATTCTCAGTATAAGTGCATAAAATTAATATACCTGTATATTATATTACTTAACATGCTTGATTATAAAAACAATTAAATGAATTTTGGCTTGGTACTAGGACAGAATTACAAAAATTTTTGAAATAACAACAAACATATTCTAGTATTTTGTACTTCATATTTACAAGTAATAAAATTCTTAACATTGCCATTATAAAATAAGCATTTTTATCAATTCTGAAAAATGTTGAAAATGTTTCAATTGTGCAGTATTCAATATTCAGCCAAGATTTAGACCCTTATGTAAAAATAAAGCACATCCTTCTTATTTGCTTTGTCCATTAGTAGTGGATATATATATTATATATAGTATATATATATTAAGCATAAGTTTATGATTAAATTTCAATAAATGTTTTTTATACCTATATTTATACATTTACCAACCAGGGTGAAAATTGTTTCAAGTGGTAAAAGTTTAAGAAACCTTAGGTTAGATGATAAACAACTGAGGTTAGCAATCTAGTTCCTCTTAAGCACTTCTCTTTCTTTGTAATTAGGTGTTAGGGAAGACTCAAGATGTAATTATAGACAGTATGAATTACTACTTGAATAGAAAATATCAAATGCATTCCACATTATAAATTTGTTACATTACAGATTATAAAGGAATTGATTTGGACAACCTAATCATTGACTTAGAGTAGCATAGAACTTGAAAAATAACATTTACTGTTAAGGGTACTGACTCATTTGTACTTAGTATTATTCATTTTCTCCTACACTCAGACTTCATCTTTTTCCCCATTGTATTCAACTTCAATAGAATTAGAGTACAGGCTTTAGGTTCAAGTTAATCATCCTTTTAATTTTTCCTTTAGCTTTATAGTTCTACAGTGTTGACAAAATCCAAGTTGACTTGACTTGACTCCAAGCTACAATTTTCTCATGCTCAAAATTGCTAATATGAACCCTACTGTGTTATTCAGAAGTGATAGCATATGTTTATTCAGAAAGATAATTAGAAGAAATAAGATCATCTATTTACAGAGTTGGTATGTTACAGGCTACTGAGCATTGGTGTAGAGATGCAAGGAAGCAGATTCTCCAGCCCACGTACCTGTACACGTACAGTCTGATGCAGAACCAAGAAGAGCCAAGGTTACACAAGGCATCTGATAAAAAATCACATCTTTTTTTTCCAGACTTAGCCTCACTGAAACACTTCACAGAATAAGCCAGAATTCCGTTTGAAAAATTATCTGGGCACTTCATAATGCCAAACTGACACATAAGATTAACCTCATTGTATACCCAAATGAGCCTTCATAAAACCAAAATGTAATATAATTAATATTGTAAAGTGTTCTGAGACAAGATATTAGTAAGCTAAATTATAAAGCTTAAGTTATTAATGTTCTGCCTTTATTTTTTCCATAGCTGTTATGAAAGTTAAAGGTATTTTTTTTCGAGGTAGGGGCTCTCTCTTTCTCTAGTTCAGGCTGGCCTAGAATTCACTATGTAGTCTTAGGGTGGCTTATGTGGGATCTGGAGAGTCACAAATAAGTGCCTTGACTGTTAAGCCATCTCTCCATCCCTACTCTCTGTTTAGTTGTTTTCTTTTTCCCCCTGTGGCTCTTAGGAGTCCACATTTTTACAACCTGTGGTTTGAAAATAAAATACGTAAAAAGAATTAGAGCATGTAAAACAACATAGCAGGTCTGATTCCAATTTTTTTTGTTTATGCACAGGGGTCATTAAAGTATTTGACCTTACTGTTTTTCACTATCATTATTCAGATTTTAAAATTATGAATTGACACACACCAAAGCTAGTTTTTTTTTTTTTAAATATGTGTTTTACTTGGGAACTTCTTCAGTAATGCAGGGTTGGGATAGTAATATTTTACTAATAATCTAGGAACATATACTCTACAAGTAGCAACTTATAGAGTACCTTGTTGAGATGATATTTGACATTTAAGATGGTCAAAAGAGCAAATATTAGTAGAAATACTAAAAATAAATGTGAAATGATAAACTCAATATGGATTTCAAGTAAATAATAACTTTATAGGAAAAATAGTATGTTTTAATTAAACTAAGATATTGGCTTAGTAAAATTACTATAATTTTTATATGAAGAATATCATACACATTTTGACATAATGTAAGATATTTTAAAATATTTTATTTATTAGTGAGAGAGAGAAAGAGGCAGAGAGAAAAAGAGAGAGAAAGAGAGAGAGATTCCAGATGCATGTGCCACCTTGTGTATCTGGCTTATGTGGGTACTGGGGAATCATACCTGGGTCCTTAGACTTGACAGCAAGTGCCTTAACCACTAACCCATCTCTCCAGCCCAAATGTAAGACTTTTAATGTATAAACAAACAAAATCAGAACAAATCAAAATGGGATGAATGGAGTAAATACTTAAACTACACATGATTTATCTGGCTAAATTTCTCTTTATATTTCAAGGCAACAGATGAAACATAAAAAAGTTCAAAGATTCCTGTACAATCTCTAGTAACAAAATGATTAGACATTACATGACAACCAGATGTCAGGGCTTGCAGTGAGCAATTAAACTATTAAAAATAACTTCGAGGGCTGGAGAGATGGCTTAGCGGTTAAGCGCTTGCCTGTGAAGCCTAAGGACCCGGGTTTGAGGCTCGGTTCCCCAGGTCCCACATTAGCCAGATGCACAAGGGGACGCACGCGTCTGGAGTTCGTTTGCAGAGGCTGGAAGCCCTGGCGCGCCCATTCTCTCTCTCTCCCTCTATCTGTCTTTCTCTCTGTGCCTGTCGCTCTCAAATAAATAAATTAATTAATTTAAAAAAAGAACTTCGAATGTTGATAACATTCACAACCATAAAAACTCACACAACCATAAAAACTACATTATTGCTAAATATTACCTTTTCTTTGAGAATACTGAGATTATTTTCCAGGGTACCTTGAAATTATGTGAATAGAACCAATCCCTGGCACAATGTTCCTATCTTCTCTCTTTATATAATGAACCTTGAATTCATTGTGAGATAGAAGCATGCTAAGATGATGGTGCTCAGGTCAACTTTGATCACCACCAAGTGACCATGAGACCAATCTGTCCTGGTCACTCATAGTTTTGCAAGTCTATACCTCAAATTTCCATGGCTTCTTACTGACAAATTGCTTGATACAGTTTAAACCTATGAGCACAGTATCATTGTTCAAATTCTAGGAAATAAAAGCAAAATGGATAATGATGTTTTAAATGTAGCCCATGGCTTGGTTACATCATGATTCAGTGTGATACAGTAAATAATATTTAATTTACCAAATTCATAAATTCAACAATAATAACTCAAACATTTTTTGAGGATGAGGATATTATGCCCCTGTTTGGTACTTTTTTGTTTGTTTGTTTGTTTGTTTTTTGAGGTAGGGTCTCACTGTAGCCCAGGCTGACCTGGAATTAACTCTGTATTCTCAGGGTGGCCTCGAACTCAAGGTGAATCACCTACTTCTGCCTCCCAAGTGCAGGATTAAAGGCATGCGCCACCACACCCGGCTCCTTGATTGGTACTTAATTTTCATAATTACATTAAAGAAAATAATTAAAACAATATCACTATAACAAAAGATCACAAATTCATTTGCTAACATGTAAATAAAAGTTAAAAATAAACACACAGTTATAGATGTGTGATTAATAACAGTGATTAGCATACTAATTTTAAGTTACATATATTTATTTAAGGAAAACTGTTAGATCCAAGTTCTTCCTTCATGTTAAGACTTCTATAATTAAAAGAGCATTGAGAGTCAGTACAACTTGTATTCAATTTCTTGCTCTTGTAATTTTAGTACCAGCATCTCAGTAAATCCATCAAAGTAGCATTGTCACATATATATTCATTGTCTTGTTTGTTCAATGACATTTTTGCACATGGTAGTATTATTGCCAGTACACGATTGGGAAAGGATTTCTGATCCAAGCTCTTGACAAAGCAGTCTGTTTGAAAATAATTATTCACTCAAAGCTCAGGGTCAAGTGTTCTCAACTATGCCTTAGGCTTCTCTTCTTGTTGCAAAGCCACAAGAACACTTGTGTGTGACTAGATCTATATCAATTGTTTCTTGGTATGTTCAGCGCATAGAAAGTTATGAACTCCACATGTCCCCGTGGCTTTCTTGACACCCTGGAGTATGACAGAGCTTCCTTATGTTCTTTGTGGTCATTTAATTCTCAAGTTTTCTGTTCCCTTTGCTATTTTCACCAATAGAAATGCAATATGAAGTAATTTGCACTGTTTTTTTTAAAAAATATATTTTATTTATTTTATTGAGAGACAGAGGGAGAGAGATGGAGAGAGAGAGACAGAGAGAGAGAGAACCAACAAGTAGATGGAGAGGGAGAGGGAAAGGGGTGTACCAGGGTCTCCAACTTCTACAAACGAATTCCAGCTGCATGTGCCCTCTTTTATATCTGGCTTACATGGATCCTGGAGAGGCAAACCAGGATCCTTTGCCTTTGCAAGCATATGCCTTAATTGCTAAGCCATATCTCCAGCCCCTCCACTGATTTTTTTTTAAATAAAAATCTTATAATATGTATATGGAGGTACTCCAAGTTCTTTCTACCCCTCCCAGTGACAACAGCAATGTTGGCTTTTAAGGCTACTAAATAAGTCAAGAGTGGGCAAGCTAAATAGTGCAAATTAAAACTTCTGAAAAGTAATTTTTCCCAACATTCATATGTTTTTATGGAATGAATAGCATGTAATCAGTTCTATAACTTAGTCAGTTTTCATAGATCAGATACTGCTTTATTTGACTTTACTTATTGTGTGCATTTATATATGTGTTTTCTTGTCTATGCTGATACATGTCTTCAGATTCGTGTGTGTGTGTGTGTGTGTGTGTGTGCGCGCGCGCACGCATGTGCGTGAGTGTGTACACATGTATTCATGTAAAGACCAAGGGGCAATAGCTGGTGTTATTCTCAAGAAATGCCATCCATTTTGTAGGGACAGGGTCTCTTATTGTCCTGGTGCTCACCAATTATGATATAGTAGCTGCCAAGAAGCTCTAGGCATCCTCCTATTCTTGCATCTCCTATGCTTGGATTATAATCAAGCAGCATATATTTGAACACTTTGAATAAAATACCAGACCTCATACTTGCCAGGAAAGTACTTTACAACTGAGATATCTTCTCAGCCCCATGTTTGGCTTTTTATGTCACTTATTCTCATTGCTCAGAACAGAATTTTCAAGGGTCTCCCTTGTCTATTTCTTGTACTTTTGCTCCTAAGTTTCTGTTTCATATCAAAGTATATTGTAATCTTATTATTTTCCCCATTCAGTTATAGTTGTTGCCTTTTAAAAGTCTCAGAAATATAAATATCTGTTGTAATTGTTTAAAAAGTTTTATTTATGTTTTTTTTAATATACTATAGTTCTTTATTAGAGATTTCTACAAAATCCTATGGCCTAAGTTACTATAACTTTTAAATGTATATTGTCATATTTAATACAACTATAAGGTTTGAGAAGTCATAAATTTCTTCCTGATTCCCTTTGTCAGTTTTTGGGCCCAATGTGTTTCTTGAATCATCACTATCAAATTATATAATTGCATGGAACTTTGCAATTTTAAAGACTTTATTTAAAATAAGATGCAAAGATTTGTTAAACCACATTTTAAAACTACAGATGTAAAAATTTGTGGTCGGGGAGAGGGAGGGCATTACCATGGGATATTTTTTATAATCATGGAAAATGTTAATGAAAATTGTGAAAAAAATAAAAATAAATTTAAAAAAAAAGAAAGCCTCCCCAAAACTGTGAGAAACAATAAATCCTTTCTTTTCTTAAAAAAAAAAATGTGGTCATATTATAGTTCAAGTTAGAATATGACTGTGATAAAGTAGGGTTTTCTATATTTTAGTTGGTCTTCCTTGAGTGCCTGTAGTGATTCCATTGTCATACTTCATTTAAAAGTTAATATAGGGCTGGAGAGATGGCTTAGCAGTTAAGCACTAGCCTGGGAAGCCTAAGGACCCCGGTTCGAGGCTCGATTCCCCAGGACCCACGTCAGCCAGATGCACAAGGGGGCACACATGTCTGGAGTTTGTTTGCAGTGGCTAGAGGCCCTGCAAACCCATTTTCTCTATCTCTTCCTCTTTCTCTCTGTTGCTCTCAAATAAATAAATGAATAAATAATAAGTAAATGAATAAATAAAAAAATATATTTTTAAAAAGTTAATATAAATTGTAAAATGAAATCTTCAGGCAAGATATTGTGTGCCTGAATGGAACCATCAAGGGAGAGTCACATAGGACAATGAGTAGTAAGAGGAATAAATACAAACAAAAGAATGTGTGAATCAGCTTGTAGACATTTGAGTGTAAAATTTCCCCAGAGTTTCATATGTGTTTGGGACTAAGCCATGTACTTAATCCTTTGCTGGTGAAACCCTTGGAGAAGTTTGTGAGCCTTTGGGAGGGGGATCCTTGCTAGAAGAGGTATGTCACAGGGGATTGGACCTTGGGATGTTACAGCATCATCCACCCTTGACACGCTGAGCTCAAATGTTTTGTGGAGAAACAATGTATCGCTGTAAGTTCCTGCCATGCTTTTTCTGTCATGATGAAACTTCCCCTTGCAACTATAAGCTGGAAATAAAGCCTTTCCTTCCACAATCTGCTTCTGGTATGTTGCTTAGACTCAGATTAGAAGATAACTGCTACAGTGCTTTCATTAAACTATAAAAAGAAGAGTAAAACAACAAAACAATGTCCACCAAATAAGGTAGGACCACGAAACATTCTCCTTCACACAGATACAGTTATGAGTGGATTGAAAAGAAGCCATGCCCTTTTTACTCTGTGAATATGATGAGTTTTTCTTTTCTTTTATTTTTATTTAATTTATTAGTTTTCTTTTCAGCAAATACAGGCAGTTTGGTACCATTGTTTAGGCTCATCCATGATCTACCTCTTCCCTTTGGACCCTCCTTGTTGATGTAAATGGGTCATGCATTGTGGAGTTAGCCCACAGTTATTGGTACGATAATTGTCTCTGCATATCATGACCCAACATGTAACTCTGACATTCTTTCTGCCTCCTCTTCCGCAAAATTTCCCTGAGCTATGTTGGGTTCATTTTTGGTCTGCTTCAGTGCTGAGGTGTTGGGGGCCTCTGAGGCTCTGGCTCTCTGATTTGGTAGGAGTTGATTTTCTCTGTGTTGGTCTCCTTCCCCTTCGTGCTGGTATCCGGTTCATCAGGAAAACAGCACCCTTGCTTGTTTTGCCAATTATCCTTAGTTTCAGTTGGATCCCTTTTGAGGTATGTTGGGGCAGCTCTCTCCTTAGTATCTGCATCTATCTGAAAAAGAGAAGCAGATTCTCCAACGGAGAGTAAGTTCGCACCCGGAAAATTGAGAAAACACTTACTTTTTTGATAGAGAGTTTGATAGGTGTAGGCCCTCTTATACCCCATGATTGATGGGAGCTTGATATTGGAGAGTGGGCTTATGTTTGGGTATGGTTCTAACTTGTTTCCCAGCTCTAGCTATGGGTCTTGTACCACTGAGGGAATCAGTTAGCCAAATCAAGAGCAGTTGGTTCCCCACCATGGCTGTGTGACACTATTGCACTTATGTGGGCATCACATCAGGTTATTTGTTGCTAATTAGGTCAGACCATGAGTGGCTTGGACAGATATTGGTCATTTCCCCAGTCACCCATGTAGCACCTTCTGGCACTAGACACGCTGACTGTCTGGGGACTGACTCTCCTGGCATGCTGTTCCATTTTACGTGTCAGCTGTGTATGGAGTCTTCAGCAATAGGGTCTTACCACTGACCTTTGGTGGGTCATCAAGTACTCTGGCAGAAGTCTGTCATGGTTTTGGGAAACATTGTAGGTTTCTCTGATCAAAAGCTTATTGTGGATGATAGCCCCAAGCTGGTAATGGGTGTTACAGGTCAGTGCCCACTAAGAAATTGAGAAAAAACATAACTAATATCCAAGAGTTAGAGAGAAGAGAGAGAGGGGTGAGAGGAAGAGAGGGAGGGAGGGAAAATGTAGAAGATTTAGGTTAGTCTTGATCCTATCCTCTCCTCTCCAGTGTCTTGTGGTTCATGTGTTTCCTGTAAGGGTCTAGTGAAGGTTCAACCATTTGGTCTGCATTTTAGGAAGTAGAATTTTATGGTACCATTGCCGTTTGGGTCCAGATTAGTGTGTCCCACCCCTTCAATGCCCTCCCCTCCCTCCCCATCCATCTTATTGTCTAGTCCATGAGGTGCTTGCTGGGTATGTAAGGTATCTTGGGTAGAGGCAGGTGAGGTGTTATAGATGAGTGAGACTATGTGTTGATTTTTGTTCTGTGATTGGTTAAGTTCACTGAGAATGAGCTCTTCCAGATTCAACCATTTTTCCTCAAATTTTTTGTGTCATTTTTTCTTACTGCTGTATAGAATTCCATTGTGTAGATATACCATATCTTAGGTATCCATTCTTCTAGTGACGGGCATCTGGGTAGATTCCAGCTTTTAGCTATTATGAATTGAGCTGCTACAAACATGGTTGAGCAAATCTCTCTGCCTGTGGTTTGAAGGTTTTAGGGTAGATGCCCAGTAAGGGTATAACTGGGTCTGTTGTTATCTCTATAGTCAGCTTTTTCAGGAGTCTCCATATTGCTTTCCATAGTGGTTGTACCATCCTACATTCCCTCCAACAGTGAATGAGTGTTCCTGCTTCTCCACATCCTTGCCAGCATTTATTTTCATTTGATATTTTGATGTTGGCTATCCTTATTGGGCTAAGGTGGAATCTCATAGTTGTTTTAATTTGCATTTCTGTGATGATTAGGGATGATGAAAATTTTCTTAAGTGTGTGTTTGCCATTTGTATATCTTCCTCTGTGAACTGCCTGTTCATCTCTTTGCCCCATTTTGTGAGTGGGGTATTTGTCTTATTATTTAGAATTTTGAGTTCTTAGTAGATTCTAGAGATTTGGCCTATATCAGTTGGATAACCTGCAAATATTTTCTCCCATTCTGTGGGTATTCTATTGGCTTTGCTTACTATATGCTTATCTGTAAACAAACTCTTCAGCTTCATATGATCCCATTGGTTGAGTGACTGTTTAAGAACTTAAGCCACTGGGGTTTTGTTCAGGAAGACTTTTTCCATTCCTATATCATGGAAAGTACTTCCGAATTTTTCTTCCAGTAGTATTCAAGATTCTGGTCTTATGTTGAGGTCTTTGATCCATTTGGATTTGAGTGTAGTGCATGGTGAAATCTGTGGATCAAGTTTTAGTTTCGTGCATGTGGTTATCCAGTTTTCACCATCATTTGTTGATGATGCTATCTTTTTTCCAGCCTATATTGTTCGGGCCTTTGTTGAATATCAAATAGCTATAGTTTCTTGGCCCAAAATCTGGGTCCTCAAGTCTATTCCATTGGTCTATATTCCTGTTTTTATGCCAGTACCATGCTGTTTTTTATTACTATGGCTTTGTAGTATAGCTTTAGATCAGGTATGGTGATGCCACCAGAGGTATTTCTTTTGCTGAGGATATGTTTCGATATGAGAGGCCTTCTGTTTTTCCATATGAAATTTGAGATCAGTTGTTCTATCTCTATGAGAACACTATAGAGATTTTTATTGGAATTGCATTAAATCTATATATTGCCTTTGGTAGGATTGTCATCTTCACAATGTTAATTCTGCCTATCCAGGAGCATGGGAGGTCTTTCCATCTTCTCCAGTCCTCCTCAATTTCTTTTTTGAGAGTTTTTATATTTTTGTTGTATGGATCTTTTACTTCCTTGGTTAACGTTATTCCATTGGAATTTTGTTGCTGTTGTTGTTGCTATTAAAAGTGGGACTATGGGCTGGAGAGATGGCTTAGCGGTTAAGCGCTTGCCTGTGAAGCCTAGGGACCCCGGTTCGAGGCTCGGTTCCCCAAGTCCCACATTAGCCAGATGCACAAGGGGGCACACGCGTCTGGAGTTCGTTTGCAGAGGCTGGAAGCCCTGGCACGCCCATTCTCTCTCTCTCCCTCTATCTGTCTTTCTCTCTGTGTCTGTCGCTCTCAAATAAATAAATAAATAAATAAATAAATAAATAAATAAATAAATAAATAATTTTTTTAAAAAAAAGTGAGACTATGTCCCTTAGATCTTTTTCTGTATCTTTGTCATTTGCATACAAAAATGCTACTTATTTTTGTGCATTGATTTTGTATCCTGCTACTTTGCTATAGGAGTTAATCACCTTCAGGAGTTTGGGAAGGAGTCTCTTTGGTCTCTTACGTAAACAATCATGTCATCAGCGAATAGAGGTAACTTAACTTCTTCCTTTCCAAATTGTATCCCTTTTATTTCCCTCTCCTGTCTTATTGCTTGAGCTAGGACTTCCAGAACTATATTGAAAAGCAGAGGTAAGAGAGGACATCCCTATCTTGTTCCTAATGTTAATGGGAATTCCTCCAGTCTCTCTCCATTAAGTATTATTTGAGCCTTTGGAGATTTGTATATTGCCTTTATTATGTTAAGATGTGAACCGGACATGCCAATTCTCTCCAATGTTTTGATCATGAAGTGATGTTGTATCTTGTCAAAGGCCTTTTCTCCATCTATCGAAATGATAATGTGGTTTTTATGTTTAAGCTTGTTTATGTGGTGTATTACATTGACAGAATTTTGTATGTTGAACCACCCTTGTGTTCCTGGGATAAATCCCACTTGGTCAAGGTGGATAATTCTTTTCATGTGGTGTTGGATTTGGTTTGTATTTTTTCAGGATCTTTGCATCTATGTTCATTAGGGAAATAGGCCTGTAGTTTTCTTTTCTTGTGGCATCTCTGCCTCGCTTTGGGATTAGGGTGATACTAGCTTCATAGAAGGAGATGGGTAGCTTTCTCTGTTCTTCAATTGTGTGGCACAGTTTTAGAAAGATTGGTTTGAGTTCTTCCATGAAGGTTTGATAAAATTCGGCTGGGAATCCATCTCGTTCTCGACTCTTCTTTTGGGGGAGTGTTTTATTACTTTTTCAATCTCCATGAGTGTGATAGGTTCGTTGAGGTGAATAATCTGCTCTGAGTTTAGCTTTGGTAGATGATATGCGTCCAGGAATTTATCCATCTCCTCCACATTTTCCAGTTTTGTGGAGTAGAGGTTTTTGAAATAAGTAATGATGATTCTCCCAATTTCACTTCTGTCTGTTGTGATCTCTCCTTTTTCATTTTGGATTTTGTTAATTCGGAGTCTCTCCTTTTTTTGCTTGATCAAATTGGCCAGAGGTTTGTCAATCTTTTTTATTTTTTCAAAGAACCAGCTCTTTGTTTTGTCAATTGCCTTAATTGTTTCCTTGGTTTCCAATTCATTAATTTCTGCTCTGATTTTAATTATTTCTTTCCTTCTGGAGCTCTTTGGGTTGGATTTTTCTTGTTTTTAGTGCCTTTTAGTTGGATGGTTAGGCTATTGATTTGGGATCTTTCTGTTTTTTTTATGAAGGCATTGAGTACTATGAATTTTCCCCTTAGGACTGCCTGCATTGTGTCCCATTAGTTTTGGTATGATGTGTTCTCCTTGTCATTCAATTCCAGGAATTATGCAATTTCATTTTTCATATCATCCACTATCCATTTATTGTTTAAAAGTGTGCTGTTCAGTTTCCAGGTGCCATTGGGTTTCTTGGTGGGTCTTTTGTTGTTGATTTCTAGCAATATAGCATTGTGATCTGATATCATGCAGGGAATTATGTCGATTTTCCTAAAAATGTGGAGGCAGTCTTTGTGACCCAGTATATTGTCTATTTTAGAGAATGTTCCATGGGCTGCTGAGAAGAATGTGTAGTCTGTGGATTTGGGATGGAAAGTTCTGTAGATGTCCATTAGGTCTAAGTGTTCTCTGGTTTTGTTGAGCTCTCTTACTTACCTGTTGAGTTTCTGTTTAGAGGATCTATTACTGATAATGGTGTGTTAAAGTCCCCAGCTATGATGGTGTTGGTGGTTATTTCTGTTTTATTGTCAAGTCGGTTTTGTTTTATGAACTCTGGTGCCCATGTTTGGTGCATACAGATTTATGATTGTAATGTCCTCTTGATGGATTTTTCCCTTATAAGTAGGAAGTCACCTTCTTTGCCTTTTTTGATTATTTTTGGTTTGAAGTCATTTTTCTCTGATATTAATTTAGCTACACCTGTTTGTTTCTTATTCCCATTTGCTTGGAATATTGTTTTCCACCCTTTCACCCTGAGGAGGTTTCTGTCTTTAGTGGTAAGGTGGGTTTCTTGAAGGCAGCGGAATGATGGGCCTAATTTTTTGATCCACCCTGTTAGCTTGTGTCTCTTGATGGGTGAATTAGAGGGCATTAATATTTAGGGTGATGACTGTGAGATTTTATTTGATCCATGCCATGTTGTGGTGGTAGAGGTGTGTTGGTGTTTTCATGGAATTTGAAAATTTTTTGTGTCTACTCTGGGTCTGGTTGTTGTGATCTGCTTCTTATAGGCATTTGTGTTTGGTTATGTTTCTTCTCTGTGGAGAATTTCCTGGAATAGTTTCTGTAGGTTTGGTTTTGTGTTCATATAATTGTAAAGCTGAGTTTTGTCATGGAAAGTTTTCCTTTCACCATCTATTATAAGGGAGACTTTTGCCAGGTAGAGTAGTTCGGGTTGAAAGCCATAGTTTCTTAGAGTTTGGAGAGTTTCATTCCAGGCCCTTCTAGCTTTCAGGGTTTCCATTGAGAAATCTGAAGTAATTCTGATGGGGTTTCCTTTGAAAGTGGTGTGCTGTTTTTCCCTAGCTGCTTTTAGGATTTTCTCTTTGGTGTCAATGTTTAGAGTCTTAATGATAATATGTCTTGGAGAGTTTCTCCTTTGGTCCAGTCTGTTTGGAGTTCTGTTGGCTTCTTGAATCTTGATGGGCCTTTCTTTTAAGAGACTGGGGAAGTTTTCTTCAATTATTTTGTTAAGTAAGTTCTCCATGTCTTTGGTCTGAAATTCTTCTCCTTCTGGTATTCCAATGATTCTGATGTTAGGATGTTTAAGTGTATACCACATTTCCCTCATGTTCTGTTCACAGGAACTTTTGAACTTACTGAAATTTTTGAACTCCCAAACTGTTTCTTCCATCCTGTCTTCCAGATCAGAGTTTCTATCCTCCACTTTGCTGACGCTATTCTTGAGAGCCTCTAGAGAGTTTTGGACTTGGTCAATTAAGTTTGCATTTTCTACTGCTTTCCTATGTATCACTTCAATTGCTCTGTCCAGCTCCCTTTTCACCTCATTTTCTGATTTTCTTGATGATTCTTGGAAATCATCCTTGCATTTCTTTATGTTTTCATTTAATGTGGCCAGCTAATTTTTAAGATACTCTTTTTTTTCACTCTCCCTCAACTCTCTTAGCTCTCTTTGAATTCCTTCCAGTGTCTTATCATATTGCTCTAGATTAGTGATTGTAGCATCCACATGATTATCAGTCCTTTCTAGCTTGCCTGCAATTTCTAGCAGTAGGTTGGTCAGGGTTGCATTGTTCATTGCTTCCACTTGATGTTCTGATCCTAAACACTCTTCTATGTTTTGGTTAGATGTAATCCTTGTTGGACTGGGTGATCTATCTGGATTTCCTTGCATTGTATTTTTCATGTTCTTTCTTTTGTGCTGTGTTCTACCCATGTCAGTTTATGGGCAGGTAGGTGGGTGGACCAGCCTGGGCTCTAGGTCAATAAGAATCCAAGGCAGCCTGGGGCAGTTGCTAAGCAGCCTGGGTTTTTGCTCTCTCTTGCCAAAACCACCTATCTACTGCCTGACAGGGACATCAATGTTGCCTGAATTCTCACCCAGTAATGCACCAAAGCTGCCTGCCTTCAAGCTTGGAAGGGGACTGAGGTAGCAAGCTCTGAAGCTGCCCAAACTCTGGGTGGGAACACTGGGACCTGCAAACAGTCTGCGCTCTCCCCGCCACAGGGGAGTGGGGGATGGGCGGCGACGGACAGGTAGGGGAGAGCACCAGAGCTGGTGCTAGTGACTCAGTGTGGGCTTTGTGTAGCCCTTGCTGTGGGACTGGGCCCACTGCACATGCAATTGTAGTGCAGAGGCAGTTTCTGTGGGCACGGGTTTGGGGCACAGCCAAGGCTGGCCAGTGGGGTGTGATCAGAGCACAGCAGCGGGGGGTCTGGCAGCCACCTAATCACAGCAAAGGTGGTCCCTGCGGGGATGTGAACCGAGCACAGCGTGGCGGGCTGGCGCGTGCAATCAGAGCACAATGGTGGAGGTCCCCGCGCGGTGGAGGTCCCAGCGGGTGTGTGATCAGAGCACAGTGCAGTGGGCTGGTGGTGCGATTGGAGCACAGACACTTGGGGCACAGGGTGTGGCAGCTGTATGGGGGGGTAGACTACCCACCCCAGACAGGATCCGCAATTTCCTGTTTTTCCCCACTCTGTGCCCTCCCACTGGCAAGAAGACCCTGATAACCCTTAATTTCTTGCCTTTCTTTCCCCGTTATTTCCAGTGCAGCTAGGCAGTCGCCATCCTGGCTGGATGTCCCCGCAAAATGGATGATGAGTTTTTCTTAACACAGGTTTTCATGAAATATCTGAAATGACAGATACTGTCCTCACATTTCTTCCATTAAATATTGCACTCATTGATGGACTTCAAAGTGGTGATTCTTTGTTCAATCAAAAATACCAGAGACTATATGCTTCCTGGAACACTTGTATAAAGATAATAGTACATTCTTTTTTAATGAAGATATTTCTTATGAGGAAACAGAACTAATAAGGAGTGTGTAAAACTATATTTAGGTCACCTTGCTACTGCTCAATGATACAGGATAATAAATGCTTTTTTTTTTTTTTTTTTTTTTAGTGTTAGGTGATTTTATTGCCAAGTCAATTCTACCAAAGCTTTACAATAGAATTTTTTCTACTTTATTTCGGTGGCAGGCTTTGGGCACTCATTCAGATTTACAATCAGATTTCTATTGCTGCTGCATTTTATGTCTATCAAATCTAAGCTTTTGCAACACAGTGATCTCTTTCAGAGCTTTCCATAGATTGAAAATACATCATGTTTATGCAATAAATTATGTGTTATATGGGAATAACTTAATTAATTTTAGTAATTAATGCAGCCTAATTCTAGAACATTACTGTGAACACAAAACATACCCAAAATACCAGTTTGTTGTCAATCTAATCCCCAACTCTATAGTCACTGGTAACTCCCAATTTCCAACCTGTGTACTTCTATTTTATTAATAATATTTCATACCAGAGGATGTCACACAAGATATCTTTCACCCCTATCATCTTCACTTTGTGTAATCATATTTGTGTGCTTAATCATGGAGTTTTAATAGAAAATATAAATCCACTAATCAATAATATTAGTTGCCATTTTAATTTTAAAATTTGAATTCACTAATGTAAATTGCTATTCGAAATTTATTTATAATTTACTAGAATATTTTCAAATTGTTTAATGTACAATTTTTTGGACTTGATTTAAAAGTCATTTATATTAAGCTCTTATACATGAGACTTCTTTTCCTGCCATTTCATTTCCAGTGAGGTTATTAGTACTCAACAGAGAGTTAAAAATGTAACAACCAGTCTATGTGGGAAGGGGGACAATGCCTCAGGATACTATGTCCAACCCTGTGCTCTTACAATCTTCCCACCATTCTTCTAAAATGTTCCCTGAGCCTTGGCTGGGATGTTATCATCTACTTTAATGTTGAGTTATTTTCTTGTTCATATATATATATATGTGTGATTTCCGATGGGTAGAAAACAACAGAGCTATTTATCATTTATATTTACCATTGGAACAAACACTGTTATGTTTTCTGTTTCTGAGTTTTGATTTATGTGAAAATAAAATAACTTCCAGTGCAAATCTAATACTTTTTCTATATATTTCCAGATTTGAGTTAGTTTCAGTAATTATATCTCTCAGGATATCTACTTAATTAAAGACATAAGGGGGCTGAATGACCTAAATAATTACATATTTGTCTAGGCCTTAGAAAAACTTCTAGAGTCAAAAAAAAAAATTTCAAAGTAATTTTTACCAGTTAAATTGTTGTTTTCTTGTAGAGTAAGTTTACTGTATTCTTAGGTTACCTTCTATATTAATTAAGACATGAAAAGATAAAGTTTTGAAAAAATCCCATCCATGATTATTCACAGGCTTATACCACCTGTGTCCTTCATTTGGGAAAATTCCAGCTATTACAGTTGCTGTCATTTCTTTCCCCCTGATATAGTCCTTTTGGTGCTTCTCATAAGAGAAGTCGAGTAATAGTAGTCAGGGCTCCCACTTAATGTTTACTTAAACATGCCTCTAGTGCACTTCAATTTTTCAAAGCTAAATAAAAATATGAATGCTGTGAATATGAAGAATAGTTTTGCAGGAGGTGTGCTCTCTATTTGACAGGCTTTTGTTTTGCTCTCAGAATACTGAGTACGTCATAACATTGCATGTTGGCTTCTTTTCTGAGATTCAAAGACAGCTTCTAACCTTATTGTTCTCATCTACATGCCAAATTTTGACTGTCATTTTACTTATCACTCTAGATGGGAGCTCTTTGTGTGTATCTCATTTGGAATTCACAGGGTCTCAAATATGTTGATTCTGGTTTTCATAAAATTGAAGAAATTGTATGTCTTTCTTTTTTCCTCAATTTTTGAAGGAAGTTTTATTGAACATAAGTCAGTTTTGTTATTTTCAATTTTAACATATGTACCCTTTATATGTTGTCCTGTTATAGCCTGGATGTCATTATGTCTGAGTTAAATAGCAGTACACTGTTTTCTAGACTTCTTATCCTTTCCTCACTCACCCTCTTCCTTCTCTAGCTACTTTCTTTCTTCCTTCATGTTTTCTTCATAGCATTCTATGAATCTCCTTATATGTTTGTTGGCCTATGAGAGTATATCAAATATATTTTTTTAAGAATTGTATTGACAAACTCGGCTTCTTTCTTCACCATTTTTCTTTTAATAATGACTAATTTAATCTACAAGTCATATTCTCAATCAATAGGATTCCCGTTGTACTGAGACTAGATAAATAGGCTCCACTGGGTACAACGTGAGTCATAGGGACCTTACTGCCTCAGCCTCCCCAGGGCTCAGATTACAGCTGTGTGTGACCAAACCTGTTTTGTTTTTTGTTGTTGTTGTTTTTTTTTTTTTTTAATGTAGATAACTAGGGAATTGAATTTAGGTCCTCATGTGTATAAGACTAGCACTTTGTCAATTGAGATATCTCCCTGTAACAAACTCAAGCCTTCATTAAATTTGACAATTTATTTATTTCTAATATACTTATTATTACCTCTTCAAAAGCACACATAAAATATTTTTTCTATTTTATTATGCCCAATATCCTGTTCACTTTATAAAAGATAACATTCATTTACTTAAAAAGTACTACATCACAGGCTGGAGAGATGACTTGGTGGTTAAGGCACCTGCCTGTGAAGCCTAAGAATCCATGCTCAACTCTCTAGATTCCTTGTAAGCTAGATGCACAAAGGTGAGGCAAGCACAAGGTCATATGTGCCCACTAGGTGGTACAAGAGTCTGCAGTTTGATTACTGTGGCTGAGGTCCTGCCAGGCCAATTCTCTCTCTCTCTCTCTCCCTTCCTCTCCTTCTCCCTCCCTCTCTCTCTCTCAATTTCTCTAAAAAAAATGTCCTACATTGTGGTAAACTCTGCTCATCTTCCCATATGCAAGTAAACATGACTTTCAATATCTTTTAAATTACCTGAAGTCTTTGAGCAAGGCCACCAACATTATTATCACGTCTCATTTCAGGCAACTTCACCACCAAGGGATTCATGTATAACCATGGGAACATGAGCACTGGGAAAGTTTTTCCAGGACGTATATGTTAAGGTTTAAGTTTCAGGAATCTGCATGTTACAAAGAACATATACAAACGATTTCAAAGGTAGAGTATCAGTTCAGTTTCATAAAATTACCTTAAGAAAAACATACAAATTTGGATTATAGAATCACTCTCAGAAACAGTAGATATTAAAAAGAAAAACAAAATATTAAATCCATGGGAATGATTACATAAATCATATCACACAAAAATATAATATTGCAACTTCTTTGATTGTATAGAAGAGTTTTAATTATGCTTACTCATATTTCAGACTATACTCATAAGGAGAAAGCAAAATGTATAACTCTGATTTCATTTTTATGGGCTGAATGTGACATGTGAGTCCATTTCCCTTTTGGCAGGTTGATTTCTCATCCATGGTTTTTGTCTCACAGTATAGAGGTATAATGTAAAAGGAGTTTTGGGGTTCCTTGTCAGTATACCAATGTGATAACACAACAAGCTCAGGGTACCTCAGATTCTTATCTTATGTATTTAAATAATTAAATTCATAGGTCAGAGAGCAAGACTTAGAGAGACTTTACTAGCTAAAGTAATAAAAAAGAAGAAAATACAGTGGAAGGCAGTGGGGAGAGAGTAGAGAGCACACCTAGAAGTAGATGTCAGGTTATCCCCTTCCATCTCACTCTTGTGTCGAAATTAGGAGAACTTAAAAGAACAGGGACCTGGAAGTTCAGACAAGGTGAAAAGACAGCAAGAGGTATTTCCCACTAGTAAGGATCTTTTCCCTAATTTATTCATGCAATCATTTATTTATTTATGAGAGAGGGAGAGTGAGGGAATGATAATGGGTGCACCAGGTCCTCATAACACTGCAAACGGAATCCAGATGCATGCACCAATTTGAGAATCTGGTCTACATGGGCATTATGGAATCAAGGCCATCAGACTTGCAACAAAGCACCTTTGATAGCTGAGCCATCTCTCCAGCCCAGGATTTTCTTATAATCTTATTGTGGCAGCTTTCCCCTCAAGCCCAAGTGAGCCTGACAGAGAACTCATAGGTCTGGGCTCAGAGCTGGTTCAGGAGCAGTTGGAAAAAGAGCTAATTGGATGGTTGAACTGTAGTTTGCTGAAGCAGGCAGTGTGGTGTTCCATCTATGGGCCCTCCTTCCTGACTGGCTACCAAAATTGCCCTCAGGTAATAATAGTAACTGTTAGATAGAGGTTTAGACTTTATATCACAGGCTGTTATTGTGAGAATTATATTATTTTTCTATTACATTTATTTATGCTTTGAATATCTTGGTCATCAAATTAAGACAGAAGGGAAAAGTAATCCCGTAAACAGTCTTGTAGCAGAGCTAGATTGATATTTACATAAATTTATTGAGATTTACACCAGATTTTAATTTTCCTGGTTAATATTGGAAACTGTATAGCCATCTTTCACATGATTAATGTAGTATTCAACACAAAAATATATGAGTACAAGTCTTTAACCAAATCTTAAATTGTTCATTTCTTAGGAAGCAAGAGTACTAAGGCCCTTGTTTGGAATTTGTGTGGTATGTGTAAGAAATTCTGGAAATGTAAGGAATTTGGGTGAACATTCAAATGACCCTTGAGACATATTAGCTCTTACAACTACAAACAAACAAATGCAAAAAATGACACTTTTTCAAGGTCCGCGTTTCATTATGTTACAGTTGCTCTGTAGACAATCCTGAAAGTTTGGTACGTCTTAGAGAATGAAAGCCATACTTGTACGTATGTCTTTCAGTGGGACTTTTACTCCCACTGAATAATTTTTACTTAGCTTTTTAATAATAATAACTTTTGCATTACTTTTTATTTAAATATTATTGAGATATTATTTTATGTTTCTCCTCTTCTTCCTGATTTTGTCCCAATCCCTAAATCTTTCATTTGAAGTAACTTATGTATTTTATGTATATTAGTTTTTGTTGTTTGTCGCTCATACCTGATTTTGAGGAATATGTGTACTAATGTCCTTTACAACATTTTTTTGAGATGTCCCACTTGGTGTGTATCATTCTATTTTTATTTTAGACAATTATTTAATCTAAAATATAGAGTTATAGTTTGTTTTAATTAATAGCTTTCTTTCAAGACATATAAGCAAAGATTCCTTTATTTAAGTTCACCTTTTGTTTTATTTCATGATTTTTGTCCTTGGCTGGTATTTACTTAGTGGCCCTAAGATTAGTTATATGGTTCATAATAAGTATCAGAATAAAAATTGTTTACATCTTTAATTTGATTTATAATCAGATAATAGGATAAACATCCTACTATTTTTTTCTTTGAGAATTTATAATTTAATTAAAGACATTCGAATAGTTGATAACATATTTATCTCATTTATTCATTAACAACACTGATCTTTTTTTTTTTAATTTTGTGTGCATGTGTTGGGGGGGGTACATTGCAAAGGATTACTTGTTTGGTTTTGCATAGGTGTTTGAGAAAGTGACCTCAAGTTAGTTGGCTTTCCAAGCAAGTGCCTTTAACCATCAAACCATTTCCTAATGATGCTATGAATAAGTCATAAGGAAATCTGTTTCTTTGTAAGTTTATATATATATAGTTACAGTTACAGTTATATATAAATTTTAACTGTGAGAGAGAGAATTTTGGCAAAAGTAACGTGAGGGGTGCTGAGTAATGCTGTGTCCAGAAGTTGTAGGCTGTTATACAAAAATCTCAGTGTCAGAGGTGGAACACTTCCCAGTGAGTTGTTGGTCAAAGAGGCCTCTCAGGCCCTCAAAATAGTATAGGCTATTGTCAAAATTCTTGTTTTCCCACTACAACTAAATGGCAAAGCTCTATTGCTAAAAATACTTTCATTTCCAGGACACTGAAAAATCAAGCCGGAACTGAGCTGGAAGTCTCCTCCCTGCTAACTAGATGCCCTAGTGCTGGTAAGCGCTATGCAGGCTGCTAGGAGAGCAAAGTCAGCAAGAATTGTAACCGGAAGTGGACCCTGTGACCTGAACAGCTGGCAGTATAGGCAAGATATTCCCCCTAGTGCAATAATGGCCTCTGTTTCATGGGTGTAACCAACTTCTATGATTTTATTTTAGGCTTTCTCTGTGAAAGGAAATTCATTCCTGACAATGAAAACTGAATTAAAAGCCTATGGCTGGGAAGATCATAAACCCTAAAGAAAGAAGATAATACTGTTTGCCTAAATGGTTATATCACGCACATCAAATTGTCCTTTAGGACTTATGTTTATGCCTACACATGAGTGCTACTGTCACTTGTCATTAAAAAAGCTTCTCTTTTCAGATGGCACTGATTACTGGGGGGGGGGTGCTCAAAACTTATCAATGTGCTGACAGTAGATATGATGGTTTGACTTATGTCCCCCATAAACTTATGTTTTCTGAATGCTTAGTCTCCAGCTGATGGTAATTTGGAAACTGGAACCTTGAGGAAGTTGTGTTGTTGGGGGTGGGTGTATGGGTTCCTTAGCTAGCCTTCCCTTACCAGTGTTTGGCACATTCTTCTGATACTGCTGTCTACCTGATGTTGGCCAGGAGGTGATTTCCAGCCTCTCCTCATGCCATGGTTCCCTACCATCATGGGGATTTTCTTTGAATCAGTAATCCAAAATAAACTCTTCTTGCAACAGCTGCTTCTGGTTGGGTGCATTGTGCCAGCAATGTGAAGGTAACAGTTGAGTTTAATTTAACATCTCTATATCAACCTTGGGTACTTTGTGGAAGAGATGACAAAGATAATATAACAGCTAGAGCATGGAAAGAATGCTCATCTTGCAAAGTGAACCTCCCTATAACAAAAGTACCATTATTTTTCCAGTGAGTCCATTTTACCTGACAGGCCAGTATTGTAGCATACAGGGTCCCCAGGTATGTAAGATACATGATGACTTGTATCTCCAAGAAGCCCCACAGCTCCTCTTGACACTAGGATATATAGCTATCAAGGAGAAGTTTCTAGCACAGTTACAGCTTTATTACTTTATCTACTGCAATAGGAAATTATCATCTAGTTTTAGTAGGTAACTAGGGAAAGGGTAATGGCAATGGCCTGTATTGTTTTGGAAGCCTCTGTTGTCTCCATGAACATCTCATGGGGAAGTATCCCATATGTAGCACGGGGTTGTGCATGCAATAACTTATGACTTCATGGAACACAATGGTCTATCCGCCACTCAAATTCTCTTTCTTTACTAGGGCCACTTACTCTTACCATTTCTGAGGGTCAGGAATCTGGAAACTGTTTGGCCAGACGTTACTCTGTTTCTATAAGTACTTCAGTGTTGCTGTTGACTAGGTGTAGTTTTCCAAGGCTAAATATGCTAACACAATCTCTTCCAAGAATATTCACAAAGATTTTTGGTAGACTTCCAGCCTTATGGAATTTTGCCTGGAGTTTTTTTTTTTTTTTTTTAATTCCTTGCTGTATGGAAATATACATGAAAATTTTCACACAATGTCAAAGTGATTTTCTTGTAGCAGTTCACATAAAGGCAGATAATGAGCACAGGAAAAAAAATTAAGACTATAATATACTATAATCAGAATTAGTGACCCAGGAGAGTCCTGGTACAATGTGGATAGCTGAGAATGAGGTATGCATTGACAGTCTCTTTGGAAGGTGAATATCTTAAGTACTGTGATGATTAATCTGTTGTCAACTTTATTGGATCTAGATCATCAAGAAGACAAATCCCTTGGCATATCTATGAGAAAGTTCTAGATTAGATTGAGATGATAAGATACAACCTACAAATGTGGGTGACACACCATTCCATGGGCTGATATCTCTGACAGAATAAAATAGAATGTAGGGCTGAGAATTACTATACATTTGTCTGCATTTCTTTACTGCAAATTCAACACGGCAAGCTTTCTCTGGCCTTCCCTGCCCGTATTGACTCTGTTCTTTGAAACTGGAACTGGAACTGAAACAAATTCTTCATCAGTTAAGATGTTCTGTCATGTATTTGATCACTGCAATGGAAAAGTATCACATGCAAATATTTACATGGGTTTGTCTACTTTGGGAAATATGAAAATTTCTGATAAAGACCCGAGGTTTCCAGGTCTGAACAACTATAGTTGATGACATCTGCTGTACATTAAGGTAGGGAAATATGCTACCTAAAGGAAATCAAACAATTATTTCCTTTCATAAGAGAGATGTTCCACCAAAATATTCATCACATTGGAGGTGATGTAATTCCCAGAAGGGAAACCAAAAGAGACAAGCTAAGCACACAGATAATCAAATAGCTGGTTCATTTTATACACTGATATGAAAAGCTTTTTCTGAAACATGAAATATGTTTTATGAACTTATGCAAAAGAAGTTTAGGCATTGGTGATACTAGAAAAATTTCTATAGCACATAAGATTTGTTGAGCCTGATATTGTTTAGATATTTAAATTTAGATATTTTTTTCAATTTTTTCAAGAATGTGGAGCAATAGAAAATCTCCCAATTAATTCAGAAGGGCTACTGGAAGGTAGACTGAAAACATAACTGGATGAAACATTACCACTTGTGATCTATTGAAAAGAAATCTTATGAGATTGATAAAAGAAGTCTTTCAGATACCCATACAACCACTGGTTACAATCCAGCATAATGGAGAAAGTACACTGTGATTTTAGGTAACAGATTGTCATGGATTCATGGTACAACCCCAGAGTTGATGTGAGAACTTTTTTTTTTTTTTTTTTTTTTTTCATTATAGGTAGCAAGTCTTTGAGATGGCTCAGGACTTTTACCAGGATTTCTGGACATTGATGCATAATATATTAAACACAAACATGGTGACTAAAAGGTACAGATAATAAAATTAAGTTCAAGGATATGCCCATATGACTGAATAAGGTACAAACAGTATCATAGTTTCAAAATTATTTAATTGATATATAAAATCTAATACTTCTTTTACATTATTCATGTACAAATGTATATGATGGACTGTTGCAGTAATAGATTTTTACTTTTTTACATTTTTCTGTTTTAAACCAGTAATATTTTCAATATATTTATTTATTTATTTATTTATTTATTTATTTATTTATTTGAGACAGAGAGAGAAAGGCATGATGGAGAGAGAGAGTGATAGAGAGAGAATGGGCACAACAGGGCCTCCAAGCATGGCAAACAAAATCCAAACACATGTGCCACCTTGTGCATCTTGTTTACATGGGTCCTGGGGAATTGAACCTTGGGTCCTTTGACTTTGCAGGCAAATGACTTAACTGCTAAGCCATCTCCTCAGCCCTTAACCCAGTATTTTATCTTGGAACCTTAGATTTACAAAACAAATGTGCACATATAGTTATGTTTAATCACTATGCAATATCAAATGACAATGATGGCTTTATTGTAAATTTTCAAAAATATGGTAAATACAATCATACCAGTAAGAGCAAATTCATTTTGCCATGGACTATAAGAAAACAATATCTTATAGGAAAACTTTTGGAATGTGAAGTTTAGCTACAGAAACCTAAGGACTGAATAAATCTGTACTTCCAAAAGTATCAACTGTGTTCAGTACAGTATTAACTATTCAGGATGGGCAGCAAGATAAATGAGATTGGCATTCTGTGATCAATAGTCCTAACACTCTCCCCTTAATTTCTATTTTGCAAGAAAATCAAAGCCAGTTGGAAATCATGTACAATGCGCTACAATACTTAATTTTCTTAAGGATGTTTAAGTTCTCTTCCTTACTACCCCAACTTTTTGGGATAGACAGATTTGATTCAACTGGAAAACACAATTTAAATTAAATAATAGTGATAACTTAATCTCAATACTAAGTTTAAAGTGAATTTCTGAGCATACCACATGAAATCAGCAAGTTACAATGTGATTTTAGTATAAACTCAGATAAATGTTGTAGTTTTGAGGGGTACCCAGTTTAGAGCTATCATATTATTTCCAACAAATAAAAACTAGGTCACATTTTAAAATCAATAAAACAAGTTTTAAGGTTGAATGATAGCTTCCTCTATGAAGATACCAGTCATTTTATCTGGAAATGTCAGTAGGCAAGGTTCACAAAATGGTAGGAAAAAAATGAATTCTCATGGCTGAAAAGATGGCTCAGTACTTAAGGTACTTGCTTGAAAAGCCTAATAACCCTGGTTTGATTCCCTCATACCCAAGTAAAGCCAGATGCATAAAGTTGTACATGCATCTAGAGTTTATTTGCAGTGGCTGGCATCCCTGGTGAGTCCATTCTTTCTGTCTGTAGCTCTTTTATTTTTCTCTGTCTTGTGAATAAGTAAATAAAAATATTTAAACATTTTTTCATGGTGTTTGGAATGTATTCAGGTTCCCTTAGAACTCCAGTGTGCTTTCATCTATGAACTCCTCTTGAATCCCATGACTCAAATGTTGAAATGACAGTTCTATTGAAAGCAACTCACCTACATACAGGAGCCTGTGGCAATAGTACAGTATCACCAACTAGTGAGGAGGTATTTTGTATTAGAAATTTATATAGGTTTCCTTTGAATGTATTACTTTGAGAGATAATTATAGCCAAATGGACCATTTTCAATGACTGATTATCAAAACAGGGTAAAGAAGTGAAAACTAAAAATAAATAAATAAATAAATAAATAAATAAATAAATAAATAAATAAATAAAAAGAAGTGAAAACTTTTACAAATGTTAACCTAATGGTTGAAAGATGAAATGTAAACTGGAAAACAACTGTAATGACTGGTCAAAGTTGTATATTGAAGAAAGAATATAAAATCTCAAGAGGCAGTACAAGAAATAAGCCTTGGAGCATCATATAAAGAAATGCAGTATTCACTCTGAAGAGATGACCACCTGCATGGCGCCTACAAACACTGTACTACATCATATGAAGCTGAAGGTCTAGAGTAAGTCTGGGAAGATTCAAGAACCATTCTATTCAGAGTAATCTATGTTTGTTTCTACTATGACAGGATGATTCCAGGTGACTGGGGGATATGACCTAAACTCACTTTCTTGGTTCTATTTTAAAGGTTGAGTCTGTTTCTGAGGGTGTATTTTTAGGTAATATGTAAAAATGTTACTTTCCAAAACAAACAAAGGGCTTTGTTCAATATTAGCAAGGTGGGAAGCACATAACTTCTAAACTAATGCACACAAAACCATGCTTACCATCATAAGTGCCTGTCTTTTCCTTTGATAAACCAGGATTTATGAAATGATTTTGTGGTGATATAGTTGAAACCCAGAGTCAGACCTATAATCAGCAAAGATTCTACCTTTGAACTATGGCTCCAGTTATGGAATTATATTTAGATGCTTATTTGAGGCTTACTGATTTTGTTTCTAGAAGGGAAAGATTGAGGTGATATGACAGAATTAGGAATCCAGACAAGATTCAATGATGATTCAACTTTGAGGATCAATAGAAATGGTAAAACAGGCAAGTATTCTCGACAATGTTTTAAACTTTCCACAATGAGCTCAACACAATGGACAGAAATGAAAGGTGGTTTAAGTATATTGATAATTCACAGATAAGAATAAGAACTATAGTAGAAGTGAGTAGGTATTCATTCAATCATAAGGGGTTACAATTAATGACCAGTATACTAGTCTCTCACAGTGAACAAGTTAAAGTTCATTCTAAATCATAGTAAATGAGAAATTAATCAGTAGAAAAATGAAATAAGAGCTAGCACTAACATAAAAGCTTGTGATATTCATCAGCCAAACTGCACAAAGAGATGTCTGGTGCTACTATTTTAAGTACAGGCATAGTAAGTGAAGGAAATGTGGAATCCTTTACCACTGGAACCTAATTAATTACTAAAGGCAGAGTAATTCTGGGGAAGGAACAAGCAAGGGAGATTTCCAGTGTATGAGGGTAACAATGCTAGTAGCCATCAATAGGTTTGAATCATTTTAGTCCTAGAACTCAGATAGGGAAAATATAAGTCATGAACAAAATTGACCCTGTCTCACATGTTTCTAATAAAGTTTTATTGACACATGGTCATATATGTATACATTTCATTATATTGTCTCTGGCTATTATGGTACTATAATATTAGTGTTGACTAGATGTAAGGCACAATATGACATGAAAATTAAAAACGTTATATAAGGCACTTCATAGAAAATGTTTGCTAACCTTGGTACTTTACTATGTTTAAGGGAGTGAAATCAAATTGGTTTACCCTCTTTACTGGATATCAGATGTAATCTGTAAATATGCTGCCATTACCATTGTTTGTTTTATCATTTTTGCTTGTTTGTTTTTGATGTAGGCTCTCACTTTAGCCCTGGAATTCACTACATATACTCAGGGTTGCCTCAAACTCATGGAAATTCTCCTATTTCTGCCTCCTGAGTGCTGTATTTATCATGGACAAATGATTTCAACATAAAATCAATCTTCATGTAAAAAAAAAAAACATGCAAATAATAGTTTACAGAAATGGTAGTTAACAACTGTGTGTAATATGAGGGTCCACCAATAACAGGTAATTGGTTACTGCCAGACATATCACAAGTCAGGTATATAGGCTTATATACGAATATCATCACCAAAAAATCATTTTGCAAATGAGTTTAGTATAAGAATAAAACAATACATTTAACTAATTTGTTTCATTTGTCTTTATTTTCAAACCCTACAAGTAAATTTATGTGTGACTATTTACCAGGATGACTCATGCTTTTGGAAACAAAGCTAAACAAATAAGAAAATGATATACTGCAGTAATATATAACTCTCCCTATATTACTGGTAGCTACTCAGGTAATGCCTCATGAGAGAAAATGTTGACTACATAAAAATGAACATACAAAACAGGTAGAAAATCTTAAATGAATATTAACATTTTCAATAAATCCTAGAAAATGTTAGTCAACAGCAAAGAAGGGTTTTAATTAGTGTATTTTAAGACTTCAGATGTCTTTGCATAGAAGATATTGACCAGATGTTCCTTAACTCCACAGAGAGGAGAGTAACAGAAGTAGACTGCAGCAGTAGCAATAAAGTACACAATAAGGAAATTGTACTAAAAGCTGAATACATGGTGTGTGCTAAGAAATCTCTGGAGTTCCCTTACACCTAGATATATTCTCTTGTACCTGGAATTGTGAGCATGTGGCCCAGGAAAACCTCTGGATGTTCTGCCTTGTATTTTATGTTTTTTCAGGTGAGATATAGAAACTGCATATTTCTCAGTATTTCAAACTTATGAAAATTAATTCATGGAAGACATTTTTTAAGTTGCAGGATTTACTTTATAATAAAGACATGTCATATAAATCATGGGATTTAGTACAATATTTTCTACTTCTGTACAATGACAGGAAATTATAAATATTTTAAAGGCATTATAGCAGATATCTCAAAAAGTCAGCATCTAGAAATGATTGGACTTGTGAGTTGAAATAAAACTCAGTAGCAGAGGCCAGTAAGGTAGAAAGGGGATGTAACAGGGATAAAAAGGGAGGGGGCAGAGGGAGGAACTTAAGAGGGTGATATTGTATGTATGCAAGTAAAAGAACAGTTTGCTGGTGGTGGAAAGGCCTAAGTGAGATCAAGAGAAGAGATTAAGTGAAGGAAAGGTGGAGGGAGGGCTAATCAAAATCTAAGAGGATATAAATAAGTCATATGGAAGGCTACATTGTTGGACAATGGAATACTTAAAAGCCATAGATTGTTAGTAGAAAATTTTCAGTGCCAGGGATGGGATGCCTTCCCTTGAGTTGTTGGCCAGGGAGGTCGCTGATACTCCCAAAACATTATAGGCCATTGCTCTAGGTTTCCCACCAGGTATAGATTGTAAGACCCTATTGATGAAGACTCCATATACTTGGGCTCCAAGGCCACTGAGAAATCCTGCTGGAACTGAGCTGATAACCTTCTCCATGTAGACCAGCTGACAGAAAGCTGGAAAAAGCTATGCTACATGCAGTTCAATGGGAGAGAGAGTAATCACCAGTGAAGATATTCATCAGTAGACACTACAAGCCTTAAATTTGGCCAGCCAGGCCAAATGAACCAATGGGTACAATAGTGGCATGTCTGTTATGGAGGAAACCAACTGCCCTGTAATTGGACTGTTGTCCCACTCCATGGGAGGGAATACATGCCTGATACTGAAAACCTACAACAGGGGTAGTCATGAGTCCTAGGAGTGTAACATCTGCTGGAATCTGGCTAAATGTATACACTGTGCTCACCAAAATGCATAGTAAGCATTTCTCTTAGTGTTCATACTCATATATTAATGCTACTCTCCCATTTGGTTAGAGAAGCTTCTCTTTTCAGATGGCAGTGACCTTGGGATGACTCAGAAGGCATCATGGTGCTGAGAAGTAACAGAGGAGGGCTCATCACTGAAATATTTCTATCACATCTTCCAAGGCTCAGGGTCCATTGCAGAAGACGTGGTGGGAAAAATGTAAGAGGCAAAGGAAAGGTAGGACTCCATACAACATGCTCCTCCAGACACAAAATGGCTGGGATATCCATGCCATCACACTGCCTGACACTACTGACACCAGACCATCATAATAGGAAGAAAAATACCATGACACCAAAATGAAGGAGAGACTGATTGAGAGAGGGAGGGGATATGACGGAGAGTGGAGTTTCAAAGGGGAAAGTGGGGGGAGGGAGGAATTACCGTGAGTTATCATGTACAATTATGGAAGTTGTCAATAAAAATAAATAAATATTTTAAAAGGCATTCACCAACATACACGGCTTATAAATAATAAAAATAATCAAAGCTAAAAAGTCACTTTATGTAGGTTCTTTGAAAGGTTTCAAAATAAATACTAAAGCAATGTGGATAGATCATAAGGTAGGGAGCTTTAATGTTCACAAACACATGGCAAAATGAGATCAAGAATTTGGGTGTTCATATAAGATTTTTAATTCAGAAAAATAAAACATAATTAATTTATTTCTCTATATGAGTGAATACACAAACACATAGACACACACACAAACACATAGACACACACACACAGAGATATATATATATATATATATATATGGAGAGAGAGAGATTTAAAATATTTGATTACTTGTGTGTCAACTAAATCTTAATATCTAAAAAAAAATCTTGTAGACAATGTGGGTGAACTGTTCAACATGACATCAACCAAAAATTGATGCTATCAAATTAATAGTGAAATGTTAATGGCAGTATATTAAAATGATTGATATGGTCAACTTAAAGAGCAAGGTAAATGCAAAGCCAACAGCAAAGCATCAGTGGAATTAAAAATCTGGTTTTTCAAATGGTTTTCTCAGGAAGTTATTCTTACCTCCCTAAGCCAAAGATTTTGCATGTGTGACAGGAAAACAATGTTTCATGGTGTGTAGCAAGGATGAGAAGCTTTAAGGAGGATAAAGTAATGACAATGATTATATTGGTCCACATGGGCACATTCAATAAATGTAAGTTCCTCTGTGTCTTATCAAGAAATGCAATAGGGCTGAAGAGATGACTTAACAGTTAAGGCTCTTTCCTACAAAGCCTAAGGACCCATGTTTGTTTCCCCAGTATGCATGTATACCAGATGCACAAGGTGACACATGCATGTAGGGTTTGTTTGCGGTGGCTGGAGGCCCTGGCAGGTCCATTCTCTCTCTCTCTCCTTCTCTCTCTCTCTCATATAAAAAAATAAAAATAAAATATTTCATAAAAAAGAAATGCAATAATAAGAATGAAGATAATACTGATAATATTTGTTGTTACATAGTTTGTTTATAATAGAATTTCTATAACCTATTTTATTCATGACATATTATTATTGATAATTTACTAAAACCATTATTTTGGGCATGTGTTTGTGTATGATGTGTGTATGTCTCCATTTGTGTTTGTTATTGTTTGAATGTGAAATGTGTGTTGTAGAGGTGGATCATTGGTTCAGGTGTTTGTCTGCAAAGCCTAAGGACCTAAGTTCAATTCCCAAATACCCAAGTAAAGCCAGCTGCACAGGGTGACATATCCATCTGGAGTTTAGTTGTAGTGGCTAGAGGCCTTCACATGCCTATTCTTTCTCTCTTTCTGCTTCTTTATCTCTTACACAAATAAATAAAAATAAAAATATTTTGAATATGAAATGTACCTGATACCTTCTTCCAGGGTGAAGAGATAGCTTAGCAGTTAAGGTGCTTGTATGCAAGGCTTAAGGTCCCAGGTTCAATTCCTCAGAACCCATGAATAACAGACACACATATGGTACATATATTTAGAGGTTTTTTTTGTTTTTTTTTTTTTTCTTGCAGTGACTGGAGTCTCTGATGTGGCCATTCCCTCTCTCTCTACCTTTCTTTCTTTCTCTCTCTCTCTCTCTCTTTCTCTCTCTCTCTCTTAAATATATAAGTAAATATATTTTTAAAGGATAGCCTTTTCTAATTCAATTAAGTATCACCTTAATCACCAGCTGGTGGAGCCTTAGTGAGGTGGTGCCTCATTGAAGGAGGTGGTAGGGCTTGGAATTTTGTAACTCATCTCTACTTCACAATTTTAGCTAGCTTACTCTTGTAGCTTCCTACCTGCTGATGCTAACAGATGTGGTACGCTGGCTCCTATCACCTATCATACTTTTTCCACCATAATGAAGCTTCTCTCCCTGATGTAATCCAAGGTCAGCCAGAGGTTTGTCATTGATGGTCCTCCTTAGTTACTCTCCACTACTGTTTTTGAAGAAGATCCTCTTGCTCAACTGGGAGCTCATTGATTTTTCTAGTCTAGCTAGCTAGCAAGTCCCATGAATCTCCCTATCTTATCATCCCCAGTGCTGCGATTACAGGCATGTACCTCCATTTCAAAAAATGCATGTTTCTGCTTGGATCTGAGTTTATGACTTCATGCATTCATGGCAAGGACTGATCCATCTCTCCAGCTCCTAAAATTATTATTTTTCATGTAAATTATAATATAATCATACAGCACAGCAAATATAAAATGCCACCTGAAGGTCTATAGAATAGCATGCAATGATATGGTCATAAGAATTTGGCATGCTATTTGCTGGTCTGTGCTATGAGCAGAACTTTTCAGGCCTTGGTAAACATCTGTGTGGTAGTTTGACTCAGGTGTCCCTCATAAACTTATTTGTTCTAAATGTTTGATTCTCAGTTGATGACAGTCTGGGAATTCCAATCTCATTGGAGGTATGTTCTTGAGGGTGGGCTCATGAGTATTATAACTGGCTTTCCCTTATCAGTGTTTATTATAGTATCCTCCAGCTGTTGTCCACCTGATGTAGGCCAGGAAGTGATGTCCAGTCTCTGCTCATGCAACACTTTCCCTGATGCCATAGAACTTTCCCTCAAGTCTATAAACCAAAATAAACCTTTTCCTCCCACAAGCTGCTTTTGGTAAGGTGCTTTCTACTAGCAACACAAAGCTTACTACCACAATCTGTTAGGACTAAAATATAATGGTTATCCCATTTATCCAGTGCTGACTTTAATCTCCATTGGAGAATCTGCTTCTCTTTTTCAGATAGGTGCAGAATCTGAGGAAAGAATCAGCCCATCACACCTCACCAGGTCCCCATCTGAAACCATACGGTAATTGGGGAAATGAACAAGATTGCGTCTTTCTTGGTCAACCTGGTATCAGCACAAGGGTAAAGGAGATAGACACAGAGAACACTCAACTCCTACCAAACTGGAGATCCAGAGACACAGAGGCTCCCAAGAGCCCGTTACTGAAATAGACCTAAAATGAACCCAACATGGCTCAGGGAAATTCATGGAAGAGGTGGCAGAAAGATTGTTAGAGCCACAACTTGGGACATTATGCACAGAGATATTTCCTCTTCCCCAAAACTGATGCCTTCTGATAAAGAAAAAAAGATTCTCCAATAGAAAGTGAAGTTAGCATAAGTTAACTTGGATAAACATTATTAGCCAATAGAAAGTGAAGTTGGCATAGGTTAACTTGGATAAACATTATTAATTTAGGGGAATTTTGATAGATGTATCCCCACTTTTATTGAACAATGACATTGGACAGCATAATCTTTGTCTCCCTAGGATTTACACCTGGTTCCTTATTCCAGATAAGGGTTCCTTTCCACTGAGCGGATCTCCTAGCCAATCAGAAAGCCACTGTTTCCCCACCAAGTTTGTGTGTCACCATTGCAGTGGTATGTATTTCTTATCAGATTGGTTGCTTCTGATTAGCTTAGACCTCTGTTGGTACACACCATTGTTGGCCATTTTCCCCCAGTAGCTCACTTAGCATGTTCCAGCACTATATGGGTTAACCATTTGGGAGCTGGCTCTCCTCTGAATTCCAACCAGGTCTCTCTCTCTCTATGTTTTATGTGAAACCACATACAACATAGTGAAACCAAAGAATTGGGGAGATGAGCAAGAGTACTGTTTCCATGGTGAGCCTGACAAGCAGCACCGAGGCTCAGGGAATTTTGTGGAAGAGGGTGGAAAATATTTTAAGTGACACAGGTTGGGACTTCATGATCACAGTTATCCCTCTCCCCCAATTAACTGACTGCTACTCCCACAATTCATAACCCACAACCCCATAGGGAATACTTACATCTCCATTGAGGAGGGCCCCCTGTAGAATGGGGGCATGGAGGAAGAAAAGAAGGTACCAGCACATGATGTATCCATATAAAGTGTGTTTTGTATTTAAAATAAATACATTCCCTATAGAAATAAATCCAGAGAGTTAGTAAAGGGGAATTTTCTTTATTACCTTAATAGAGGAGGAATGATCACACAGGCTGGAAGTTCTTCAATGTATGAAAACAAGGAAGCTAGCTGAGCACCAGCTTTCTTTATTCCCTCCTTGCTGATGTGATGACATGGCACTGGCTCTCTGCACATACCATGCTTTCCCTACCATGATGATCACTATCCTCTTGAATTACAGGCCAAAGTAAACCCTTTTATTTCCATTTAAAAGTCTATTTATGTGATGCATTATGTTTATCAATTTATGTGTTGAACCAACCCTGCATCCCTGCATTGAAACCTACTGAACTGAGGTGGGTGATACTTTTGATGTGTTCTTGAACTCAGTTTTTTGAGTCTAAGTTTATTGGAACTATCTGTCTGTAATTTTCTTTCCTTATTGTGCTCCTATCTGGTTTTGGTGTTAGTGGGATGCTGGTTTCATAGAAGGACTTAGGTAGCATGGAACTGGACATGCAACCAAATTCCCTAGGATAGGGATTGAATAGACTCCACAAAGAGCCTTCACTGCTGTTTAAGTAGAATGGGCATATACACCAATAAGTATCTTCAATACCTATGCTTATCTCCTTTAATTCAAGCAGCTCTCACTTTTGGGTGGAAACTCTGTCTTTTCTTATAGATAACAGAATACAAGGGAGATCCAGGGTACATCAAAACATGAAGAAAAGATAGCTGACTACTTATCACAATTTGAGCCACTTCCACCACATCTGCCAAGGCCCAGGAGTCATTGCAGAGGAAGTGATGACAGGGGTATTGCTCTCGCAGCTAATCTTAAAAAAAAAAAAAAAAAAAAAAAAAAGTTCTAGGGAGATGGTGACACTGTAGTTACTCAAACCTCTACCAAATAGAGATTCAGAGGCTAAAGAAAACTCAACACTAAATCAGAGGTAACACACACAGCAAGACTCAGGGATGATTGTGGAAGAAGGGGCAGAAAGCTTGTGAGAGTATCAGGATGTGCCGGAGACGGCAAGTATGCCATTTCAGGATCATGAGGAATCAAGCGCTGAAGAGCAGCTTGACACAGTTCCAGCCCAGCTGTCTCTTCCTTGAAGTCCGATGTGGCCCCTATATAGAAAAATCTTTGGCTCTCTACGCCACAGAAATATGTGGTTTTCTGTATAATGTTTGTCTTTCTCTGTCTTTCACTTGGTGTCCCAATCTCTAAGTTTACTTTTCCAGTAAAAATTGTTGTCGGTAAAGTGTTGGTCAATGTATCTGAAAGAGGCTCTGGCATAGAATTGGAAAAACAAGAAAATGGGTCAAAGATAATTGTTTTCTTTAAAGTCCTTAAAGAAAGTCAGGCGTGGAGTACAGTAAACTTAGGAGGAAACAATGGACCTCCTGGAACAACGTAAACATTGTTATATGACTAATTCTTCTAAATGGTGGCAATTGCAATCAACTCTTTACCAGGAATCCTTACAGAAAAACAACCGAAGTCAGAAATAGTTCAAGGGGGGGACCAAAGTCTAAGTATTGGAGGGACGTAAAAAGGAAACTTCAAAATAAATAATTAAAGGATAAATGGATCTGCTGGATCAGTGATTAATGATGGGAAGCCCCATTTGTGGTTGTTTTGCCTCTCACCTTTAATAAAGTAATTGAAAGTAGAAGTCCAGGAAATCACAAGTGCTTGACCGCACATACATGGGGAAAATGTAAAAACAGTTAATCATTACAGGGGCCTGATGACTTTACTTGAGGTGAATAATTATGGGATTGTTTGATGATAAGGAATAACAAAAAGTTTCTATGAATTCTGTGAAATTGTACCTTTCTTGAAGTTTGTTCTTGCATGACGTGATCAGAAAATAAAAGACTGAGGCTAAGAGCTGTGGCAGGAAGAGAAAAAGAGAGAAAGAAAAAGATAGAAAAACTCAGCTGCCTTCAGCATTAGCCTGTCAGCTTGTACCAGAACTTGACTTCGAGTCATTATTTCGCCGCTCCCTTTCACACCTCTCTTTGGGGACCCTCCTTCAAGCCAGGGCTGGACCCTGGCAAGGATGGGTGGGAATAACCTGAGGCACTTCCTCACAGAGACAGACTGAGGTCTTTGGGCCCCATAATGAATACTAATAACCACACAAAGGAGGTTCCTCAATGGAATGGTGGTGGGGGAGAGGATATATGAAAATACAACCTTTTTATACAAACAAAATTAATGAAGAATTCATATTTATCTAAAATACAAATTTCCATGGCTTATGAATATATTGCATTTAATGGTAACATGAAATGATTATCATATTCAGAAATTTTAAAAATATTATTTCCTTATAAAATTTTTGAATTGTCACTTGAAGCCAAATCAAAATTTGTGTAGCTAGATTACTGATCCAAGGAAGATGAATTTGGACACCATCTATCACCATTTATTAATAGGTCTTCCTCAAAGTGATTTCATTTAAGCAACCATAAGAATAGCTAGAGGTGCAGTAGGCATAGACATCCCTGGAATAACAAAGACTGTGGAAACAGCTTCTGTGGCTTCCTATCCATGTTTTCCTAGGAAATGACTAGCATAACCTTTACATTGCTGCCTACTGCAGTATTCATCAGTGGTTTCCATAAACAAATAGCTTTGGTCCAGATTATTACTTTTTTTGGATTTTTGTTCTCTTTCCCAATTTTACTGCAGAAATCTCTAGATTTTCCTTACTATGTTATCAAAAGTTGTTTTTGTTTTTTTTTTTCCCCTAGATCATTTCAAGTCTACCAAAACTCCAATTTTGGAAAGTTTCTAGTATATATGTAGGATTCCACCTTGGGTTCAGTTTTTCTCATGCTATTCCATGGTAAGAAAATTTTTATCTTATTATAGGCTATACAATGATTTAATGATGAATCATTTTAATATTTGTTCTCAAATATTTTTCAAAACTTAATTAAAGAGAAGAAAGGAATGTGATGTCCCAAGACAACAAGTACCCTGGATTAATTTATGTGAGCACTCTAACAGTCTTTTGGAAGCTATGACTACAGAACTTGTTTAACATTGGGGTCTGGAAATATGATTGAGCAGTTAAAGGTGATTGCTTGCAGAATCTGATGGCCCAGGTTTGAGTCTCCAGTACTCACATATGTCTGAAGTTTCTTCGCACTGACAGGAGGCCATGGCATACCCGTTTGCATTCTTTCTCTTCTTTCTAACTCTCTGCTTACAAAGAAATAATCAGTAAAAGTAATTAAAATTGGGCTATAGGGATGGCTTATTGGTGAAAGCATTTGCCTGCAAAGTCAAAGGACCTAGATTCGATTCCCTAGCGCCCACTTAAGGCAAATGCACAAGGTTGTGCATGCATCTAGAGTTCATTTGCAGTGACTGAAGGCCCTAGCACACCCATTCTTTCTATCTGACTCTTTCTCTCCCTCCCTCTCTCTCTCAAATAAATAAAATAAAATAAGAAATTATTTATAAAAATAGTTAAAACTACATAAATATTGTAAATCCTTTCATATCATGGTCTTACGACAATAAATAAATTTTATTCTGAGAATATTTTTGTGATGAAAATATAAATAAATCATCTTATATATAGTCTCTAGTATACCTTTTAGAAATAAAAGGAGAAAATAATAAAGAATATTTGTATGCTTTGAAAAACACTTAGACTTAAGACTCAGTTTTTAATATATTATTAAATTACTGGGACAGTGAGTACTATGATTGCCTGAGACTGGCCTCCACATTGATGAATTTTTTTTTAAATTTTTGTTTACTTTTATTTATTTATTTGAGAGTGACAGACAGAGAGAAGGAGAGAGAGAGAGAGAGAGAGAGAAATAGAGAATCGGTGTGCCAAGGCTTCCAGCCACTGCAAACGAACTCCAGACACGTGCGCCCCCTTGTGCATCTGGCTAACGTGGGTCCTGGGGAATCAAGCCTCAAACCGGGATCTGTAGGCTTCACAGGCAAGCGATTAACCTCTAAGCCATCTCTCCAGCCCCACATTGCTGAAATTTATAACAGAGGAACATATATATGTATATATGTGTGTGTGTGTGTGTGTGTGTGTGTATTCTTGAGTTAATAGATGTAAGTCTAGAGGATTATGTAAATTTGAAGTAATGAAATGAAAAAAAATGATTCTCTGGTTCATTCTGGGACAGCTGAAAGCGGCTTCATTGGGACAGTGCTTTTCACAAAACACAGGCATTTGTTGAAGTGCCTTGGCCTGCAGAGCTGGGAGCAACACATGATGGATGGGACCCTCTGCCTACCCTGCCTGGAGCAACTCCTCTGGCCATTTCAAGCCTGGCACTGATGGGGTTTTGAGGAGTGACATTCATCTGCCCTTGGGCAGAAACACATCATCTAGTCAAACTGTAAAAGCTGAATGCTTCAAAGGCAAAACCTAAAATATTTTGAAAGTAATAATTTTTAAATAGCATTCTTCCCTGAACTATTAATATGAAAATACAGACAGCTTTCCTTTAATGTGTGCTTCATGTCAAAACATAAAAGACATCTTAAGTTTGAATTTTAATTGTTTACATATATGTCTGATTTTAAGGTGAACATTATAAAGACTTAATATAATATACTTTGCCCAATAGTTTCACTCACATAAAGTCCTACTTTTATAATTATGTATTTTAAGTCAATGAAAGCAAAAGAAAGAACTACCTTCCTCACTCCACATGTTCAATATGTATAACTTAAATATGCTCTTGGACTCCTGTGAGGCAATGTGAATATATGTGAGAGAATTTCCTAGATTTCCATGGCTATTTGACATATACCATCTCTACTTAGAATACTACCAGAAAGTCTTGCTTTTGAAAAAGTTTATTTTTCATAAAGTTAGCAATGAAAATAATTTTATATAACTTGGTCTTATTGTCTACAAATAGTAAGCTGTTATTAGGGAAAATTAATCAAAAGTAATTATTGGTATTTTTTTAAAAAAATGGATTTGCACTTATATTTGCAAGATGAGTGGAGTAAGGGAGGATGAGAGAGAGAAAGAGACAGGGGGTAGGAGGCAAGTCAATGTGAGAATGTAAGCACCAGCACTGTTGCTACTATAAATGAATTCCAAACACGTGGTACTGTGTGCATCTGGCTTTATGTGGGTACTGAGAAATCAAACCTGGGCCAACAGGATCTAGACAAAAGCACATTTAATCACTGCACCATCTCCTCAAACCATATTAGTTTTTAGTTAGGTTGAAATGGAAGAAAATGACATGTTACCTATCAGTAAAAAATGTCATTTCATTTATTGTTCTTTATAATTTAATTTATCAAAAGTTTTATAGCTATCACTTAGGAATTTTAAGACAAATACTGAAATATATACAATCCCAGAAAACATCTACTAAGGAAATAATAGCAGAAAAATTTACAAATTGTTTATCAAAACCTTATTTTCAATAGTTACAATATTTGAAAAATTCAAGTAGCTATTGTGATAGGACTAAATAAAATTGTCCCAACTTCATAAAGTAAATAATTTAACATATATATAAAAGTTTGATAGGTTTATATAATATGATGTTATAAATTGTCAGAAAATATTGCACACCATATTTTGCAGCCATGATTATTGCATGTTTTACATACACACACATTTATTCTTTTCAGAATTATGTCCTCATTTACAGATAGCAAATTATTGAGTTTGAAGTAAAAAATTTTTACCCTTAGTTGTTTTTATTTTTAATTGCTTTGAGTTGAAATACACATCACTGTCATCCTTCCAAATTCATTAAAAGAAATGGGAGGCTGGGGCAAGCTACTTACAGAAGTTAATCAAAATGAATTGGTGCCATAGAAATCTAATGCCTGGAGAGTACACTAAAGGACATGACTCTCAATAGGAGTATGGGGGATAATCTGGTAAGAAAGGCCCTGAAGAGGGTCAGAAAAAGCCTAATCCTAAAACATTTGGCTCTGGCTTGCAACTCCAAGTACCAGAAATTGTTTACAACCCATTTTGCTCTGGATCAGAGAGACCTAGTAGGTTCCCAAAGCAAGACAGGCTTCTGTCAAAGCACTGGATTACTCACCTAAGGTAAAAGGTAAGACCCTATAGCTGAACACTCCACATGGTGCTAACATAGAATATTGAGAGATCAGTCTGGAGTCTGGAAAGAGGTCAGTTCCCAGATGGTTAGCCTGCATAGTGTTGGAAAAACTACATGAGTGGCTGGGGAAAAATGGCCAATAATGTTGTGAGCAAGCAGGGGACACTGCTATATGAAAGCAACTAGCCTGACAAGTAGTACACACCTGTGCCATAGTGGCACCCAGCCTAGCTGGGTGGCCAATGGCTTTCTGATTGGCTAAGAGATCTGCTCAGTGGAAAGAAGCCCATAGTTAGAACTGGGAAACAAGTAAGAATCTTATGGAGCCCATGATTATGGTCCCCAAAGACAAATTTCGACTAACTGTGGCCAAAAGTGAGGCTCTATCCATCAAAATATCTCTAAATTAACAATGCTTACACCCTTTAACCTATGCTGATCTCACTCATCATTGGAGAATCTGTTTTTCTTTGTCAGAAGGCAGCAAGAACCAAAAATTACCAAAATTTATCAATAAGACAATAAAATATAGCTGACTCCTTGGCAGGAGATGAACCACCCTTCCCACAGCAGTTAGGGCCTATGTGAAACCACAGAGGAATTAGCTAGATGAGAAAGTTTGCTGTTTCCATAGCAGCCTGACAACCTACACCTGGGTGATGGAGGCAGACACTGAGGATACTCAAAATGTACCAAAGCTAAAATCCAGATGCTTGTGAGAACACAACACTAAAGTAGGCTTATAACACACTCACCACAGCTCATGGAATTTTGTGGAAGAGGGGGTAGAAAGATTGTATGGGCCACCCAGTGGGACGGAATATCCAGAGGCATCACCCCCCACCCCACATGACTGACTGCTACACTCAAAACTCAAAACCCACCACTCCATGGTGAATACCAGCAACCCCACTGAGGAGGGCAATCAAGGAATGGGGACAGGGGGTAGGAAGGAACAAAATGATGGTACCAACATCTGAGGTGTCCGTACAAAGTTTCTACTTAATAAAAAATAATGTATCTGAAAAACAAATCGAAGTAACAAAACAACAGAACATAACAGTTTTAAAAGTCAAAAACACTACAAGTTGAGAGAAGCATTTTAAATATAAATTAGGCAAGATCACCCACATATTATCTCACTGTAGGGTTTATTAGAAAAAAGCATGTGCTATGAGGTAGGTTCTACATCAGAACTGTTCAAACAAACCATTAAAAGCACTAATTCATATTATGTAGATTATGAAGTTAAATTTGAATCAGATTTTTCTGAATTCAAAGTCAATTATTTGTCAACCCCAACTTAATGTTAGGCACATATCTCTATATGAAATTTCTAAAAAAAATATTTTGTATTCTAGCATTAAAATCTTGTGAAAAATAATTGAAATGACACAGTAATATTTGACATTACTTTAGAAATGCATGCTGTCTTTATGTCCCCTACCATAGTTCACAGTTCAAAGTTGTCCTAGAATCACGTGTAGGCTGCAGTGCAAATTTGGAACTATGTGCCTCCTTTTCCGGGGCATTTTCAGATCCAAGAATGATTACACATAACTTCAACTATCATTTTTATATGGACACCTGAAGTTCATTTATAATTGTTCATCATATGTGAAAATCATTCCAAGAGGATAAGTTAGTTACCATTTTACTTTTAATTTAAATAGACATTGAGAAAGTTTAATCCTCAGTTTGTTCAGTGTCTCCTTGGGACAGCAAATCACTTTGTTCAAATTCTTTGTATCTTCCCTGAAGACATTTAAAAGCTTACTTAAGAATGTGAGGACAGTTTAATGGAGCCAAAGAGAAACGGGTGCCATGAGCAACAGGGCAAATAATGTATAGATATTTGCAACAGCTGTGTCAGTGTGGATGAACAAGGAACACTAGTAAAATTACACATCTGAATTACACATCAAAAGGCAAGCAAATAAAAAAAGAAAAAATTACACTGAAGGTGTGTAAGCTGCAGCACAGATTGGAGTGGGGCTTTTATTAAGGGCATATCTATTTTCTCACTTCCTCAAGTTGTCTGCCAATGTGTCATATTTCTTCTCACCTGTTTTTTTTTTTTTTTCTTTTGCTTAAGCTAGGCTTCTGTAGGTTGTAAAACATTATTTCCTGTCTAAAGTAGGAGGTATCATCCCTCAAAAGAGGTCTTCTGACCCAATTCAGACATGGGGGCACATGCTGTCTACCAATATAAAGGTTGTTGCTGTCCAAGAACAATGCCATAAGTGATGGGTGCTATTGCCAATGAAGCATGCTTTTGTATTAGAGATGCCAAATATATTAGTGTCATATGGCCCAGGTGGTACCTGTGAAACGGCTGCATGCCTAGGGCTTGTTCCCATCCACTTTCTTCATCTCTACCACCCCCTCTCACAAATTTAAAATTAAATATTTTAGTTGCAATTTCATTTTATATAAAATATGATAAAATGATTATACTAAAATTTTGACAATATTTTATAAATACAATTCATAAAATGTTTTCTACTTTGGAATAAGATGAAATATTGTATGTAACACTACACTTTTTATTCACATTAGAGCTTCCTAAAATTTAAAATTAAACACAAACATTCCAGACTCTTTACAACTCACTAGGAAAATTAGAAAAAATTTATGTACTTTGTATATTTTGTCTTTTATGTATCTCAGACTTCTTTGTTGATTATCCATAAGTACAGGGAGTCTTAAGAACCTTTAGTGTAGTCTTATTTTTCCTGATATCTAAATGTTCTGTGATTGAAAAGACTTATTTTAAAGTAAGTATATTTTTCTAGCTTGAGGCATTCTAATATTTCATTTCATCTTCTATTCTCATAAAGCATCAATATTACAATTTTAGTTATTTATATTTGAAATCATTATAGACAGGAAACAAATTTATTTTTATTCAGAAACAAAACAAGGATGTGAGTCTTTTGTGAAATAAAATCTCTCACATCTGTAAATAATGGTTTATAACTCTAAGTAACATTTTTGACCATCTTGTGTAGTTAGTGCCTACACAAGCCCAATATAAATAAATAAAATTTAATGGTTTTCTAGGAGATGATACAGAAATAAACAAACAGAGTCCTGAAGGTTATAAATTATGTGTACTTAAGTAGAAAAGCCAAGATAATTATAAAAATAGATAAAAGCATTTTGGAGACTTTCCTGGCAGAATTAAAAAATGGAAACCACATCTTGGATGCCTCTCTATGTTTTGTGACACTGAGAGCAGTATTGGCAGGGAAGCAGAATCAAAATATTAAATAGTGGAAGGATTTTATTAATGAAGTCTGTTTTAAGCAGACACTAAACTATCTATTGAAAATGAGGCTTAAATTTTCTAAAATGCTTTGTTATTCCTTACTGGTATAAATCAAAGTTGTTATTGTCAGTTTCATATTGTTGGGATAAACATCCAAACCATACATTGTTATAGGAGGAAGGTGTTTATTTCAAGTTTACAATCCAAGAAGAACTCCATCAATGGTGGAAGAAGCTGCTTCCCTACATCCAAGCAAAGAAAAACCATCACCAGTCAGCAAACACCAACGGCAACAGGCACAAAACTGATAACAGCATGGTCCCAGATAATACTGCACTGCATACCTTGGGGCTGGAAATCAGATGTGCCAACAAACATAAGTTAGACCTGGACCTCAGGATCTGTCCTGAGTGACACCTCCTCCTGCCAGACAGCTAGAGACCCAAATTTATTAACTTTACTCAAACACTTGAGCCTGTGGCGGACATATATTCATACTGCCACAAAAGTATATTGTAAAAATATTCATTAAAATTATTTTTGAAGTATGCATTTAATGAAACTTAAGTATGATGTTCTTTGCTCTATGTATTGAAATCAAAATCAAGTCTCAAATTGAACTTTCTGCTTAAAATTGTAAGACTACCCACTATTATAAGGCATTTGCAATGTGTTATTAAAGGAGTAAGAATGTAGCACCCAAAATATGTCATTTTGTCCTAAGTATGATTTTGATTTAAAGGCATCTGAGAAACAATGAATATAGGAAAAAATTCCCTGCATCTCTTCTCTTGGCCTGTAAGAATGGCATGAACTTTTCTTTGTGGTAGTGTTCCCCTCTCTAGTAACATGAAGCTGGGAACTATGTGTCATCAGTGGTATTGGGATGGTTCTAGGAAGAGGATGCATTAACAAAATCTTAGAGTAACGCTCATTATTCCTTTCATTCACTATCAGTTTGCTTTACCACATTTACTGCCCCTAGATGTCCCCAAACATTGTCCTTTTGTTTCTTCATTTCAAAGAACACTGCATGAAAATTGTAGATAGATCCTCCCATTTAACTGTATTTTTGAGTTTTCATTCTGTGTACATAAAGTATATGAGCAATAAATGGATGCTTTTCTCTCTTTAATATCTAATTTGTCAGTCAATTTTTCAGGTACCAGATGGAAAATTTGTGAAGTTAGAAGAAAGATATTCTTCAATGGCATAGACCAGAACCCATTGTTTTTGACTCGCTGCTGCTAAGGTTTGAGACTCTTAAAAACATGAACTGAATGTTTGATGCCTGCATGATAATATGTTAAAATATTAATTCCAATCCAGATTGTGATGACATTAGGAGGTGTGGTAACTTAGGCAAGCGCTTAACCACTAAGCCGTCTCTCCAGCCCTGAAACCAGTTTTTCTCGAACTGTTTCACAGAATCGGAGACCAGTGAATCCTCTCCAACTCCTTTTATGAAGGTACCATCACCCTAATCGCAAAACCATACATACAGACAGCAAAAAGACTATAAGTCTATATACCTCATGAATTTAGATGCAAAGGCCCTGAACAAAATCCTCCCACAAACTGAATTCAACAACATAGTACAAGCATTATCCACCTTGATCAAGTAGGCTTCATCCCATGTCTGCAGGAATGCTTAAACATATGAAATTGGTTAATGTAAATACACATGAATTAACCATAAGAACCATACAATCATCACAATTGATGCAGAAAAGGCTTTTGACAAAAACACCACTTCATGATCAAAACACTGGAAAGAATATCCACAGAAAGGACAATCTCATCAGAGAAAGAAAGCTTTCATTTAAATGTAGAATGTATGTGTGTGAACACACACACACACACACACACACACACACACACACACACACACACACATATATATATATATATATATATATATATATATATATATATATATATGCCTTTTATACATCATAGCACCTCAGCAAGGGGAGACAATTCATCATTAATTTTATGAGTCACTTTCTTATAAATCTTACTTATTGATGTGTGCAGCCAGCCCTCAGTAGCAACCCAGGGCCCATATTTAAGAAGAAATTAGGAAAGGGGCCATGAGTAGAGGAACTAGGAAAAGAGGCTATAATGAAATATATGCAGGGATTTAGGGGGACTAGATAGATTAATGGTGGAGGAGCATCAACAAGAGTAAAGACCACGTGAAAATGTCACAGTGACACTCTACTTGCTAAAATGACAACTAATTTTAAAAATGTTGAAAATAGATCAGAAACTAAATTTTTCATTTGAAACTCATGCAACTATCACCTTTAATTCTACTTAAGCTATAAAAATCTCTGAGAAATGTTGCTTACTGTCCATATCTCAACTCACATCAACACCTCAGGATCCTATTCATACTGGTTATGGCTGTATTTTCTAATACTTGACTGAAAAACTTTATAAGTGGAGATGTATTATGTTAATTTAATGGTATTAAACACTTTGAGAGATATCTCTGCCTACCTCCACCTTCACAAGAAGCCTCAAACTCCTTGTTCTCCCTAGCAGAGAGAGAACTTTGCCCAATGCAGATGAGATGGGATGACTTCTGAGTCAGCTATGTGTTGCTGGACAAACACCCCACCAGAAACAGGGGAGGGTTTATTTTAGGCCTACAGAATCTAGGGGCAACACCATCAATAGCAGAAGAAGCTGGCTCATTTTCACAGATTCAAGTCGGGAGACACCATCAAACAGCCAGCAAACACCACAGCACAAACAGCCAGGGCTCCAAACTGCTCTTTGCATGCCTTAGTGTTTGACTGCCAGATCCACCCCCAGTGACATATGTTTTCCCCAGTAGGGCTCTTCGCATTGGAAATTAAAGTTGCAAGCATGTGTATGGAGCCACATTCAAGCCACCACACTATTAAGTATATTGCCTGCACATATTATCTTTAAAAAGGCGTAAGTCACACAATAACTTCCATACCCAGCTGCAGAACAATGAATTGCACTGGCAATGATTCTTCAAGTCAAAGTGATGATGAGAAGCAGTGACAGCTGAGTGTTCAGCTCTAGGTGACACTTCTCTATCAGACCAGCTGGGGCTAAGGGAACATTGTAAAGGATAATTACCTCGTGATAGGATGTAACTGGTCTGTTCTTAACCTCACAGTGATGTTTGCTATCTCCACGGACATAGATAATGGAGGAGGGCACACATTAAAATAAAATGTGACATCTATATAGAAGGACTAATTGTAAAAGGAGGCCCTTGAATAGAAAGGGGGCATGGGAGGAGTACAAGAGCAGTAATGGGAGAGGATTATGATCAAATTAGAGTAAGCTCATGTACGAAAATTCTAAATAAAATTCATAATAAGCAAAATATGTTCTATACTTTACCTCACTCACCTATAGGAAACAGTATGTTATTTTATTACTCTGCTATATTGAACTTCATACTGATGAAGCAGCCTTGGCCTCTGCTCAGACTTCTGTGTATTATATTACACTGCCTCACAAATTCTCCTTTAATTTGATATTGAGGAAGATCGTTAACATAGCCTGGTTTAGGACGGGAATACTAGGACGTCCTCTGAAATTTCTCCCAGGTACTTAAAGCCAGTTTTAATTATCTTAAGGATCTAGCCTTGTTCATTGTGTCAGAGACCTCTTGCTTCGTAACCTGACTGTCGCAGTCTGGTTTGCATTACTGATAGAAACCACCCAACGCAGAGCAGCTTCTGGGAAAAAGAGATTTATTTTGGCTTACAGGCTCGAGGGGGAAGCTCCATGATGGCAGGGGAAACAATGGGATGAGCAAGGGTGAACATCACCCCCTGGCCAACAGAAGGTGGACAATAGCAACAGGAGGGTGTGCCAAACTGGCATGAGGAAACTGGCTATCACACCCATAAGCCCGCCCCAACAATACACTCCCTCCAGGAGGCATTAATTCCCAAATATCCATCAGCTGGGAACCTAGCATTCAGAATACTAAATTTATGGGGGATACCTGAATCAAAGCACCACATTCCACCCCTGGCCCCCATAAACTGATAACCATGCATGATGTAAAATGCAATGCATTTTTCTAACTTTAAAAGTCCCCATAGTTTTTATCAATTCCAATGTTGTTCAAACATCCCATAATCCAAGGTCTTTTAACAGAGCCATACCAAAAATAACCTCACAAAACCATGAAGGCACAGAATAAGTATTCACACTGCAAAAGATGGCATTGGGCATAGCAAAGAAACATTCAACCAATACAAGATTTAAAACAACCAGAGCAAATATCAAACTGTAGCTTCAAGTCCAACAACTCTAGCCAGTGACAAATCTCCAAGTACGATAATTCTAACCAGCAAAAGGCTCTGGCATTCCAACTCCGCCCCTCCAGCTAGGCTACTCACAGCCCTGGAAAACTTCATTGGGGCTGGCAGCTCCTTAGCAGCCATCTCGTGGCCCCGGCATCTCCACTGGGTCTCCACTGTAATCCATGGTTCATCCTTATGTCTCCATGGGGTCTCCATGCAGGCATCCAGTATACCTGCTTCACATTGCCCATGGCCATTTCCCAAATACAAGACCATGTTGCAAACTCAATGACCCTCTTTCCTGCATTCCTTATACTCTACAATACCAGGTAGGGTGCCAATTTGTTAATGCAGGGGGGGAATATAGCAGACTTGGAAGAACAGGCCACTCCTTGAGCACTCAGGCCCCTTCAAAACAATCTACATTCTTCTTGTTTCCCCAGTGCAGGTCAGCTAGCTCAGTCTCAAAGGTTGTAATCTCTCAGTTGCAGCTGAATGGGCAACAGTTCACCCAAAGATTTTTCTTTCTGTGCCATATCCCTCTGCTCACACCAGTTCATTTCTATGCAAAGCAACCCTGCACAATTTCTCAGGACATAGGCATAAGAGCAAGCTTCTCACACAAACCACTAGCCCAGTCCAGGCAAAGCTCTTTTTCACCCTCATAAGCCAAACCTCACAGTCCATAGTTCTATTGCCTTCAGGTCTTGCAGCTCTAACTAAAATAGTCCATCAAGGTGTATTTACAGCACTGCAAGGCATCTCTTAGGCCAAGGTTTCAACTCCTTCCACATTCCTTTTGAAAATCAGCTCCAAACGGCCAAAACCACATAGTCAGGTGTCTAGCAGCAATCCCACTCCTTGGTACCACTTTACTGTTGCAGTCCAATTCCCATTGCTGATAGAAATCACTCAATGCACAGCAGTTTCTGGGGAAAAAGAGATTTATTAGGGCTTACAGGCTCAAGGGGGAAGCTCCATGATGGCAGAGGAAAATGATGGCATGAGCAGAGGGTGTACATCACCCCCTGGCCAACATAAGGTGGAAAATAGCAACAGGAGAGTGTGCCAAACACTGGCATGGGGAAACTTGCCCTATAACACCCGTAAGCTTGCTCCCAACAATACACTCCCTCCAGAAGGCATTAATTCTCAAATATCCATCAGCTGGGAACCTAGCATTCAGAACGCCTGAGTTTATGGGGGACACCTGAATCAAACCACCACACTGACTAAGTAGGGTGATCTTCCAGGTTCATTTGTGCTCCAAAATGCTGTAACCTGAAGGGCCTACAAGTCCTACTCTGCCAAATTAGAACTTGGGATACCACAGGGAACTAAAAATCAGCATAAAAAGCCCTGGGTATTTAGTTTTTAATTTTACCTCTCTCCTCTAAAATATCAAAAATTATACGTTTTTAGAGGTATATGACTATTGTTGTCATCTTAATTTGTAGCCAATCTAATAATCTGAATTTTTCCCTCCAATACAGCAAAGGGCCTAGAGCCCATTCCTTATCCCTAAGAGGAACTATACCACTTTTGAGTCTATAAAACTAGATTTGTTTTGAATATTTTTTTTAATTATAGTGTCATGGAAATTAAGAAATGGAAGTACACTTTTTAGCTTCTGCCTGTCATGTCCATCCTTCAATATATTTTTCCTCCCTGTTTCACCTTGTGGCATGAGGTCTTCTCTCATGTTTGAATGTTTTAGTCACCATTGCCACCTTATTTGGCAAGGCATGTGCCCTTCAATTAGGCTCCTCCAGTCATATCTTGGTTCTCCCTGCTGTGTCTATTACTGTTTTCACAAGTCCATAAGCCACAGTTAGAGCACATAAGAAGAGTTTCTTTGAGTACAGCCTTCTCTCATTTCACATTGCTAAGTACAGTCCCTTTTATCTGCCATCCCTCTCTAAAGATGGTGAATCTCCATTCCACAAAATGTACTCATAATTATAGAAATTATTTCAAACTAGGTGTTTTCCTAAGCAATCCAGGCATGAAATTCTAACTTATTATAGGACAGCTTCTTCACATGAAACAGTTGAGGCATAATATCTGTCCATTGAAATATTAGCTCAAGCCTCTGAATTCACTGTTCTTGTGTGAGGCTACACAATGACAGAGGTAAAACTGCCACCATTTATAATGATTTGATATCTGTTTTTGCAGCCCGTCATCAAGTTGCTTCAATCTGGAAAGCCCACACATTCTTAATTTCTGAGCAATGCCAAATGCCAAACAACATATAGCTACCACCCTGTTCGCTTACAGCTTATCCATTCCCTGGCAACATTGCTATTGTTCACTGTCCATCGGGTAAAAAGGAAATTGATGGTATATCTCCAGGAAATGATGTGTCAAACAAAACTCTCAGTACACAACTAGATGGATCCCCATACTTTTCTATATTATCTAGAAATCTTCTTTCATCCATGCCTTGTACCACTCTCAAGCAAATGCTCCAATCTAAAAAAAAAAAAGACAGATGGATACAGAAAAGGGCCAAGCAATTATGAGATTGATTAAACATTGGACTAAATGGACTTCCTCTAGCCTTCTGCCTTTTTATCTTTAGGCTGGAACTTTTCTCTCATCAGGTGGGACACATGTGTAGGCAGAGGACAGTTAAGGAAATAAAAGTCAGTGGGTTATGACCGGACAGCTACAAAAATTCTGGCCATGCCATTTCCAAGTCCAGGACTTGTAAATCACTAAATTTCTGGAGGAAACTAGTTTGGTTTCATGAATCTCCATGGCCCAAATACAACTTACAACATTTCAAATGCAGTTTATAAATTCACCTCCAGCTTTAGGATGTCCTTGCTGTTTGGTTACTATTTGCATGTTTTGTGGGTGGACTGGATGCTATCCAAGTCAGCATGCCAACACAACAGTGGTAGAGAAAAATGGAAGCTAAGATTATTCCTCATTTTGACACTGCATTGTGTACTAAATCAAACCAAAGTACTCATTTTACAGCAGAAATAAACCACTTGTTTTCAAAACCTCTAAGGTATTCATTAAAATTTCATGCTTTGTATAATCTCACCCTCAATTCTTATGGCAAATGGAACATAAAAATGTACACATTAACAGGACTTTAATAAAACTATGTCAAGAAACTGAACTTAAAGGACCATAAGTATTACCCATTACCCTTACAAAAATCTAGACTATTCTGAGTAGGAGACATGAATTACAACACCGTGAAAAGATTTCTGGACACTTTCTGCCTGTAAGAATTTCTAGACTTTCCAAATGAGAGTCCTGGAAATTTCTGGAAAAAAATATTCTATAGCTACCTTTATTCAGTTATTGACTAGTATATTGTTACACATCATCAAAGAGGCAAAAAAGGTGTAGTCTGTAATTACAAGATTTGTCTTATTAATTTATTTACTTATTTATTTTGGCTAGGAGATTAAGTATACATAGAGAAGCTTAAATTATGTTATCAATTGTTCCCTTGTTGGATAGCAGATTAAAAAATTTGCTAACCACTAATAGTAGTTGGTTAAAGGGCTTCTAGATCCACAGGAACTGTACTAAGAGCAAAATTATCAATTTCAAGACAATCATAATGCTATTTGTACAGGTGAACTAAAATGATGAGACTTTCAGTAACTTCTCAAAATAGATACGTCTTGATCATAAGCCAAGAACTAGTATGTTTTTCTCCACCACTCCCCCCAAAATAAAATAAAAATAAACTTTTGACCTGTTAAATAACACTGCTTCCAAACTTATTTCCTCCCTGTTATTGAAAGTGTGACTGGTGATTCCTTTTCACAATTTGTTTCATTCTTACTTTAAGCATCCAATATTCTTTTCAAACTCTGTCTGGCATATATTAACCAATATTGTCTCAACAATGCATGAACTTATATGATAATGTGAAAATGTAAAACATTAACAAATGCTCGTAATGTACAGGGGAAGGAGAATATTAACACAGAGCTAAAAGAAACTACATTATAATGCAGAAATCTTTCTGCCGAGTATATTCCCCCCAAATTTAAACGGGCATGCCAGAAGTAGACAAACATTTGAAAGATTATTGCAGAACTATTAATAATAACTAAAAAGGGAAATGAAACCAAATACCTATCAAGGGATATATATTACATTTATTCAATGGAATACATTTCTAGCATTGAAAACAGTGTAAATTTGTTGTTTCTGCCAACATAGATATATCTGGTGGACACTATGCTATGTGAAATGAGTCAGGCAGAAGAAACACAAATGCTGCATGTGGAATCTACAAAAAATAACAACAAGGAGGATGAGAATAGAACAGTGCTAAACAGAAACAAGAAAAATAGGGGAGAGAAGGACTGTAGAGTCATTCCAAAAGCCATGTTGTTCTTATGCTTGAGGAGTATGGTTTTGTGATGTTTATCAAGATGAATATATATATATATATATGTATATATATATATATATTTAGAATATAAGGTTTTGTAGGTATTCTTCCTAGAGAAAGGATCAAAGTTTAAAGTAAGGGCTGTATTTATTGCACCCAAATAAAGGGTAAGGTGTCAGAACTATTAATCTCCTTGAGTTAAGCCTTAATCAGGGTGTGTGTGTGTGTGTGTGTGTGTGTGTGTGTGTGTGTGTATTCATAACTATTATTAAAACGTTAGGTTACAGCTGTGTGTGTACAAATAACTTGTGCACATTTAAAACTGAAATAAAGTATACAATATGATGTGTAAATTATATTCATTATGATGGAGTATCATCAGACAATATAGTAACAAATTACCTATAACTAACCCTTCAAGTTGTAATAATATTCTGTGACTTCCTATGCTACTTATGTGAGTTGTAAAGATAGATTAAATTGATTTACTTCATAAAGATGCACAAAATTTGGGGAGATACATTTTGGTACTGAAATTTTTTTTATAAAAAAGTTTGTAGGCTGGGCTTGGTGGTGCACATCTTTAGTCCCAGCATTCGGGAGGCAGAGGTAGGAGGATCACCATGAGTTCAAGGCCCCCCTGAGACTACATAGTGAATTCCAGGTCAGCTTGAACTAAACTGAGACCCTACCTTGAAAGCAAAAAAAAAAAAAAAAAAAAAAAAAAAAAAAAAAAAAGTTTGAGACAAATTCAGCTGCCTGGCTAATTCTAGAGGAGATGAAATAAAATAAAATAAGAAACAATGAAAAAGGTGCCTAAGTACTGCTTCTCTAAAAGTGTTCCTTTGTGTGGCCTCAACACCACCATGCAGAACCACCTGGGACATGCTCAGCCTTTGTTATAGACTACTAAATCAGAACTTGTGCTTTTACAATGCACCAATGAACACCTAAATCCAAGAGGCAATAATCTTAAATATTAACTTAGTATTTTTACCCTAGGTATTGATTATTATTTTTCATTTTATGACTATTTTAAGTTATTCATATGTGTTTCCTTTTTGTTTGTAAATAGTACTACTCCAATTTTATACCTACCAATTAAAACTGCCAGGTTTCCAACTTAACAAAGCATGTTGTAGGATTTACTAAATTCCATTCATTATAACAAGTAGGAACATTTGAGATATTCTACATACTTGAAAATTTTCATTGTTTCTGCTACATCTAGTAACCAAGTCTGTAAGAATTTACTAGAACATATTTGTAGTGCAAACATTAATGTACAATTCTCCATGACAAATAATTCATTAGGAGAGTTTTCCTATGCAAACATATTTTGACTATTTTTCCTTATACTTTCTTAATTTTTATCATAAAAATTTAGATAATTTTAAATTAAGTTTTGATGCTTTAATAAATTAACTATTCTAATGTCACTTCTCTCATAGCTTATAAAAGAATTACCCTTACATAGGCTTCTAAGTATACTGTGTAAATGGTTGAAAAGATGGCTCTAATTTTCATTTCTTGTTTTATATCTTGGTCTGGGAAAAGTAATCTTACATGTTCTGATATAGATACTAAAATCCCCATTTATGTTTGGAATTACCTCCTTTTAATCCAAGGTTGTTTTCCTGCTGTTCTTCCATCTTTGTGGAATAATTTATTTCTCTGGTTCTATTTTTTATTCTTTGACCAAAATTTCATCTTCTCTCTTAAAGCCTCTCTGGATACTTCAATCTAGAAGTAAATTTCATCTGTATGTGCTTCTATCAAGACTGTGAAAATATATTTTTTTCAGTACTTACAGTTTGCCTTACATTACTGAATGTGTATTATTCCTTCTCAAATAAGGTCTTTAACAAAAAAAAAAAAAGAGTTTACTCATTTTTAACCTTATTATACCTACTGTTCTTTGTAAATTTTTGTATACTTCAGCATAAATTTCTGCCACTACAACACCACATTTTTTTAATCTAATATATAATCACAGACAATAAATTCTTTTTTATTCTGTCTTTATACATTTGTTTATTCAGCTTATTTATTTTTATTTTATTTTCATTTATTTATTTATTTGACAGAGCAGGAGGGGAAGAGAGAGAATGAGCATGCCAGGGTCTCCAGCCACTGCAAATGAACTCCAGACACGTGTGCCCCCTTGTGCATCTGGCTAATATGGGTTCTGGGGAATCGAACCTGGGTTCCTTGGCTTTGTGGGTAAACACCTTAACAGCCAAACAATCCCTCCAGCCTGTTTCCTTAGCTTCTAAATTTTATTGCTTGTGGTTTTTTTTTTTTTTTCATAAAAAAGTCACAACTAAATATTTACAAAAAAAAAAAAAAACAAAAAACACTTCTATGGTTAAACAACAGGTTCTCTGTCACTCTCTATTTTTCCTCTTCCATCTCCTTGACTGCATTTCAAATTTTGTAATGTATAATCCATAGATAAGACATAGTGCCTATTCTTAATTTTTTATGTGAATTTTAGCCTGATAATAAAAATTATATTGAAAATAATCATGTGCATATTAAAGGGTCAAACCACTTTAGGACTTCTCAGAACGTAGTAAACTTTTTGCTAATCTAAAGTGCCATACAATCACAGGGGATTCATTGGTTGGTTTCAGGGCTGGTTCTTCTGAGTGGAGTTTAAAGCAGAATACTGGAGGTCTCAAAGTGGAGGAGGTCATGTATACCATTCCTGTTCCCTCTATTTTAAAGAAATTGTTATTGGCAATAATATCACATCAAGGCTATGGTTCCATGAAAGTATGGCTCTGTTCCTATAATTCGTAATTTCCCATCACTTATCTCCTTAGTACTTGCGATAGCAAGAGCATCTTTTCATTATTTCCTTATTTCATAGGCTTCTATTGTGTCAACCTTGCTCACATGTATGAAATCAAGTTTTCATATATCATTTCATACATGTTTTAGGATCATCATCAATTTAGGATAGCTGACATGATAGACCCAAGTCATTTGAGATTATATTGATTTAAATTAGTGCGTTTGAAGGCTTAGAGAGATAGTCCTCCATGAACCAGAACTTAGTAGTTATTAAATTATTGTTTCTAGTTAACTGTTTTTAAACTCAAATAATTTTTCAAGGATTATGTAGGAAAATCCTACTTTGGGAAGATATGATATATTAGTGGAAATTGTTTGATATGTAGGTATTCCTAATGAAAAATACTATATTTAATGTGTTAGCACATTTGTTTTCAAATATAGTCTGCAGTTATTTGGACAAATCAGAGAAACAAAAGCATTACCATCAAATTTGAAAACTGGGACTTCCGGTTAAGATGGCGGCGTAGGTACCACGCCAAAGCAGCCTGGGGGGGGAAAGACCAAAAAAAACTCAGCAAAATACACACTTTTACTAAAAAGTGAGGTGTATAGGAAGTTGAGGTGGCAGCGGAGAAGTGGAAGAGTTATAGAGCATCCAGAGCCTGCACAGGTGGGAACAGCGGCTCCGGGGCGGCTCGGCTACCCGCCGCAGCCGCGGAGCGGCAGAAAGCCACCGGACTCTCGGCTCGAGCCGCAGGACAAGCCAGGTGCGGGATTTTCCCCTCACACCGCGCTCTCCGCAACTCGGGAAACGTGAGGGGAGAGCGGCAGCGAGCAACGGAGGGAGGAGCGGACCGCGAGGTAAAAGCACACGTGGAGAAGCGATACAACCAGAGCAGCCGCAGCTCCCTCCCCTCCCCCGCCGCCTGAACCCAGCTCCAGCGAACACAGCAGTGGCCCGGGACCCGGCCACGCCAACTTGGGCTGACGGCGGGACCCAAGCAGGAGCAGAATTCGGCAGCAACTTCAGCGGCTCCAGCACCGGTACCAGCGGCCCCAGCAGCAGCGGACCCAGGAGCGGCAGCGGTGGCAGATCCCGCAGCAGCGGCTTCGGGGTGAGCAGCAGCGGTAGACACGGCAACGGCAGCTTCAGCAGCGGTGGTGGCTCCGGGGGTGGCAGCTACAACAGCTGCAGAGGCGGCAGCAGCGGCTCAGTTTGCCCCGTAGGAAAAGCAAGTGCCCAGCTCCAGAAATCAGAACAGCAGCCCGACGACCCAGGCAGCAACTTGACTGAGACCAAAATCACCCAAGGTAACTGGGATTGCACCAGGGAAGGGTCTCACTTGGTCACAAGCTGACTTGGATACCTCAACAGACCAGAAATCTAAACCTCTTTGTTGATAGAGGATCTGGTCATTATAATAACTACTCTTGCATACATACTCGGGGCTGTTTTTGATGGAATGGGTACAGTGTTTAGTTAAATTTTAGAATCTACCAGTATATTATTCCACTCAGCCTGCTTGAATACTCCTATAGCAGGGAAACTCAACCCCTAAGAACATCTTTGTAGATACTCTGAGAGTCTTAAGAGCCACACCTAATACCTTAAGGTCCTACCCTGAAAATATATTACATCAAATCAATTGATACAGCTAAGAATACACAGCTAGCTAGAAAATCCAAGCATTAACTTAATCCAAGATGCAAAAATATATACATTATAACACAAGAAACACTAAAAAGCAAGACGATATAAATCCACCTAAAAGTATTAATGCATCAGAAATGTCCTCCAGTGAGAAAGAGTTAGAGGAAATGCCTGAGAAAGAGTTCAAAAGAATAATTATAAATATGTTCAAAGAGGTCAAAGAACACATGAAAACAATCAAAGAAGAAATCAAAGAGGAAATCAAAGAGGAAATCAAAGGAATCAAAGAAGAGGCAGGACACCAATTTAATGAAATAAAGAAGGCAATACAAGACATAAATAGAGAAATAGAAATAATAAAGAAAAACCAGTCAGAATTACTAGCAATGAAGAACACAGTTAATGAAATAAAAAACTCTGTAGAAAATCTCACCAGTAGGATGGATGAGGGAGAGGACAGAATATCTAAGCTAGAAGACCAGGTGGCAGACCTAATGCAGTCCAACAAAGAGAAAGACAAACTTATAGAAAAGTATGAGTGGGAATTTCAAGATATTCGGGACACTATGAAAAGATCCAATATAAGAATTCAGGGCATAGTAGAAGGAGAAGAACTCCACTCCAGAGGCATAGTAGGCATCTTCAACAAAATCATAGAGGAAAATTTTCCCCAAATTGGGAAAGAGGTGCCAATACAGATACAGGAAGCCTTTAGAACCTCAGCCAGACAAAACCCAGAAAGAAACTCTCCTCGCCACATTATACTCAAACTTCCAAACACACAAACCAAAGAAAAAATATTGAAAGCAGTTAGAGAGAAAAATCAAGTTACCTACAAAAGCAAGCCCATCAGGATTACAGCAGATTATTCAACACAAACTTTTAAAGCCAGAAGGGCCTGGAGTGATATATTCCAAGTTCTGAAAGATAACAACTGTCAACCAAGGTTACTTTATCCTGCAAAGTTATCCATCCAAATAGATGGAGAAATAAAGACATTCCATGACAAAAGCAGGTTAAAGGAATATCTGAAGACAAAACCAGCTCTACAGAAAATACTTGATAGAATCCTCCATGCTGAACAAAAGGAAAAGCACATATATAAGGAACCTAGAAAAAACCAGCCATACTCAAATACCAGTTAACAGAAGAGAGCACAGGTAGAACAAGTAACACACACACACACACACAAATGGCAAACATAAATACACACCTTTCAATAATATCTCTTAATATCAACGGTCTCAATGCCCCAACGAAAAAACATAGATTTGCAGACTGGGTTAAAAAGCAGGATCCTACAATTTGTTGTCTCCAAGAAACTCACCTTTCTACAAAGGATAGACATTATCTTAGGGTGAAAGGTTGGAAGACGGTGTTTCAAGCAAATGGGCCTAGAAAACAAGCAGGGGTTGCTATCCTAATATCAGACAGGGTGGACTTTAGTCCGAAGTTAGTCAAAAAAGATAAGGAAGGTCACTTTATATTGATTAAGGGCACACTACAACAGGAGGACATTACAATCCTAAACATATATGCACCTAACATGGGGGCTCCCAAATTCGTCAAACAAACACTATTAGAACTAAGGTCACAGATAACACCAAACACGGTGGTGGTGGGTGACTTTAACACCCCACTCTCATCAATTGACAGGTCATCCAGGGAAAGAATAAACAGAGAGGCATCTGGACTAAATGAGGTCATAGAAGGAATGGACCTAACAGATATATACAGGACATTTCATCCAAAGGCTGCAGAATATACATTCTTTTCAGCAGCACATGGAACATTCTCTAAAATAGACCATATATTAGGACACAAAGCAAATCTTAACAAATTCAGGAAAATTGAAATAATTCCTTGCATTCTATGTGACCACAATGGAATTATACTACAAATCAGTAGCAAGAAAGGCTATAGAGCATACACAAAATCATGGAAACTAAACAATACACTACTAAATGATGAGTGGGTCAATGAAGAAATCAAAAAGGAAATCAAAAAATTTATAGAGTCAAATGATAATGAGAACACAACATACCAAAATCTCTGGGACACAATGAAGGCAGTTCTAAGAGGTAAATTTATAGCCTTAAGTGCCTATATTAAGAAATTAGAAAGGTCGCAAGTAAACGACCTAATGCTTCGCCTTAAAGCCTTGGAAAAAGAAGAACAAGGCAAACCAAAAAGTAGTAGACGGGAAGAAATAATAAAGATTAGGGCAGAAATTAATGAAATAGAAACAAAAAGAACAATCCAAAGAATTAATGAAACAAAGAGTTGGTTCTTTGAAAGGATAAACAAGATTGATAAATCCTTAGCAAATCTGACCAAAAGAAAGAGAGAAGAGACACAAATTAATAAAATCAGAGATGAACAAGGTAACATCACAACAGATTCCAGAGAAATTCAAAAAATTATAGGGACATACTATAAAAGCATATACTCCACAAAGTATGAAAATCTGAAAGAAATGGATTATTTCCTTGATCTATATGACCTACCTAAATTAAATCAAAATGAGATTAATCACTTAAATAGACCTATAACAAACATGGAGATCCGAGCAGTTATCAATAATCTCCCAACTAACAAAAGCCCAGGCCCGGATGGATTCACTGCTGAATTTTACCAGACTTTTAAGGAAGAGCTAACACCATTGCTTCTTAAGCTTTTCCAGGAAATAGAAAAAGAAGGAATCCTACCAAACTCCTTCTATGAGGCCAGCATCACCCTGATACCAAAACCAGGCAAAGATAGAACAAAAAAAGAAAATTACAGACCAATCTCCCTCATGAACATAGATGCAAAAATTCTCCTCAAAATATTGGCAAACAGAATACAAGAGTATATCAAAAAGATCATTCACCCTGACCAAGTAGGCTTTATCCCAGAGATGCAGGGATGGTTCAACATACGCAAATCTATAAATGTAATACATTACATAAATGGGTTGAAGGACAAAAATCACATGATCATCTCATTAGATGCAGAGAAAGCATTTGACAAAATCCAACATCCCTTCATGATAAAAGTCCTACAGAGACTGGGAATAGAAGGAACATATCTCAATATAATAAAGGCTATTTATGACAAGCCTACAGCCAACATATTACTAAATGGGGAAAAACTGGAAGCTTTTCCACTAAAATCAGGAACAAGACAAGGGTGTCCACTGTCTCCACTTCTATTTAATATAGTTTTGGAAGTCTTAGCCATAGCAATAAGGCAAGAGACACACATAAAAGGGATACAAATTGGAAAGGAAGAAATCAAGTTATCATTATTTGCAGATGACATGATTCTATACATAAAGGACCCTAAAGACTCTACTAGCAAGCTGTTAGAGCTGATCAAAACCTACAGCAATGTAGCAGGATACAAAATAAATACACAGAAATCAGTAGCCTTCATATATGCTAACAACAAACACACAGAGGATGAAATCAGAGAATCACTCCCATTCACAATTGCATCAAAAAAAATAAAATACCTTGGAATAAACCTAACTAAGGAAGTAAAGAATCTATACAATGAGAACTTTAAGACACTCAAGCGAGAAATTGCAGAAGACACTAGAAAGTGGAGAAACATCCCTTGTTCCTGGCTTGGAAGAATCAATATCGTGAAAATGGCAATCTTACCTAAAGCAATCTACACATTTAATGCAATCCCTATCAAAATTCCAAAGGCTTTCTTCATGGAAATAGAAAAAACAATCCAAAAATTCATTTGGAATCATAAAAAACCTCGAATATCTAAAATAATACTGAGCAACAAAAAAGAGGCTGGTGGTATCACCATACCTGATTTTAACCTATACTACAGAGCCATAGTAACAAAAACAGCATGGTACTGGCACAAAAACAGACATGTAGATCAGTGGAACAGAATAGAGGACCCAGATGTAAGCCCAAGTAGCTATAGCCACCTGATATTCGATAAAAATGCCAAAAATACTCATTGGAGAAGAGACAGCCTCTTCAGCAAATGGTGCTTTGAAAACTGGATAAATATCTGCAGAAGGATGAAAATAGATTCTTCTCTCTCGCCATGCACAAGAATTAAGTCCAAATGGATTAAAGACCTTAACATCAGACCGGAAACTTTGAAACTGCTAGAGGAAAAAGTAGGGGAAACCCTTCAACATATTGGTCTTGGCAAAGACTTTCTGAATACAACCCCAATTGCTCAGGCAATAAAACCACAGATTAACCACTGGGACCTAATGAAATTACAAAGATTTTGCACCGCAAAGGACACAGTGAAAAAAGCAAAGAGGCAACCTACAGAATGGGAAAAAATCTTCGCCAGCTATATATCTGATAGAGGATTAATATCTAGGATATACAAAGAACTCAAAAAGTTAACTAATAAGGAATCAAACAAGCCAATCAAAAAATGGGCTAAGGAGCTAAATAGAGAGTTCTCAAAGGAAGAAATACGAATGGCATATAAGCACCTAAAAAAATGTTCTATGTCACTAGTCATCAGGGAAATGCAGATTAAAACTACATTGAGATTCCATCTCACTCCTGTCAGATTGGCCACCATCATGAAAACAAATGATCATAAATGTTGGCGGGGATGTGGAAAAAAAGGAACCCTTCTGCACTGCTGATGGGAATGCAATCTGGTCCAGCCATTGTGGAAAACAGTGTGGAGGTTCCTAAAGCAGCTAGAGATTGATCTACCATATGACCCAGCTATAGCACTCCTAGGCATATATCCAAAGGACTCAACTCATTTCCTTAGAAGTACATGCTCAACCATGTTTATTGCTGCTCAATTTATAATAGCTGGGAAATGGAACCAGCCTAGATGTCCCTCAACAGATGAGTGGATAATGAAGATGTGGTACATTTATACAATGGAGTTCTACTCAGCGGTAAAGAAAAATGAAGTTATGAAATTTGCAGAAAAATGGATGGACCTGGAAAGTATTATACTAAGTCAGGTAACCCAGGCCCAGAAAGCCAAGCGCCACATGTTCTCCCTCATATGGGGATCCTAGCTACAGATGACTGGGCTTCTGTGTGAGAATGAAAATACTTAGTAGCAGAGGCCAGTAAGTTGAAAAGGAGACATAAAGGGTGGAGAAAGGAAGGGAGGAGGATACTTAATAGGTTGATATTGTATATATGTAATTACAATGATTGTAATGGGGAGGTAATATGATTGAGAATGGAATTTCAAACGGGAAAGTGTGGGGGTGGGGAGGGAGGGAATTACCATGGGATATATTTTACAATCATGGAAAATGTTAATAAAAATTTAAAAAAAAAAAAATTTGAAAACTGGATGTAGAATTTTAAAAAAATTGAGCACATGATTTACTTCTAGTAAAAGAACAGAAAGTCTTGGTTCTCATTGTTGGTATTATTTTACTTACCAGAATTATGTATTTTCCTTTTCTTTAGTCTGTGACATTAATGATCTGTAATATTCATTTCTACTTTGCTCTTTAAGTTACAGCTTTGCAATTTTTTGGCCATTTAATTATTTTTGCTTATGTGCTGTAGCATGTGTTATGTGATGTGTATGTATGTGGAGGATATGTGTGTATGTGCCCACATGTTTCCCCATGTGTTGGCCTCCTGTGGGGTGCTCTAACCTTAACTGGGCCCAGGAGACCATAGCAGAATGTCAGGGTTCCCACTCATTCCTCTTCTGCCAGTTCTTATTTGAGCTGAAGTATTTTACTGATCCTGGAGCTTGCAATTTTATTTTTTATTTTATTTTATGTTTTTCAAGCTTCTATGATTCCCAGATTCTGCTTTACGGACCTGTGATTACAGGCACATGTGTTCATGCCCCCTGTTTCCCTGAGTTCTTAAAATTAGAACTAGAACAGTCCCAGGCCTCTTTTAGAAATTGAGCTGTTGCAGGAAGCACTTTTAACCTCTAAGCCATGTTGCCAGTTGAAGCTGTTTTATGTAATTATTAATTTTGACTAGGAAATCTTTCCACATATATTGGCTGCTGTACTTCTGAAAGTGGAACCTGCGACAATTTGTTGCATCCTTTGTATTCCCTAATACTCAGCACAGGCAATCACTGAAAAAAGATGGTAAAAGAGGTGGGTCAATCTTCTAATTCTAGAAAGTTCTCAAAATTTATGAGAACCCAAACAATGATTAAAAATTATAGTGAGGGCTGGAGAGATGGCTTAGCGGTTAAGGGCTTGCCTATGAAGCCTAAGAACCCCGGTTCGAGGCTCGGTTCCCCAGGTCCCACGTTAGCCAGATGCACAAGGGGGCACATGCGTCTGGAGTTCGTTTTCAGTGGCTAGAAGCCCTGGTGTGCCCACTCTCCTCTCTCTCTCTCTCTCTCTCTCTCTCTCTCTCTTCCTCTTTCTCTCTCTGTCTGTCACTCTCAAATAAATAAATAAAAATTAAAAAAAAATTATAGTGAGACATCTCAACCCTTCTTTAAGCCTTATCTCTAATAATGTCCATAATCTTATAGTCATTAAATAATTCAGCTAAATCTAACCAACATTATATCTATCTGAAGTGAAGAAAGAAAGAGTATTAGGGAACTCTAAAGTCAGTGGGTGTTATTACAACTTTCCTTCATGGAAAAAAAGTGGATAGAATTTATGTATTTCACTGAAGCATACTTGAAATACACAAGGGGAACTATTATTTCTATCACAGTTTACAAGTGTTTCCATCATAGCTTCCACAAATTGAACCTGAATGGATAATTTTTGAGGCTGGCTTCTCACATCATCTGGTAAGTTAAGGATGAAATTCAAAAATGATGAGATAAGTCAGAGGGTCAGATTGGTACATCACATTATGCACAAAATATGAGTGCATGATGAATATATTTAGATGCCTAAAACAAACTCATATGTCATAAAATGTGCATAACTCTCTCATTTTGAATAGCTGAGAAATCACTACATTGATGTTTATAAGTCATACACAATGTGAGTATTATGCTTTCTAATGTGAAATGCATTGTCCATACTGTATATTTTATATTTTTATAGTTTTAACTTACTTCATAAGGCAATTTAATTCATAACACTTGGCAAAGGAAAAAAAGTATTTTTCTTCCCATAACAACTTGTAAGAAGTTAAAAAAAAAAAATGAAGCTTTTTTTTCGGGGGGGAGGTGAAGCTAAAAAAATTGGCAAATTTCCAGATGAAAGGTAGAAGATTCTTCATTCTCCAAACATAGAAATTGAGATGTAAAAGGAGATTTTTTTCTAACTGTAAATACACTGTCATTGCACATGACAGATATAATGAGTGTGGTTCCCTGGGTTCTGAAGAAAATGAAGTAGGAACCTCAAGAGATTCTCCCATTTATGAAATTTAAAAGGCTGTCAGGCATTTTTATCAAAAGTGGGTAGATTTTGTATTCTCTACTAGGATTTCACTTCCAGCACCATTGCCATTTATAATGCCACTTATTTTAAACAAATATGCTCTGGAACAGGGTTATCCCAAAGAAATAAAATGTGAACCACACGCAAAGAGCCACATGTATAGTTTTAAAATTTCTAATAATGATATTAACATAATTACAAAAAGAGAAGTGATTAAATTTTATTATTGATGAAATATTCTTTTAAATGTGTATAATTTTTTAAATGAATATATGAATATTTATATGTCTACAACAAACTCATATATCATAAGCTCTGCATGACTGTCTCATTTTGAATAACTCATTTCATATATTAGTTTCTTTAAATTTCAATAAACGCTCAATGTAAAGCATTAACGATATGTGTATATTTGTCTTTAATAGCCAATGTTGCAGTCAGGTTCACGTTGCTGGCAGAAGTCACCTGACTAAGAGCAGTTTGTGGGGGAAAAAAAAAAAAAAGGTTTATTTTGGCTTACAGACTTAAGGGGAAGCTCCATGACGGCAGGGGAAATGATGGCATGAGCACAGAGTGGACTTCACCTCCTGGCCAACAACAGGTAGAAGACGGCAACAGGGGAGTGTGCCAAACACTGGCAAGGGGAAGCTGGTTATAACACCCATAATCCCACCCTCAACAATACACTCACTCCAGGAGGCTTTAGTTTCCAAATTTCCATAAGCTATAGACATAGCATTTAGAAAATGAAGTTTATGGGGAACACCTAAATCAAATCACAACATTCCACCCCTGCCTCCCATAAACTAATAACCATCAATGATGTAAAATGTAATGCATTAATTGTCCAACTTTAAATGTCAAATAGTTTCTATAAATCCTAATGATATTCAAACATCGCCATAATCCAAGGTCTTTTAACTGACTAATATTACCAAAAAAAAAAAAAATCCCCCAAATGCCCATAATGCAACATAATATACATTCACACTGCAAAAGATGGCACTGAGCATAGCAAAAAAAACCATTCAACCAATCCAAGATTTTAACAGGGCAAGCATCAAATTCTGTAGCTCCAAGTCCAACAACTAGTCAGTGGCAAATCTCCAAGTCTGATAATTCTAACCAATAAAAGTTCCAACTCCACCCCTCCAGCTAGGCTACTCACAGTGAAGGAAAGCATCTCAGTCACCTGCTTTCCTTAGCAGTCATCCCATAGTCCTAGCATCTCCATTGGGCCTCTGCTGCAACCTAGGGTTCAAACACATGGCTTCATAGTGTCTCCATGCAGGAAATCCAGCAAACCTGCTACACACTCTCGATGGCCACTTCCAATACACAAGACCATGTTGAAAATTCAATGACCCTCTCTTTCCTGCATTTCTTAAACTCCAAAACACCAGGTGGGGTGCCAATTTATTAATCCGGGGTGGGGGAGTAAAACAGACTTTTAATAACTAGACACCCTTGAGCATTCAAGTTCCTTCCAAAGAGTCTGCATTCTTCCTATTGCCCCAACTCAGATCAGCTAAACTGATCTCACAGGTTGCAATCTTTCATACAATTGCAGTTGAATGGGTAAAAGTTTCTGTCCAAAGATTTCATTTCTTTGCCATATACCTCTGCTTGTACCAGACCCTTTCTATGCAAAGCAACGCTGCACAAGTTCTCAGGACATGGGCACAACAGCAAGCCTTTCACACAAACTGCTTCTAGCTCAGTCCAGGCAAAGTTTTATTCTCACCCTCATAAGCCAAACCTCACAGTCCTTAGATCTTACTGCATTCAGGGCTTTCAACACTGAACAGAATAGTCCATCAAGCAGTACTTACAGATCTTCAAGGAATTTCTTGGTCCAAGATTTCAAATTCTTATTCTTCTTGAAAATGAGCTCCAAAAGGCCAAAGCCACAGTCAGGATTCAAGCAGCAATAATATTATTGCTCTGGTACCAACTTTACTGTTGAGTCAGGTTTGCATGCATTGCTGGAAGAAATCACCCAACCAAGAGCAGCTTGTGGGGGATAAAAAAAAAAGGTTATTTTTGCTTACAGATTCAAGGGGAGGCTCCATTATGGTAGGAGAAAATGATGGCATGATCATAGGGTAGACATCACCTCCTTGCCAACATCAGGTTGACAACAGCAACAGGAGAGTGTGCCAAACACTGGCAAGGGGAAACTGACTATAATATCCATTAGCCTGCCCCCAACAATATACCATCTCTAGGAGGCTTTAATTTCCAAATCTCCATCAACTGGGGGCCTAGCATTCAAAATACCTAAGTTTATGGGGGGCAATTTTAATCAAACCACCAAAGCCAGCATTTAGAAAGGTGAATGTATGTTCTATTGAAAGCATGGTTCCAATCAGTCTGGCCATGTTCAATGGTTACCTGTTGGTTGCCATCACTATTAGAAACTATAGGCCTGGAGATTCCAGGAGATTTATTCAGATTGCTGTTTCTGTGGTTTGTGAGTGCTGAAATGATTACTGTATTGCACTTTGAATATTCTCATAGTAAAACTATACACCAATGACTCAGCTCCTTTGATCTCTAGCTAGTATCTAAATTTTAAAAATCTGTACATGTGATCTCACAGTTTTAATATTCCTTAAATGTGGTCTTGCATATTGTACTGTAGTAGCTTTCATTTTATACTCATTTCAAAATGCAATACATCAATCAAGTTATATATAATATATTAATATATATATACTATACATATATATTTTACATTATATATATTATATATATATTATATATATTTGATAATTTAGATAAAATAACCAATATAAATTAGTGCCATCTAGCAGCTGTTTTATTATATTACATTTCTTATCTGGTGTGAATTACCAGATTGATATCACTATAATATTTATTAGTAGCCATTGTTTAGGATAAAACTTTTAAGGAGAAAAAAAAAATCCTCAATGCTAATTCAAGCCAAGAGTGGAGTAAACATTGTCTTGTTTTCAGGCAATGTTTTTGCAGAAATTTTCAAAATGATAAGTCCTAAATATTTTATACATGTAGATAGATGACTTGGATGATATTTCAAACTTTTTAAAGATAGCTTGTTTTAATTAAGCAATAACATAAGCCATGGAGTTCTTGTGCTCCAAAAATTAAGTTGTGTTTCTAGGATTTTATGGAAATATGGAGGGAGATTTTCATTCTGTTTCATTGTGAATCTTAGTGTGCAGATTTTCTTTGGGAATAACCTATTTCACTGTAATTGAATTTAAGGATTTCAGTTGTAATGTATTGGATCTATGAATTAATTTACATACTGTGATTGTATTTATTCAGAGAAGGTATTAGCAAGTTAACACTCATATTTGTCCAATTTCTGCTTTCTTTTCACACATCCTCAAAACTAGAATAAGTCCCATCTTCACAAACACTAGAATACTAGCCAAAACTTTATGCTAACCAGTTTTATGTCCAGATGTGGTACAGAATGGGGTATGAGGAGGAAGCCTTAAATGACACTGGGGCAGGTGTAGTGGACAGAAGAAACCACTGCACTGAGCTCTGGACACAAGAAAAGCCGAAATCCATTAATCTTCACTTGTCATCATTTTAATCATTATTGATCATATACCTGTCGGGCTCCCCTGGCAGGTAGTGCTGAGGAAGGACCAGGCTTGCTGGTTCCTCCCAAGGGGTTGAGGAGTAGGGTGGATTTCAATGGCCAGGAACACACCAAGCTGGGAGTCTTGTCGAAGCAGGATCTCACTTTATTGTAACAGGCAGGTGTTTATATAGTGTTGAGAACGAAGGTGGGGATCTCAGGAGGGGATAAGGTGTCAGGGCCAATAGCATACCCTGACTTTTGAAATGATTGGTTCTAAGCGCACGCCTGAGAACTCTAACTTCCTATGTGGAAGTAGCAGGCCAGAGGCCATTAGGCATCCTGCTGAGTCATAGCTGGCCAGAGACAGGTCGCCAAACTTTAGCTAGGCTCAGGAAGTTTCACCAGCCTTACATCCGGGCCTCTCAAGGCCCAACACCTGTCTTTGAAATAAGGCATTTGAGACTATATCAAAACATATAATTCAAACAGCTTGAAAACGAAACCTGGGCAGTCATTTCTATATATAAAGATCAAAAATATGTTGTGCAATGCTGCTAAGTTTTATAAACTTTCTTGCCTTCATTAAAAGTATTCCAAATCAAGACAAAGTGTGCCTTGGAAAACTAGTCATATAAAAGGGAATTTATTTATTTTCCCCTTTGGTAAGCTACAAAATATTTACTAAAGCAAAGAAAGAAACATGTAATTTTCATAGAGAAACTTACTATATAATAAATACTTACAAAATATAACATGCTAATACAATATGGTTTGTTAATATTTTCCAAACTATGTAAACGAATGCTTTCTAGTTTTATATAAACTGCTCTTTTCAAACAATACTTTGTTTTTCCTCTTTTTTTTTTATCAGTTATGTACAAACTCAGAGTGTAGCCAGCACATGTTGGTGCCATCCTTACCTTCATCTGTGCCCCCCAAGGGACCCTCCTATATGGTGATGCCAATTGTGGGTCCTCATGTAAATTATGGGTCATTTATTTTGGGGAAGCCACCAATTAGGGGGAAGAGGAAATATCTCTGTGTCCACTTAAAGCCAAATGCACAAAGTGACACATGTGTCTGGAGTTCTTTGTAGCAGCAAGAGGCCTTGGTGTGACCATTATCTCTTGGTGTTTACTCTCTCTCCTCTGTGTCTTAAATAAATAATAAATACTTTAAAATGGTGAGAGTGTAGTTTTGGTACCTGTGAAATTATGAATTTCTGGAAAATCACTATGAATATTTTTCTAGAAATATAAATTTATTAGGTAACAATCTAAACTTGTAACATTAATCAAAAATGAATATACAAATGCTATTTGATGCACTACAATTAGTAAATGAGTACACATTTTTGCAATGTGTGTAAACACATTATTGTTTTTGATTTTTGAAATAGTTCTTCACTATGTTTCCAAGACTGGCATGTGTTGTATAAGTGTATACTACCATGGCTACCTACTCTAGAATTTTATAATGAAATTACCATTGCTGTGGATTAAGGAAAAGTGGGTTTCTTTGTTTATCATGCATGTGACAGTAACTCAGACATATTCAAAGTATATGACATTTCCATCGTTCTTTCCATTTAATTTCATCATTGCATACTTGATTTAGAAACTTTTACTGATCTCAAGAAAATATACAGGCTTCATATGATGGACTCTTCTGGTTCAAAACTTAAATACAGAATTATGTGTGGTGGATTGATTTGTTTCAAGGAAAAGCCACTTATATTGAGTGGGAAATCAAGAACATCACTGTAGAAACAATGGCAAGAATCCATATAGTTACTAGTTATTCTTCTGGGAACCATCTTAAGTTTCTTGGTCAGTATGCACTGTGCTCCTGTGAGATAAATTTACTCTGACTAAAGTTAATAATGACAGGCACTTAATTGACTGATCAATTTTACACATTGAATACAGTAACTGTAGACTAGTTCTATAATCACTATGAAGGCTTACAAATGAAGTTAAAGATTTTCACTCATTCTCAGGTCATTTAAAAATTAACAAGAAATGTAAAACAAATACAACTGCAAATTGAAATAGGACAAATAACCAAATAGAAAATCTGTAAAAAATGAACTAAAAATGAAACTAAAACACCTTTACACATATACTATTAAATTCATAGATGATGATATATTTATGTTAAAATTCAAGTTATAAACATATTTAATAAACATATAATGTCTACAAAAATTGTCTCTTAAAAGGAGTTGAGAGCATATTAGTACTAATTCAACTTAATTACTTATACTAGTGAAGAACAGAGGCATACAAATATCTAATTGTAATCTTCTCATCATTATTAATTTTCTATCACCTGATTATCTATAAAGTCTTGCATGTATATACACTGGAGATTAAATTGTATGTTATTATCTTGGCTTCTAATGGATTTGCAATCTACCTAAAGAAACATATCATACACATTTAATATTTGTGAGAACTTTCAGTGGTGTATAGGCAATATTTGTTAGCAATGAAGTCACCATTCATGCCCAGGGTCTTTCTGTGGATTGAGACCATTGTGGGATTGGCAAACATGATGGCTCAGTGAGTGGGTAGCATCTCATTAATGTAGATACATTTACCTATTTGCCAAACCAGGGGCACAAGGATAATGAATTAATAGAGTTAACAAAAGATTAAATAAAAGTGAATTTTTAAATGAATGTGTCAAAATAAGTTCAGAAAAAGGATAGATTCAACACAATGGTGAAAATTTTCTTTGGAGAATTTTGGCAAGTGAGTGATATCCAAGCCAGATCAGATTTGCCTATTGACTTTCCTCCCTCCTCATACACACCCATATTGAATTATTTCACTGAGACTTCTTACTGTGATTTGAATATAAAGTGTCCCTCATGAAAAAGGATGTTTGTTGTTCAGCTTGTGGGTCTATTTGGAAGTGGTGCTTAGTCATTCAGGAAGTGGGGTCTGGCTGTGGAAGCAGGGGACTATGTTTTGAAGGCTGTATTCACTCCTGTTCACAATCTGCTTCCTGTGCTTCTTTGTCCACTCCCCATTGAATAGCCATTCACATGCCCACAACAATGCATGGGACCAGTCTGTCCTGTTTTCCCTGCAGGGAATGGATTGAAATCTCTCTGAAATCATGAGCTCATATACATCTTTCTTCCCACATATTATTTCTGTTAGAATTTTGTCACAGTGAAGCAAAAATAACTAATATGTGTTTTCACCTGTGTGCTGTTCAGTGATGTAGGTTGTCACTTTAACCAGTTAAATATAACACACAATCTATAAATATTTATTGAAAAGTTTACTGATAGTCAAATACAATATTGTATATCTATCTCTAGATGATACTGTTACCTATCTATTTTATGTGTGTTTCTGTTCCTTTGGGTGTAGGTATGTACAAACCAGAGGTCAACTTTGAAGGTGTTTTCTCATGTATTGAATACCTTTGATGGAGACTTTTTTGTTTGTTTGTTTGTTTGTTTGTTTGTTTGTTTTTTAACAGCCTGAAACTTGCTAACTAAATTAGAATAGCTGGACAGCAAGAGCCAGCAATCTTCCTGTTTCTACTTTCCCAGTCTTTTGTATTATAAATGTGTACAACCAAGCTTTTGCTTTCATTTTTGACGGAACTTCAGTCTTTATGCTTACAAGGCAATCACTCTAAAGACTGAATTATCTTTCCAGTCCTGATACTGTATTAAAAAAAAACCATGCAACATTGAGGCACACTAATAAAATTATCTGAAGTTTAATAAGTGAGACAAATCCTTCATTTCCACTTGGCAGTGTTATGCCATAGAACTTTGTATTTTGCCCAACTTCAAGTTGATGAATGAGAGTCTGTGGATGAGAGATATTTGAGTCTTCCACTTAATAATAAAAGATTGCATACAAAGAGTCAAAAGCTAAAGATTCATGCTTGGAAGAATTTTGTTTGTTTGTTTGTTTTTTGTTTTCTTTTTTCCTATTGAGTGATTTATCTATTTATTGGTTGTAACAGAAAGCATAGATTCTTGTTTTGTGCAATAGTGAGTATCTCTTGCAAGTCTGATTTGTAAGCTACAAAGTTGTTTCACTCTTGTTGCCTATGTAACTTGGTGCAATCAGCTGCCAAGTTGGTCTAGATACAATTGTGGCTGTGTTGCTAGTCAAGTAGCACATGAATACTGGACATTTGACTTAAGGCCTTTCACAGAAACAAGAAAGTCTACAATAATCCCAATGACTATCACAATTTATCCATGAGGAAAACTAGTTAAAGGTAGAGTTATTTTTAATGCAACTCTTTCTGTTGCTAAAAATATTTACCACTTTACTTCCAGCATACTTAGACAATGCAGGCTTTCTTATGTTAATTTCTCTCCTTACCGTCTATTCCTTATTTCTATTCTACCTTTCACATTAACTTGAGTTACCCTTTGCATTCTTTTTTTTCTTCCCTATATTCTAACTAAAGTAATTCTATTCATCCTATTCTTCTTCCTACAGTGTTCCCTAAACATCTGTCTCTTGTTCAAAACATACATCTACTGCTTAAGCAATTAAATGGGCAAACTAGCATTTATTTTGGCCATGGTGATTGTTATCCCTCAGTTGCAGTATTTAAACTGTTCTCAAATCAATTTTAATAGGAAGTATTAGTGAGGGTTCTCTAGAGGAACAGAACCAATGGAATGAATTGTATTAAAAGGGAATTTATTGCATTAGTTTATGATAGTCCAACAACAGCAGATTATAGGCCTGAGAGTCAAGGAATATAATAGCTGCTTAGTCCACAAGGCTAGATGCCTCACCCATCCCAATCTGGCACTAAATGCCTGGAGGTGTCCAGGAAAGATGCTGCTCTTTGGTCCACACTGGATTGTAGCAAAAAAGCAAGCAGCAAACAACAAGCAGCACCAGCAGCCAGATAGGAGGGGAGAAGAATACCTTTCTTCCCAGAGCTTCTTATGATAAAGGCTCCCCTCTGAGAGGGGCTTCCCACTGTGGGGGAAGGATTCCTCCTTTAGTAAGTCCTTCCTGGAAGCAACCACAGAGACCCACGTAGTAGGAATGTCTGTGGATTCCTAAACAGATCAAGTTGACACAAACTTAACCATCACACAGGACCTGCTTATATATATCACATGATATTAACCCTTCTAGCTGATGACCTCATTGAATAATTTCTAGATATAAAAGACAAATTTCTAGTCATTGTCCAACACAATTCATACCCCAATTTATAATGCCTTCTCTCTAACTTTATTTTTGTCTTCTCTTTGAATTCCAAATAAATAAATATTACTATAGTCTCTGAATTTCTCATTACCTTGTCAGAGTATCTGCATTGGTTATACATATTACTGAGATATATGCATTCATCTTAATAAACTCATTTCAACATTTGAGCTCTGAGATCTCCATCTTTCCATACAGTCCTATAGAAGCACTGTTTGTGTACTGACCACACTGCAATCCAAAGGTGCTTGCTATCATTTCATTTATAACTTTATAGCACTTGTTACCAATTAAATTACTTCAATATCAACATTTATTTCCATCTTACTTCCAGAATAGAAACAGCATGGAAATATTAAGGTAAATGTGTTTATATAAAGGAAAATTATGGAAATCCGAATTTTGCTCTTTTGTGTATGACAGGCTTAGAGAGTAACTGCAACACCAGGAAAGATCCCTCCCTGCTAGATGTCACCTACAAAATGTCTAGCATCTCTTTCAGACATACCAAATGCATGATGATGAGGAGGATGAAGGGGCCAGAAATAAAAATAGACGTTTCACACTCAGAAAGAAACTAGTTCATGAGATAATAAAAGTTTCCCAAAAAAGCATTAAAGCAATATGAACTGAAAAATACATCAGAGTGAAAAAATCTAAAACTCAATGTAAAATATATCATCTGTTTATACAAACTTGGGTAATTTTTGAGCTGCAATTACTTGTCTATGAAAATATTATAACCATGTAAAATTTACTATAAAATCTTATAATTCTCATGGTTGATTGAGCTCAAGCTGAAATTAATTGCACTCATGTTTTCCCTTCTAGGATGCTCTTGACATTATAATATGACAATTATTGGGAGTAGAGTTATGTGCAGGCATTGAATTTAAGTTTCCTCACCTCATTGTGGCCTTGGAGAGTTGAACAATTTTTAAATTTTTTTTTTCCTGGTTTATTTTTATGTATTTGTTTGAAAGTGACAAAGAAAGAAAGAAAGAGGCAGAAAGAGAAAGAGAAAGAGAGAGAATGGGTGAGCCAGGGCCACCAGCCACTGCAAATGAACTACAGATGCATGCGCTCTCTTGTGTATCTGGCTAACATGGGTTCTGGGGAATCAAGCCTGGAACCAGGGTCGTTAGGCTTCACAGGTAAGCATTTAACCACTAAGCCAACTCTCCAGGCCCTGAACATTTTGTTTTGTTTTGTTTTTCATGAAGTAAGGTCCTACTTTATCCCATGCTGGCCTGGAACTCACTTGGTAGCACCGAGCTGGCCTCAAACTCTCAGTGACCCTTCTACTTCTGCCCTCTGAATGCTGGGAATAAAGGCTGTACTTTTTTAATTACAGCTTTTCAAAGACACTAAGATAGTTTTCATTTTTATTATTTATTTGAGAGAGCAAGGAAGAAGAAGAAAGAGGGGAGAAGGAAGAGGAGGAGAAGAAGGAGAAAAAGGGAGAGAATGGGCATGCCAGAGACTTCAGCTGCTGCAACCAAACTCCAAACATATGTGTGTCCTGGGGTATCCACTTCCCTAGCCCACAAAGATAGCTTCTGTCTTGGAAGACTTCGTGAATAATTACTGACCAATAATTAACATTAACACGTTTCTTTTATTTTTTTAAGCAGTGATTTAAAGCAGATCCTCAGGAAGTTTATCATCATTGGCTTTACAAATGCCTTTGGAACAATTAATATTTATCCCATTTAACCTATGGTGAATTTACTCTCCATTGGAGAATCTGTTTTTCTTTGACAGAAAGTAGTGAGATCTGGAGAGACAAACCACCTCTCACATCTCAGCCAAGGTCCAGTTGAAACCACAGGTGAATTGGGAAGAACAAGAGTGTTGCTTCCATTGTGAGCCTGACAATCAGCACCAGGTTGAAGGAGATAAACCCAGAAGATACTCAACACTTACCAGAGCAGAGATCCAGAGGCTCCTAAAACTCATCACTGAAGTAGATTTAAAACACACTCACCTTGGCTCTGGGAATTTTGTTGAAGAGGAGGCAGAAAGATTGTAAGATCAGAGTCATTACTTCTCCCAACAACTGACTTCTGCCTCTGCAATGCATACTCCACAAAAACCACATGAGGAATACTTGCAACTCCACTGAGGAGTGCCCCCACCAGAACGGTGGCAGGGACAAGGATAAGGATAAGGATGGTACTAACACATGATGTATCCATACTAAGTATGTCTGTAAAAATAAAAATACTTGTGAAATTCCTTCATCTTCAGTTCATTATCCTTGTGATTTCACAAAGAATAATCTCATCATTCAACCTATTTTCCAGATAAGAAATGATATGGGAGTTTCTAATTTCTCTTGTGTTTTGATTTGTTTAATAAATAGGTCAATTATTTTCTTAAGTCAAATATTTTTCGTAGTTCAATTTTTGTTGTTGTTGTTTTTCTGTAGTATACGGTTAATAAATATCAGGGCAGAAAAAAAAAATATTTCTCGCTGGCGTGGTGGCGCACGTCTTTAATCCCAGCACTTGGGAGGCAGAGGTAGGAAGACTGCCATGAGTTCAAGGCCACCCTGAGATGACGGAGTTAATTCCAGGTCAGCCTGGACCAGAGTGAGACCTTACCTCAAAAAACCAAAAAAAAAAAAAAAAAAAATTTCTCAAGTAAAAAAATACATATGTAGCATTTGGAGGAGTGAGCTTAAGGGAAGTCATGATAAATAATTACTCATGTATGCACAAATTTATAAACATTTCAAATATGGATTCAGGTTGAATTTAATATTGAGGAAAACAATCTCATAACATCCCAAAGTTTGTTTCTTAACCCCTTTAAATAATAATGAATTTGTCTGCAATGTTTATTTTTTAACTTGGTACAAATAACCCTGCACTCAGCAAATTTAGTTTGTGTAGGTATATAAGGTTGTCATCTTGTACCAAAATTTTCAAATAAAAAATCTTTTTTTTTAAATTTTTTTTTTTATTTATTTACTTGCGAGTGACAGACACAGAGAAAGACAGATAGAGGAGAGAGAGAGAATGGGCGTGCCAGGGCTTCCAGCCTCTGCAAACAAACTCCAGACGCATGAGCCCCCTTGTGCATCTGGCTAACGTGGGACCTGGGGAACCGAGCCTCGAACCGGGATCCTTAGGCTTCACAGGCAAGCGCCTAACTGCTAAGCCATCTCTCCAGCCCTCAAATAAAAAATCTTTAAGTAGTTAATGTATTATATGAATGTAGAATAGTAGAAGAGCAGGCAGCTGTAAAAGAAATACTCAAAGTCATCAAGTTTTATCAATTGAAATCTTTAAATATAATTAGAAAAAAAGACTATGCAGGTGTTATTAAAGCTTTATACCCATGACTATGACCCTGGGTTATCAAGATAGCTCAATCCAAATACAAGTATGCTAATGAAAGAATGGCCAAAAAAGTTTGGAACTACAGAAGACAGGGAGAAGTGACACATAAGACAGGAACCAGAAGGAACAGCCACAGCTATAGGAATAAGTAATTCTGGCAGCCACTGGCAGGTGGAGGAGGCAAAGCACAGAGCCGTCATAGAAACACAGGGCCAGGGCTGCCAGGCTGACACCATGATTTCCAGATTTCTGCTATTATCATCAATAAGTAAATAAGCAAATGTATACCTGTGTGTTAAGCCATCAGATATCTGAAAAACTTGCTTCAATAAACCAGGAACTTATTGTAGACAAAAATCTTACTATTTCTAATGAACTGAAATGATATAGAAAACACGTAAGATGTGTTGATTTGTATAAATGCCATTAGAATCCATATGATACTGAACAATGCTAAAAAAAAAAAAAAAAAAAAAAAAAGAGGGGAGCAATTAGCCAAATCAAGCTCAGTTTGTTCCCCACCATGGCTGTGTGCCACTATTGCACTTGTGTGGGCATCACAACAGGTTATTTGCTGGTAAGTAGGTTGGACCATGAGTTGCTTGGACAGATATTGGTCTTTTCCCCCAATCGCCCATAGAGCACCTTCTGGCACTAGACACGCTGACTGTCTGGGGACTGAGTCTTTCCCGGCTTCTAGCCATGCCATTCCATTTTACATGTCAGCTGCATATGGTGTCTTCAGCAGTAGGTTCTTACCACTAACCTTTGGTAGGTCATCAAGTACTCTGACAGAAATCTGTCATTATTTTAGGAAACTTTGTAGTTTCCCTGATCAAAAGCTCATTGTGGGTGATAGCCCATGCTGGTACTGGGAGTTACAGGTCAGTGCCCACTAAGAAAATGAGGAAAAAGATAACTAATATACAAGAGTTAGAGAGGAAAGAGAAGGAGAGGAAGAGGGGGTGAGGGAAGATGTACAAGATTTAAGTTAGACTTGATCCTACCCTCTCCCTTGTCTTGTGGTTCAGGTGTTTCCTGTAAGGTCCTGATGAAAGTTCAGCCATTTGGTCTGCCTGTTAGAAAGTAGAATTTGATGGTACCATTGCTGTTTGGGTCTAGATTAGTGATTCCCACCCCTTCGATGCCCTCCCCTCCATCCCCATCCATCCTAGTGTCTAGTCCATGAGTTGCTTGCTGTGTATGTAAGGTATCTTGGGTGGATTCAGTTATGTGCTGTAGATGAGTGAGACTATGTGGCAATTTTGTATTTTTCTGTGATTGGGTAAGTTCACTGAGAATGATCTCTTCCAGGTTCATCCATATTTCCTCAAATTTCTTTGTGTCATTTTTTCTTACTGCTGTATAGAATTCAATTGTGTAGATATACCACATCTTAGTTATCCATTCTTCTAGTGATGGACATCTGGGTTAATTCCAGCTCTTAGCTATTATGAATTGAGCTGCTACAAACATGGTTAAGAAAATCTCTCTGGCTTGTGGTTTAAAGGTTTTAGGGTAGATGTCCAGTAAGGGAATAACTGGGTCTGTTGGTATCTCTATAGTCAGCTTTTCAGGAGTCTCCATTTTGCTTTGCAAAGTGGTTGTACCATCCTACATTCCCATAAACAGTGGGTGAGTGTTCCTACTTTTCCAAATCCTAGCCAGCATTTATTTTCATTTGATTTTTTGATGTTGGCTATCCTTATTGGGGTAACGTGGAATCTCATAGTTGTTTTAATTTGCATTTCTCTGATGATTAGGGATGATGAGCATGTTCTTAAGTGTGTGCTTGCCATTTGTAGTTCTTCTTCTGTGAACTGCCTGTTCATCTCTTTGCCCCATTTTATGAGTGTGGTGTTTGACTTCTTACTGTTTAGATTTTTGTGTTCTTTGTAGATTCTAGAGATTAGTTCTATATCAGTTGGGTAACCCACAAATATTTTCTCCCATTCTGTGGGTAGTCTACTGGTTTTGCTTATTGTATGCTTGTCTATAAAGAAACTCTTCAGCTTCATGTGATCCCATTGGTTGAGTGACTATTTAAGACTGGGAGCTGCTGGGGTTTGTTCAGGAAGTCTTTTTCCATTCCTATATCATGGAAAGTACTTCCTAAATTTTCTTCCAGTAGTATTGGTGTTTCTGGTCTTATATTGAGGTCTTTGATCCATTTGGATTTAAGTGTAATGCAAGCTGAAATGTGTGGATCAAGTTTCAGTTTCTTTCATGTGGTTATCCAGTTTGTCCAGCACCATCTGTTGAAGATGTTGACTTTTTTCCAGCCTATATTGTTCAGGCCTTTGTTGAATATCAAGTAGCTATAACTGCTTGATCCAAAATACGGGTACAGAAGTCTTTTTTTTTTTTTTTTTTGGTCTATACTCCTGTTTTTATGCCAGTACCATATAACAAACAGTATGCTGTTTTTATTACTATGGCTTTGTAATATAGCTTTAGATCCAGTATGGTGATGCCACTAGAGGTATTTCTTTTGCTGAGGATATGTTTGGATATGCGAGGCCTTCTACCTTTCCATATGAAATTTGAGATCATTTTTTCTATCTCTGTGAAGAACACTGTAGGGATTTTAATTGGAATTGCATTAAATCTATATATTGCCTTTGGTAAGATTGTCATCATCACAATGTTCATTCTGCCTATCCAGGAGCATGGGAGGTCTTTCCATTTTCTCAAGTCCTCCTCAATTTCTTTGTTGAGTGTTTCTATGTTTTTGTTGTATAGATATTTCACTTCCTTGGTTAATATTATTCCAAGGTATTTTTGTTGTTGTTGCTATTGAAAATGGGACTATGTCCCTTATTTCTTTCTCTGTATATTTGTCAGTTGCATATACAAATGCTACTGATTTTTGTGCATTGATTTTGTATCCTGCTACTTTGCTATAGGAGTTAATCACCTTCAGGAGTTTTAGGATGGAGTCTCTCAGGTCTCTTATATATGCAATCATCTCATCAGCAAATAGAGCTAACTTAACTTCTTTGTTTCCAAAATGTATCCATTTTATTTCCTTCTACTGTCTCATTGCTTGAGCTAGGACTTCCAGTACTATATTGAAAAGCAGAGGTGAGAGAGAACAACCCTGTCTTGTTCCTGAACTTAATGGGAATTCCTCCAGTCTCTCCCCATTAAGTATTATTTGGGCCTTCAAAGCTTTGTATATTGCCTTTATTATGTTGAGATTCGTACCAACCATGCCATTTCTCTCCAATGTTTTCATCATAAAGTGATGCTGTGTCTTGTCAAAGGTCTTTTCTGGATCTATCGAAATGATCATGTGTTTTTTTATGCTTAACCTTTTTTACGTGGTGTATTACATTGACATATTTCCATATGTTGAACCACCCTTGTGTTCCTGGGATATATCCCACTTGGTCTAGGTGGATAATGCTTTTGATGTGTTGTTGGATTTGGTTTGCGAGTATTTTATTCAGGATCTTTGCGTCTAAGTTCATCAGGGAAATAGGCCTGTAGTTTTCTTTTCTTGTGGCATCTCTGCCTGGTTTTGGAATTAGGTTGATACTAGCTTTATAAAAGGAGTTGGGTAGCTTTCCCTGTTCTTCAATTGTGAGGCACAGTTTGTGGAAGATGGTTTGAGTTCTTCCATGAAGGTTTGCTAGAATTCAGCTGAGAAGCCATCTGGTCCTGGACTCTTCTTTTTGGGGAGGTTTTTTAAATTACTTTTTCAATCTCCATGAGTGTGATGGGTTCATTGAAGTGATTAATCTACTCTCAGTTTAGCTTTGATAGATTGTATGCATCCAGGAATTTATCCATCTCCTCCACTTTATCCAGTTTTGTGGAGTAGAGGTTTTTGAAATAAGTCCTGATGATTCTCCCAATTTCACTTATGTTGATTGTGATCTCTCCTTTTTCATTTTTCATTTTGTTATTTTGAAGCATCTCTTTTTGCTTGATGAAATTGGCCAGGGGTTTGTCAATCGTGTTTATTTGTTCAAAGAACCAGCTCTTTGCTTTGCCAATTGTCTTAATTGTTTCCTTGGTTTCCAATTCATTAATTTCTGCTCTGATTTTAATTATTTCTTTCCTTCTGGAGCTCTTTGGGTTGGATTTTTCTTGTTTTTTCCAGTGCCTTTTGGTGGATGTTAGGTTATTGATCTGGGATCTTTCTGTCTTTTTTATGAAGGCATTGAGTGCTATGAATTTTCCCCTAAGTACCGCCTTCATTGTGTCCCATAAGTTTTTGTATAATGTGTTCTCATTGTCATTCAATTCTAGGAATTTTGCAATTTCATTTTTTATTTCATCCACTATCCATTTATTGTTTAAAAGTGTGCTGTTCAGTTTCCAGGTGCCATTGGGATTCTTGGTGGGTCTTTTGTTGTTGATTTCTAGCAATATATCATTGTGTACTGATGTCATACAGGGAATTGTGTCAATTTTTCTAAATATGTGGAGGCAGTCTTTGTGACCCAGTATATGGTCTATTTTAGAGAATGTTCCATGGGTTGTTGAGAAGAATGTGTAGTCTGTGTATGTTGGGTGAAAAGTTCTGTAGATGTCCCATTAGATCTAAGTCATAGACGGTTTTGTTGAGCTCTTTTACTTCCCTGTTGAGTTTCTGTTTGGATGATCTGTCTATTTTTGATAATGGTGTATTGAAATCCCCAGCTATGATGGTATTGGTCGTTATTTCTGTCTTATTGTCAAGAGGTTTTATTTTATAAACAGTGGTGGCCCCTGTGTTTGGTGCATACAGATTTCTGGTAGTAATATCCTCTTAATGGATCATTCACTTGATGAGTAGGAAGTAGCCTTGTTTGTATTTTTTAATTGTTTTTGGTTTCAAGTCTATTTTATCCAATATTAATATAGCCACACCTGCTTGTTTCTTATTCCCATTTGTTTGGAATATTTTTTTCCACCCTTTCACCCTGAGGAGGTGTCTATCTTTAGTGGTGAGGTGGGTTTCTTGAAGGCAACACACTGAGGGGTCTAATTTTTTGATCCATCTTGTTAGCTTGTGTCTCTTGATGGGTGAATTAAGGCCATTAATATTTAGGGTAATGATTGTGAGATTTGATTTAATCCCTGCCATATTATGATGGTAGATGTGTATTGGTGTTTTCATGGGCTTTGAAATTTTTTGTGCCTACTCTGAGTTTGGTTATTGTGATCTGCTTCTTGCAGGTATTTGAGTTTGGTTATTTGTTTCTTCTCTGTGGAGAATTTCCTGAAATTCTGTCTGTAGGTTTGCTTTTGTGTTCATATAATTGCAAAGCTGAGTTTTGTCATGGAAAGTTTTTCTTTCACCATCTATTATGCGGGATACGTTTGCTGGGTAGAGTAATTTGGGTTGGAGCCATAGGTTCTTAGACTTTTCAGTCTTTCTTTCCAGGCCCTTCTAGCTTTTAGGGTTTCCATTGAGAAGTGTGAAGTAATTCTGATGGGGTTACCTTTGAAAGTGATGTACTATTTTTCCCTAGCTGCTTTTAGGATTTTCTCTTTGATGTCAATGTTTAGAGTCTTAATGATAATATGTCTTGGAGAGTTTCTCCTTTGGTCCACTCTGTTAGCAGTGCTGTCTGCTTCTTGTATCTTGATGGGCCTTTCTTTTAAGAGAATGGGTAAGTTTGCTTCAATTATTTTTTTTTTTTTAATAAGTTCTCCTTGCCTTTATTGTGAAATTCTTCTCCTTCTGGTATTCCAATGAGTCTCATATTAGGACATTTAAGTGTATCCCACAATTCCCTCATGTTCTGTTCATAGGAACTTTTGAACTTACTGAAATTTTTGAACTCTCGAACTGTTTCTTCCATCTTGCTTTCCAGATCAGAATTTCTATCCTCCACTTGGCTGACTCTATTCTTGAGAGCCTCTAGAGAGTTTTGAACTTGTTCAATTAAGTTTGAATTTTCCACTACTTATCTATGTATTATTTCCTTTGCTCTGTAAAGCTTACTTTTCACCTCATTTTCTGATTTTCTTGATGATTCTTTGAATTCAACCTTGCATTTCTTTTTTTTTTTTTAAGATTTATTTATTTATTTATTTATTTGAGAGCAACAGACACAGAGAGAAAGGCAGATAGAGGGAGAGAGAGAGAATGGGCGCGCCAGGGCTTCCAGCCTCTGCAAACGAACTCCAGACACATGCGCCCCCTTGTGCATCTGGCTAACGTGGGACCTGGGGAACCGAGCCTCGAACCGGGGTCCTTAGGCTTCACAGGCAAGCGCTTAACCACTAAGCCATCTCTCCAGCCCTCATCCTTGCATTTCTTTATTTAGTATGGCCAGCTGATTTTCAAGGTCGTCTTTTTTTTCTCTCTCCCTCAAACTCTTAACTGTCTTTGAACTCCTTATAATCTCTTATTAATTTATTCTAGCTTAGTGATGGTAGCATCCACATGATTGTTGGGCCTTTTTTCTTTCCTATAAGTTCTAACAGTAGGTTGATCTGGGTTGCATTTCTCATAGCTTCAATTTGATATTCTGATCCTAATGACTCCTCTATGTTTTGGTTAGATGTATTGTTCATTGTAGGACTGGGTGACCCAACTGGATTTTCTTGCATTTGATTTTTCATGTTATTTTTTTTATGCTGTGGTCTGCCCATGACAGTGTATGGGCACATAGGTGGGTGGATCAGCCTGGGCTCTAGCACAATGGGAATCTGATGCAGCCTTGGGCAGTTGCCAAGCAGCCTGGGCTTTGGTTCCCATTTGCCCAAAGCTGCCTATCTACTGCCTGACAGGGGAGCCAGAGTTTCAGGAATTCTCAAGCAGTATTGCACCAAAGCTGCCTTTGTTAGAGCTTGGAGGGGGACTGAGGTACCAAGCCCTAAAACAGCCCAAAATCTGGATGGGAACACTGGAACCCAGAAACAGTTTGCACTTCCCAGCCACAGGAAAATGGGGGATGGCACCTGAGCTGGCACAAGCGAGAGACACAGTCTGGGCTTGTGTGTCAGTTGCTGTGGGACTGTGCTCGCTGAACGTGCAGCGCCAGGAGCAGTAATTTGGGCAAATGTGCCAATCCATTTAAGCTTCCACACTTAGTGATCGATAGGGGAGCGATCAGAGCATGGTGGCAGTGGTGGCACGCCTGGCAGCTGCCCTGGCAGGTCACATTGTGGGGTGCGGTAGCAGGGGAGGTGAAGGGTGGTCCACCTGTCTGTGAGGGGATCTGCGATTCCCTGTTCTACCCCTTCCTCCTCCCGAGCTCTCCCACTGACAAGAAGACCCAGAAAAGTCTTAATGTCTTGCCTTTCTTTCCTTGGATTTACATCGCAGCTAGGTGGTCGCCATCTTGTCCAGAAGTCCCTAAAATTCTTTTATATTTCCCTTTTTCCATTGGTTCTCCTAAGATGGTGATTTATTTATATGACAATATCTATCAGAATTAGGAAAGTGCTAGATTTTACTAAAAAGTGATATTGGAGTTTACATTCTGCTAGATCAGATGGGCAATAGGTAACAATTTATGGCTTAATTGACAATTAAATTTAGTTATTTCAAGCAGTATGAAGAAAAATGTACTTTATTGTGTGTGGAATACATAAAGAAATTCATTGAGAATGTTTGACGTTCACTGAGTCTGACTTATTTGATAAGGTTCATAAGAGACTTAATGTGCAAGAAGAAAACCATAGTTAATAATACTAATTGCAATTCAGGTAAGTAGACAGTCAATGCTATTGATATAAGTGGGAAAATCAGTAAATATATAGATTAAGGAGCTGCTAATTTTCTCCACTGTAGTTTGAATTTACACATTTATAATAGCATATCTTAGACTATCATGTGTCATATATTAAATGTTTTGTATTTTAAAATTTAACCATTTAGATAACATAATATTTGTTCAGTTAAATAAGTAAAAATCCAGCCTGAGGTTTTATCCTTAAGTTCCTATGTAATAAATTGCAAGATGTTTTACTATTCAAATAAATCAAAGACCAATTTAGGAATATTTGTGTTCAAATACCTGGGTTTCAGCCTATCACAGGCTTCCAGTTGGTCAGATCATGTCTAAATGAGAGACTTGCCTGTCTCCAGCAAACTAGATGATTCATTTGTTTCCATTTCACTTGGCCCACACTGTTGACAGCCCCTGCATGTATCATGAATGATGCTTGATTTATGAACTGATATTTGCTCAAATTAATTTTGCAGTTTGATTTATCTAAAGGTACATTTTCTTTAATATGTAATATAGAATTGCCTATGCATTAGTTTTTCTTTTCTAATTTCAAAATAATTTCTGTTATTACAAAAGTAAATTGGTTTCATCTTTCTCATATATACTCCTTATATGTTATTTGTCTCCACTAAATTCTTTCACCTGAGACTGACCCTTTTTCTCCTGCTAATAGGCCCTCTTGGTTTCCTAAATCATAGCCTCTTCTGTTTTCATGGCATATATATTTCATTCTGACTTTTGTTCTCACTCATCACTCTCAGTAGACTTCATCTCCTTTTATAGTCTCACAGGTTAAATGGAATAAGCATTGTTAATTTAGAGATTTTGATTGATGTAACCCTCCTTTTGGTCAAAAACTAGTGGGATCTTCTATTTGGAGTCCATAATCTTGCTCTCCATAGGATTCTGACTTGGTTACCACTTCCACCTGTGGGTTGCTTTCCACTGAGTGGATCTCTTAGCCAATCAGAAAGTCACTGGTTACTATTGTCACTATTGCACTGGTGTATACTTCTTGTCAAGCTACTAGCTTTTGAATAGCAGTGTCCCTTGCTTCCTCACAACATTGTTGGTCACTTCCCCCAGCAGCTCATGTAGCACCTTCTAGCACTTATATGGCCTAACCATCTTGGAACTGGCTCCCTTCCAGCTTCCAGATGAATCTTTTGATGTTCTGTGTCAGCCATCAGTAATAGGGTCTTACCTTAGCACTTTTTTGAGGAGCTAATACTAACACTTCTTTTTTCCCTTAATTTCTTCCTCAGCAGAACTTTTACTTGGTCTATAGATAATCTACTCATTTTCATGTGTTACTTTGTATCCTGCACTTTTGCTTAAAGTGTTAATAAGATCTGCACATTTTCTATAGCTTCATTTAGATATGTTAAGACCATACTATCTGAAAACAAGTTAATTTAAATATTTTCTTTCCTATTTGAATCCTTTTCATTTTTTCCCTTTTTATTTTACTGTCCCATTGCTCTAGTCAAGAAGAAAAGCTCTGTTTTGAATGTGAGTGGAGAGAGGGAACTGCTGTCTCATTCTTTATTTTAGAATAAGTAGTTAACAATTTATCTTCATTTGGCTATAAGTTTACTGTATATAGCTTTTCATTTGTCAAATTACATTCTTTCAACTCCTTTTTTTGGGGGGGAGCTTCTAATAATGAAAAGGTATTGAAATACTCCTGTCCTTTTCTGCATCTAATGAGATGATAATGTGATTTCTGTTCTTAAGTATATTCATGTGCTGTGAATTCTTGTTATATTTATAGGCATTAATAAACCAACTGCTTTACTGTCTAGTATTATATGATGATCATCTCACAATATTTAGAAGCATCTTCTCCTTATATCTCCCACATTATTTTTAGGGCAGCTCTTGGTGCTAAGATCATAAAATTTGCCAGCAATAAAATCTACTGATTAAATCCCAATAAAAAAAAAAAAACTAATCATATCCATTTGTTTAAAGAACTTACATAAGTGAAAAACTGTAATTCTTCTCTTGAGGTCTTTCAAATCAGGTTGATTCAAGTGTTCAGCTCCATCTACTGAGCATAAAAAAGATTATAACTTGTAAAATGAATATGCATAAAAGGGAACACAGAGAAAGAAGATAAAGTGTCTTTTCAGCTTTTGACTAAGAAATTGGAAAAATGAGTAGAGGTATTGCAAATAAAGAGAAAAGGTCCCAGCGCAAATGTTACATAAGGACTGTGGATTTCTGTTATCCTTCTTATAGCAAACCACAAGTACATAGCCCAATTAGAGTTAAAACATGTTAGTTATTAAAATTGATAAAATTCAAGTTTCCAAGAAATGAATGTGGCATGTTTTTATTTGCCTTGCATATATCTATTAGAAAAACCTGGAGAGAAACAAAGTAACCATTTCAATGATCTACCCCTATATAGCAATTAATGGAAATTACTTATATTCAAAGAAAAATAACAACAGTACTTTAGTCTTGCAGCCAGCTAGAGGGCCAAGCAAATTATACTAACTTTTTCTTCTGAACTGGAATAATGTGCTAATGCATTTCTTAGCAAGAAAATGAAGAGTAAAGAAATATTCAGCTTAGTTGTACCCTGCAAATATGTTTCCTCTTAGCAACACTGCAACCAGTTTGAGAAAGAGAACTACAGTAAGAAAACTAATATCAAAATCCAATAACATCTGTGATGAATTGCAATTATACTGAAACAAAAAGGCAGGCAAACAGTCAAACTGGAAATTATTTTTTAAAGTTCATAGAAACTGTAAATTGTGATCCATAAGACATCATATCACTATCATGTTCTAGCCAAATTCTGATTGGCATGAGCTATCACAGATCCTCTTTTCTTTTATGATCAATACAAAAAAGAAGAAGGAGGAGGAGGAGGAGAAGGAGGAGAAGGAGGAGAAGGAGAAGAGGAAGAAGAAGAAGGAGGAGGAGGAGGAGAAGGAGGAGAAGGAGAAGAGGAAGAAGAAAAAGGAGGAGGAGGAGGAGGAGGAGGAGAAGGAGGAGAAGGAGGAGAAGGAGGAGAAGGAGGAGAAGGAGGAGAAGGAGGAGAAGGAGGAGAAGGAGGAGAAGGAGGAGAAGGAGGAGAAGGAGGAGAAGGAGGAGAAGGAGGAGAAGGAGGAGAAGGAGGAGAAGGAGGAGAAGGAGGAGAAGGAGGAGAAGGAGAAGGAGAAGGAGAAGGAGAAGGAGAAGGAGAAGGAGAAGGAGAAGGAGAAGGAGAAGGAGAAGAAGAAGAAGAAGAAGAAGAAGAAGAAGAAGAAGAAGAAGAAGAAGAAGAAGAAGAAGAAGAAGAAGAAGAGGAAGAAGAGGAAGCAGCAGCAGCAGCAGCAACCTGAAATGAGTTAAAAGGAGGGTAAACCTTGTATGTACCAAAAGACAGGGGAATAAAAAGAGTGTTCACTGGTAGCACCCATGCCCCACTAATCAACAGCTGAAAGGCTGAGATACCTTCATTTCTCACTCCGATGTAGGAACAGAAAGCAGCCTTTCAAGATCCCTTTCTTGCAGTTCAAACTGTCGGTTTTACCACAGCAAGAAGCCACCTGATGCAGTGGGATTCAATACAGGACTCATTTGCAGTATAGCTCCAGATTATCAAACTAGAGCTCCTTCACTTCCTAGCCTGAGACACTCTGTGGGGCATATCAGTAAATGGAATACTGGAACAATAAACTTGTCTTCTGAATAATCTCTTTGTTCCCTTGATACTCTTTTCTCTTAGCTGAGAATCATCACAAGTCTGGTGGGAGATACAGCTAAGGATAACATGGCTTCAGATAAAATTCTAACCCAGGCAGCTTCTTCATAAGTCTAGAACACAGACTGCAACCCTCCCTCATGAAGACCCAACTGGGCAGTAAGGTGGGACTAGCAAAGGTTCACCCAAGTTTCAGCAGTGCAAGTGCTTATCGACTGGCAAGGAGGATGATATGTCTGTGACCTTGGAGTGACTTGAACAAAATCTCCTTTTGTATCATACTTGGGAATCTGTACCCATGACCTGTAATGTTGCTTGAGCTAGCAACAATTGCAGAGTTTGTTTATGTAGGCCAGAGACTTGCAGAGGAATTCCACATCTGGTTAGTATGGCAGTCCCTGCATGGCAGCATCATCAAGGAGCACAAAGATCCCCAGCAATACCAAAGAAATCAAGAAAAAAAAAACAAAAAAAAAAAACATAAATACTCTGAAGAAAAAATGTCATTAAAAATAAAACACTTTAAGAGTCCAGCAACTCCATCCTAAAACAAGCAGAGTAACTGTCTACAATAAAACATATTCATGTAAGACATATTTTTCCCAATATAGCAACCCAAATACACAAAATAATACTGAAATAGACATGCTAATAAACAGCATGTATATCAAAATTTAAGTCGTCCTCAAGCTCCTGTCTCAGGACAAAGAAGAATTAAGGAATTCAGATCAGGTGAGTAGGATGACAGTAAACTTTACTACAGAAAATATGGATGAAGACCCTCAGAAGTGGGAGTGTTTCCCATGCAAACAGAGGGCTTTGCTGGATCCAGAGATTGGAGCTGGCAATAAAATCTCCAACATGTCAGAACAAACATGCTTAAGATTTCGACCCAAAATAAAAGAAGAAAAAAAAAGTTACTTTTTTTGAGTTACAATTCATAAAAGCTCATCAGGAAGATTTGAGAGCAACTGTTGGGAGGGGCTTCTAAAGAAAGTAGCACAATTTCTCCTTAGGGGCATAAATATTCCTCCCACCTCTTTAGCATCTCTGTAGATGATGAAGGCCTCTTGACTACGTGAATGATTGACAGATTCCCAGGACTAAAGGACTTTGTTCCTCTGGTCAGAAGGAAATGTCTCTTCTTTTTCTAGTGTTATCAAGGAAACAGGAGATAGGCTCTTTCCTTCAAAGACCTCTCAGCCCAATGTCTGTCCACATGCAACATTCTTGCCTCAAGACTCAAGATCTTATATTCATTTAGGAGATGGGCAGGGGGCTGAATCTAGTTTCTTCAGGCTGAAATGGGTCATGAGAGGGTTCTTGGACTGTCTTCTCTAATCCTAACAAGTCTTAAAGGATACACTGGCATATATTTCCTCTAGGACCTGTGGTGTCCATAAGTGACTCCCTGTAATAAGAAAAAAAAAGAAGAAAGAGTGAAAGAAAGAAAGGAAGAAGGAAGGAAGGAAGGAAGGAAAGAAAGAAAGAAAGAAAGAAAGAAAGAAAGAAAGAAAGAAAGAAAGAAAGAAAGAAAGAAAGAAAGAGAAAACACACCTTGCTCCTAATTCCTTCTATCACAAAGATTATTGGGGGAAAAAATCTGTAAGAGTCCATACTCACTCCTATGGTCTTCAAGACATTTACACTTTCATAATGGTCAAACCTCAGCTTTTGTAAGTGTGGCAAACCTTCTAGATGAATCTTGTACTGGAATAGATGGTGCTTGGTGGCATCTATCTCAGGTAAGCAAATGTGTGGTACTGCTTCTCTTTGCACATATCTGCCTCTATCTATGGATTTAATTACTTACCCTATGATCTTTAATCTATCAGTGTTTCAGGAAAATTCACGTATAAGCAGTTCAATCTGCTATTTTCTTGTAAGATGCAAATAATGGTTGGTTGAGCTTTTGTAAGCTCCAGGCTGGGACTAGACTGCTGGTCTGTTTATGACACACATACCTTTTATGTTTGTGGAGCTGGCAACAACAGCAGAGATTTTGTTTTTGTAGGCCAGTGACTTGTTCTGAGATCTCTTCTAGGATGAAAACTGGTCATGATTTCATGTATGTGAGGGACTGATTTGCTCTGAGTCAATCCAATAAATATCCTTTTGTCTAGCAAGATGTGTAAATTCATTCCTTACTAAGGTTTAACTTGAATCTAATAAATTTAGATTGATAACTTTTGTATTTCTTTGTAATGCAAACTACTTCATTTGCCGACGTTTTCCTCACTGAAAGTATGTCTTTCAAATCTGAGTCTAAATAATGTATTCACTTTTCAAAACAAATGAAATGTTGGGAACCTTCAAGGCCATCAGCACCCTCTCACTGCAAATAAAATATATTTAATCTTACCCTTTTATACATGGTGCTAAGTGAGAAAAAGCACCTTTAGCTTTTCAGATAGCATAGTGACACATTTCTATTCAGATGTCCCTGCCTATATATTTGTCATTCACTGAATTTAAAAGAATGCCCTTAGCTTCATAGGCAAGTAAATTTGTTTTGCAATTTAGTCAAGAATTGCTTTATAAAGGTATTAAAAGACAAACTTTTCCATTGTAAAGTTTAATTATCAATATTATTTTTGGTAGAATTTGGGAAAGGAATGAATAATATGCCCTCTTATCAGTTGCTTCAGCCAAAATAGATCAATACATGAGACAATATTTAATAATTTATTATATTAGCATTGATTATGTTTGAATATTTATATAGATTTTGTTATGAAGGAAATTAATAGTGTTTTAGATGATGTGCATTTTTTTTTCTTTTAGACACTTCCCAGACTGCCATTTATTTTCTTTTTCATGTTATCATGATAATTTAATGGATACCAATATACTATGAATATTTAAGAAAGTATATAATTATTACTCTTATGATTCTTCATAAGCATGTTTGTGTCATGCTTTGAAGGACTGCTTTTATATCTTAAAAAGTCAATGTATAGAGCTTATCTGTTATGTCTTTGTTTAATTTAGTAGCTTATTTTTCAAATTTCATGGCTTTAAATATCTTTTTGATATAATATAAAAATTAATACCTTCAAGACATTTGGATAAAATTTGGGGTGTATGTTTCATACATGTATGTGGGCAGATGTGTGCTTACCATGTGCAGACTTGCTGAGGCGAGAGGAGAATGTAGGATATCTTTTTCTCTCTCTCTCAATCATGCATTCCCTTAAGATGGAACATATGACAGAATGCTGTGCTGAAATTTTAAATCTGTCAGTTTGGATGGCCAGTGGGCCCCAGAGATTCTCCACTCTCTGCTCCCTACAGGTCTGGGGATACAGGCATGGATGGCCACACTCAGCTATTTATGTGAGTTCTAGGAAGCCAAACTCAGAGTAAATCAGGAGCAATTAGGTCTTTGTATTCCACAGTAAACACTCTTTACTATTGAGCCACCTACATAGCCCCAACTGGAAAATACTTTGAAGTTGTAGGTACAGTTTTATTATCTTCTTTTTTTTTTTTTGTCTTTTTTAAAAATTTTTTATTTTTATTTATTTGAGAGCGACAGACACAGAGAGAAAGACAGATAGAGGGAGCGAGAGAGAATGGGCGCGCCAGGGCTTCCAGCCTCTGCAAACGAACTCCAGAGGCGTGCGCCCCCTTGTGCATCTGGCTAACGTAGGACCTGGGGAACCGAGCCTCGAACCGGGGTCCTTAGGCTTCACAGGCAAGCGCTTAACCGCTAAGCCATCTCTCCAGCTCACAGTTTTATTATCTTTCTAAGCTACCATTTGTCCTTTTATATCATTTGATAAATAACCAAATTTGCATCTTCATCTGAAATTCCATTTTGAAATATATATCTAGCCACATATTACAAGCCCAGTTTAAGATTATTTTCTCCTGTACTCCATTGATCTGTCATGCTGAAAATGCTGATTATTTAACTCCTTGTCATTAGACTACATTAAAATAACCAGTTAGGGCTGGGGAGCTGGCTTAACAATTAAGGCACTTGCCTGGAAAGCCAAAGATACAGGTTCGATTCCCCAGGAACCACATACACCAGGTACATAAGGCAGCACATGTATTGAGTTCCTTTGCAATGGCTGGAGGGCCTGATGTGCCCATTCTCTCTCTGTGTCTATCTGATTTCCTCACTCTCTCTCATAAATAAATAAAATACAAAATTAAGCCAGGCATAGTGGTGCATGCCTTTAATCTCAGCACTCAGGAGGTAGAGGTAGGAGGATCTCTGTGAGTTTGAGGCCACCATGAGACTACATAGTGAATTCCAGGTCAGCCTGAGCTAGAATGAGACCTTACCTTGAAAAAAAAAATTAAAAATTAAAAAAAAATATATAGTCAGACATTCTTCTTAAAATTCTCTAGTGTGAAATCCCATATCTTTTCATATGTATTTGTGAAAATTAAAGGCTAATTCCTAATTCAAAACATACACTATATTTTTGGGTCAATAAAGTTCTGACTATGCTGATTAATTTATACAATTTAGATAAAGTTCAAAACTACTCCTTTTGTGTATGATAGTGCTAGCACTTTTTAAATTTTTTTCGTTCACTTATGTCTCACAGTTTAGTTTATTATATTATTTTTATAATTTACAAATCTCATTCAATTTACATGCCCTTCTTTCATTTCAAGATTTTTTGTTTTTGTTTTTGTTTTTGTTTTTGGAGATAGGGCCTCACTCTGGCCCAGGCTGGCCTGTAATTCACTATATAGTCTCAGAGTGGCCTCAAATTCATGGCAATCTTCCTACCTCTGTCTCCCCAATTCTGGGATTAAAGGCATGTGCCACTACATCTGACTTCTGTTTTTATTTTATTTTTTTAAGAGTTTTTATTTTATTTTATTTTATTTTATTTTATTTTATTTTATTTTATTTTATTTATTTATTTATTTGAGAGCAACAGACACAGAGAGAAAGACAGATAGAGGGGGAGAGAGAGAATGGGCGCGCCAGGGCTTCCAGCCACTGCAAACGAACTCCAGACGCGTGCGCCCCCTTGTGCATCTGGCTAACGTGGGACCTGGGGAACCGAGCCTCGAACCGGGGTCCTTAGGCTTCACAGGCAAGCGCTTAACCGCTAAGCCATCTCTCCAGCCCTGTTTTTATTTTTTAAGAAATAAAATTAGAGTAAATATATCCTTTACACTGGGCAACACTTAGGGCAATTGTTACCTTGTAAAAATACTCACTTATAACTAAATATAGAAATAAAACTTACAATGAAGTTTAGATAAATATAAGTAAATTCTATTTTTATTTCATTTTTTAGTGCTTTGCTCAGAGACAAGGTTGTTAAGGTCTTCCCTCCTTTATGTAGCTTTCTGCTGCACATTTTGGGTTGTGGTATTTTGTTTGAAAATTATGAATTTACCATATTATTTTAGAAATATTGAAACACTTTTAATTGTTGTCAACTCATGTGTAACTAAGAGCAACAAGTTTTCTTGCCCATCGAGCTCCTCCACTTGGTCTTAGTCAGTAGGCAACAAGCAACAACTCAGTGGTGCTTAGGAAGCACCACCTTCTTCACTTGCTTCCAGATGTGTTTGTCTTACACAAATATGAGCTAGTATATTTTGTAGTAAGGAACAGAGCCTTTCAGAATTATATCACTTATTAAGCATTTGTTAAGAGATACAGACAGAGAGATAGAATGGGCATGCTAGGGCCTCTAGTCAGTGCATATAAACTGCAGATGTATGTTCTCCTTGTGTATCTGGGTTATGTGGTTCCTAGGGAATCAAACCTGAATCTTTTGGTTTGCAGGCAAATGCCTTAACTGCTAAGTCATCTCTCCAGCCCTTAGGGAGGGCTTTGAGCAAAACCACAGCAAAATGAACTCCTCATCTGAAAAGTGAAGGTGTATAGGTTTTTATCAGCCACAGAAGAGAAGCAGGAGAGACTATGATCAATCAAAAAGGAGGCAATCAGTCAGAATCACACCAAGAAGCTTCTGGACCCAGACCCAGACCTGGAACAGGACCAGTGAAGATTTGTGTGCCTGCCCAGTGCCCAGCTGCAAGAGCAAAGACCAATCAAGTGGGTTGGGATTTTCCAACCTCCTCATCCTCCTTGCAAAGTCAAGAAATTGGAAGGGGAGACAGGGGCCACAGGCAGGACCAGCTGAGCAGGTCCAGTACAACTCCAGGGTTCCTGCACTCTTCCGTCCCCCAACCAACAGAACCAGGATCCAACAGAGAACACATTCAGCACCCTGTGACAGAGCATCCACCATAGCTGATCAGAACACCAGATTCACTATGCAACATGGAGGGATCAAGGTGAGAACTCAGCATTGGTGAGATTTGAAGCCGCAACAAAAGTTCATGAGGATGACTGACAAAAAAGCAGATACAGGGGTTCTGGTCAAGATGGCGACCGCCTAGCTGCACTACAAACAAGGAGGGAAAAAAAGGCAAGTATTCAAGGGAAATTAGGAACTTTCTGAAGAAGGAGGGCACAGATTGGGATAAAAGAGGGAAGCACACACCCCGCGACCCATGCTCCGCCACCCCGCCCGCTGCGAATAACTGCATCAGGCGCGGCCCCAGGCCCAGCGGCCCCGTGCCCCGTGCACACCAAGCCCCACGCGCCCCGGCGGCCCAGCGCACCCCACAACCCCCGTGCCCCACACCCGCCGCACACCTGCACCCCTCCAGCACGCCCCTCCCCCCCAGCGCGCCCCACGCTCCCTATCCACACACGGCAGACAGACGCGGCCCAAGCAAACCAAGGCTTCCCGCGCCCCAAGACCCCTGCGCCCCACCCCCGCATAAATTCTAGCACTGACAAACACAGTCAAATTAAAAAAAAAAAAAAATTGAAAACTGTAAAACGTCTTACCAGTAGAGTGGTTGGAGGAGAGAACAAAATATCTAAACTAGAAGACCAGGTGGAAGACCTAATACAGTCCAACAAAGAGAAAGACTAGCTTATAGGAAGGCATAGTGGGAATTTCAAGATATCCTGGACACTACTAAAAGATCAAACATAAAAATTCAAGGGTATAATAGAAGGACAATTTCAATACAGAGACATAGTAGGCATTTTCAACAAAATAAAAGAAGAAAAATTTCTCCAAACTGAGAATTAAATTCCAATGCAAATACAAGAACATTTTAGTACATCAAACAGACAAAACCTGGAAATAACCACTCCTTGCCATGCTAAAATTAAACCACTAAACATGCAAACCAAAGAAAATATATTGAAAGCAGTTTGAGAGAAAAAGCATCTCACCTATAAAGGCAATTCCATCAGAATAACAGTAGATTACTCAACACAGACTTTAAAAACCTACTAAATCTCTGGATTGAAATTATTCTCCTTCTGTTATAATCTGATTTCTTATGTTTAATCTTTTCATAGTGTCTCGAATATCTTGAAATTCCAATTCATATCTTGCTATTACCTTGTGTTCCTTTTGTTGGACTGTATTATATCTACCACTTGGTCTTCTAGTTTAGATATTCTGTTCTCTCTTTCATCCATTCTACTGGTGAGACTTTCTACAGTGTTTTTTATTTCACTGACTATATTCTTCAGAGCTAGCATTTCAGTCTGGTTTTTCTTCAGTATTTCTATTTCCTTACTCGTGTCTGGTAATGACCTCTTTATTTTATTTAGCTGGTTTCCTGTGTTCTCTTTCAGGAGTTTGTTTTCTTCTTTAATTCTGTTGTTTTCTTCTTTGATTCCCTTAATTTCTTCTCTGAATTCTTTGAGTATAGACACCATCATTTTCTTGAAATCTTTTCAGGCATTTCATCTAAAACAGTCTCATTGGTGATCATTTCTGATGGGTTAATAGTTTTTGGTGGGACTGTATTGTCTTGATTCTTTGAGTTTCTTGTATTATATTGTAGTGACTTTTGCATTCTGAATTGATTTGATGCTTGGGTTTCCTACTTATCTGCAGTGTTCCCAGATGTGACAATCTACCTTTATATACCCTTAGGATATGAGTTCAAGGTGCCAGGTATAGCTCATTCCCCCCAATCAAGCCACAGAAGTAATCCTAGGTGTTGACTTTGCTTGATCAGAAAGTATTCTAGTGGACTAGATGGAATAATCTGCTGGAAAATTCTAAACATTAACCAAATAACATATATAATCAGTAAAAACCAGCACAAACTACACAATCATGGGGATTAAAATAAACTTGTAGTCGTATAAAGCCAAAATTGCTAAGGGTGTGTGTTGTTCTACACTCTTAATGTTGTCAGCTGGGAGGTAGAGATTTCTGTTCAGTACTGGGTTCTAGGTCAACCTAGATATAGATCAGACCCTGCTCCCGATAATGACAGAAGCAAAAGACAATGGCCCTATATGTATGAAAGCATCAAAGGCAACAATATTCAATTACCAAATACAGGTTATTTAAAAATGGTAAAGCCAACCAAGAATATATACCCCATAACCTTCCCTGACAATTAAAGAGAGGTTATCTCTTGAAGGCACATGTACCTTTTATTTATATTTTGTCAGTCAGCCTTGTTACCTTTTGGCATGGATTCCAATCTCACCAATGTTGAGCGCCTGCCTTGATCCCTCCTGTTTTGCTTTGCAGACATATCTTTGGTCCACTCTGCTGGCTGCACTGTTACTGGGGGCTGAAAGCTGGAGTTTCTGATGGTGGGGGATGGGAGAGTTAAGACTTCTGGAGTTGTTCATACTTTCAGTAGCTCTTCAGTTGATCTCAGCTGTCCTTCCTTCAGATTTCTTAACTTTGCAAGAAGGCTGATGGAGTTGAAAATTCTGTTGCTTCGTCTCTGCTGCTGCTGCCACCTGGTGCACCTGGCAGGATGGTGCCAGTGGGCGGGTATGCAGAGTGCAGATCACGGTCTGTGAGTGCTTCAGTGGATCCTGGTGGATCTTGGTGTCTCTGGCTTCTCCACTGTATCTAAGAATAGTGTATACTCCTTCACTTTTTAGAACAAGAGTATATTTTGCTGAAGTTTTAATTAAATCTCTCCCTAGGCTAGTTTGGCATGGATCCTATGACACCATCTTTTCTCTCCTTAATCTGCTCAAGAAATCAAAGCTTCCACCCAAAATTCACTGCAGGACTTTGGAAATAAAAGCAAATCCATATATACTAGATTCAAGATTTGGCAAGCTAGTTATCAGAGAATCCTAAATGATAGAGCATCCCATGCCTATTGTTACATTGCTTCAACTACCTAGTCATCTTCTATGGCAGTTTGAATGGAAGATCACCCATACATTTAGAATTTTATTAAAGTTGGTAATTTAGATCCACATCCACCTGGCTGGAGGTGATGTCACTGTGGGTGGTTCCCAGGGTCTATTTAAGGTATGGAGGTGGATATGGAATTCCAGTCAAAAGAAATGCAAAGTGCTTGAGCTTTGCCTGAGTTTCCCGAAGTGTGCCTGCTTGCATTTTTTTGTGGTGGCTTGTGGCTCCCCCGCACCCCTTGTATGTACCTATGAAAACATACCATCTTCTGCCATTATTGAACTTCCCCTAGATCTGTAAACTTTAATAACTATACCTTCCTCCATAACTGTGCCTAGTTTGGAAGTTCATCCAAGTAAATAGAAGCTGACTGCTATATCCTTTATCTCACTAATTAAGTGAAGTGAAAGTCTGAAAATGAAATTATAGAAGTGCTGACTGATTATAACTGGAATATATACTATTATTTGCTGTTTAAGTAAGTAAGGAATAAAGCATTTATTATTTAATATACTTTAGCCAATCAGAAATAAATCACTGTGGTAATTTGAATGTATACCCCACATAGACTCAGGTGTTTTATTAAAGCTTGTAACTTGAGTCTCCAGCTGCCTGGTTGGCAGTGTCAGTGGAGGAGGTTCCTGAGGTCCACTGTTACAGTGTATTTGGAGTGGGTCTAATTTTCAGCCCAGACATATGCAGAGAGGTCTGAGCTCTGTGGGCATCTTGCTAAATGCTTTTGTTTTTTTCTGGCTGTTTTCTTGTTTTTCACTGTTTGGACGTTAGGAAGCTGTTTCTTCTGACAGTGATGGAACTTTCCCTGTATCTTTAAACTTGAAATAAACCCCTTCCTCTCATAAACTCTTTCTTGTTTGGAAGTTCATCCCAGCAATATGTAGCTGACTACAACATAAATTTGGTGTCAGAAGAATGCGATGCTGCTGTGTGATGAATCTGACCATGTGAATTTTGGTCTTTTGAAATTTTTTGTGTTGGAGAAGGAATTTGTATGGACTTTATACCTTGGAATGAAGAAGTTAAAAAGAGTGGTAAACCAAGTTTTATGGGCTATTTTGGTCAGAGTTTGAAAATGTTAAGTGCAGAGAAAATTGTGTTGGCTTATGAACTTTCAAAGGGAAAGGAAGAATAGCAGAGAACTTTTTTTTTAACCAGACTACTGGCAAAAAAGACAGGCTGAATTGTGCTGCTTATATCCAGAAAGTTTGGTCAAGGTTGCATTTGAAATTGATGTGCTTGGCAGAAGATATATAATTGAAAGATATAAAGTTAAAGTTGGAAAAATTCAGGGAAGTTTAATGTTATAAGCACAGAGACAGATTTTAGGTTACTGAATCTGCTATTGTTAAATAGATGACCACCATTTATATTGACATTACATTACCACTTTACATTGTAACAATGGAAAAGACACCTGAGGTGATTCAAACAAGGAAATACTGAATAGTAGAAATGCAAAGTCTTGAGAAAGATGACTGAAAGGAAGGAACCTGCTCTTCAAGATCACAATTTATTTCTTCCATAGATTAGTGAATGGATGTATGGTTACATATTTTGGTTTTGGTTTTGAAAACATGAAAAATGCATAGAGCTGTTTATAAAGTATTCATGGTTACAGGAGCTGCTGCTGAGATGAAGAATTTGGAGCAGTTCAGTGTCTCACTTCTAGAGGCCAGTGAGGCCATTATAAGATGGACTGTGGTTTGAAGGGGAGAACAGAAGATGCATTGGATATACCAGGAGTTTACAAAGGCTACGATGGAGCTATGTTGGCTCAGGATGGAAGTTTCGTTCTAGCTACTCAGCCCAGTTAGAGAGATGGAAATGTTAAATCCAGAGGCTATCATCATGGTTATGGATGCCAGAATTGAATTGCAGATATTTGAGTTTACTCAATGGTTACTGATTTTGCGTTTACCCTTCATATATCTCATAGCAATGTAAATTTAATATGTGTTTATATGTTTGAAATCTGTAACTTGTTTTAATTTTGCAGGACTCATAGGTAAGATACACCCTTGAATCTCAGATAAGACTTGGGATTTTTGAATAATCCTAAATTGGTAAAATGTATGAGACATTTGAAGTTGGACTGAATACAGTTTACAATGTGAGATGGTCTTAAGTCTGTTGGAACCTAGGTGCAGCATGTGGAAGTTTGAATGTCCCACATCAAGTCAGATGATTTAGTGAAGCTAAACATGGCCATTTTTTTTCTCTCTCTCTCCTTTCTCTGTCTGTCTGTCACTCTCAAACAAATAAATAAATAAATAATAAACAAAACAATTAAAAAAAAAAAAGGTTAACCTGGGTATCCAGCCACTTTCCTGGAGAAGGAGTCACTGAAGATATATCCTGAAGTCCAGGGCTAAGTTTTGTTTGAAGGTCCATATAATTTCTAGCCCAAAAGTATGCTAAGAAGTTGAATTCCATGAGGTCCTGTCTGCAGCAGTTCCTTGCTTCTGCTTTTGGTTTTTGCTGGCTGATTTGCTATTTTTCTCTGTTTGGAAAGTAGCTTCTTCTAACACTGATGGAACTTTTTCCTAGATCTGTTATCTTGAAATAAATCTGTTATTCCCATAAACTGTGTTGTATTTGGAAGATCATCCCAGAAATATGGAACTGATTCAATAATCTCCAGTCATTATTTTAAAAATAAATTTAAAAAGATGGACACATTATATCCATGAAGAATTAGAACTGATATCAATCACAATTAACCAGAACACAGTTTTAACTAGAATCCTTGACTGTGCATACATGTTATACCTGCCCTAATTTTTCTATATAATCATGAAGTGCTTGTCAGTAGCCCTAGTTCATGATTAAAGATGTCAGTCCAATCTCTTTCTCTGTATGAACATGTTGAATAAACATGTTCTTCCATTGCTACTAGTCTTCCCTCTGCTTCAAGTATCCAGTTACTCTTTGGCTGCATCTGATGTATGCTCCACCACCCACAATTCAGGACTGTTGTCCTACACTCCAGTAACTCCTTACTCATAATAATAGCAACTTCACATTGTCTTAGTGAAGCTACAGTTGTAGAGTGATAAGCTATTTATAAAGTATCTGACTTATACAATTTATCTCCAATAAACAAGTAAATAAATCAATAATGTTAGGTTTCCATCTGTTCAAACATGTTCAAGCATGCCATCAAAACAAGGGTAAGTAAAAATATGTGAGGTCACTTTGTGCCAACTGATATAAATAATTATGTTTCTAATAAAAGAGTATCAATAAATATTACTGACATGATTGGCTTTCATGAAAAGTCTAAACTATATCTAGCACTCCACTAAATGTGTTTACATTTTATGTCCATATTCTGCTTTATTTTCTTTTATGATTTCTTGTACTATGCTATTTTAGTCTGGATATGTAACATCTCCCTAAATTTCATTTGTACAATTGTGAGGTTTCTACAAAATGATTGCATAATGATGTTTTCACCTAGGCCACATCTTCATACTCTGAGATTCAAACTTAATGTATTATTGGGGGTAGGGTTTATTTAAAGTTCTTAAGTGACTGGTTAGATGCTTTGAATGGCCTATCATGTTCCAGCCCCTTGCTAGTTCCTGGTCTTTCTGCCTCCTGTTTATCATGAAGTGACACAGTGCTCCATTTCATGCTTCCTGAAAACATGTTGGACCTCAGCATAGGCCTGGAAGTAAGAGATCACAGTGTCCATGGACCATTATGAATCCTTCTTTCCTTAAAGTTCTTCGTTTTATCACAATAACGGAAGAGATTAACTCACAGTCCAGTGAGAAGGTAACTGCTGAAGAAAAGTGGTACTGAGAGTGGGACTCTTGCTACAGTGAACCTAATTACAGTTTTTGATCTTTTGGAAATTATTTGTAGAGGAATGAGTATGATTTGTGACTTTGAATGAGAAAAGTCTTGTATTTCTCTAAGCAGAGTCTCATGTACCATTCTGGTAAAAGTTGGAAAGACCTAAATACAGAGATGCATGTATATTGTAAGTTAGCTTTAGGTTTCCCGGAGCCCTGGTCTGGGTTCCCTTTGCAGACTATGTGTAGGTGGGCATGGCTGTGTGGAGTGAGTAGGTCAGACCCCTGTCTTCTGGCTCCTCCCAGCCACTAGTTTGGGTTCCCTACACTGGCAGTGTTTGGGCAAGAAGAGTGGTGCAAGTGAATAGGCCACACCCCTGTATTCTGGCTCCTCCCAGCTCCCTGGTCTAGGTTCCTACTGTGTTGTAGAGTGAGTAGGAGAGACCCCTGTCTTCCCATTCCTCTCAGCACCCTGGTTTGGGTTCCCTATGTGAACAGTGTGTGGGTGGGCATCGTGGTATGGAGTGAGTGGGACAGACCCCTGTCTACTGGCTCCACCCAGCTCTTCCAAATTCCCTGATCCTGGTAGGTCCCACTGTGCCTTGCTTGGGGAGGTCTGTTCCCTGAGTGAGCTGTGGAATCAGGTTGTTGGTCTGGTATATGCAAATTAAAGCAAATGTGAGATTCCTTACCCTAGTAAGGATAGCAAACATTAAGAAATCAAATGAAAACAAATGTTGGTGAGAATGTGGAGAAATAAGTACACTCATTCACTGTTGCTGTGAACCTAAGCTGATACAATCACTATGGAAATCAATATGAATACTCCTGAAAAGGATGGATATAGAGCTACCAGCAGACCCTGTTATTCCCATGCTATACATTTACCCTAAAAGCTCCATACCTCAGTTCAGAGATACTTGTTCAACTATGTTTATAACTGCTCAATTCACTATAACTAAGAACTGGAATCAACCGAGGTGCCCCTCATTTGACGAATTGATAACCAAGATGCGGTATATCTATATGATGGAACTCTATGCAACAGGAAGAAAAAAATGACACAGTAACATTTGTAGAGAAATAGTTAAATTTGTAACAGATCATCCTAAGCAAACTCACAAAAATCACAGAAAGACAATAATTGCATGGTCTCACTCATCTGTGGTTCCTAACCTGGATCAGCCCAAGTTGTTGACTTACCTGAATGGCATCTCAAGGCTTGGACAATAGAAAGGGTAATGCTTGGGGGAAGGGAAAGGATATGGGAGGGGACACAAAACAGAGCCCCAAATGAATTGGCACCATAGAATCCTATATCATAGACATTAGACTAAAAGGTGTACTCCTCAAGAGGACTATAGGGGAGCACCTGAACAGAAGGGCCCTGGAGAAGATGAGATGAAGCCTAAACTAAAATTTCTCCTGTTTATCTTTCTCCCAAAACAAACAGGACAGACTTCTGTCAGAGCACTTGATTATCCACCAGAGGTTAATGGCAACCTGAAGACACCATATGCTTCTGACCCAGACCATGGAGAGACCTGGTTGGAATCTGGAAGAGATCCAGTCCCCAGACAATTAGCCCATCTAGAGCTAGAAGGTACTATGTGAGCTACTGCGGGGCGGGGGCGGGGGTTGGGGGGGTGTTAGTGATAAACATCTGTCCAAGCAAATCAAATTCTAAGCAACTCAGAAACAAACAAACTGATGTAACGCTCACACAAGTACAATAGTGATACACAGCCATGGTGAGTAACCAACTGATCTATGGAAATGGAGCCATATATGGAACTGGGAAACAAGTAAGAATCCTATCCAGATAATGATTCTGCTTTCCATTTTCAAGCTCCCACTAATGTTGGCCTATAAGAGGGTCTATACCTTTTAAGTTCTCTCTGAATTAATAATGGTTATCCCCTTTGACTGGTGCTGTCTTCACTCTCCATTGGAGAATTTGCTTCTCTTTTTCAGATGGGAACTGGATCTGAGGAGAAAAATGACTCTGCATACTCCACCCCATCCCCAGCTGAAACCACAGAAGAATTGGGGAAATGAGCAAGAGTGTGGCTTTCTTAGTTCACCTGTTATCAGCATTAGAATGAAGGAGATAGCCACTGAGGACACTCAAAACCTACCAAACCAGAGATCCAGAGGCTCCTAAGTGCCATCACTGAAATAGACTTAAAATGCACCCAACATGGCTCAGGAAATTTTCCAGAACAGGGGTTGGAAAGATTTTTAGAGCCACATGTTGGGACATTTTTCATAGAGACATTGCTTCTCCCCCATAACTGAGTTCTTCCCCTATAGTGTATGATCCACAATCCACATGGGGTTGACCAGCATTCCCAGCTATGAAGGCATCTTCAGGAAAGGGGGAAGGAGGAGGGAAATTATGGTACCAACATATGTTGTTTACATATTAAATATATCCATATCTAACAAAAATTAATTAAAAGTTGACACTAAAAAATCTCTATAGAAGTTCAGTAAGGCCATTGTCTGGAGCTATGAAGAACACTAAGTGAGATTCGGAGGACACACCAGTACTTTGAAGATGCCAGGTCTATAGGAAGGGCTGCCAAGAAAAGCTGTTCATTTTGGTTTGAGTGCATCTTCCCCAAAAGAAAGCAACATATTGAAGGGGTGGATTTGGATTATTTGGACCCAAGAATAAGGAATAGGTCCAAAATGCCAGATAGGATGCTCCAGGATTTGATGTTTGCCAGTTTGGATTCTATACTATATTTTTATTAATTAAATTGTAAGGAGAGTGAGGGGAAGAGAATATGAATGAATGAATATGGGAGTTCTGGGATCTCTTTCCACTGTAAATGCACTCCATATGCATGGGCCACTCTCTGTATCGGACTTTACATGAATACTGGTGGATGGAAACAAGTCATCAGGCTTTGCAAGTAAGAAGGATCTTTAACCACTGAGACATCTCTTCAGCCTCTCCTCTATCCCTAACTGGAGTTTTCATTTTTCATTGTTCAGCTCTTTCCTTGTTATGCTTTCTTTTTACAATGATTCAAAGGTTCTCTTAAGAAGTAAGTCTTTACTAATGAAACTGGTACCTTGTGATGCAATCAAAAACACGAATGAGGCGCTCTCATGATGCCACCTGCCTCTTGCACCTTGGCTTGGAAGGTCCCATGATGGACACAGAGGATAAGTGTCTGACCTTCGGACTGGAGTGATATCTTAGCAGTTAAGGTGCTTGCCTTCAAAGCCAAAGGACCCAGGTTCGATTCCCCAGGACCCAATTAAGCTAGATGTACAAGGTGACCTATATTTCTGGAGTTCATTTGCAGTGGCTAGAAGCCCTGTTATACACATTCTCTCCTCTATCTGCCTCTTTCTCTCTCTCCTTCTCTCAAGTAAATAAATAATTAATTTTTAAAAGTTTCTGACCTTCTAAGCAAGGACTGACTGTTCTTAAGCTCTAGTAACACATAATCACCAAAACTGCTTGAAAATAAATCTAAATGGTCCATGACAACTTGGCATCAGCATCCAGGTTTCTGAAAGCCAGCCAACCAATGACAACCTCATGCTTCTGAAAGTCAGCCAACCTACAGAGCACAACTTCAGTTTAGTTAACAAGTTTGAAACCTTCCCCCTAACAACTGTCTATTTTGCTTAGAAACAACTTTCAAGGCTTTATGACTTTCTCATTACTGAGATTTTTTTTTTCCTTTTCTCCTTCCTGTCTTCTACCTTCTTTTTCTTCTTTCTGTTCAACTTCCTTCTCTCCTTCCATTGCTGGCCTGTTTCTTTAGTGAATATTGAAAGGCAGCTCTCTGCATCTATAAGTAGTTAATCAACTTGCTGCACATGAGGTTATATAGCACCTAATCCAAAAGTTAACTAACATGCCACATGTATATTCCTTAATTTGATAATTGTATATATGCATTCAAATGTTTTTCATAAGAGATAAAGGTATTAGAATTGTTATTATAAAATTCACATATAATATTTGCCTTGTTTTAGCAAACACAATATGTAGACAGTATGACTTAATTTCAAGAGAGCTAAGTGAGCAGTTTTGAGGATAAAAAATATTCATTAGTGCAGAAAATTCAAAATAAAGGTTACATATCATTTTGTCAACATTGGCTACTAGACATTTATAGAATATATTGAAAAGGGAAGGACAAATTCAATGTGACCTTGACCTATTTTAACACCTCATTGACATCCCATTGATACCTCATTAAGAAGATCTATTTCCCTTTCAGAATTTTCTCAGGAAATTTATTTTTCTCCTAAAATGAGAGCATTTCCCACAAAAATAAAGAGCTACATGTGAAATGTATAAAAACAGGAAAATACTTTATGGGTATATGTAGGTTATCAGGAAAGAGAATATTAGGCAAAGAATCTGTTCATGTTCTTGTGTTTACAAAGCTAAAATATATCAAAGGAACGAAAATCTCATGATCTTATCCTAGAGAGATGTCAGCTACTAGGGAGGAAAATACTTAGGGACTTTAGAAAGACTAACAGAATAGGTCAGTTAAATGCAAATTGTAAAACTCAAAGGTTGGTTTTAATCCACTTGTGTTGCTTAGAAGAGAGTTTAAGCCTCTCAAAATTCCAAGAGGCTCATATATTTAGAGCTAGTAGAAATCCTATTAAACCAGAAAGGGATTATGTAGATTAATAGACAGGGGAAGTAGTGTGTTTCTTTGTTTTAGTATAATATTCTCTGAACTAGTCTTGATTATTGATGGATTCAGCTTTGAGGCTCCTTCTGAAATTTTATTATTCATAAACCTCTGCACACAAGATGAAAGAGACCTATATATAATATTTCATAGTGACAAATCTTGTCCAAGATGAGATCATTTAAAATATTTTGCTTATGGCTTGACATGATGAAAAATTTATTAACATTACAACATAAATCTATAGAAAGAGCTGCATAGGTCATGTCCACTAGACCATTGGCATGCAAGATGAAAATTTACCAAACTTACTTATGTTTCTGTGTCTGTTGAAATAAATTTTTGGTTGTTTCCCTCTGTCTCTGTCTTTTTCTTTCTTTTCTGTATGTTTATTTTCATGAAAAGATATGTAATTAATTCTTGTAACTTTCTTTAGCTTTTAAATTTTAGCATACTTACACATTACTAATTCCTTCATTTTCTAATTCTACCAAAACAATATACTTGGCAAAAAGAGTATTTGCATTATGATTAATATACAGGGAAATGGTACATTCTATTATTTATTTACCTAGGATACCTTCTGTTTCAGAATGGGTACTATATAGCATAAGTGAATGTGAACTCTGTATGTGAGCCAACCTGCTAAAGAAAGTTCATCAATAAGGTCTTTACACTACATAATAAGAATATGGGCATATATTTGCTATCAATGCATTAATCAGTATTGGTGAATAACATATTAAAATATACATTGTACTAGATGTACTTTAAAGTACATTTATATATTAGAACTGGATAAAAAAGAATGTCATGAGCATTTATAACTTAGCAATATTCTCCCCTAATCCTGTACCTATGCTATTTCTATAAAGTAAGGTGATATGAGTTATCATAAAATATTTTTTCCCCAAAACATTGTTATTAAAAATTAGCTGTGTAGGCCGAGTGGGGTAAAATGGAACAAGGAAAACCTTCAAGGACAGTTTTGCTGTACACTTGCCCTTAAATAAATGCACAGCACTGAAACTGAAAATGTATTATGTATGTCAAAGGAGCAGTAACTAAACTGTTCCCTCTAAGCATTTTTGATAGGGTATTTTCAGAATGAATAGTTGGGACTGAGAAAGGGCACTTGATATTTAAGATCCCTACCTTTAGGATATTATTCTCAGTGAGTTTTCTATTCAGTATGATTTTTCCTTTTTACATTTATGTCAACTATGAAGAAAGTTTTCTGCTATCTTAGCAAAAGATGATTTTAGAGCCACAAAAGTTGTAACCTTTTCCTGAGGTATACTTTTATATGTTTTAAATATATATATTTGCAAGCACACACACACACACACACACACACACACACACAGAGAGAGAGAGAGAGAGAGAGAGAGAGAGAGGGCAGGGGGTGAAGAAGACACAGAGAGAATGGGTATGGCAGGGCCTCCAGTACCTACAAATGAACTCCAGATGCATTTGCCACTTTGTGCATCTGGCTTTAAGAGGGTATAGGGGTATTGGGGAATCAAACTTGGGTCATTAATCTTTGCAGGAAAGTACCTTAAATGCTAAATAATCTCTCCAGCCCTCCTAAAGAATATTTAAGTAATTTGGTCATTGAATAGAAATAATTGTCAATGAACATCTCAATATCATTTGATAGAGCCACCAAAATAATGACCACAGTATAGAGTTTGTTGCCATTTCCATAGAACTGGCTTTCACGCTTGCTGTGAGAATAGTATTTGTGTCACTACTTTCCCTCTAATGACTTTTGTGCCTGGGTAGATGAAGTGGAGGTGACCCATGTCATGGTAGACAGCTGGGTCTTTCTCTTCTTGATGCCATGTATTCTCCTCCATTTGTAAAAATAAAACAGATTCTTCAGCCAAAAATGAGAATTGTTTCAATAAAAGAGGATAAAACCAGTGATTAAAGAGATATATTGACATGTACATCCAATCTTTTTATAGAATCATGGAGATTCTCTGTGGAGACTCTTGGTTTTCTGTTTAAGGGAATGTGCCTTGGATCCCAGAGCCAGATATGAGTTCACCCCCACTGAGAGGATCTCATGTCCAAGCTGCTGACACTTTTAATGACCAGTATTGCACAAAATCATAAGACATTCTTATAGAAAAATTAAGTACTGGAAATCAATATAAACAATTAAACTATTAATGTATCTATAACATCTATTTACTTAGAAATACTAGTTAATATCTATTCTTTAGTATAATATAATTATTCATGAATGCTAGTTACTATTCAATTAAAAATATGGATGATAACATGGAGAAATTCCATACAGATGGGAGTACAGCATTTATATAACATGCCAGGGAAATCCAATAGAAGCACATATAACAAAAAATTTCTTCTGATGCAAAAAATAATGAGAAGAGAATTTGAATAAGATTAGAGTTTATTTACTCTGCTGAAAGCAAATTTCTAGTACATGTGCTTGATACAGTGATAACATTTCTGAAAAATGCAAATTAAGGAAGAGGGTTCTTTCTTTTTTTGGTTCCCAGTTTGTGGGTACAGTCCATCATTGTAGGGGAAGCCTGATTATGTTGTAAGGCACCTGGCCAAATGTCATGCAATCAAGAAGAATGAGTTGAGTGGTGGTGTTCTGTGGGCTCTTCTTTTCCTTTACTATTCAGTCCAGAACCAAAGTTAATGAGACACTGATGTACAGAAGCAGGGTGTCTTCCCTCTCAATTAATCTTCTCTAGTAATATTTTAAAGACAGAATATTGTGTATATATATATATATATATATATATATATGAAATCACATTACTATTCTTGGGTTAATTTTTATTAATGTATTATTTCAGTGGGTTTTTGACATAAGGGATTGTCTTTAATTAGATGCTAATATGGCCAAATAGACACAATTTCAAAAACTACTAGGTTTATCCAAAGCAATATTATTCACTCTCTTCCAATTTTCACAAATTTTAACCTCTCCAAATGAAGAATATTATACACAATGGTATTCTACTCAAGGGATCTTCTCTCCTCTCTTCCCCTCCCTCCTCTCCCCTTCTTTCTCTCTTCTCTCCTCTCTTTCCCTCTCTCCAGAAGATGCACCACCTTGAACTCTATAATATGATGTCCTGTTTCACCACAGATCCCACATCCAACTGTGGGCTTTAAAACCACAAGCGAAAATAAATCTTCCTTAATTTTGTGGGATTTTTTTTTGTACTTATCTATGTTCAGAAATAATTACTAGAGAAATTTTCCTATATAGCCAACTCATTATGTTGTTTGAAATACACCATCACAAGCTGTCTCCACTGAATACTTAGAAAAATATTTTAAGGCTGAGATATGTATTTTTCTGTGTATGCAAGCTTGAGTGTGTGCAGGTGCATATGTGTGGTCATTTGTGAGACAGAGGAAATCTCAGGTGTCATTCCTCAGATGTGATCCATTTTGTCAGTGACAAGGTCTCTCACTGGCCTGGAATATGCCAACTAGACTGGAAGGAATGATCACCAAGGCTCATGGATCTGTCCATCTCTGACTCCCCCGAGATGGGATTGTAAGTGTAAGTAACCATGCCTGACTTTTTATGTGAAGTCTGGAGATAAACTGAGATCTTCATCTTGGACAACATACCAGGGCCTCTTGCAGCTACAAACTCCAGACATATGTGAAATTTTGTGTATCTGGTTGTATGTATGTATGTACTATGGAATAGAATACAGACCAACAGATTTTGCAAACAAGCACCTTTAAATGGTGAACTATGAGCTGGAGGAATGGCTTAGTGATTAAGGTGTTTTGACTGCAAAGCTAAAGGACCAAGTTCAACTCCCTAGGATCCATCTGAGCCAGATGTACAAGGTGGCACATGCATCTGGAGGTCGTTTGCAGTGGCTGGAGGCCCTGGCACACCCATTCTGTCTCTCCCTCTCTCTTTCTCTCTGTCAAATAAATAAGTAAATGGTGAACCATCTCCCCAGCCCTATTGATTTTTTTTTAATAGATTGGTCATAAACTATCTATCCTGAAGGTTTTGGTTAGATCAAAGTAAAGTTTCCATATAACTGAAGTTGAGTTGATAATGCATACCTATAACCCTGGGACTTAGGAGGTGGAGGCAGAAGCATTAGGAAGTTAAGGATATCCTGGACTAGATGGTGAGATCCTATCTCCATAAACAAAGCATACAAAAAGAAAAACAAATAGAATCTTAACAAACCTATTTAGATTTATGTACTTTACACTAACTACACACTATGTGTATGTCTTTAATTAAAATAATTTCTATCAATGTGCACCCTGACACCTAAGAACATTTTCTAGAGGTTTCAAATCATATTAATATGTTTCTAGGTATGAAAGATTTTGTGCTTTCTTTTTAAATTAACACACTAAACTTCATTCTTTTGAGTCTTAATTCAGTAGGAATTTCTCAAGTCTTTCATCATGTTCTCTTACAGATTTTCTTTCCAAATATGATTGTATAGGAAATAACCTTGAAGTTAGAAACAGTGTGTCCTTCTGTGACAAGAAGCAAATATGTTTCCTTCCTAATACAGTATATCAAAGATAATGTCTCCTAGGCTAACGATAGGACAGGTCTGCTTGCGGCTTTCTTTATAAAAACACTTTTCTAAATTTAAGTTTCCTCAACTGTGACACAAAATTACTGTGTGAACAGCCTCCACTGTGGGTGATTCTGCATTGTCTTAAGGGACTTGGGGGCAGTGGAGAACTGAAGTGCTCATGAATCTCTTGCTGCCTGCAGTGTCTGTGTAATAAACTTACTTGTCTTTGACCTTACAGTCTCATTTCATCTGCAGATCTCCATGAAACTGTCACAGGATAACTTGCTAGTTTAAAATAGGATAGAATTTCATATCTTTCAGGCTTTGAAATGCATTAAAATTATGCTTCTTTAATGCTTAACAACATAAATTTATATCTATTATGGCACAACATATAAGGGTTTGATACATTTATATACTATATAATTGTTACATCTAGAAACACATCTCAAATACTTACCATAATTCTTCATAATAAAATCTTTCAAAATTATTTCTTCCAGCATTCTATAGTATACAATTATGACCTATACTTTCTATAAATGTTGGATAATGAATTGGAACATTTTGCCCCTAAGTTTAATTTAGCACCACAAGTCAATCTCTCTCCAAGAAGTCCTTCTGCTTTTCCTTTCCCTCTAACAATCTTCTCTCTACTTTATTGCCAGGGCCTCCTGCTTCTACAAACTCCAGGCTGAAAGGGCACCACTTTCTGCATCCCCTTATGTAGGTACTAGAGAATCAAACCTGGGTCTTCAAGATTTGCCAGCCTTTAACTGCTGAGCCATCTCTCCAGCACCTCCATTCTACTTCAATATCTATGAAATCAACACATTTTTTCAGGAAAAGAAGTGAAGAAATGGGAAACTTCACACTGCTGGAGTAAAATTTAAAATATTACAAACAATATGAAAAATAATGTAGATGGGGCAGATAATTTTAAAGTTAGCCACATGCACTAACAATACCATAGCTGGGTTGTTAGCCCAAGGATATAATATTATATTAAGAGATTTCATACTCATATTTTCATTGTACACTATACACATGAATGAGTTAAGAAAACGGAATGCAAAAACAAAATGCATTATTATGTAGCCGTAAAACAAACAAACAAACAAACAAAAACCCATCATTTTAACCAATATAGATGAATCTAGAGTCCCTCTTGTTAAGTGATATAACTTAAGCATGAAATTACAGGGACTGGAAAGATGGCTCAGTGCTCAAAGGTGATGCTTAAAAGCCTACCAGCCTTAATTTGACTCCCCAGCACCTTTGTTACTTGTGTTGGTAATCCCAATACACCAATGGGAATGGATGGAAATTCGTGGGCCAACTACACTGGCATAAATGAAGTGACAGAAACAATACGGTAGAGCATGTCTCAAGCAAAGAAGAAGAAGACAAACATTGCAAGATTTCTCTATACCCCCACACATATAACATGGCAAAAATGCACTAAAGCACATATATTACACATCAACACATACTCACATATACAATTAAAAATATAAAGATGAAATTACTCATAAATATTTTTCAACCTCATGCAGAATAGAAATTGTTCTAGGCTGGAGAGAGATGGTTCAATGGTTAAGGAACTTGTCTGCAAAATCTAATGTCCTGGGTTCAATTACCCAGTACCTACGTAAAGCCAAATGCACAAAGTGGTGTGTATGTCTGGAGTTTGTTGACAGCAGCCAGAGGCCCTTGCAACCCATTCTCATTCTCTCTCTCCTTGCAAATAAATAAATAAATAAATTATATATATATATATATATATATATATATATATATATATATATATATATATATATATATATATTTAAGGCTGGTGAAATGGCTTAGCAGTTAAGGTGCTTGCCTGCAAAACCAAAGAACCCAGGTTCATTTCCCAATTCTGACATAAGTCAGATGCACAAGGTGCTACATGCATTTGGAGTTCATTTGCAGTGGTTAGAGGACTGGGCATGCCTATTCTCTCTCTTTCTGTTAAATAAATAAATAAAATGTTTTAAAAAATTAAAAAAAAAACCAAACTTTCCTAGTAGTCTATTTCAACATATTTGAAAATAACCTATTTTATTATTGACAAAAATCAAAACTTTAGTAAAACTGTAATAGGTTTGGATATATTCTACGGACAAATAAAAGTTATACATAAATGTGTTTGTTACAGAAATACCGTTTTGAAAGTTTGGTTTACGGTTTGCATACAATTTTGATTTTCACTATATAAATAATTTTTGGGCATATGATTTATGGGGCAGTCATCCACTAGAATGGTCTACTAAGCTTTGCTTAAGGCATTGTAAAGCTTCTCTAGTCCAATGTTCCAAAGCTTTCCACATTCCTCCAGCAAACCAGTTCCAAATCATAAGAAATACATTACTAAGTTTACCAATGCAATAGTCATACTCTTTGGTATAAAGTTTCTGTATTAGTTCTTTGTGTCTCTGTGTGTGTGCTGAGATAAAATGCCTGATCTCCAGCAGCTTATAGAAGGAAAACAATGTAATTCAGCATACAGTTTCAAGGAGAAGGTGGATGAATGTGTGGAATGTATGGGAGTTAGCATCATATTTTAATAAAGCAAGGAGAGAGAAAAAAGAACATGAGGCCCCACTCCAAGTGATCCACTTCCTTCCAGTAAGGCTCCACCTCCAAGAGGTTTCAGAACTTCCCAGAACAGCAACTTGAGTAGGGATTTAATTAACTAAAAAATGCTGCATATATATGGTGAATTTTACATTTAAATCATCTTTTGAGTGTCTTGTGAGACAGCAAAAATGTTTGAAAGCAGCTGAATATATGTTGTGTATACTGTCTCATGTAAAATACCCAGTAGTCTTAAAAAATATTGGGTAAATTTGGCATATATTTTCCCTTATTCCTATTGATCATATTTGATTTCATAGCTTTCCAAAATTTTTTAGCTAATTATTAAAATAATGTTACTGAAAGAAAAGGTTAGAGTGCTTTGCATAATCATATGAGCTACCTATTATCTATCACAGAACAGTTAGAAGGTTGTCAGTGGATCATATATGGACTTTTTAATTTAAGCAGTGGTATCTTTACTATTTGACAACTCTTCATCATAGGTTCATCTTTAAATACATGAAGTATACTTAAGGATTTATAGGATATGTATCACACATTATGTAGCAAAATTTCTAATCTTCATCAAAATGAAGTCTTTGTCTTCAAATTCTAGGAGTTATAAGTAGGTGACTGGAATGTCATTACTAAGAGGTCTTGACTTCCTTGTTTGTCTTGGGGACTTTGGCTCAGTCAGAACTATTTTTCTCCTATCAACATGACTTACTGTGTGGGGCATTGCATCATACAAACAATATATCTTAGGATATCATCAGCTGTTTGTCCAGATGCTGAATGGAGAATAAAATTGAGACAAGTCCTTTGAACAGTGAATTTCAGCCCTGTGTTTGGACCCCAAAAAGATATTACATACCGAAATGTGAGTGTGTTACAGTGGTTATCCATTCTCCATGCATGTCAAAAACAAGGAAGAAATACTACACAGAGTCCAATAGAATAGGATAATGTATTCTTCATGTTTGGGATTGTTCCTGGATTCGCTTTTGAGCATTTACTCTTCACACATTTTAATCAGAATCCTTTTGTTACCTGTACTTGTCAGTATAGTTACTTGCAGAAACAATGCTGAGTCCAAGAAAAATTTAATTGTCAGAGCTCCTATACAAATATATTGATTATAAAAGTGAGGATGTATCCTTCTGTGGACTTTTCTTTCATAATTCACAATGGCAAATATTAATAATTGTTGCACTTGTGAGAAAATAAACGCTACATTTCCTGTCTAGAATAATTTAAAAATGTTTGCTGAAAAATATTTTTAAAAATCCACATAAATACACATTTGTATTATTAAATATTTAGTGGCTGCTTGTTGCAATAAATCAAATGTAAGTAATTGATATAATTTGGTGATAATAATTTTATGACATTTCTATCAGCAATTATCCACATATTATAGATTTAGTATATGTAAATTAATGATATTAATTTCTTACATAACTTTCTTGGTTGTTTGATTGAATGACATATTTTTTTTTCTATTATCCTTTCTATCAATGCTATCAATGGGGGAACCTCAGTGTAATGGGGATAGGGAGAAGCAACATAAGAGTATGAATTATGGGGACTTCTGGCCAAGACGGCAATCCCCTAACTGCACTGCAAACCCGGGGAAAAGAAAGGCAAGACATTAAGGGTTTACTGGGTCTTTTTGTCAGTGGAAGGCAGGGGTGGGGGGACAGGGAATCGAGGGTCCCCTCCCATGCTCCTGGATAGGCAGAATTAACATTGTGAAGATGACAATCTTACCAAAGCAATGTACAGTTTTAATGCAATTCCAATTAAAATTCCTACCGTGTTCTTCACAGAGATAGAAAAAATAATCTCAAATTTCATATGGAAAGTCAGAAGGCCTCGCATATCCAAACATATCCTCAGTAAAAGAAATACCTCTGGAGGCATCACCATACATGATCTAAAGCTATATTACAAAGCCATAGTAATAAAAACAGCATGGTACTGGCATAAAAACAGGAGGACAGACCAATGGAATAGACTTGAGGACCCAGACTTTGGGTCAAGCAACTATAGCTACTTGATATTTGACAAAGCCTGAACAAAATAGGCTGGGAAAAAAAGACAGCATCTTCAACAAAGGGTGCTGGACAAACTGGATAACCATATGCAGGAAACTGAAACTTGATCCACACATTTCACAATGCACTACACTCAAATCCAAATGGATCAAAGACCTCAACATAAGACCAGAAACTCGAATACTACTGGAAGAAAATTTAGGAAGTACTTTCCATGATATAGGAATGGAAAAAGACTTCCTGAACAAAACCCCAGTAGCTCACGATCTTAAACTTTCCCTCCACCAATGGGATCAAATGATGTTGGAGAGTTTCTTTACAGAAAACCATACCATAAGCAAAGCTAATAGATTACCCACAGAATGGGAGAAAATATTTGTGGGTTATCCAACTGATAGAGAACTAATCTCTCGAATCTACAAAGAACCCAAAAATCTAAACAGTAAGAAGTCAAACACCCCACTCACAAAATGGGGCAAAGAGCTGAAAATGCAGTTCACAGAGGAAGGACAACAAATGGCAAACACACCCACAAGAAAATTTTCATCATCCCTAATCATCAGAAAAATGCAAATTAAAACAACTAGGAGATTTCACCTTACCCCAATAAGGATAGCAAACATCAAAAACTTAAACAAAAATAAATGCAGGCGAGGATGTGGAAAAGTAGGAACACGCATCCACAGTTGGTGGGAAGGTAGGATGGTATAACCACTTTTGAAAGCCATATGGAGACTCCTGAAAATGCTGACTATAAAGATACCAACAGACCCAGTTATTCCCTTTCTGGGCATCTATCCTAAAACCTTCAAACCACAGGCCAGAGAGATTTGCACAACCATGTTTGTAGAAGACCAATTCATAATAGCTAAGAGCTGGAATCAACCCAGATGTCCATCACTAGAAGAATGGATAACTAAGATGTGTCATATCTACAAAATGGAATTCTATACAGCAGTAAGAAAATATGACACAATGAAATTTGAGGAAAAATGATTGAACCTGGAACAGATCATTTTTAGTGAACATACCCAATCACAGGAAAAAAAAAAAATCACCACATAGTCTCACTCACCTACAGCACCTAACCTGAATCTCCTCAAGGTACCATGCATACCCAGAAAGCATCTCATGGACTAGACACTAGGATGGATGGGAAGAGAGAGGAGGGCATAGAAGGGGTGGGAAACACTAATTTAGAACCAAATGGCAATGGTACCATAAAATTCTGCTTCCTAAAAGGCCGACCAAATGGCTGAACCTTCACCAGGCCCTTACAGGAAATACCTGAACCACACGACACTGGAGAGGGTAGGATGAAATGTAAACTAAATCTTCTACATCTTCCGTCCCTCTTTCTCCCTCTCCCTCTCTCTCTCTCCTCTCTAACTCTTGTATATTAGTTAACTATTTCCTCATTTTCTTAGAGGGCGCTGACCTCTAACTCCCAGTACCAGCATGAGGCTATCATCCACAGTGAGCTTTTCATCAGAGAAACCTACAAGGTTTCCTAAAAGGATGACAGATTTCTGTCAGAGTACTTGATGACCCACCAAAGATTAGTGGTAAGACCCTACTGCTGAAGACACCATATGCAGCTGACAGCTAGTAGGGAGTCAATCCCCAGACAGTCAGCATGTCTAGTGCCTGAAGGTACTACATGGGCAACTGGGGGAAATGACAAATATCTGTCCAACCAACTCATGGTCTATCCTACTTAGCGGCAAATAACCTGTTGTGATGCCCACACAAGTGCAATAGTGGCACACAGCCATGGTGGGGAACCACCTGCTCTTGATTTGGCTAACTGATATCCTCAGTGGTATGGGACCCATAGCTGGAGCTGGGAAACAATTCAGAACCATATCCAAACATAAGCCCACTCTCCAATATCAAGCTACCATCAATCATGGGCTACAAGAGGGCCTACACCTATTAAACTCTCTATAAAAAAAGTAAGGTTTATCTCATTTGTCCTGGTGCTAACTTACTCTCCATTGGAGAATCTGCTTCTTTTTTTCAGTTAGATGTAGATCCTAAGGAGAGAACCACCCCATCATACCTCAAAAAGGCCCCAGCTGAAACCAAGGAAAATTGGTGAAACAAGCAAGGGTGCTGTTTTCCTGATGAACCTGATACCAGCCCAAGGGGGAAGGAGATCAACACAGAGAAAAATCAACTCCTACCAAATCAGAGAGCCAGAGCCTCAGAGGCGCCCAACACCTCATCACTGAATCAGACCCGAAATGAACCCAATATGGCTCAGGGAAATTTTGCAGAAGAGGGGGCAGAAAGAATGTCAAAGCCACATGTTGGGTCATGATGTGCAGAGACATTTATCATACCAATAACTGTTGGCTAACTCTACAATGCACGACTCATATACCTCAACAAGGAGAGGCTAATGGGGAAAGGGTTAGGTCACGGATGAGCCTAATAATGGTACCAAACTGCCTGCATTTGCTGAATACATAACTAATAAAATAACAAAAAAAAAGAGTACGAATTATGTTTTATGATCTCTGATTTTTCTCCTCAAAGATGGTGGGCTGGAATTTTAGTAAAGTCTTAGTAGATGCTGCAAATTAAGGAACACATAAAAAAATAAAGTCCTTATCCCTTAAAGTATGCAATTATACTGCGAGTGAAAATTGATATTACTCTGGAAGGAATGTGGGCTTATGTCTAAACCTGGACATTTGGGTCAAGGAAAAAGTGAAGAGTATGCTTCAGTTCTGGTTACTACTAAGTATAAAGGAATTTCCACCTTCAGATACTCTATGTAGCATTGTCTGCAGGCTTTAGCATTATCACCTGCTATTCCTTACTATCGTCTACTGTGTTGTCCTGTAAATTTTTATCCAGAGCTTCTGTTGTATACCCTACTGTTTTCTAAAGACATGACTCAGAAATAAAATAATCAGTATTGATTATATAGGAGCTCCAGTGGTGCTATTGGTTAGCATGTAGTACTTATACAGCAGTTACATGCAGAATTGGTTATATAGCATGCTAAATAATTCATTTATCATATTGAGACTCATTTATCAAATTTCAAATCAAAAGGCCAAAATAATCTAGTCAGCATAAGAGGTATTTTTGGCAAAATAGTTTGAGCTGCCTTATTGCTTTGGTGTTGGCTTTGTATGATATTCAGCCTATATGAAAATGTCAGACAGGGATATATTTCTATGCTTTACATGACATAACACTCCAGATGGATTTGGGGAAATACTCCCTCTTTAACTCTATAAGTATTTATGTACTGAAATGTGTGACTATTCAGATAAATTTCTGTGATAAGTATAGATAATTATATTCTTTTTTATACAAAGATTTAGTACAAAAGCTTTCTTTTTTATAAAAATAGATCTTCAATTTTTTAATTTAATTTAATTTTTTTCTCATTTTTTTAAACATTTTCCATGATTATAAAAATGTCACATGGTAATACCCTCCCTTCCCCCTTTTCCCCTTTGAAATTCCATTCTCCATCATATCCCCTCCCCATCTCAATAAGTCTCTCTTTTATTTTGATGTCATGTCCTCTTATGATGGTCTTATGATGGTCTTGTGAAGGTAGTTGTTGCAGTCCGGTTCGCATTGCTGGTAGAAATCATCCAACCAAGAGCAGCTTCTGGGAAAAAGAGATTTATTTTGGCTTACAGGCTCAAGGGGAAGCTCCACAATAGCAAGGAAAAACGATGGCATGAGCAGAAGGTGGACATCACCCCCTGGCCAACATAAGATGGCGCACAGCAACAGGAGGGTGTGCCAAATACTGGGATGGGGAAACTGGCTATAAAGCCCAGAAGCCCACTCCCAACAATACACTCCCTCCATAAGGCACTAATTCCCAAATATCCATCAGCTGGGAACCTAGCATTCATAACACCTATGTTTATGGGGGACACTTGAATCAAACCACCACATTCCGCCCCTGGCCCCCATAAATTGATATCCATACATGATGCAAAATAAAATGTGTTCATCTAACTTTAAAAGTCCCCATAGTTTTTATCAATTACAATGATGTTCATACATCCCCATAGTCCAAGATCTTTTAACTGAGCCATCATACCAAAAAATAACCTCAAAAAACCCATAATGGCACAGAATAAGTATTCACACTGCAAAAGATGGCATTGGGCATAGCAAAGAAACATTCAACCAATACAAGATTTAAAACAACCAGGGCAAATATCAAACTCTGTAGCTTCAAGTCCAGCAACTGTAGCCAGTGAAAAATCATCAAGTCTGATAATTCTAACCAGCAACAAGTCTCTGGCATTCCAATTCTGCCCCTCCAGCTAGGCTACTCACAGTCCTGGAAAACTTCATCGGGGCCGGCAGCTCCTCGGCAGCCATCTCATGGTCCCGGCATCTCCAATGGGTCTCCACTGCAAGCCACAGTTCATCCTCATGGCCCCATGGGGTCTTTATGCAGGCATCCAGCAAACCCGCTTCACACTGCCCATGGCCATTTCCAAAACACAAGACCATGTTGCAAACTCAATGACCCTCTTTCCAGCATTTCTTATACTCCACGATAACAGGTAGGGTGCCAATTTTTTAATCCAGGGGGGCATAAAGCAGACTTTGAAGGACAGGACACTCCTTGAGCACTCAGAACAGTTCAAAAGAGTCTCCATTCTTCTTGTTGCCCCAGCGCACATCAGCTAGCCCAGTCTCAAAGGTTGCAGCTGAACGGGCAACAGTCACCCAAAGATTTTTCTTTCTGTGCCATATCCCTCTGCACACACCAGTTCATTTCTACACAAAGCAACCCTGCACAACTTTTCCGGACATGGGCATATGAGCAAGCTTCTCACACAAACTGCAAGCCCAGTCCAAGCAAAGCTCTTTCTCATGCTCATGAGCCAAACCTCACAGTCCATAGTTCTGACCAGAATAGTCCATAGAGCTGTGCTTATAGCACTGCAAGGCATCTCTTAGGCCAAGGTTTCAAATCCTTCCACATTCCTCTTGAAAATCAGCTCCAAAAAGGCTGAAGCCACATAGTCAGGTGTCTAGCAGCAACCCCACTCCTGGTACCACTTTACTGTTGCAGTCCGGTTCACATTGCTGGTAGAAATCACCCAACTAAGAGCAGCTTCTGGGAAAAAGAGATTTATTTTGGCTTACAGGCTCGAGGGGAAGCTCCATGATAGCAAGGAAAAACGATGGCATGAGCAGTAGGTGGACAGAATCCCCTGGCCAACATAAGATGACACACAGCAACAGGAGGGTATGCCAAACACTGGGATGGGGAAACTGGCTATAAAGCCCAGAAGCCCACTCCCAACAATACACTCCCTCCAGGAGGCATTAATTCCCAAATATCCATCAGCTGGGAACCTAGCATTCAGAGCACCTAAGTTTATGTGGGACACCTGAATCAAACCACCACAGTAGTGTTACACACTATGAGGTCATGGATATAGATGTCTGGAGGGAGCACATTGTAAGGAGTCCTACCCTTCCTTTGGCTCTTACATTCTTTCTGCCTCCTCTTCTGCATTAGACCCTGAGCCTTGGAAGTTGTGATCGAGATGTTACTTGGTACTCTAGTCACTTTTTTCCAGCACCATGATAATTTCTGAGTTGTCCCAAGGTCACTGCCATCTGAAAAGAGAAGATTCTCTGCCTAAAGTGCGAGTAGCATTAATATAAAGGTGTGAATATTAAGAGAAGTGCTTACTGGGCAGTTGGATGAGCATAATATACACTCTTATCTAGACTTCAGCAGCTGTTACAACCCTAGGGCTCATGAGTACCACTGTTTTAAGTTTTCAGTATCAGGGATGTATTCCCTCCCTTGGAGTAGGCCTCCAGTCCAATTGGAGGGCAGTTGGTTTCCACCATGACAGACATGCCACTATTGCACCCGTTGGCTCATTTGGCCTGCCTGGCCAATTACAAGGTTGCAGTGTCCACTGTTGAGTATCTTCACTGATAGTGTATCTTTCTCCCATTGACCTGCATGTAGAATGGCTTCTTCCAGTTTTCTGTCAGCTGGTCTACATGGAGGAGGTTATCAGCTCAGTTGCAGCGGATTTCTCAGTGGCCTTGCAGCCCAAGTGTGTGGAGTCTTCAGAAACAGGGGCTTACCATCTATTCCTGGTGGGAAACCAAGGGCCTCGGCAATGACCTATAATATCTTGGGGCATCAGGGACGTCCTTGGACAAAAACTAACTGGAAGGTATCCCATCCCTGGCACTGAAAACTTTCTAGTAATATCTACAGCTCCTAAGTGCTCCACTGTCCAAAACCGGAGGATTCCATTTGATTTATTTATATCCTCTTAGATGTTCATTAGTCCTTCCTCCACCTTTCCTTTACTCAATCTCCTCCCCTGACCTCACTTCAGGCCTTTTTCCCATTAATCTATTCTTGTACTTACATATATACAATAGCAACCTATTTAGTACCCTCCTCCCTTCTTTCTCTTCCCTTTGTATCTCTTTTTTTGTTTACTGGCCTCTGCTACTGAGTTTTTTTGTTTGTTTGTTTTTTTGTTTTGTTTTTTCCTTCTCACACAGAAGCACAATCATCTGTAGCTAGGATCCACATATGAGAGAGAACATATGGCATTTAGCTTTCTGGGCCTGGGTTACCTTACTTCGTATAATTCTTTCCAGATCCATCCATTTTCCTGCAAATTTCATAACTTCATTTTCCTTTACCACTGAATAGAAATCCATTGTATAAATGTGCCACATCTTCATTACCCACTCATCAGTTGAGGGACATCTAGGCTGGTTCCATTTCCCAGCTATTATAAATTGAGTAGCAATAAATGTGGTTGAGCACGTACTTTCTAAGCAAATGAGATGAGTCCTTAGGATATATGCCTAGGAGCGCTATAGCTGTGTCATATGGTAGATCTATTTTTAGCTGCCTTTGGAACCTCCACAGTTATTTACACAATGGCTGGGGCAGATTGCATTCCCACCAACAGTGCAGAAGTATTCCTCTTTTTCCACATTCCTGCCAGCATTCATGATCATTTGTTTTCATGATGGTAGACTATCTGAAGAAGTGAGATGGAATCCCAATGTAGTTTTAATCTGCATTTCCCTGATGACTAGGGACGTCGAACATTTTTTTAGATGCTAATACACCATCCATATTTCTTCCTTTGAGAACTCTTTATTTAGCTCCATAGTCGATTTTTTAATTGGCTTGTATGATTTCTTATTATTTAACTTTTTGAGTTCTTTGTATATGCTAGATATTCATCCTCTATCAGATGTATTGCTGGCGAAGATTTTTTCCCATTCTATAGGTTGCCTCTTTGCTTTATTCACAATGTCTTTTGCAGTACAAAATCTTTGTAATTTGATGAGGTCCCAGTGGTCAATCTGTGCTTTTATTGCCTAAGCAATTGGGGTTGTATTCAGAAAGTCTTTGTGAAGACCAATATGTTGAAAGGTTTCCCTACTTTTTCTTCTAGCAGTGTCAGAGTTTCAGGTCTAATGTTAAGGTATTTAATCCATTTGGACTTAATTCTTCTGTGGGGAGAGAGAGAAGAATCTCTTTTCATCCTTCTGCACATACATATCCAATTTTCCCAACACCATTTGCTGAAGAGGCTGTCTTTTCTCCAATGAGTATTTTTGGCATTTTTATCAATTATCAGGTGGCCATAGCTACTGGGACTTACATCAGGGTCCTCTATTCTGTTCCATTGATCTACATGTCTGCTTTTGTGCCAGTACCATGCTGTTTTTGTTCCAATGGCTCTGTAGTATAGGTTAAAATCAGGTATGGTGAAACCACCAGCCTTATTTTTGTTGCTCAGTATTTTCCACTTCCTAGGGTCTTCTGCAATTTCTAGCTTGTGTGTTTCAAATTTTTCAGTGTGTAGATCCTTTACTCCCTTGGTTAGGTTTATTCCAAGGTACTTATTTTGTTTCATGATGCATATGTTGAGTAATTTGCTGTAATCCTGATAGGCTTGCCTTTGTAGGTAACTTGATTTTTCTCTCTGACTGCTAACAATAATTTTTCTTTGGTTTGTATGTTTGTTACTTTGATTATAATATGGAGAGGAAAGTTTCTTTCCATGCTTTGTCTGGCTAGTGTTCTAACGGCTTCCGTATCTGCACTGGCACCTCTTTCACAATTTGGGGGAAGTTTTCTTCTATGATTTTGTTGAAGAAGCCAACTATGCTTTTTGAGTGAAATTCTTCTTCTTCTACTATGCCCTGAATTCTTATGTTTGATCTTTTCATAGTGTCCCAAATATCTTGAAATTCCCACTCATAGTTTTCTATAAGTTTGTCTTTCTCTTTGTTTGACTGTATTAGATCTGCCACCTGATCTTTTATCTTAGATATTCTGTCCTCTCCTTCATCCATTCTACTGGTGAGATTTTCTACACAGATTTTTTTTTTAATTATTTCATTAACTGTGTTCTTTATTGCTAGTAATTCTAACTGGTTTTTCTTTATAATTTCTATTTCCTTATTTATGTCTAGTATTGACCTCTTTATTTCATTAAAATGATGTCCTGTGTCTCCTTTGCTTCCTTTGATTTCTTCGAACATCTTTATAATAATTCTTTTGAAATCCTTCTCAGGTATTTCCTCCAACTCATTCTCACTGGAGGTCATTTCTGATGCATTAATAATTTTTTGGTGGATTTATATTGTCTTGATTTTTGGTGTTTCTTGTGTTATAATGTATATATTTTTGCATCTTGGATTATTTTATGATTGGATTTTCCAGTTAGCTTGCTATTATGAAATGTCTCAATCAATCTGATATTATATATCTTCAGGGTAGGAGCTTAAGGCACTGGGTGTGGCTCTGAAGACTCCCTGAGTATCTACAAAAGTGACTGTAGGTGTTTGGTGTGGCTGGTATGAGAGTATTCATGTAGGCTAAGAGGAACAAAATACAGGCAGATTCTAAAATTTAACTAAACAATGTACCCTGTCAATGAAAAACAGCCCAGGTATTTATCCAAGAGTAGGTATTAGGACAACCAGATCCCCTGTCTGTCCCTTAGGCTGTGTGGTGCCTCACCTATTCTCTTAATCCTGACAACAGATTTCTGGTCTGTATAGGGTTCCAATTCAGTTTATGACCAGGTGAGACCCTTCCTTAATGTATAACAGAAGAGTAAACAAAGCCACTTAAATTCAAGAAGCAACAAATAACAAGCCTAAAATACAGCTTATTAAAGAATGGCAAATTTGACCATTCATCCAATTTAACATATAATTTATGCTGCTTTGGAAGGTGCAATTAGCACATCTAGTTCAGCCATATATACCAGGTTTATTAGGCAGGTACTGACCTGGTGTAATCCCAGTTACCTTTTGGGATGATTTTGGTCTCAGCTTTCCTTTTCATTGGGTCCCTCTTTGGTGCTCTGTCAGTTCAAGTAGGTATGGCTGGGTCCCTGGACCACTGCTTTGTTACTGAGGGTTGGGCACTGGCAGTGGGGAAGAGGAGGGAGTTTATGCTGCTCAGTTTGCCCACTGTTCCATGTGTTCTTCTAACTTGTGATCTGCTCCTCTCTTGTTCACTGCTGTTCTCCCTTCGCATTTCTTGAGTTTACAGAGAGCTCTGGCATGAGTGGAAAATCCCCTCACCTGCCTTTTCCTGCAGCTGAAGCTGAGTCTGCCAAAGTCTCATGCACAGACCCACCCCACTGGACAGCTTCTGCTGGCCCATGAGCATACTGGATGCTCTGGATCTCTCCTACTTTTCTGTTGCTGTTTCAATTTCCTATATACCTCACTTTTTAGTAAAAGTGTGTATTTTGCTGGGTTATTTTTTTGGCATTTACCCACTTAGGCTGCTTTGGCATGGTACCTATGCCGCCATCTTAACTAGAAGCTGATCTTGGAATTTTGGATAAGATGTTGGAGTTTACTTTATCCCTGAACTTATCACGAAGAAAATTTTCCACAAGAAAATTAGATATTCATGTTTAGTGAACAATTTAAGTTCTTTTACTTATGTTCATTTTCTTCAACTTTCTCCAACTCCTTAGCAAAGAATAATTTACCCATTCAAATGTCAAAGGTAATGGTATGAAGAATAGTTAAATAATGGGAACATTGGACAATTTAAAATTTCTCACATCGATCCATTCCCTTCATCCCCAAAGTGAGACAGGAAACACAATTGATGAAGTATAAATATGAAGCAAAAGTGAATAACTTTGAAGTGGAGTTGAAATAAAATGGTTTTCCTAAATTTGTTAGAATGTTCTTGTTCTTAAGAGGTATATATGGAAACCTAATCTAAAGAAGAAAATTTGAAATGTTCCAGGTTGGCACTTGTACTATGATTGTCATAGGAGGGTACTTGATTTTTAATTAATGCCTTAAGAGTAAGTAAATATTGGGGCACAACCAAAGAGATCATGAGTGTGTCCTTCTTTGCATAGAAAATCTTCTAAATTAAGGAGGCCCTGTGGCTTGATTTACTAAGAGTTATTAAATATAGGTCATATGATAATTAATGCAAATGAATTTTAAACTTTCCTTTCTTAAAACAAAAGGTATATAAAAAGAATAAAATATAAAAACTTCAAATCTGACTAGACTGTGGTAAATTATTATTAAATACACAATTCTTTGTTTTAATTGTTAGTGTTACATTTAATGAACTAACATTCCATGGAACTCATACAGGGGTATATACTTACATTTTTTTCTATACCTTGTAATTAGTAGATGCTCAATATTGTTCAAACAAACAAAAATGCAAATGAAATAAAGCATCTATGAATAATAGTTTAATGACAAATTTAGTTAATGTATTCGTATATTTTATGTAATATCTTAGGTGTTATGTTCAATTATTCACTGATATCTTTCTGTCTCTTTCTCTCTCTCTCTTTCTCCCTCTCTCTCTTTCTCCCTCTCTCTCTTTCTCTCTCTCTCTCTCTCTCTCTCTCTCTCTCTCTCTCTCTCTATATATATATATATATATATATATATGTCAATATATTATCTTACACTGACATAAAAATATATCATATTTGTAATAAAGTAAAGACATAGTTAACAGTGCATATAATCTTATATCAGCTCTTTTTACACTATTTTTTCTTAAATTGGTTTTGATGCAAATAATTTATGTTGAGCACCCTAAAATTAAACTTTATCTTTATTTTTTTTAAACAAAAGTAGTAATGAAATTGACTAATTCATATTAGCTCACTATAAGTTTTGAAAGTATTACAGTCTTTCTAGAGCTTGGAATTTGGGTAAGAAAATGGAGCCTAATTCATTTTTGAATTTATCTCCAATAAAACTTTTTACAAGACTTCCGGTTAAGATGATGGCATAGGACCCATGCCAAAACAGCCTAGGGGAGAAAAAGCCAAAGAAAACCCAGCAAAATACAAACTTTTAATAAAAAGTGAGGTGTATGAGAAATTAAAATGGCAGCAGAGAAGTAGGAGAGTCCCAGAGCATCCAGAGCCCACACAGGCAGGCAGAAGCAACTCCAGCAACAGCATCCTGGCTCTGGTAGTGGAAGCAGCAGTGGAAGCCCCGGCTCCAGCAGCAACAGCAGCAGCTCTGGCACTGGCAAGAGCAGCTCCATCAGCGCGGCTTCAGCAGCATCAGCGAAGGACCCAGCAGCAGTGCCTTCAGCAGCGGCAGGTCCAGCAGCAGCAGAGATTGACCCAGCAGCAACAGCTTTAGCAACAGCAGTGGCAGCTTTAGCAGCAGCTACAGCAGCAGCAGCGGCAGTTCCAGCAGCAGGGGTCCCGATCTGCAGGGCTACAGTTGCCAGGCTCGGTTTGCCCCACAGGAAAAGCCAGTGTCCAGCTCTAGAAAACAGAACAGCAGTCCAGTGACCTAGCCAGCATACTTGACTGAGACCAAAATCATACAAAAAAGTAACTGGGATTGCACCAGAGAAGGGTCTCATTTGGTCAAAAGCTGACTTGAAACTCTCAACAGACCAGAAATCTTAACCTCATTGTTGATAGACGACTTGGTTGTTATAAGACCTACTCTTGCATAAATACTCGGTGCTGTTGTTCATTGAATGTATACAGTGTTTAGTTAAATTTTAGAATCTACCTGTATTTTGTTCCACTCAGTCTACTTGAATACTCCCATAGCAGGCAAACTCAACCCCTAGGAACACTTTTCTAGATACTCTGAGAGTATTAAGAGCCACACCTAACATCTTAATCTCCTACACTGAAGATATATAACATCAGATCAATTGATACAGCTAAGAATACCCAGCTAAGTAGAAAATCCAAGCATTAACTTAATCCAAGATGCAAAAATATATACATTATAACACAAAAATCAAGACAATATAAACCCACCAAAAAGTATTAATGCATCTGAGATGACCTCCAGTGAGAACCAGTGGGAGGAAATGCCTGAAAAGATTTCAAAAGAATGATTGTAAATATGTTCAAAGAAGTCAAAGAACAAATCAAAAGAAACAAAGAGGAAATCAAAGGAATCAAAGAAAATGCAGGACACCAATTTAATGAAATAAAGAAGGCAATACAAGACATAAGTAAGGAAATAGAAATAATAAAGAAAAACTGGCCAGAATTACTAGCAATGAAGAACACAGTTAATGAAATCAAAAACTCTGTAGAAAATCTCACCAATAGAATGAGGGAAGGAGAGAACAGAATATCTAAGCTAGAAGACCAGGTGGCAGATATAATACAGTCCAACAAAGAGAACGACAAACTAATAGAAAAGTATGAATGGGAATTTCAAGATATTTGGGACACTATGAAAATATCAAATACAAGAATTCAGGGCACATGAGAAGGAGAAGAATTATACTCCAAAGACATAGTAGGTGTCACCAACAAAATCATAGAAGAAAACTTCCCCCAAGTTGGGAAAGAAGTGGCAATGCAGACACAGGAAGCCTTTAGAACACCAGCCAGACAAAACCTGGAAAGAACCTCTCCTTGCCATATTATAATCAAACTACCAAGCACACAATCCAAGAAAAAAAAATATTGAAAGCAGTCAGAGAGAAAAATCAAGTTACCTACAAAGGCAAGCCCATCAGGATTACAGCAGATTACTCAACACAAACTTTAAAAGCCAGAAGGGCTTGGAGTGATGTATTCCAAATTCTGAAAGATAACAACTATCAACCAAGGTTACTTTATCCTGCAAAGCTATCCATTCAAGTAGATGGTGAAATAAGGACATTCCATGACAAAAGCAGGCTAAAGGAGTATTTGAAGACAAAACCAGGTCTACAGAAAATACTTGAAAGAATCCTCCATGCCGAAGAGAAGGAAAAGCACATGTATAAGGAAATTGGAAAAAAACAAGCAATACATAAATACTAATTAACAAAAAAGAGCAAAGGTAGAACCACAAACACAAAAAAATGGCAAAAATCAATACACACCTTTCAATAATATCACTTAATATCAATGGCCTCAATGACCCAACATAGGTTTGCAGACTGGGTTAAAAAGCAGGATCCTACAATTTGTTGTCTCCTAGAAATTCACCTTTCTAAAATGGATGGACATTATCTTAGGGGGAAAGGTTGGAAAACAGTGTTTCAAGCAAATGGGCCTAGAAAACAAGCAGGGGTTGCTATCCTGATATCTGACAAGGTAGATTTCAGTCCAACGTTAGTCAAGAAAGATAAGGAAGGTCCCTTTATATTGATTAAGGGCACACCCCAACAGGAGGACATTACAATCCTAAACATATGTCACCTAACATGGAGGCACCCAAATCTATCAAAAAAATACTATTAGAACTAAGGTCATAGATAACACCAAACACAGTGGTAGTGGGTGACTTCAACACCCCACTCTCATCAATTGGCAGGTCATTTCGAGGAAAAATAAACAGAGGCATCTGGACTAAATGAGGTCATAGAAGGAATGGACCTAACAGATATATACAGGACATTTCATCCAAATGCTGCAGAATATACATTCTTTTCAGCAGCACATGGAACATTCTCTAAAATAGAGCATATATTAGGACTCAAAGTAAATCTTAACAAATTCAGGAAAATTGAAATAATTCTTGAATTCTCTCTGACCATAATGGAATAAAACAACAAATCAATAGCAAGAAAGGCTATAGAGCATACACAAAATCATGGAAACTAAACAATACATTATTAAATGATGAATGGGTTGATGAAGAAATCAAGAAGGAAATAAAAAGAAATTTATAGAGCCAAATGATAAAGAGAATACAACATATCAAAATCTATGGGACACAATGAAGGCAGTTCTAAGAGGTAAATTTATAGCTTTAAGGGCCTATATTAAGAAATTAGAGCCGGGCGTGGTAGCGCACGCCTTTAATCCCAGCACTCGGGAGGCAGAGGTAGGAGGATTGCGGTGAGTTCAAGGCCACCCTGAGACTCCATAGTGAATTCCAGGTCAGCCTGGACAAGAGTGAGACCCTACCTCGAAAAACCAAAAAAAAAGAAATTAGAAAGGTCACAAGTAAACAACCTAATGCTTCACCTTAAAGCCTTGGAAAAAGAAGAACAAGGCAAACCAAAAATCATTAGACAGGAAAAAATAATAAAGATTAGAGCATAAATTATTGAAACAGAAACAAACAAACAAAAAAATACAAAGAATTAATGAAACAAAGAGTTGATTCTTTGAAAGTATAAACAAGATCGATAAACCCTTAGTAAATCTGACCAAAAGAAAGAGAGAAGAGACACAAATTAATAAAATTAGAAATGAAAAAGGTAACATCACAACAGATGCCAGAGGAATTCAAAAAAATCATAGGGACATACTATAAAAGCATATACTCCTCAAAGTATGAAAATCTGAAAGAAATGGATGAGCTCCTTGACTTATATGACCTACCTAAATTAAATCAAAATGAGATTAATCACTTAAATAGACCTATAGCAGGCATGGAGATCCGAACAGTTTTCAAAAATCTCCCATCTAAAAATAGACCAGGCCCAGATGGATACACTGCTGAAATTTACCAGACCTTCAAGGAACACCATTGCTTCTTAAGCTTTTCCATGAAACAAAAAAAGAAGAAATTCTACCAAACCTCTTCTATGAAGCCAGCATCACCCTGATACCAAATCCAGACAACGATAGAAGAAGAAAGAAAATTACAGACCAATCTCCCTCATGAACATACATGCAAAAATTCTCAACAAATATGGGCAAAGAGAATACAAGAATATATCAGAAAGATCATTCACTCTGACCAAGTAGGCTTTATCCAGAGATGCAGGGATGGTTCAATATATACAAATTGATAATTATAATACATCATATAAATGGATTGAAGGACAAAAATCACATTATCATCTCATTAGATGCAGAGAAAGCATTTGACAAAATCCAACATCCCTTCATGATAAAAGTAGTACTGAGACTGGGAATAGAAGGAACATATCCCAATATAATAAAGGCTATCTATGACAATCCTACAGCAAACATATTACTAAATGGGGAAAAACTGGAAGCTTTTCCACTAAAATCAGGAACAAGACAAGGGTGTCCACTGGCCTCACTTTTATTTAATATAGTTCTGGATGCCTTAGCCATAGCAATAAGGCAAGAGACACACATAAAAGGGATACAAATTAGAAAGGAAGAGATCAAGTTATCATTATTTGCAGATGGATGAAATCAGAGGATCACTCCCATTCACAATTGCATCAAAAAAAAAAAAAAAAAAAGTACCGTGGAATAAACCTAACCAAGGAAATAAAGTAGCTCTACAATGAGAACTTTAAAACACTCAAGCGAGCAATTGCAGAAGACACTAGAAAGTGGAAAAACATCCCTTGTTCCTGAATTGGAAGAATCAATATTGTGAAAATGGAAATCTTACCAAAAGCAATCTACACATTTTATGAAACCTCCGTCAAAATTCCAAAAGCTTTCTTCATGGAAATAGGAAAAACAACCCAAAAATTCATTTGGAATCACAAAAAAACCCTCAAACATCTAAAATAATACTGAGCAACAAAAATGAGGCTGGTGTTATCACCATACCTGATATTAATATATACTACAGAACCATAGTAACAAATACAACGTGGTACTGGCACAAAAGCAGACATATAGAACTATGGAACAGAATAGAGGACCCAAATGTAAGTCCAGGTGGCTATGGCCACCTGATAATTGATAAAAATGCCAAAAATACTCATTGGAGAAAAGACAGCCTCTTCAGCAAATCGTGTTGGGAAAACTGAATATGTATCTGTAGAAGGATGAAAATAGGTCCTTCTCTCTCTCCTTGCACAAGAATTAAGTCCAAATGGATTTAAGACCTTAACATCAGCCCGGAAACTCTAAAACTGCTAGAGGAAAAAGTAGGGGAAACCTTCAACATATTGGTCTTGGCAAAGACTTTCTGAATACAAACCCAATTGCTCAGGCAGTAAAAACGCAGATTAATCACTGGGACCTCATGAAATTACACAGATTTTGCACTGCAAAGGACACTGTGAATAAAGCAAAGAGGCAACCTACAGAATGGGAAAAAATCTTCGCCAGCTATATATCTGATAGAGGATTAATATCTAGGATATACAAAGAACTTATAAAGTTAACTAATAAGGAATCAAACAAGTCAATTAAAAATGGGCTATGAAGCTAAATAGAGAGTTCTCAAAGGAAGAAATACGAATGGCATATAAACATCTAAAATATGTTCTACATCCCTAGTCATCAGGGAAATGCAGATTCAAACTACATTGAGATTCCATCTCATTCCTGTCAGATTGGCCACCATCATGAAAACAAATGATCATAAATGTTGGTGGGGAAAAGAGGAACCCTTCTACACTGTTGGTGGAAATGCAGTATAGTCCAGCCATTGTGGAAATCAGTGTGGAGGTTCCTAAAACAGCTAAAGATTGATCTACCATATGACCCAGCTATAGCACTCCTAGGCATATATTCGAAGGGATCTTCTCTTTTACTTAGAAGTACATGCTCAGCCATGGAACCAGCCTAGATGTCCCTCAACTGATATGTGGATAATGAAGATGTTGCATATTTATACAATGGAGTTCTACTCAGTGGTGAAAAAAAAAAATGAAGTTGGGCTGGAGAGATGGCTTAGCTGTTAAGTGCTTGCCTGTGAAGCCTAAGGACCCTGGTTCGAGGCTCGGTTCCCCAGGTCCCACGTTAGCCAGATGCACAAGGGGGCACACGCATCTGGAGTTCATTTGCAGAGGCTGGAAGCCCTGGCACGCCCATTCTCTCTCTCTTCCTCTATCTGTCTTTCTCTCTGTGTCTGTTGCTCTCAAATAAATAAATAAAATTTTAAAAAAATGAATTTATGAAATTTGCAGAAAAATGGATGGATCTGGAAAGGATTATACTAAGTGAGGTAACCCAGGCCCAGAAAGCCAAGCACTATATGTTCTCCCTCATATGTGGATCCTAGCTGTAGATGATTGGGCTTCTGTGTGAGAAGAATAAAACTCAGTAGCAGAGGCCAGTAAGTTAAAAAGGAGATATAAAGGGAAGAGAAAGGAAAGGAGGACGGTACTTAATAGGTTGATATCATATATATGTGAGTACAATGATTGAGATGGGGAGGTAACACGATGGAGAATGGAATTTCAAAGGGGTAAATGTGGTGGGGGGAGGGAGGGAATTTCCATGGGATATTTTTTTATAATCATGGAAAATGTTAATAAAAATTCAGAGTAAAAAACTTTCTACAAGTAAATTTGATAGCTTTTTGAAGGGCTCAGTAGATAAAGCATTTAATACCAATGTGTGAAGATCAGAGTTTAGATTCCCAAGTACCTATCTAAATGCACCATGGTAGTGGTAGCCTATTTATAATCCCAGCACTCAAGTGGTGGAGGTGGTTCCCCAGAGCTTGATAGCTAGCTGGATCAACCATATGTGCAAGGCCTCAGTTCAAGTAAAAGGCCCTGCATCTGTATATAAGGTGGAGTGGCCTCTGGGCAAGGACAACTCTCAGCATCCACCTCTGGCCTCCCTGTGAGTATGCACCTATGTCCATTTGCACGCACACTCATGCAACCATGCATACACCCCCATACACAAATGAAAAAAATAAAATAAGTAAAATAAAATCCTTGGAATATTGGAAAATATTGTACAGTGTATTGAACACTTTATACTGTTTACATTTGTCTGAGACAAATAGTAATTAATCTACTATTACTATTAAATAAAATATTTTACAAACTTTAAGGTTTTATTATCTCACCTATGAAAATAATTGTCCAGTAGATGAGAAGGTTTATGTATTTATCTAGTCAATTCTCTTATGCCTGCCCTTTTCCCCAATAAGTGGAGATGTTAAATGAAAAGGACATGCCAGATTACTATATTTGTGTAATCATAATCAAAGAAATAAGAGGATATAGTATAGTAGAAGGCATAAAGGAAAAAAAAATATGAAGGCTCTTTAATAATGTTATGGATTTTCCCATCTATATTCAACCTAATTCAAATAATTGGCAAGAATCTGTAATATAACTAAGCTGGGATACAAATGCCATTAATTTTGTCTGGCAAACCTTCCTTGTGTCCATTTCCCAGCATGTATTTATCACAAAACACTCCAGTAGCATCAGCCAGAACCCTTTCAAATTAAGGACCTTGTTTGTGCTACCCTTCTATAACTTGCGAAATCTGATGAAAGGGTTTTGCTATCAAAGTTGCCTGTGAACATTTGTTTTCTATAGTTATTGCTCATAGAGTGAACTTGGGATTCAATCGAAGTCATATGTGTTAATCTTTTAATCTTAATAAAGCAGTGGCATTATATTGATATTATAACAATATCAGTAAATGTAAAATAAAAAGTATTGTTTGAAAGAGGCTATTTGTAAAGTTTGATATAAAATGAATGTAATTTCAAATTTTTATGTATTTGGGGAATATAAATTGTTTTAGTAATGTGATAGCATTGTCTTTCAGAGTGAGAACAAGTAATATCAAGTCCAGGTAAGGATATAGAACAACTGGAACTTACACATATTCCTGGTAAGCAGTCACACTGGTGTATGTTATCAAGAGGAGCATAGGCAACCAACTGGGAAACCTATTTTGTTAGTAGGTAATTAGATGATCTGTGTAGTTATGACATAAGATTCAACTACTTGCTTATACATTGATCCAAAATAGGTTCCACATATGACCACAAGACATGTTTTGAAACATGCATTGTAATTATATTGATGATTAACCAATGTTGATCCCATAACCTTTATAAATATACAGAAAAACAAAGGATTTTTTTTCACAAAAGTTGTAACAAGAACAACTTTCCATGCCACATTTTTTTGAAAAATATTTTATTGTATTTTATTTTTGTGAGAGGAAGGGAGAAAGATAGAGAGAGGGAGAGAAGGGGAATGCCAGGGCCTCTAGTTACTGAAAACAAACTCCATATGCATGGCTTAGTGGTTAAGACATTTGCCTGTGAAATCTAAGGACCCAGGTCCTATTCCACAATTTTGAGTAAAATAAAGAGTAAGAAAAGGAAAAAATGGCAGTAGTTCCATTTTTATATTGTGTTTCCTTTTGTATGAAAAGCAAGAACAGGTTACCAGAATGTATGGTGGAAGAGATAAGATTAGTCATTACTATGGAGTGGAATACTGACTACAATTTCCATTTACTAAAACTAGTTGTCCTTTTGGATAGAATAAAATATAGTGGAAAGTATCTTAAAAATATTTGCTTAGTAGAAATCATGTAAAATATAGGGAAGTAAGTGATATGACCTGCTGTAAGTGAATGCTATAAATTGTGGTACTTACAGAAAATAAGATATTATTCAGTTCTAAAAGGAAATGAACTCTCAAACAATGAATAGAGATTGGTTGTATTGAAATGTGCATTGATAAGTGAAAAAAATTGAAAAGACTAATATTGTATGAATTCAATCAGCTACATTAACATATTGGAAAAGGGAAACTATCAAGTTAGGTCAGTAGAGTCCAGAATTTAGCCAGCAGTAGAGGATGAGCTGGAAGAACACAGTGGATTTTCAGGATACATAGATGGCTCTGTGCACAGCTCCTATGGGAAGTACAAGCCAATGGACATGTGGCCAAACCTGTAACTGTACAATGAGAGTAATATCTCATGTATGGGATATTATTATGCCACCAGCTCTATAGGAGCTGGTGGCAAGATGTTTCCCAGTAGCCTCATTAGCTGTGGCAAATATCTTTGGGGGCTGTTGATCATGTGGAAAGCTATGCAGGTGTGAGGACAGAGATACTGGGAAAACCTCAGAAGCTTTCAAATCTGCTGCAAAACCAAAACATTCAAGAAATAAAACAAGCAAAAAACATTTGAGTGGACAAAGCATAACAAGAAAACATATTAATTAGCTTTTCTAAGCAATTCAGATGACAGAATATACATGTGGTGAGAATTCAATAATGAGGACCATTACAAGCACAAAAGTGTTCAGAGTCACAAACCTCTCAACCTGTTACTTGTTGTTAGACTAATAACCCAATATTAAACACAAACTATAATGTCTGGAGTACAAATCTTGATTAATTGTTTTTCCATGGGTAGGGAAAAGGGATAATATTACTAAGAAATATTTAAATAAAAAATTTCAAAGGTTTAAAGACTTTTGTTGTTTTGCCTTTTGTTTAGAGTTTTATGTATGTTGTCTGGTCAAACATTACGTAAAGGAACAGGAGCCTGTATACTGTCTTATATAGACCTCCTATTTTGTTTGCTATTTTGAACACAAGCTGAAAGAAACATAATTTGGTGAAGTACAGTCTAAAAAGATATTAATGGTACTGTAGAATGTTTACAGAAAAGCAGGCTCACCATGGACACACTTTTTTTTAAAAAGTTTTATTATGGAGAAACTTTGTATGAATACATCATATGTTGGTACTATCACTCCCCTCCACCTTGTCCACATATCACCGAGGGCCCCTTAGTGGGATTTCTGGTATTCACCATGGAGTGATGGGCTGTGATATATGAAAGCAACAGTCAGACATTGTGGGTTGGGTGACAATGTTTCTGAATATTCATTCCCACCTTGTGGCTCTTACATTCTTTCTGTCTCCTCTTCTGCAAATTTCCCTGAGCCTTGGTGAATGTGCTTAGTGCTGACCTTTTAGCAGCTTCAAGATTTCTGCTTTGGTATGTTTTGAGTATCCTCAATTACCTTGGTGCAGGTTTTTGGGCTTGCAGTGGAAGTAGCACTCTTACTCATTTTGCAAGTTCCTCTGTGGCTTCACCTGGACCCTAGCTGCTATGTTAAGGGTGGTTCATCTATTGATAGGGAGTCAGCTATCTATTGTCTTGTTGATTGGGTTTGATTGGCCTCTGTTTTCACTGCTTTAAAGGGGATATACATTGCTAATTTAGAGAGATTTTGCTGAGTGTAACCTCACTTTTGGACAAAGACTTTTTGGAAGTTCTCACTGGAGTTGGTAATCTTGGTCTCCATAGGACTCTATCTTGGTTCCCAGTTCTAACTATGGGTTGCTTTCCACTTACTGGATCTCTTAGCTAATAAGAGAGCCACTGGTTAATCACCTAGGCTGAGTACCACTATTTCACAGCTGTGTACATCTTGTCAGGATGGTTGCTGTCATATAGCAGTGCCCCCTGCTTGCTCAGTTATGTTATTGGCCATTTTCCCTCAACAGCTCATATAGGACTTTTCAGCAGTGCATGGGCTAACCATCTGGGAACTGGCATCCATCCAGATCCAGCAGATCTCCTGATGTTCTGTGTCAGCAGCATGTGGTATCTTCAGCAGTAGTGTCTTACCATTTCCTTCAGGCAGGTAATTAAGTGCTATGACAGAAGCACTATCTTGTTTTGGGGACCTCATAGGTCTCTCCAATCAATAGCTCAATGTGGGTTATAACCAATATTTGGTACTGAGAGTTAAAGGTCAGAGCCAAATATTTTAGGGTTAGACTTCATTCCACCCTCTCCAGGGCCCTTCTTACCATATGATCCATACATGTTTCTATTGAGGGTTATATCTTTTAGTCTACTATTCAGGAGGAAGGTTTATGTGGTACCAATTTATTTTGGATGTGGTTTTGTGTATATCACTCCCTCCCTCCTATTCCTATCCCCTAAAACGCTTTTATCCTTCTTTTTCTAAAATTAATTTTCTATTCAGCAAATACAGGCAGTTTGGTACCATTATTAGGCTCATCCATGGCCTATCCCCTCTCCATAGGCCCTCCTTGTTGATGTATATGGGTCGTGCATTGTGGAGTTAGTCGACAGTTATTGGTACGATAAATGTCTCTGCATATTAAGACCCAACATGTGGCTCTGACATTCTTTCCACCCCCTCTTCAGCAAAATTTCCCTGAGCCATGTTGGGTTCAATTTTGGTCTGCTTCAGTGATGAGGTGTTGGGAGCCTCTGAGGCTCTAGCTCTCTGGTTTGGTAGGAGTTGATTTTTCTCTGTGTTGGTCTCCTTCCCCCTTGTACTGGTATCCGGTTCATCAGGAAAACAGCACCCTTGCTTGTTTCACCAATTTTCCTTAGTTTCAGTCAGGGCCCTTTTGAGGTATGATGGGATGGCTCTCTCTTTTGGGTCTGCATCTATCTGAAAAAGAGAAGCAGATTCTCCAATGGAGAGTAAGTTAGCACCAGGACAAATAAGATAACCCTTACTTTTTTATGTTTGGATATGGTTCTTACTTATTTCCCAGCTCCAGCTATGGGTCCCGTGCCACTGAGGTGAGCCAAATTGAGATCAGTTGGTTCCCCACCATGGCTGTGTGACCCTATTGCACTTGTGTGGGCATCACAACAGGTTATTTGCTGCTAAGTAGGTTAGACCATGAGTTGCTGGGACAGATATTGGTCATTTTCCCCAGTCGCCCATGTAGCACCTTCTGGCATTAGACATGCTGACTGTCTGGGGACTGACTCTCTTTGGGATATTTTTTAATTATTTGGCACTGATTTGTAAGAAACTGTTCGATTTCTGTCATTAAAAATCCTCCACTTACAAGACATTTAGGAAGCAGAAGAACCCATTTTTCATTTGTAGATTCAAAAATTATCTCTCTGAGGCCTGAGGGCTGTGAGAATGAATGCTTATTAACAGCTTTATACTGAAATAGCTTCAAAATAAACATCATATCTCATATTCAGTGCCCAATCAAAAGTTGAAAATATTTTACAGTGGATAGGTTTGGTGGTGAGTGATGCCATCCAAGCACTCAGGTGAGGCAGTTATACAAAAATATTTACAAAGTCTAGGCTAAACCAAGTATGATGGTGGTGCATGCCTTTAATCCCAGCACTTGGGAGGCAGAGGTAGCTGAATCACAGTGTGTTTGAGGCCAGACTGAGACTACATAGTAAATTCCAGGTCATCCTGGGCTAGAGCTAGATCTACCTTGAAAATCCACAATTCAAACAAAGAAAAAACTTTTAGTGCAAGACATAGTGATGCACATCTTTGATCACAGAGGTCAGGAGGCTTACAGAGGAGGATTTCTGTGAGTTTGAGGCCAGCCTGAGACCATGTAGTCAATTCCAGATCAGCCTGGGCTAGAGTAAGACCCTATTGTGAAAACAAACAAATACCCAGCATGGGCAATCTATTTTTGTATTCATAGTCAATACAACTCTTTCAAGATAATATAAAAACTTTACAGCTTATAAGAGAATGGGCGAGAGTAATCACATATGGAGAGTTAAAAGCCAAGATTTAGGGTCAATTAGCTACAACTTTCATTATAAAAAGTAGTCTATTTGGTGAAGACTATAGCAGAGAGTAAAAGGAAAAGTTCTCCTAAAGACATGATATTTTAACTGCTGGTTTTATTTCCGTGCTCGGAGGATTTTTGATGGAAGAGATGAGCCTTCCACAGGAGTTAGCCTGTGCACTAAGTGGAAAGTTATTTATAGGTCCATATTCTTGGATTGGATCAAATATGTTAGACATTTCATGCTCCGTGGAAGAAAGGCCTGCTGAGCTCCACAGGTGCCATTACTGTGATTGCACCCAGGACACTTGTTTAAAGATTTGTCTTTAAACAACAACTACAAGGCTCATTTACAACTCACTTTAGCTAGGAGCATTCTTGCAATGGAACTCAAGAACACTCAAATCACCAGTGTGCCATTTGCACATTATAGTTCTGAGTCTATCTGCAAATATCACCACTGTACCTAAAAATAGTTTAAAGAAACTTAAAATGAGGTTGCTGGAAAGTTATATGAATCAAGAGAGAAAATTATCAAAAAAAGAGACAAACATTGTTTTTCAGTCAAGTTCTTAAAAGGTAAAAAAAAAGTTAAATCAAATTATTTGCTTTTGCAGCTCCATTACAATGACTTTAATCAATATGGAAACATTTCCCTTTGCACTTAGAGAAGTTTTATAATATAGTATGTATCAAAAGATTCAGGAAATTCATGAAACAAAATATAATAAATATGAATTTATGTTTTTCTCTATATTTGTTTTGTCTACTGCTAGAATGGACTTACTCTTCCTTTTCATTTTCCTTTTAATATAATTTACATTTTATACTATTAATGAGACTTTAAGTAATATATTTTAATTCTTTGTATGTAATTAAGGAGAGGAAATCCTTGATTCACTGCCTCAGAGTGCAACATTAACCCATCACCCCTAGAAATGCAATGTCAAGTGCTCCAAGTTTAAGTTTTACCTTTCTGTCATTTCTCAATGTTGCAAGTTTGGTAGAGATGACTATGTTTTTATAAGTGAATTTTGCTACAAAAGGACACATAATGATTCTTATGCAAATGTTATATTTCCACTGGGTGTGTTTAAAGGGTTGTGTTGACACTATAGAAGCCTGGAGGAAAGAGCCCAGTATACCTTGGTTTTGTGCATATAGTATATTGAATGAAGCAGATACTGAAAAAGTAGTTAGGTTTTTAGTATACAATTTGCCAACTAATTAATTTTCATTGAAAGCCAGGCACTGTGGTTCCCCCTATAATTTTAACACTTATAAGTTTGAGGCAGAGGGAATACCACAAGTCCAGTACAATGTGGACTACATGAATGAGCTCCAGTCTAGCCTGAACTACGGATGTGACCCTGTTTCTAAACATCAAAAACAAGCAATTAAATACATCAGGTTGAGTATTTACTGCATCATAGCACAGTTCTTTAATGGACAAAACCATAAATTTTATTTTTTTAATTATTTTTTGTTTATTTTTATTTATTTATTTGAGAGCCACAGACAGAGAAAGATAGAGGCAGAGAGAGAGAGAGAGAGAGAGAGAGAGAGAGAGAGAGAGAGAGAGAGAGAGAGAGAGAGAGAGGGAGGGAGGGGGAGGAGAGTGAGTACGCCAGGGCTTCCAGCCACTGCAAACGAACTCCAGATGCATGCACCCCCTTGTGCATATGGCTAACATGGGTCCTGGGGAATCGAGCCTTGAGCCAGGGTCCTTAGGCTTCACAAGCCAGCACTTAACTGCTAAGCCATCTCTCCAGCCCAGACCATAAATTTTAAATGTACATCTTTTCATAAGATGTGTTCAAAGTTATTTCTGCATGAGTATGTGTATGTGGCATGTGTATGTGTGAAAGGATATTTGTATATATGTGAGCATGCACATGGAGACCAGAGTGTGACATTGGGTTGCTTCCTTAATGGTCTCAACACCATTTTTTTGATGGGGGATGCTTTCAGTAAGCCCAAGATTTTCACCTACCTACACATCTCTAGCACTGGGATTACAGGCACATGCCAGCAAGCCTGGTTTTAGTGTGGGTACTGAGGATCTGAGCAAGCATACTCTTATCCATTCTTTTATAGGGCAGGCACATTAGTGTTTTGTATATCTTGATTATTATGAATAATGCTGCAATGAGCATATATATATATGTATATATATATATAATATATATAATATATAATATATATATATATGTATTATATATACATATAATATATATGTATATAATTTTAAGTGTAAGATGGTTTAAGAGCTTATACTTGTGTGTGACAGGATGAAATGCTCAAAAGAGGAAAAACCAAATCTTAGCATAGTTTTATTTTTAATGCCTTTAAGAATATATGGGATACATTAATCTCACTTTCCATCAACAGTGCATAATTTCCATTTTTCCACAAAATAGATATCTATTATTTATAATCATAGAAATATTATTGTCTGTATATAATTCTAAAAGTGCTGTTATAGAATATTTGGTAAGTTTATAGAACTAGTGAATACTTAAGTTGAATATAAATGTGATCATCCTCTCTCTCTCTCCCTCTGTGTATCTCTCTGTAAAGTATATAATCATATTTTGGAATTTTCCATTTAATAAAAGTCAAGGGTATTTATTTTACCTTTTTGGTGTAGATGTTCCAAATCTGTGTTTTAATATTGACTAATATATAACCAAATGGTTCTGTAAAATATGGAATAGGATTCAACTTTATGAGGCTCAGTGACATATTTTTAGGTATGAACAATTGCTTTTAATGTACCAGCATTCTTTTAGCTCTCTTATCGTTTGCATGTTCTGATGATATATTTTTACAGAAGTATAATGCTGGTTCCTCTCAGTCATGACACTCAACATTCATGAGGTTTTAGTTTTTTTTGCTGAGTGCTAAGCATCCTTATGATTGTTAACTTATTGAATACTCACCAGAACTGCATTAGTAAATATTCATGATGAATGATATCTTCAGATATGTAAAACAAAAGTTAACAGGTGGGTATTTTATACAAGGTGATTGACCAGTGTTAGTTTTAGTAGGTTTGGAAAAAACAATGCTTATTTGTCTTCATACCTAACAGTTGTGATATAATCAAGAGTCTTATAATGGTACAGTCTATCTGAAGGTGCATACACTGTTTAATAGCAAATGATTTTCATATTATGTGTCCAGTAATATGATAATTGGAAAATGCTTCCATCACCCCACCTGAGGAACTGGACTAAAATATATTCATAATTAAGTTGTAAATCTTGCATTGCCTAGAATGCTAGATTCTTTGTCCTCTCATTTAGCTTTTTTTAAAAATGAAGATGGCATGCATTATTCAGGGATTTATTTATGTACCTCCATATGAAGATATAATAGCCACATATTTTCTGCTGTAATTCCAGTGATATCTAAAATTCTTAAAGTGATTTACGTATAGCATACATTCTATAAAAACAAAAGGGTGACATCCAACACTGCTTTTCAAAGCATTGAGGTTTACAAGATAAAATATTGATTTCTTTATGATTTTTGACACATGACAACATTTCTTAATATAGTGGAAGTCTATATATACTCTGTTTCAGATGAAGTTGATAATCTTCATTTCCTTGTCAGAATCAGCATTTTTCTAGCTATTTGGTCAATGAGAGAATGGAATACTCTATGCAGCAGGTCACTTAGCTCCTCTTTCTTATTGCAGAAATAATAAATATTGAGAATTCAAACAATGTTTGGGGACTTCTTTTGTTCATTTTAAAGATAGCATAAAATTGCACAGTGTTTGGAGAGATTTCCAGAAGACACTTAGAGATATTATGGACACTTCTAATAATATACATGTTAAAAAATAAAGCAAACTAGAATACAAAATGTTTGCTGAAGTCATGGAACTCTAAATAGTATGGACTTATCCAGAAATTCCATCCATCTATCCATTCATCCATTTATAAATTAGTTGACACTACTATATTATATATTATAATATGATGTCATGTTGGAGTTCTTAAATAATTGGATGCTAAAGTTTTACTGAGAGACATTACTAATGAAAAAAAAACTACTTTAGAATATACATATCAGGCATAATTTTAACATTATCGCTACATGCAAAGACCTTAAACTGTGACTATAGGGAAAGATTTTTATACAGAATCCATTTTTTTTTTGTAGTCACAGTATACTGACAATCCTAGAACTTAACTTTACATAGCTCTGTGTCAAATATACTAAGAATATGAGTTATTTAGCACTATTTTATTTGTTTCAATGGCAACATTGGTATTAATTGCCGAAAACAGGGGTATTATGTAGAAAGTTATCTTTAAAGTGACTAGGTTCAATTATTCTACTTTTCTCAATATCAATTGTGTGGGTTGACAAATAGCATGCCAACCAAATAAAAGAAATAACATTGTAATAATAATTTGTTTGATTACACTCTTATCTTAGTGGGCACATATCACTGTCAACAAAATTGAAAATCAATGATATCATGTTTCTTTAAGTACTTTTTTCTGTACATAAAATCTCGATATGATATCTGCCTTTTCAATGCCTAAAATATGAACAAAGGAAAATGATAATTTTGATTATGCAAAAGTTTAGGACATGTTTACTTATCACATCCTGTTCCATTTGCTTAAAATAACTTACAAGTTAACAAATGAAATGATGCTTCTTGTTACATGGAGGACTATATATTCTCACATTTTTATTAAATATATATGCTTTTCAGTGTAATAAGCATAAAAATTACAAACTATGGTTTGATTTTTTTCAAAACACATAGACATGTGTACTGATTTTTTGTAGATGTTAAATTAAATTTCCAGAGGTCTATTTAGTAAATTATTTTCACATGTGTGTAAGGGGGTGTGGGACACTCAATAGGATCTCTTGTCACTGTGAATGAATTCCCATGTGACTTCACATATATGACTGGGTAATTGAATCTGCACAAGGTAGCTTTATTTTATTTTATTTTTGTATTAGTTTTCTATTCAGCAAATACGGGTAGTTTGGTACCATTATTAGGCTCATCTCTGACCTACCACCTCACCATTGGCCCCTCCTTATTGAGGTAAATGGGTCATGCATTGTAGAGTTAGCACACTCTTATTGGTACAATAAATGTCTCTGCATATCATGACCCAACATGTGGCTCTGACATTCTTTCCACCCCCTCTTCCGCAAAATATCCCAAGCCATGTTGGATGCATTTTTGGTCTGCTACAGTGATGAGGTGTTGGGGGCCTCTGAGGCTCTGGCTCTCTGGTTTGGTAGGAGTTGATTTTTCTCTGTGTGGTCTCCTTCACCCTTGTGCTTGTATCCAGTTCATTAGGAAAACATCACCATTGCTTGTTTCACCAATTTTCCTTAGTTTCAACCAGGGCCCTTTTGAGGTATGATAGGGTGGCTCTCTCCTTAGGATCTGCATCTATCTGAAAAAGAGAAGCAGATTCTCCAACGGAAAATACGTTAGCAACATAACAAATGAGATAACACTTACTTTTTTTTTTTTTTTTTAGACAGAGTTTAATAGGTGTAGGCCCTCTTGTAGCTCATGATTGATGGTAGCTTGATATTGGACAGTGGGCTTATGTTTGGATATGGTTCTGGATTTTTTCCCAGCTCCAGCTATGGTCCCATACCACTGAAGGGATCAGTTAGCCAAATCAAGAGCAGGTGGTTCCCGACCATGGTTGTGTGCCACTATTGCACTTGTGTGGGCATCACAACTGGTTATTTGCCGCTAAGTAGGTTGGACCATGAGTTGCTTGGACAGGTATTGGTCATTTACCCCAGTTGCCTATGTAGCACCTTCTGGCACTAGACAGGCTGACTGTCTGGGGACTGACCCTCTCCTGGCTTCCAGCCATGCCATTCCATTTTACGTGACAGCAGCATATCGTGTCTTCAGCAATAGGGTCTTACCACTAACTTTTGGTTGGTCATCAAATAGTATGACATAAATCTATCATTCTTTTAGGAAACCTTATGAATTTTCTTCAGGTAGTGAAGTTTCTGGTCTTATATTTAGGTCTTTGATCCATTTAGATTTGTGTGTAGTGCATGGTGAAATGTGTGGATCAAGTTTCAGTTTCCTGCATGTGGTTATCCAGTTTGTCCTGCACCATTTGTTGAAGATGCTGTGTTTTTTCCAGCCTATATCGTTTAGGCCTTTATCAAATATCAAGTAGCTATAGTTGCTTGATCCAAAGTCTGGGTCTTCAAGTCTATTCCACTGGTCTATAACCCTGTTTTTATGCCAGTACCATGCTGTTTTTATTACTATGGCTTTGCAATATAGCTTTAGATCCAGTATGGTGATGCCTCCAGAGGTATTTCTTTTCCTGAGGATATGTTTGGATATGCGAGGCCTTCTGCCTTTCCATATGAAATTTGAGATCATTTTTTCTATCTCTGTGAAGAACACTGTAGGGATTTTAATTGGAATTGCATTAAAGCTATAATTGCCTTTGGTAGGATTGTCATCTTCACAATGTTAATTCTGCCTATCCAGGAGCATGGGAGGTCTTTCCATTTTCTCAAGTCCTCCGCAATTTCTGTTTTGAGTGTTTTTATGTTTTCATTGTATAGATATTCTCTCCCTTTGTTAACGTTATTCCAAGGTATTTTTGTTGTTGTTGTTGCTATTGAAAATGGGACTATGTCCCTTATATCTTTCTCTGTATCTTTGTCATTTGCATATAGAAATGCTACTGTTTTTGTGCATTGATTTTGTATCCTGCTACTTTGCTATAGGAGGTAATCACTTTCAGGAGTTTTGGGATGGAGTCTCTTGTGTATCTTACATATACAATCATGTCATCAGCGAATAGAGTGAACCTAACTTCTCCCTTTCCAAATTGTATCCCTTTTATTTCTTTCTCCTGTCTAATTGCTGGAGCTAGGACTTCCAGTACTATATTGAAGAGCAGACATGAGAGAGGACAACCCTGTCTTGTTCCTGACCTTAATGGGAATTCCTCCAGTCTCTCTCCATGAAGTATTATTTGGGCCTTAGGAGCTTTGTATGTTTCCATTATTGTGTTAAGATATGTACCAACCATGCCAATTCTCTCCAATGTTTTGATCATGAAGTCATGTTGTATCTTGTCAAAGGCCTTTTCTGGAACTATTGAAATGATCATGTGGTTTTTATGCTTAACCGTGATTATGTGGTGTATTACATTGACAGATTTCCATATGTTGAGCCACCCCTTTTTTTTTTCCCTGGGATGAATCCCACTTGGACAGGGTGGATAATGTGTTTGATATGTTGTTGGATTTGGTTTGTGAGGATTTTGTTCAGGATCTTTGCATCTAAGTTCATTAGGGAAATAGACCAGTAGTTTTCTTTTCTTGTGGCATCTCTTTTTGGTTTTGGAATTAGGGTGATCCTAGCTTCATAAAAGGAGTTGTGTAGCTTTCCCTGTTCTTCAATTATTTGGCACAGTTTAAGGAAGATTGGTTTGATTTCTTCAATGAAGGTTTGATAGAATTCAGCTGAGAAGCCATCTGGTCTTGAACTCTTCTTTTTGGGAAGGTTTTTAAAAATTATTTTTCAATCTCCATGAATGTGATAGATCTTTTTTAGATGAATCTGCTCTGTGGTTAGCTTTGATAGATGGTATGCATCAAGGAATTAATCCATCTCCACCACATTATCCAGTTTTGTGGAGTAGAGGTTTTTGAAATAAGTCCTGATGATTCTCCCAATTTCACTTATGTCTGTTGTGATCTCTCCTTTTTAATTTTGAATTTTGTTAATTTGAAGCTTCTCCCTTTTTTGCTTGATCAAATTGGCCAGGGGTTTGTCAATCTTTTTTTAATTTTTTCAAAGAACCAGCTCTTTGTTTTGTCAATTGTCTTAATTGTTTCCTTGGTTTCCAATTCATTAATTTCTGCTCTGATTTTAATTATTTCTTTCCTTCTGGAGTTCTTTGGGTTGGATATTTCTTATTTTTTCCAGTGCCTTTAGGTGGTTAGGTTAATGATTTGGGATCTTTCTGTCTTTTTTATGAAGGTATTGAGTGCTACGAATTTTCCCCTGAGGACCGCTTTCATTGTGTCCCATAAGTTTTGGAGTTTTGGTACGATGTGTTCTCATTGTCATTCAGTTCTTGGAATTTTGCAATTTCATTTTTTATTTCATCCACTATCCATTTGCTGTTTAAAAGTGTGCTGTTCAGTTTCCAGGTGCCGTTGGGTTTCTTGGTGGGTCTTTTGATGTTGATTTCTAGCAATATAGCATTGTGATCTGATATCATACAGGAAATTGTGTCAATTTTTCTAAATATGTGGAGGCAGTCTTTGTGATCCAGTATGTGGTATATTTTAGAGAATGTTCCATGGGCTGCTGAGAAGAATGTGTAGTCTGAAGATTTGAGGTGGAAAGTTCTGTAGATATCCGTTGCATCTAAGTGATCAATGGTGTTGTTGAGCTCTTTAACTTCCATGTTGAGTTTCTGTTTGGATGATCTGTCTATTACTGATAATGATGTATTGAAGTCCCCAGCTATAATAGTCTTGGTGGTTATTTCTGTCTTATTGTCAAGTAGATTTTGTTTTATGAACTGTATTGCCCCTGTGTTTGGTGCATATAGATTTATGATTTTAATATCCTCGTGATGGATCATTCCCTTGATTAGTAGGAAGTAGCCTTGTTTGTCTTTTTTGATTGTTTTTGGTTTGAAGTCTATTTTATCTGATATTAATATAGCTACACCTGCTTGTTTCTTATTCCCATTTGCTTGGAATATTGTTTTCTACCCTTTCATCCTGAGGAGGTGTCTGTCTTTAGTGGTAAGGTGGGTTTCTTGAAGGCAACCTATTGAGTGGTCTAATTTTTTGATCCATCCTGTTAGCTTGTGTCTCCTGATGGGTGAATTAAGGCCATTAATATTTAGGGCAATGACTGTGAGATTTGATTTGATCCCTGCCATATTGTGATGGTAGGTGTGTGTTGGTGTTTTTATGTGCTTTGAAGTTTTTTGTGCCTACTCTGAGTTTGGTTATTGTAATCTGCTTCTTGTAGGTATTTGAGTTTGGTTATTTGTTTCTTCTCTGTGGAGAATTTCCTGAAATACTCTCTGTAGGTTTGGTTTTGTGTTCATGATTGTAAAGCTGAGTTTTGTCATGGAAAGTTTTTCCTTCACCATCTATTATGAGGGATACTTTTGCCAGGTAGAGTAGTTTGGGTTGGAAGCCATAGGTTCTTAGATTGGAGTGTTTCATTTCAGGCCTTTCTAGCTTTCAGGATTTCCATTGAGAAGTCTGAAGTAATTCTGATGGGGTTACCTTTGAATGTGGTGTGGTGTTTTTCCCTAGTTTCTTTTAGGATTTTCTCTTTGTTTTCAATGTTTAAAGTCTTAATGATAATATGTCTTGGAGGGTTTCTCCTTTGGTCCAGTCGATTTGGATTGCTGTTGGCTTCTTGTATCTTGATGGGCCTTTCTATTAAGAGAATGAGGAAGTTTTCTTCAATTATTTTGTTAAATACATTCTTCATGACCTTGGTCTGAAATTCTTCTCCTAGTACTCCAGTTATTCTGATATTAGGATGTTTAAGTATATCCCACAATTCCCTTATATTCTGTTCACAGGAACTTTTGAACTTACTGAAATTTTTGAACTCTTGAACTGTTTCTTCCATCTTGTCTTCCAGATCAGAGTTTCTATCCTCCACTTCGCTGACTCTATTCTTGAGAGCCTCTAGAGAGTTTTGGAATTATTAAATTAAATTTGAATTTTCCACTACTTTTCTATGTATCATTTCCATTGCTCTGTCAAGCTCCCTTTTCATGGCATTTTCTGATATTCTTGATGATTCTTGAAATTCATCCTTCTTGCATTTCTTAATGTCTTCATTTAGTATGGCCATCTCATTTTTAAGGTACTCTTTTTATTTTTTTTTTACTCTCCCACAAACTCTTAACTGTCTTTGAACTCCTTCCAATCTGTTATCAATTTATTCTAGCTTAGTGATGGTAGCATCCACCCGATTGTTGCCTTTCTTGCTTTCCTACAAGTTCTAACAGTAGGTTGTTCAGGGTTGCATTGTTCATAGCTTCAATTTGATGTTCTGATCCTAATGACTCTTCTATGTTTTAGTTAGATGTATTATTCATTGTAGTATTGGGTGACCTAACTGGATTTTCTTGCACTTGATTTTCCATGTTACTCCTTTTGCACTGTGTTCTGCCCATGACAGTGCATGGGCTCGTAGGTGGGTGGATCAGTCTGGACTCTAGAGCAATGGGAATCTGAGGCAGCCTGGGGCAGTTGCCCAGCAGTCTGGGCTTTGGCTCCCACTTGCCAAAGCTGCCTATCTACTGTCTGACAGGGGCACCAAAGTTGCCTGAATTCTCAAGTGGAAATGCGCCAAAGCTGCTTTCGATTCAAGCTTAAAGAGGGACTGAGGTACCAAGCACTGAAGCAGTCCAAACTCTGGCTGGAACACTGGAACCAAGAAACAGTCTGCACTCCCTCACTATAGGAGAATGGGGGATGGCACCTGAGCTGGCACAAGCGAGAGACACTGTCTGGGCTTCTGTGGCAGTTGCTATGGGACTGGGCTCCCTGAACATGCAGTGCCAGGAGCAGTAATGTGGGTAAATGTGCAGAGCAGTTTAAGCTTCCACACTTAGGGATCGATAGGTATGTGATCGGTGTGTGATCACATCACTGCAGCAGCGGCGGTGGGCCAGGCGGCCATGGAGGCAGGGTATGAGAGGGGTGGTCCACCAGCCCCTGTGGGGATCTGCGATTCCCTGTTTCCCCTTCTGCTGAGCCCTCCCACTGACAAGAACACCCAGAAAACCCTTAATGTCTTGCCTTTCTTTCCCCAGGATTTTCAGCGCAGCTAGGCAGTCGCCATCTTGGCGGGAAGTCATAAGGTAGATTTAAATGCAAGTACCTTTAATTGCTGAGCCATATCCCCAGACCCTGTAGGTATATTTTTATTTTTTAGTATTTTTGTTTATGTGAGAGAAAGAGAGAGCTATAAGGAATGGATGCTGAACTACAGAGACATGGGCCACTTTGAGCAGAGTAATCAAACTCACATCATTAGGGTTTGCAAGTAAGCACCTTTAACCACTGAGCTATCTCTTCCACACCAGTGTATTTTTAAATGTTATTTTCTTTGTAATTGTATTTCAATATGGACTTAAGCTTTCTTAAAGTGTAAAAGTTTGTAGTCGTTAACAATTATTATATTATTTTATTAAAGATCAACTGAAAATTGGAAGAGTTGGGCCTTGGACACATGTCAGTGGTAGAGCCCTTGCCATATGTTCATGACCCTGGGTTCCATGCTTAGCATACCAAAATAATAATAATAATAATAATAATAATAATAATAATAATAAAATCTGTATATTTTTATTTTGCTTTTGTTCTTCAAGGTAGGGTCTTGCTTTAGTTGAAGCTGACCTGGAATTCACATCTCAGGGTGGCCTTGATTTCATGGCACTCCTCCTACCTCTGCCTCCCCAGTGCCAGAATTAAAGGCATGAGCCACCATATCTGGCTTAAATCTATATATTGTTCAAATGATAATTTTGTCTTTCTTATTTTTATTTCTATAGTATGTGCTGGAGCTAGGCAATCTTCAAAAGTAATATCAAGTGGAAAAAATAAGGCACAGATATATAATCTACTAATTGTTTTTGTAATTCTATGTGCTTGCTGCTAGTCTTATTATAAACCTAGCATGGCCTGAAATACTGTGATTGGGTAGCTTCTATGGTTTTTATATAAAATATCCCTCAAAAGTATCATGTGTTTATGGCTTGAGGCCCAGCTGGTGCTACTATTTTAGGAGGTTCTGGAAATTTTAGGAAGTGGGACTTCCCATTCACCATGGTGTTAGGAAGCTTCTCTTCTACCCACTGCCAATTCCATGATGTTGCACCAAAGCAATACTGGACTGCACCTTCTGAAAACAGGAACAAAGTACATGTTTCCTCCCATAATTCATTTATGTCAAAAATTTGTTTTAGTGAAAATAAAAGTAGCCAATATTTAGGGCATTTTTTTGTTACAATTAGTTACAAGAAAATATTCTGGATTACTAAAATAATTGGATTTTAATGTAAAATTTGAATTGTACTTTAATATTAAATGATTTGGCATAGGGCTAGCTTAGTTATGGCTTAGCTGTTAAGATGCTTGCCTGAAAAGCATAAGGACCCAGGTTTGATTCTCTAGGACCTGTGTAAGGCAGATGCAGAAGGTGATGCATGCATCTGGAGTTTATTTGTCATGACTAGAGGCCCTGTTGTACACTTTCTCTCTCTCTCTCTCTCTCTTTCTCCTCTCTCTCTCTCTAATGTGTGTGTGTGTGTGTGTGTGTGTGTGTGTGTGTGTGTGTGTACCACTCTATCTCTCACATAAATAAAATAAATTAAATTATTTGGTCCAAAATAGTAAAACAATCTTTGCTAACTAAAAGAAAATTCCATTTGAAGATGTATTACATCTAATATTTCTAATAAGATAAGGGTTGGTCTATTTTTATTCATACTGTTCCATTACTGCACAGTAGTGTAATTAATAACAAAGATGGCAGCAAAACATTTTTTGAATCAAGATGCACATGCTATATAACCTTCTAATTAGACCCCTCCACTACCATCTATACAGGTAAACTTCCTAAAATATAAGAGAAATTATCAACATAATTAGTAATAATGCTAATGCATTTGTATATGGCTTTCCCATAAGTGAAATCAGGTTGATTGCAGAATATATTTTTCTACACAGAAAACTTTATTATTATTATTATTATTTTTTGAGGTAGGGTCTTACTCTTGTCCAGGCTGGCGTGGAATTCACTATGGAGTCTCGGGGTGGCCTTGAAGTCACAGTGATCCTCCTATATCTGCCTCCCAAGTGCTGGGATTAAAAGCATGTGCCCCAAGGCCTGGCCTAGACAAGTTTACTTTTAATCCCACTTAAGGTTTGAGAAAAGTGGCAGTTTGCTATTATCTGCTATTTTGTCTTTTTTTTTTTTTTGCATCCAGTGGCCTTCATGGAAGGAAATGTGTTCAGGAATTCTTCAGCTCTGCTCCTTCACATAAGATTAAAACCACATATTCATGTTTTGTATTCATATTTCTTCCTTCTAATGCTTCATAGCTCCTTTTATTTAAAATCACTGTCTTTTCCTTTTAAGTAAAACATCTATCCCAATTATTAGACAAATTTTTCTACACTAACACTATATTTTTTCTTCATGTCAGTGCTGTGTGTATAATCTATTTTTTACTTCTTTTTTTGGTATGAGCACACATGCTATATATTTTCCCTATCAATTACTTGGAGCTTCTGCTTACAAAACTGGAAGAAAAATTTACCACCTCCTTAGGCTTATGAGCTCCACAATTCTCAAAGACTTCCACTGAGTAGCTTTCAACTGTATTTTGGAAAACAAAAATCAAATATAAGCTGGGCATGGTGGTGCATGCCTTTAATCCTAGCACTTGGGAGGCAGAGGTAGGAGGATAGCTCTGAGTTCGAGGTTTAAGGCCACCTTGAGAGTACATAGTTAATTCCAGGTCAGCCTGAACCAGAGTGAGGCTCTACGTCAATAAAACAAACAAACAAACAAAAAAATCAAATGTAAGCAATATGCAGTGATAGCAAAGAAATTGTCTCTATAAACATGATCATTTGTTTTTGTAAATTGAATTCTGTTGAACAAATTGTATATAATATCTGGATTATTCTGCATCCAAATATTGTCACTCAAGTACATAAATAATGACATTTTCCTTAAATTCTATTTACATATACTTGATAAATTAGATAACTGATTCTGGAAACATCTTAACTTTAGGTGAATATTGATCAGGAGTTAATAGAAAGTATCTTCACAATAATTTAATTTTTAAATAAATATGTTTTAACATTATACTTAATATTTTGATTATTGAATCTTTGAAAATGATCACTATATATATATATATATATATATATATATGTATGTATATATGTATATATAAAATTATATAACTGCTCCAGCATTCACTTGTATGTAAAAAAATACCTCTTATAATGATTGTTCTAAAATGGGATATGTGCATATGTATGTATATATATCTGAGACCACTGTCAAATGAAAGTTTTTAAATTTTTTATTTTTATTTTTTAGTTATTTATTTGAGAACAACAGACAGAGAGAGAAAGGCAGATAGATATATAGAGAGAATGTGTGCACCAGGGCTTCCAGCCACTGCAAACCAACTCCAGACGTGTGCGCCTCCTTGTGCATCTGGCTAACATGGTACTGGGGAATCAAGCCTCGAACTGAGGTCCTTAGGCTTCACAGGCATGTGTTTAACCTCTAAGCCATCTCTCCAGCCCAAGTGAAAGTTTTTAAAGTTAAGTATGGATACCTTAAAGCATATTAATCCAAAAGCTCTTTCTCAATGTGGTGATTTTATTTTCATTCTTGGCACTTGTACTATGGGCTTATCATCATGCTATTTTTTTTGATGAATTTTAATATGAAACATGAAAGAAGATAAATAGTCAAACTATAGAAAGCCTATTAAAGACATTGTTATTTCTCTTGCCATGGTTTGATTTAGATTATAGTTTTGTTTCTTTCTAATAGTGTATGTCTGTGATATGAGTTAAAGGATATTGGTATGGCATACACAATTATTAAAACCCTCAATATGTAAAGCATAATTCTTTTAAGATTCTGTTTTTTTTTTCCTATTTGTTTTTCTTTTTTACTCTTTCCCTTTTTCATTGACTATGTACACACTGTATACAGTCATGTCATACCATTGTCAGGGTTCTCCCGTTCTCTCCCCTCCACAGGGACCCTCATCCTTGGGGAATATGGGTCGTGCATTGTGGGGTTAGCCATCAGTTATGGGTAAGAGGCAATATCTCTGTGCATAATGACTCAACGTGTGGCTCTAACATTCTTTCCTCCCGCTCTTCTATAATTTTCCCTAAGCCAGCTGGGTTTATTTTAGGTCTACTTTAATGATGAGTTCTTGGGAGCCTCTATGTCTCTGGATATCAGGTTCAGTAGGAGTTGAGTGTCCTCTGTGTCTATCTCCTTCATCTTTGTGTTGGTACCAGGCTCATCAAGAAAGCAGCAATCTTGCTCATTTTCCCAATAACTCTCAGTTCAGCTGGGGCCCTATTGAGGTGTGATGGGCTGGTTCTGTCATAAGGATTTACATCCTTCTGAAAAAGAGAAGCAAATTTTCCACCAGAGAGTGAAGTTAGCACCAGATAAATGGGATAACTGTTTCTTTTTTTCTTTCTTTCTTTCTTTCTTTCTTTCTTTCTTTCTTTCTTTCTTTCTTTCTTTCTTTCTTTCTGTTGGTCTATCTTTCTTTTTTTTAAGAGAGAGAATTAACATGTGTAGGCCTTCTCATAGCACATGATTGGTGGGAGCTTGATAATGGAAAGCAGGCTCATTTTTGGATATGGTTCTGACTTGTTTCCTAGCTCCAACTATGGGTTCCATTCCATCAAGCACATCAGTTAGCCAATCCAAGAGCTGTTGGTTTCCCACCATGGCTGTGTGCCACTGTTGCACTTGTGTGAGCATCACCTCAGACTGTTTGCTGCTGAGTAAATTAAACCACGAGTTGCTTGGACATATGTTGGTTATTTTCCCCCAGTCGCTCCTGTAGCACCTTCTGGCACCAGACACAAAGATCCTGAACAAAATCCTTGCAAACCGAATCCAACAACACATCCAAAGTATTATCCCCCTTGATCAAGTAGGCTTCATCCCAGGAACTAAGGGGTGGTTCACCATATGGTAATCTGTCAGTGTAATACACCACATAAATTAGCTTAAACACAAAAACCAAATGATCATTTCAATAGATGCAGAAAAAGCCTTTGACAAAATACAGCATCACTTCATGATCAAAACATTGGAGAGAATTGGCACAGATGGTTTATATCTCAACGTAATAAAAGCTATATATAAAGTTCCTAATGCTGAAATAATACTTAATAGAGAGAGACTAAAGTTATTCCATTGAGATAAGGAATAAGACAGGGGTGTCCACTCTCATCTCTGCTCTTCAATATAGTACTGGAAGTCCTAGTTTAAGCAATAAGACAGGAGAAATAAATAAAAGGGATACAAATTGGAATGACATGATTCTGCACATAAGAGATTGGAGAGCCTCCATCTCAAAACTCTTAAAAGTTATTAATTCCTTCAGCAAAGTAGCATGATACAAAATCAATGCACAAAAACCAGTAGCCTTTTTATATACAAAAGACAAATATACAGAGAAAGAAATAAGTGACATTGTACCATTTTCAAAAGCAACAACAACAAAAAGTAAAATACCTTGGAATGACATTAAGCAAGAATGTGAAAGACATATACAATAAAAACATAAAAACAGTAAGTAAAAAAGAAATTGAGGATGACTTGAGAAAATGTGGTATTGGCATAAAAACAGGAGTATAGAACAATGGAACAGAATCAAAAACCCAGACTACAGCTACTTGATATTTGACAAAAGCCCTAACAATATAGGCTGGGAAAAAGACAGCATCTTAAATGATGCTGGACAAACTGGATAACCATATGCAGGAAATTGAAAATTGGTCCATACATCTCGCCATGCAAAAAAATCAAGTCCACATGGATCAAAGGCCTCAATTTGAGAACAGAAACGTGCCTGCTACTGGAAGAAAAAATAGGAGGAATTTCCCATGATATAGAAAAAAGGGAAAAGACTTCCTGAACAAAATCCCAATAGCTCAGGAACTTAAACAATCACTCAACCACTGGGAACTCATGAAGTTGAAAACTTTTTCTCACAGACAAACATACAATAAGAAGAGCCAATAGATTACCTACAGAATGGGAAGAAATGTTTATTTGGTTTTCAAGGTAGGGTCTCTCTCTAGCTAAGACTGACCTGGCATTCACTATGTAGCCTTATGGTGGCCTGGAACTCATGGCAATCCTCCTACCTCTGCCTCCCAAGAGCTGAGATTAAAGTCATGTGCTACCACACCAGGCTTCTTTTAAGATTCTTATCTGTTAAATCCAACATGTGTATATTTTCTGAATCTGAAGATGATTTCTTACTCTCCACAGATTGATTTTTTTCTTGATGATCAGACATATATCTCTATTTATATCTCTATCTCTATCTCTATCTCTATCTCTATCTTTATCTATCATCTATCTATCTATCTATCTATCTATCTATCTACCTGTCTGTCTATCTATATACATATGACATAAATAAAGAAAGAAGTTAGGCTGGAGAGATGGCTTAGCAGTTAATGTGTTTACATATATATATATAATATATAATATAATATAATAGTATATATATAATATATATATATATATATATATATATATATATATATATATATATATATATATATATGTTTGAGAGAGAGAGAGAGAGAGAATGGGCATGTCAGTGTCTTCAGCCACTGTAAATGAACTCCAGACTCATGCACCACCATGTGCATCTGGCTTATGTGGGTGGGTCCTGGGGAATTGAACGTTGATACTTTGGCTTTGCAGGCAAATACCATTCTTTCTGGCATCTTCCAAGAATTATGGAAAATAGCTAGCTAGCATAAGAATATATGTCAATCTGGCTAAGATTAGACATATTTCATTTTATTATATCTATAGTTAGCAAAATATTTACATTTGTGTGTTTCCCTTGCTTTCATCTCCAGTCTTTGGAGAATTTCCTTTGCACTGATCCTTGAATGGAGACTTTGTCATAGAACACTATCATCTGTTATCCACTGTAACAAACCTGCCTTGTACTGGAGTGTTGGGAAGGTTTGGGCGACATGCTGTAGGAATCCTCTGTTTAAATGTCTTACAGTGGAATTGTCTTTTGTGGAACTGGTCTTTACATGTTTATCTTTATCTTTTCTTGGTCGATGTATTTATTATGCATCTTTATTCATCTAGTTTTCTGTTGCCTTTATTTTATTTTTTTATTTATTTGAGAAAGAGAGAAAGCAGCAGAAGAGAGAGGTGGGGTGTGTGGATGGATGAAGAGATGTACCTAGGGCCTTCAGCCACTGCAATTGAAATCGACACATGTGTCATCTTGTGCATGTGGCTTATGTGGATCCTGGGGAATGAAATTTGGCTCCCTTAGCTCTGCATGTAAGTCCCTTAACTGCCAAACTATCTCTTCAATCCTCTGTAGCCTTTTTATTTCCTTTTTCTTTTTCTTTGCCAGTTGTATGAGACCTTTTCTTTTCTTGACTAATTCAGTTACTTTTTTTCTTCTTGACACAGAAGTTGAATGTGTTTAAATAAGAAGTTTGTTTTCCTGTTTGACATGCATTTTCAGTATTTTCTCTCTGTAACAATATCTCTTAGGTAGCAAACATTTGTTAACAGAAAGGAGCTTACAGGTTTCAGGGTGGCTTACTCATCCATGAAAGGAGTTTTGGGATCTATCTTGGATCATTACAATGAGAATTCAGTGCAATATGAAACCTGGAACAGGTGAGGACAACCTTCATCCTTGCAAACAATAAACTGCTTCTTGTTCTATATTTAAATTGCTATTCTGACTCACAATCATTTCAAATCTACATGACTGCATTTTATTCTTGTAATTAGTAGATCAGTATGCAATCACAGGTATACTTTGCCCTAAACCTATTGATATTTAGTGCATACCATCTGGTGTTTCAAGAAATCAAACAACTGGAATTAAAAGTTTAGGTTGTAAATTCAGGTTTCTCCAGGTTCTAGCAATATTTTTATGAGTTTATCCCTCAAAAATATTGTATTTTCTTATTTGTATTGTTCAGCTGTTGAAATTTAGTGCATAAAGTAATTTCTTTTTTCCTGTGGTGAAATAAAAAAAAAATACACACAAAAGGAAAATAAACACTTCAAAAGAAGAAGAAGGAAAAGAAGAATACAAGCAGCAAAATAGGCAAGAGAAAGAAAAGTAATTGGATATCAGTGGGTTTGGGAGCTGCTGAAGTCTACCTAAGTTTGTGTGTCTTGGAACAAAAAAATATAGGACAGAGATATGCATAGAGTAACAAAAAAAGTGAGAGAATTTGTAAAGAAGGGATAAACTCCCAAGTGAAGATGATTTATTGTCAGGAGATATACTTCTAAGGGAGGAAGTGACTCAGAGCAGCAGAGAGAAAGTTTATTAGTTTAAAATCCCCTGGATGAAGGGCTGGGGCTTTTATGTTACCAAAACTTGGGCTTTTGACTCATTTGCATATTGCAGACTTTCCATTATATATCTTCTGCATTTGTTTAAGAGAGAGATAGTAGAAACTATGAGCAACTTGGGAAAATACAAAGGAACTCCCTACACAAGTGCCACCTATTATATGGATACTGAAGAATCAAACGTTAGGCTGTGTAGTGAGCACCTTAACAGCTGACTCATCCAATCCAATACATGTGTTTTTGTTGCTACATACAACTACATGCATTCCATATCTCATTAGAATCTTCAATCTCCAATAGGAAGAGTGCATTTTGCCAGGTGTGGTGGTGCATGCCTTTAATCACAGCACGTGGGAGGCGGAGGTAGGAGGATAGCCATGAGTTCGAGGCCACCCTGAGACTCCATAGTGAATTCCAGGTCAGCCTGGGCTACAGTTAGACCCTACCTCGAAAAACTAAAAAAAAAAAAAAAAAAAGAAAAAAAAAAAAGAAAAGAAAAGAAAAGAAAGAAAGAAAGAAAGAAAGAAAGAAAGAAAGAAACAAAGAGTGTATTTAGTATTATAATCACCCATAGGTCATTTGTGGGCACTTGAGTTCTTCTGTGCCTGTGCCAATGGAAAATCCACTATGACTTGGATAAGCCAAAGGTTTCTATCCTTTCTCTTTGCTAACTGGCTTTCTTACATGTTAATTTTGTAAAGCTTTCTGGACCTCTATCTCCACTCTTTCCCACCCCACATCCCCAAAGGAATAGAAAAAATTATTAGCCCATATTCTTAAATAACATGTTTCCATATGTACAAATACATAAATATTCATCAATAATGTCTTAAAATAATAAATCAATTAAGTAAAGTCTCAGCATACAAACTATCATACAACAAAGTTCTTTGTCTAGGTACTAATGCCAAATTATATGAAAGGGAATTTAAAGAAAGCTGTTTTATTTTTTTTTTATTTTTTTATTTTTTTTATTTTTATTTATTTATTTTTTTTTTCTGGTGTTTCCACAACCTGGCAGCTGGCTCTTCCCATCACTCAGGCTCTAGCCCAAGTTACTTGTCTCATTTCATATTCTTTGTTTGTCAGTCATTATGTGCAGCAGGCAAAATCTCCACTGTCTTCCCGCTTTCTTCTCTCCTTCCCGCATAGGGCCCTTGTTACTTTCAAGTTGAACTATTGTGGTTTCCCAACTTAGCACCACTATCTTTCAGCATTCGTTGTTCCAATCCATCTTATCTAATACCAGGTTACTTCTTCTAAAGCAGGGACACATTAATTTATGTCCCTGGTTGCCAATGAATTCCAAACTCCTGCTTTCCAGTTAACTGTTTTATTTCAAATATTTATTTATTTATTTATTTTTAAATGATTTTTTATTAATTATTTTTGTACTCTTCAAATACAGTCAATTTGGTACCATTATTAGGCTCCCTCCCCTTGGCCCCTCCTTGTTGAGGTATATGGGTCATGTATTCTGGAGTTAGCTCAACATTATGGGTAGAGTAAATTTCTGCATATCATGACCCAACATGTGGCTCTGACATTCTATCTGCCTCATCTTCTGCAAAATTTCCCTGAGCCATGTTGGGTTCACTTTTGGTCTGCTTCAGTGATGAGGTGTTGGGGGCCTCTGGGTCTCTGTATCTCTGATTTGGTAGGAGTTGAATTTTCTCTGTGTTGATCTCCTTCACCCTTGTGCTGGTACCCGGTTCACCAAGAAAACAGCACCCTTGCTTGTTTTGCCAATTGTTCTTAGTTTCAGCTGGGGCCTTTTGAGGTATGATGGGGCCTGGTGAAGGTTCAGCCATTTGGTCTGCCTTTTAGGATGTAGAATTTTATGGTACATGTGGTGGTTTGATTCAGGTGTCCCCCATAAACTTAGGTGTTCTGAATGCTAGCTCCCCAGCTGATGGAGATTTGGGAATTAATGCCTCCTGGAGGGAGTGTATTGTTGGGGGCGGGCTTATGGGCTTTATAGCCAGTTTCCCCATGCCAGTGTTTGGCACACCCTCCTGTTGCTGTGTTCCACCTTATGTTGGCCAGAGGGTGATGTCCACCCTCTGCTCATGCCATCGTTTTTCCCTGCCATCGTGGAGCTTCCCCTCGAGCCTGTAAGCCAAAATAAATCTCTTTTTCCCAGAAGCTGCTCTTGGTTGGGTGATTTCTACCAGCAATGCGAACCGAACTGCAACAGTAAAGTGGTACCAAGGAGTGGGATTGCTGCTAGACACCTGACTGTGTGGCTTCAGCCTTTTGTAGCTGATTTTCAAGAGGAAAGTGGAAGGAGTTGAAACCTTGGCCTAAGAGGTGCCTTGCAGTGCTGTAAGTACAGCTGATGGTCTATCCTGGTCAGAGCTGAAAGACCTGAATGCAGTAAGAACTATGGACTGTGAGGTTTGGCTTATGAGGGTGAGAAAGAGCTTTGCTTGGACTGGGCTAGCAGTTTGTGTCAGAAGCTTGCTCTTATGCCCATGTCCTGAGAAGTTGTGCAGGGTTGCTTTGCGTAGAAATGAACTGATGTGAGCAGAGGAATATGGCACAGAAAGAAAAATCTTTGGGTGAACTACTGCCCGTTCAGCTGCATCTGAGAGATAACAACCTTTGAGACTGGGCTAGCTGACCTGCGCTAGGGCAACAAGAAGAATGTCAACTCTTTTGAAGGGGTCTGAGTGCTCAAGGAGTGTCCTGTTCTTCAAAGTCTGCTTTAATCCCCCCTGGATTAACAAATTGGCACCCTACCTGGTATTGCGGAGTATAAGAAATGCTGGAAAGAGGGTCATTGACTTTGCAACACGGTCTTGTGTTTTGGAAATGGCCATGGGCAGTGTGAAGCAGGTTTGCTTTTTGCCTGCATAGAGACCCCATGGGGCCATGAGGATGAACCGTGGCTTGCAGTGGAGACCCAGTGGAGATGCCGGGACCATGAGATGGCTGCCGAGGAGCTGCCGGCCCCGATGAAGTTTCCCAGGACTGTGAGTAGCCTAGCTGGAGGGGTGGAATTGGAATGCCAGAGACTTGTTGCTGGTTAGAATTATTGGACTTGAAGATTTGTCACTGGTTTGAGTTGCTGGACTTGAAGCTACAGAGTTTGATGTTTGCCCTGGTTGTTTTAAATCTTGTATTGGTTGAATGTTTCTTTGCTATGCCCAATGCCATCTATTGCAGTGTGAATATTTATTCTGTGCCATTCTGGGTTTTTTGAGGTTATTTTTTGGTATTATGGCTCAGTTGAACTATGGGGATGTATGAACATCTTTGGGATTGATAAAAACTATGGGAACTTTTAAAATGAGATGAATGCATTGCATTTTACATCATGTATGATTATCAGTTTATGGGGGCCAGGGGCGGAATGTGGTGGTTTGATTCAGGTGTCCCCCATAAACTTAGGTGTTCTGAATGCTAGCTCCCCAGCTGATGGAGATTTGGGAATTAATGCCTCCTGGAGGGAGTGTATTGTTGGGGGCGGGCTTATGGGCTTTATAGCCAGTTTCCCCATGCCAGTGTTTGGCACACCCTCCTGTTGCTGTGTTCCACCTTATGTTGGCCAGAGGGTGATGTCCACCCTCTGCTCATGCCATCGTTTTTCCCTGCCATCGTGGAGCTTCCCCTCGAGCCTGTAAGCCAAAATAAATCTCTTTTTCCCAGAAGCTGCTCTTGGTTGGGTGATTTCTACCAGCAATGCGAACCGAACTGCAACAGTACAATTGCCATAAAAGTATATATCTATATCTCTTCTTCTCTATCTATCTATACATATATAGTTTGAAATAATTTTAGCTAAAGAAGTAAAATATTTACATATTAAATTATAAAATATGAATAAAGAAAAAAACAAAATAAATGGAAAGACTGTCTTTGTTCTTATATTGTAAGAATTACTATTATTCCTACTACCCTAAGCAATCACCCACAACAGTATGTTTACTTAAGGCAATCCCTATCAAAACCCCAATGGTTTGTAGTACAAAGAGGAAATGACTAAATTCATAAAGAGCAATGGAAGAAACCAAATGGATTGAGCAAGTATGTGCAAAAGTAACAAAACTTTGATAATCCCACCACCTATGTTCAGAATTAACACAATATCTGAGAGATAAAAACATTTTCTTGGGAGTGGGGAGATGACTCCATGGTTAAGTAGCTTGAATGCAAAACCAAAGGACCCAGGGTCCATTCTCCAGTTCCCAAGTAAAGCCAGATGCATAAACTGGCACATGTATCTGGAATCCATTTGCAGTGTCTGGAGACTCTGACATGCCTGTTCTATCTGTCTGTCTCTCTTCTCCCTCTCTCTCTCTCTCTCTCTCTCTCTCCCCCTCTCTCTGCAAATAAATAAATAAAAACATTTGAAACACAATTACTTTAGTTTTGAAATTATTTTAGTTAATTTATTTAAAAGAGCTAAAGAAGGTGTTTCTGGGCCTTTAGTTATGATAAACGAACTACAGATGCATGCACCACCTTGTGCATCTGGCTTTATATGGGTACTGGGGAATCAAACCTGGGTCCTTATACTTTGGAGGCAAGTGCCTTAACCACTGATCAATCATTCCAGCCCATAACATTTTTAATTAGTTTTAATTAGTAGATAGCATATAGGAAACATTGGATTTTATCATGATAATCCAGTAGTTTCTGAATATATGAAATTAATCACTTTCATTGGTCATAAATACAGATTAAGCAAAGACACTAATAATTTTAGCATATTCAACAAAATTGAACTCCTGCTTATAGGAAATCATAATCAAAAGACACACTTCTTTATAATATCTCAATTGATTAAAATGTTCTTAAACTAATAAAATGTATCTAATATAATACTGACTAAAGGCAACTTTATCATAAAGATACTCATCAGTGACATAGATGTGTTACCCAATGCAATACACACACACACACACACACACAGAGAGACACACACACACATATTATATATATGATCACATAAGACATTTTCTTAATAAAATTAATAAATTACAAAATATAACAACAAAAGATGACAGTAAAATAATTCTTTCCTTTGTGGTAGAAATAAAAAAACAAAGGAACCCTTAATATAGCAAGATAATTTTATAAAATTTAACCTCATGGTCTCATGAAAATTTTAATATGCAAATGAGTTGAAAGTTTATGTTCATACAATAGCTTGCATTTGTAATTTTTATTTTTAAAATTTTTTTGGTGTGTGTTTAGCATGTGTGGTGTGCTCTATATGTAGACATGTTTGCAGGTGAATTTACTCATGCTTACCCATGTGCACATTTGGGGGTTATAGAGGAGAACTTCCTCTATTGCTTTTTTATGTTGTTTTCTGGAGATGGAGTCTCTCACCAATTCTGAATCATGGCTGTAGCCGGGTGTGGTGGCATACAGCTTTTTTTTTTTTTAATTAATTTATTTATTTGAGAGTGACAGACACAGAGAGAAAGACAGATAGAGGGAGAGAGAGAGAATGGGCGCGCCAGGGCTTCCAGCCTCTGCAAACGAACTCCAGACGCGTGCGCCCCCTTGTGCATCTGGCTAACGTGGGACCTGGGGAACCGAGCCTCGAACCGGGGTCCTTAGGCTTCACAGGCAAGCGCTTAACCGCTAAGCCATCTCTCCAGCCCTCTCACCAATTCTGGAACTGTTTTTGTTTTTGTTTTTGTTTTTGTATTTGACAGATTGGCTGGCCAGCAAGACCTTGAAATTCTATTTTCTTATACTTCTTTACTTTACACAAATCTTGGACTATAGGGATGTGTGACTGCGGTAGTTTGAATGTTTGCCCCCACAAACGCAGTCTTTTTTGAGTAAACTTCATATTTGAACCCCTAGCAGGCAGATTCTTGCTACAGGCAGCTTGTCAGTAAAGGTGGACCTGAGTCCAGTCCTAAGGTATGTTTGGGGGTAGATATTCAATCCAGTAAAAGGTGTGTGGAAGCCAGGTGCGGTGGCACATGCCTTTAATCCCAGCATGCGGGAGGCAGAGGTAGGAGGATTGCAGTGAGTTCAAGGCCACCCTGAAACCACATAGTGAATTCCAGTACAGCCAGGACTAGAGTGAAAGCCTATCTAGAAAAACCAAAAAAATAAAAAGGGTGTGTGGAAAGAGCAGTTTGGGCTCTGGTGGTTTCTGTTTGCCTGTTATACTGGTTGTTTGGCTGTTTGTTGCTTGTTTGATGGTTTCTCTCTGCTTGGATGTATGAAAGGGCTCCTAATTCTTTCACCATTCACAGAACTTCAGATGGATCTGTAGGCCTGAAATAAATCTATGTCTTCCATAATTTTTGTGTAGTTGGATGCTTGTTACAGCAATGTAGAATTGACTGCAAGAGTGGTCAGCTTCAGTGTTGCTCATGGGGGCTTGGATCAAACTCAAGCCCTCTTGGACCTTTTGATGTCCCCATGTTTGTGTGGATAGGTGGATAGTGACCTTACCCACTGAGAAATCTCCCCAGCCATTGAATATTTATAGAAGATTTGCCAGTAATTGTTTAAATGTAGAAGAAACAAGAATCCCTAAGTAGGTAAAGAGATAATGAATTTATATAATGGAATATTATTTAGGAATAAAAATAAAGTGACTATCCATAAAAGACAGGTCATTACTTTTTATTTCAGATACAGTGAAAGAAATTAGTAGGAAAGGCTGTATAGTGAATGACTCAACCATATGTGTCTGAAACAGAAAAAACTGCAGCAATAAGCCACTATTCCAGTGAAAAATGAATAGATGAGACACAGGGAAATTTCAGTACATTGAAAATATTTTTTAGTATTCAGTAAAAACAGATAGGTGTCACCTTATATGTCAAAAAATACATAGAGAACATGAATCCTAATATAAATTATAGACTTTAATTAGATCTATATTAAAGTTTGTTTATGAATTATTACCATGTATACAAAAATATATAATGTTAATAAGAGAAACTACAAGGAAAAAAGCAAGGTGACACCTTTTTGACTTTCCAATCATTTTTAATATTTTATTTATTTATTTATTTGACAGAAAAAGAAGGAGAGAGAGAGAGCAAGAGAGAATGGGCATGCTAGAGACTCCAGCCACTGCAAACAAACTCCATATGCTTATGCCACCTTGTGCATCTGGCTAATATGGGTTCTGGGAAATTGAACCTGGATCCTTTAGCTTTGCAGGCAAATGCATTAACTGCTAAGCCATCCCTCTAACCCCTCTAATATTTTCTTTTCTATGAATTTACTCCTGAACATTTAATTATTGTTCTTCTATTTAGTCAGAATCACAGTAATTGAACTATCTCTTGTATATTTATTTTATCCTCCACCTGTTTGGCTGCATTTGAGTTAATTTTTAATCTCATTTCCACCTATAGTGTCCATTCCCTAACAAAATGTGGCAATCTCTAAATATCCATAAAACTTATGCTTGTAATTATTCTTCTCACATGACAGTGACTTAAATTTCACTTAGTAATGTTTTTATTTTATTAATTCAGAATTACAGAATTTTTGAAAAGTTGTAAATGGATGGTGTGTACACTTATTATAAGACTTTTACATTTCTCAATTTTTGCTTATCTGTTAGTCACTTTATCTCTTTGCATAATTAATATAATCACCACATAGAATGCATGACTTTGAATTGAGTTTATTTATTTCTGAAGGAATGGAAAATATAGAAAATACGGAGCTGTCAGCTGTCCATTATTTTGCATGCTTTTAATCCCAGCTCGTGAAAGGCAGAGGTAGCAGGACTGCCGTGAGTTTGAGGCCACCCTGAGACTACATCGTGAATTCCAGGTCAGCCTGGACTAGAGCAAGGCCCAACCTCCAAAAACAGAAAACAATATAGTGCTGTCATTTGTCATAGTTGTAGCTTATGTGCTATCAATTTCATTCTAGTACAATTCTGAAACCACATAATTTTTGGAACCATCACTGTTTACCTTTGTTGGACTGCATTGTAGTTTATTTTTCAAATAGTACTAATATCACTTTTAATGTATAGTCACAATAAATTGGGACCATGATTGTAACTTCTTAAACACCTATCTATCTATCTATCTATCTATCTATCTATCTATCTATCTATCTGTGTGTGTGTGTGTGTGTGTGTAATAACATTTAAATAATAGTTCTTTCTTTTGTCAGTAACAAGTTTCTATTACAATGTCTGATGCTGGAATAGCATTAAAAAATATCCTAGTCCCTCTTCCCTTATGAATATTCCAGTCTGAATCACAGGAGGTAAATGGAATTCCTAAGAGGACAATCCATCTTGAAGCTACATTTATTTTACTTTCAAAAGGTGTGCATCTCCTGGTTGAGACGGCTTGAATGTCTCTGAGAAAGCATCTCACATCTCCCATAGATATAGATATAATCATGTCACTACTTCTATGTATAGACTCCCTGAAGTTAAAGATATTTGATTTTAGGATCTGTATGTACTTAGAACAGAAAATCCAACAAAAGATTAATAATAGTTTCAACTATTATGAGCATCTCTAAGGGAAAGATATTGTTGCTGTGAATTTGTTACCAGATATGCTGGGGAGTATTTTTTTAATATAAGATGTTCTAATTTTGGGTTCGATTTAAAATCATGCATGAAAGTACCTTAGAATATTGGGGGCATCCTAATAGAGCAGCAGTCATTGTAAACATGTGAACATCCATCCTATCCACAGATTATGTAAGTATTATCTATGAATCTGCAAAGAGTCCTTGGATTATTCTCAAAATATCTATATGATAAGAATAATGATGTTTTACTGAGCTGAGCTTTGTGTTCAAACTTCCAAAACAATGGAAGAAATTACTTCTAGCACCTCAGTTCAAGTTGAAAGGGTACTTAGTGGTATTAATACAAATTGTATGTTTTATTATAACTCTTTAAAAAATAATTATGTCTGAGAATAGAAATAAGTATAAAATATTATACAATAATGATGTTTCAGTGACTTCTGGCAATTGTGAAGAAAGAAATAGGACTTAATCATAAAATAGTTTCTTTGGAAATACCAAGCTTTTGTACAGAAAGTGTGTAAGAGAGACAAATGGTACCATGATGAAAAATAGATACTTTTTTATGACATGGCAACTTAAAACAATGGTATGTATAAAACATGGCACAAGGAGTTGGGGGAACAGATCAAAAAGGATGTGTTAGACTCCCTTAATGATTTGGCCTCATCTTAGGAATTGAATAGACATTTAAGCTACCAAATGTATTCAGGAGTGAAATACTAAGTTGGCCAAATTCTCTTTAAATTAATTATTTTGCAGTTAGTATACCTCAGTAGTATCCAAAAGACTAACCATTTTCTGTACTAAACTGGCTTTCCTGTTTTACTAGATAAAATTAGGTATAATATTTGTTGATCCTTGTTTCCCACAAATGTTAATGTGATTAAATACTAAACTAGTCATCTTCCTTGTATGTCACTTAGTGAAAAGGATGTTAGCAAGAGATCTGTGACTTATTGTAGCAAGTCCTTTACATTATTGGGTTCATAGTGATTATTTCTCCAGCCCTTTATAGTTAGGAATCTGTGGTCTAGTTATGTTTTAGATATTGATTTAAAAACTATCTCTTCTGTCTAATGGCTAATCAAAATTTAAGTTTAAAATCTTTATTTAAATATCTAATCAAATTGTTTAGCCTATTATATGGATTATATGGAGAGAATATATATAATTTACATATGCAAATATATATCCAGCACTGATCAGTAGAAAGAAACAAACAAACTACCACTGTAGTTTCAAAATTAATTCTAAGGCTAAATCTTTTCTTTTTTTTCTATGGAGTAATTTTGCCTCAGATGTCCTTCACAGCATGAATCTCTCAAAATACTAAGAAACAGATAATGTCTGACGAGGCCACAAAAAGAAGTAAAAATATCATCCTTAACAAAGACATTTTCCACATCAAAATTCTGAAAAAGCTAATTCTTTTAGGTAATTTCAACCAACAATGTGCAGAAACAATCTTGAGTCCTTCTGGAAAGTCAAGATAGAATTATTCCCTACCATCTATTATTGACTGCTGTCTTTCCCTTTCTGTTGAAATTTATTGTAGGTTTTATTTTTTTCATCTAATATCTTTTTTCACTGTCTCGAAAATATGCCTCTAATGTTTTACTTGAAGAAGTCATGGACAGTCTTCAAATACATATTTTCTTATAACAAGATAAAAGATTTAAGGAATGCAAACAGATGGCTGGATATATATTGTCTTTCTCAGAGGAACCAAGGGAGACATTATTAAGGGACATTGAGTTTTGACTTCTGGGAACTCTCCATTAGACTATTATTCAGTTAGAAACTAATACAGATTTCAAAGTGTACTAAGGTTTTAAATTACCATGTTGCTTTCATCTTGTGTGCAGCATGAATTCATAATTGTAACCCCATATATTGTAGACACATAATATGTGTATATTGTATGTTTGTTATATTTATATTATATATAGCCTTTTGAACTAAAGAGGTTTAGTGGTATTTTTACTTTAAACATCTAAATATTCTTATTATTGATGTTGTAAGTTTTGCAATTTTTAAATTTTCATTATAGTAAAGAACTCAGTAAAAAGTAGTAACTTCGAGTATTTATATTCCTTGATAGTTTCAAGTTAGATAGAAATGCAAAAAAAAAAAAAAAACAACCAAAAACCTCTAGGCCCATTTAATTGCTAAGGGTACCTCAGGTAAGATAAACAAATGAACAAACAAACAAACATCATGAATTGAATTGAGAAGTTCAATTAATTCAGTAAAGTCCATTTGTGGGCTTAAAATATGGTTTAATATTCTATGACAAAGAGTAGTTTATTTCCCTAAATTTCTATTATATATTAAGGAATACATGATAGATATAAGAAAAGTAGCTGAATATCAATTCAGCAGCAAATATCTACTTTGGGAGATACTGTAATGCAGAAGAAATAAAAGATTATGTACTCTTAACCACATTCACTGACTCTGAGAAGTGAAAGATAAAATGGTAAGAATAGGTAATCCCAACTGGAATAAAAATGGGGAGCCTTGAATCCATGAAATGCCCTGCCAAACAATCAAAGTCACCTGAATTTTCACCAGTATTCCTAGGACACTGCCAAAATACATGTGTAAGCATTCCTCACCCAACAGTCACAGAGGAAAATTTAAACATACCCCTACAATTATTGTTTGATTGATTATTAAGAAAATAGTTTCCAACTTAAACTTACTCATTTTAAAGAGCAGAATATCTTCTGAAATTTAAATAATCTTTCTTAGTAGCCTTATATCTCTCATATTCTCTCTCTTCATCTATCTCTATCTTTCTCATTCTTTGTACTCTGCTAGTGGGGAAAAAAGAAAAAAAAACCTCTTTGGGATAAGTTGCAGCCCATGTGTGTGTTTTTCTTCTTGCTTAAATATACCTTTACAGCACAACTTTGTAGAGTTTTATACTACCTTAAGTCTGATATTTCCTTTCGAATTCTCTGTGCAGGGGACTGTCTCAGAAATGATATTCCTCCACTTCTAAGCTGTGTGTTCATTATTTCCACCTTTTGGTTTCATGACCAAGCCTAGCATAGGCTGCTGGAGAATAAGACTTGCCAATGATAGAATCACATCATCCACACACTAGTGGTGAGTGAGTATACTGAAGTCAGTCTTCAGCTGACAAGCATTTGGGAATAGGTGAAGTAGAAGACATAGATGACTCTGAGAATCACCATGCTGAATTCATGTTATTCTGGCAAGTCTCAGGATCTTAAACAACTGTTAGTTTATCAAAAACCCATTCAGGCACACTAAATGAAGTGCCAGAATGCTCTTCAAGTCTCTTTTTGAGTGTGTGTGTGTGTGTCTGGAAATAAGAGGACACTTTTGGGTATCATCTGTAGGAATGCTGCCCACTTCCTTTCAAACGAGTCTCATTGGCCTAAATCTCATCAGTTAAATTGGATTGGCCAATGAACCCCAGGATCCTCCTTTCTCTGTTTCTCCATTGCTGGGATTACAGCACAAGTAACCATACTCATCATTTTTAAATTCTTTGTTCTTTATTTGAAAGTATGAAGAGGAAGGGGGAATTATGAGCATGCCAAGTTCTCTTGCTAGTAAAAAGGAACTCCAGATGGCACATTGTTTATCTGGGTTTTCGTGGATACTGGGAACTACACCCACGTTTGCAAGCAACCACCTTTAACCACTGAGCTTTTCCCTAGCACATGCTCAAGCAGTTTTAAGTGGGTACCAAGGTATATATTATCTCCCCAGCCCTGGAAAATTAATTTTATTCAACAAAGTTAAATTTATTTCTTTATTTTTGAACAATTATATAAAAGAATAGATATTATTTAAAATGTTCAAATGATTATCCAACTTTCCTTATATTTTTCAGCATTTATATTTTATGAGATGTTTATATTTATGAAAATAGTAACATTATATAGTTAAGATTCTAGTCAGAGAAATCTTAGAAATAAATCTCTGTGTTTTAAATAATTTTGTAATTGCACAAGTTGCAATATTCTGATATCATCATTTTGTTTTATTTTTTACTGTGTAACAGGTTTGCTTAGAGATAAACAACACACTATACGTACTATACATATGGTACAAATTTCATCAATCCATATTAAAAACCCAATTGTTACACACACACACACACACACACACACATACACACATACATATATGAATGGTTATAAACATATATACATATATTTGACACAAATATTAAATAACTAGTTTATAGAATACTATATTTGCTCAAGCATACAGTATATTAAACTTTATTACTCTATTAATTTGAGTAATTTATTTAAGCTTAGTAAAAACAAAATGAGGCAAAATAAACTTATATAACTTTCTAAAATGTCTGTTACACAAGACTTGTATTTCTCCCGTTTAATTAGCTTCAGATACATGGACATTATGCCTTATATTATTCAAGTTTTTTAATATAAAATAGTATATTTTATTTTTTAACTGAGAAATGCTTCTCAAAGAGCCATTTATATAGGCATACATTTGATTATAACCATGCTTGTAAACATGTACTTATTTTCTTGCCAACTTTAAAAATGAAATTTGATATATAATTGTTACAATCCATTGTCTTTTAAATTCCACAAAAACACTGAAGTACATACAGGTCCTAAAAAATCATTTCCCTTGGCATTATGCTTACAAAGCATCTGTAGCACAGATCACACAAAAATATAACAGACTCAAATGATATGGAGATACTTTCACTTGTGCTTATACTTATTTTTTTATACTTTTTTTTTATTTTGGATTCTTTGTGAGCAGACAGATTTCATGGTATATATTCTTTGTATTATTGTTCCATTTCAAGATTATCCTAACTTATAATGCACTTTTCAGGTTGTGAGATATTTATTATTACAATATGTGTTTTGATTTAGGGTGAAATAGAAAATTATAATGTACTCAGTTTGCTGCAAAAAATACAACATATATATTTACCTTTGTTGTGAACAACTGGAAATGTTTTTACAACCTGTGTATAATCTTGTATTAAAGGCAATTTATACCTTACTGTTATACTCAAGTAAAAGCAAGAATGATAGATACTGTGAGATATACATCATAAATGTACATGCTATTTAGAATAAATCACAGCTTTTTATTTCATAAACATAGCTGGGATGAATTTGCATGTTATGATTCAGACTTTGTTGTATTTCCCATTTCTAATTTATGATAGCATTTGACAATACTGCTTAATCTAATATGTAATATTTGTGACAAGTAATACATCTACAATATGTACTAAGGATTCTGAGATCATATCAATTAGTAACAACTACATACAAAGGAACTGTAAGTTTCAGTTGAAAAGATGTAAATGGTATCAATATAATTTTCTGTAGTATCAGATTTCATTAAGTATTATTTTTTGCAGAAATGGTAGGGATTGAATGGAGAAATTTATATGTTAGATATAAATTCTGCTAAAAAGTTACCTCAAGTCCATTATTACTAATTTTTTTTTAACTTTTTCATGATTAAATTAGTTTTTAATGTCACATTTAACTGCCTTGTAAGATAAACATTTTAGATATGAGTTTAGTATAAAAATAAACGTATTTTTCTCAATGTCAAACTCTGAGCAGAGGAGATGGCAATGGCATGTAAAAACTTAAATCCACATGGATGGGTGAAGTTGTTGGTAGGTAGTTGATGAAAACTGGAATGGCAGATAAAGTGATCTGCAACATTGCAAATCAAACTACAGTGGTATAAGGCCAACCAAAGCAGGATGGTAGTCCAAATATAGACCCCACAAAGAACATACCCAAAGAATGGCAGTTTTAGCTTCTCGTTCTTAAGTTGAAATTATACTGTTTGATTTCATTTGGAGCTGGAGGAATGGAAAAGATACACTCTGTAAAATGATACTACTCTTTTGGAATCAGATATTAATCCTTTTAATGGATTCCTTATTGCTAGGTTTTAACTAGACCAAGGACATGCAGTTAAGCTCTAAGCATTAACTTCATGGGCTAACCTTAATGTTTTATGTCTTGCTGTTACCAGACCAAGAGCCCAACATACTCATAATGTCTTAGTGGCATCACAAATTCTGAGCAAAATTAGAAAACAAGCAGTAATTAAACACAAATATAGGTGGAACCCAATTGTCTCTATATATTGGCAATTATCCCACACAAATAGCAACTTATAAAAAGTAAGTATGCTTATTCAGATTGAAAACAAATCTTTATTCACCAATATTCCCAGTTTATTAGATGTCTTTCTTCCATAAATAAAACTAACACTAGGATTTGTTAGATCTAAATGAGTTATATATCCTCACATGGGAACTCAATCTACTGAGTCTGAAATCTGTTCTTAACAGAACTCAGGTCTAGCAACTTTGTTTCTACTGCTAAGAGTCCTTTCTCTAAGACTCCAGGACAGACAGTAGCATTCAATGTTGTACCAAAAGAAAATAATTAACTTATTTTATGACATACTTATTTGGATGATTATGTACCTGTAATTAGTACATCTATGTTTTTTAACTGCAAGCTTTTTAAGTGACAATGCATGACAGGCTAGCAGAAATCAGCTGAAACAAAGCCCTCTCCTTCATTATCATAAAGTCATGCAGAAAGGATAAAGTATAGCTGTTTTGTTCCATGCAGGATTCTTAGAATTAACTTTTTTTTTCTGGATAAGATGAATTTGGCTCATCATAGAAAGTTCTTTGAAGGATGCTGCTAAATGTGTTGCCCTTTGAAAAAACATATTTCAAAGCATGAAAGTGCAAGAGATAAGTTTTTGATTTACAGAATATTTATGGACTAACTCTGCTTAGTCTCTAAATAATTCCCAATTCATTGAAAATAACAGAAACTACACTTAAGAGCTATTTTTTTTGTGTGTAGGTATGTATTGTATTATCTAATCTACAAATGAAGAAAATGAGACCTAACTGTACCTATCAGATAGTTAGAAAGTTGTAAAACCGACATTAGTTCTCAGCCCCCTTGGGGACTAGCTTCAATGTTTCCTGCTTTTCTGTTATTAAAGCATAATGATGCACAGCATTTGCCATGTAGAAAATATTTGGTAAGTTTAATTTTGCCTAAATTTATCAATATATCCATGAATCACACCAAGATTAGGACAGTTTGATTATCTCAAAGAATCTTGAACCTTGCACATTGCATCTGGAGGGTAGGACGAGCTGGTGGACAGAGATTCCCACACATTCTGTGACAGGACTCCCTTTTTTGCAGCCTGGGCATATGAGAAAACAGTTCTCCACCAAGGTTAATGTTCAACAAACTCAACACACATTAAGAAAAACAGTGCCAGATGGAAGACTTTCATTCATTCAGTTAAATATGGAAGGTCTGAGTGTTCCTCATGGGGATGTGTGATGTAATGTGAATGTATGAAAGTGCATGTTCACTATTGGAGGGCTCTGAGGGATCAATCATAATTAATGATGCACAAACAGGAATTTCATATGAGCAGACATAGTGTAGATACAGACAATTTTAACTTCATTGGAAAATTAATCAGAAGTATTAGTGATATAAATTTAAAGAATTGTTAATATTTTATTTATTTGCTTATTTATTTATTTATTTAGAGAACGAATGGGTGTGCCAGTCTCCTCTAGCCACTACAAATAAACTCCAGACACATGCACCACTTTGTGCGTCTGGCTTTACATGGGTACTAGGGAATCCAGCCTAAATTCTTAAGCTTTGTAGGCAAGTGTTTTGCTGCTGATCTATCTCTCCAGCCCAAATTTAGTTTTTGAACAAAACCAGTAGAAATTTCCAAATGCATCTCTTTGGCATAGACACTAGAAAAATTTTAGCATTAAAATATCTTATATTATAGAATTGAACTTTCAGCAGCTTTCTGTATGACGTGAATGTTAGAAGAATGAAAAGGGACAAGCAGGAAGGTACAGCAGGCAATGCTAAACAAACAGATGCCAGCTGAAAGCATAGAACCAGTGTTCTCCCCCAAAATGTGCTACTCTGTTTGCAGCTGAAGGTAGCATTCCCTTACCAACACAGAGCCCTCTGTTCCTCCTGTCACTTATTCTGATTTTCACCCAAAGTCAGTACCATGTTCTTTAATGACATTAGCATAACTCAGAGAAGTGTTTGGCACTGAAGACACTTTGTACCTTTGCTGGCTATATTGCCTAGATTGGGAGTAGACAATGACATCTTTTAATCATACCTGTGATATGATTTAAAGAGAATGTATTTTAAAGTATGAGTGGAACTGTTGGCAATGGAGATAAAGCTGAAATGAAGGAAGAGAAGGTTGCACACACCAAAGATGTGGGAGACATGCTGGTGGATCATATGCTGTCAAGATGACATCAGTTGCTGTGTTTCATCAGAATCTGTACCACCAGATAACCTTCTTACTTTCTGTGGAAACTCTATTTATTAAATTGCTTGCATATTCATAAAAACTAAAAAATTTGAATAAGGTTGATTATGAATTTTAATTACTTGTCAAAATTCTGTGTTGCTGATTTCTGCATCATTAATGCTAAGAGTTTCCTTTTGCTTTAATTCTCCTAGCAGAAATCCTCCCCTGAAAGTTCTGGCCCAGCAGTCCTTGTTCCCTATCTGCACCAAAACACAAGAGGACAGCTGGACAAGGGTCTGAGCAGCAATCCCAAGAACACACTGAAGTTCAGTCAAGATGGTAGCCTTCTAACCATGCCTCACCTCCTGAGGTAATATCAGGCAATATCTGTGTAGCTACAGCTTGAGTAGGTCTTAGAACTCCAGTGAGTGCGCACAGAGGAGCACAATAAGGAAACCCCTGATTCTCATGCTCTTGGGGAGCTCGCTAGACCCTCCCGGTCTTCCCTGGACTACTACTTCCACTAGACCCTCCCAGTCTTCCCTACACTGCTACTTCCCTCTGAGGCCCATGTGCTTCCTTCCCTCCCACTGAGCTACCCACTGGCTCCCCTGACTACACTCATGGCCAATAATACTCACCTGTCTCCCAGTAAACTACTGCAGACTCTGCCAACAGAGTCTATGCCCCACCTGTTCTCCCCCTTTTCTCACCAAGCTCTCAAAGGCATCCACACTTCCCTGTTTCCAAGAGGCTCCTGTACTGCACCTGAGTGCTTCCCTATTTCTTCTCTTTGGTAGGCTAGACTACAGGTTACTCCACTTCTCCTGCTTACTGACCCTTCACACACTGTGCTGCCTACAGGTGCCTTTGTGTGCACTCCTTGCAAGTGCGCCTGTCTCCCCTACACCAGCCAACTCCCTGATTCCATCCAGGCTATGGAACCCAGTGACCCCCATCATCTCTCCAACACCCTGCCCCACTCCAGTGACTACTGGAGTATCAACTCAACCCCAGAAGGGGAACACAGGAATATCAGGCAATCACCTGCCAGGGGGAACCAGTGTGTCCTCCATAACCTTCCCATATGGGTATACTAGGAGAGCTATGGCAAGTGCTATGGCCCTAAAGCCACAGAAAGACACAGCTAAGACCAAATCAAAGGGATCCCAGTCCCCGAATCACACCTTTGATTGTAAGTACCGGCCAATAGCTGCTGGTGCACTTATGCCCTCCACAGTTGGCACATCCCAAAGTAAAAAGCCATCACAAGGCTATTTGATTGAAGCATAAAATGAAACACTCACTGAAGACACTATAAGGAAAAATTCTTGCTTCATCCTTAATTAAATAGGATTCCCATACTGAGGTGGGTGTGCCCCAATGCACCAAAAAAGATTTAAAAACACAAAACAACAACTGAGAGACCTCCAGCAAGGTTTCTTAGTCCCCAAATGGTAGTCTCCAGCAAAAATATAGAGGACACAGAAGGAATAGAACCCCATAATGAAAACAAAATAAAAATCAAGATATGTGACCCTGACCAAACACACTTCAGAACTGGCAGCAAGTTAACAAAAAAAAACAACAATCACATAAATGAAATCCACAGAGCTGTCTTCACTAGGATTAACCAAATAGAAGAAAACAAGAGAGAACTAAAAAGAGAGATAAAATGAAATGAAGGAGTACCAAAAATTAGAGAATCTCAATAGTCATCTGGTTAAACTTAAAGAAGACATAAGTAAATGTGAGAATGAATTCCAAGAAGCATTAAGAAAATCAAAACATTGCCTGAAATTGGAACTCAACAAAGTAATGGATATCATACAGAAAGATGCAACAGAAGACACAAACTAGAGAAAACCTCTCTATAAACTCTCAAGAACAGAGGTAATCATGTAGAGGATAGGAATGGCAAGAGAGAAGACACAGTTTGGAAGTCCAAGAAATTTGATAAATTCAAAAAATATTGTGAATAGAAAATAAGGGAACTGTGAAATACCATGAAATGTCCTAACATTAAGATCATGAGTATACAAGAAGGGGAACAAATTGAGACCAAAGGCATGGGGACCTTATTCAATAAAGTTATCAAAGAAAACATTCCTCCTGCTCAAAAGAGAGGCCCATCCAAATACAAGAATCACACAGAACTTCTGACAGACAGAAGAGAAACTCTCCAAGGCACATCACTGATAAAACTCTTAACAATGGGGGCTTCAGAGATGGTTTAGTGGTTAAGCACTTGCCTGTGAAGCCTAAGGATCTGGCATTCAAGGTTTGATTCCCCAGGATCCACATAAGCCAGATGCACAAGGTGGTGCATGCATATGGAGTTCATTTGCAGTGGCTGGAAGCCCTGGTACTCCAATACTCTCTCTCCCTCTCTGCCTCTTTTTCTGTCTGTCTGTTGCTCTCAAATAAACAAAAATAAACAACAACAACAAAAAACTCTTAACAATGAAAACAAAGAGAGAGAGACAAAGAGAGAGAGAGAGAGAGAGTGCTAAAAGCAGTAAGAGAAATATTACATTACATACAAAGGAAATGCCATTAGAATTGCCTCATGTTTCTCAATGGAAACCCTGAAAGCTAGAAGGGCCTAGAATTGAACACTTCAATGTCTAAAATACAATGGCTTCCAACCCAAACTACTGTACCCAGTGAATGCATCACTCATAATAAATGATGAAAGAAAAACTTTGATGATAAAAGCTCATTCTACAAATATATGAACACAAAGCTAAACCTACTGGGAATATTTCAGGAAATATTCCACATAGAGTAGTCAAATAACCAATCTCAAGAGCCTACAAGAAGATCACAATAATAAAAAAGTACAAAGTCCAAGAAAACAATCCCCATAAAGTACCCTAATATTGCAGCAAATAATTCAAACATCACAGTTATAACTTTAAATATTACAGTTCTGAAGTCACCCATCAAAAGAAAGAAGTTAGCAGGGTGGATCCAAAAAAATGGGCCCTTTGATTTTCTATCTTCAACAAACCTAACTCATCACTAAAGAAAGACAGATCCTCAGGGTGAAAGAATAAAAAAAAAATTATTTCAAGCAAATGAAAATAAGAAACAAGCGTATTTGACTATATTAATATCTGATATAATAGATTTCATAACAACAGTAATCTAAAAGGACAAAAGACCACTTACTCATCAAGGGAATGTTCCAACAAGAGGACATCACAATCATAAATCTGCTCGCACCAAACACAGGTACACCATGGTTTATAAAACAAAACCTACTTGACAACAAAATAGAAATAAACATCAACACCATCATAGTTGGGGACTTTAATGCTCCTCTATTAACAATAGGTAGATTATCCATACAAAATCAACAGGGCAGGAGAGAGCTCAACAAAACCATAGATCAACTAGACCTAAAAGAATCTACAAAATTTTCTACTGGAACTCTACAGAATATACATTCTTCTCAGCAGCCCATGAAACCTTATCCATATAGATCATATAGGCCATAAAGCATGCCACCATAAATTCAGGAAAAATTTATCTTGGGTAAAGTTACCAATAATGTAGACTGAGGAGAAGATAACATTTTCAACAAATGGTGCTGGACACATTAGATAACCACATGTAGAAAAATGAAACTAGAAACACTAATTTCACCATGCACCAAAAAATAATTCCAAGTGGATTAAAGACCTCAGTATAAATGAAACTCTCCTCCTATTGGAACAAAAAAAAAAAAAAAATAGAAGGAGCTCTCCATGGTATAAAAGTAAGAAAAGATGCTCAAGATGGTGTCTGCCTAACTATGCTGCACCTCCCCAGTAAGAAAAGGCAAGAAATAAAGGGTTCACTGGGTCCTTTAGGGGAAAGCAGTCTCTAATAGACCACGAGTGGGAAGGCATGGAGGGGCAGAAAAGAAAATTGGCTGATTCCCATGCTCTCTGGTAGCCCACCAGATACCCAATTCCTCCAATCTGCCATCCAGCAATAGTGCCAGCCTCAGTTACTCCTACACTAACTGCAGGCAAGGGGACATAGGCCAGCATACTTCCACCTGTGCTGCTGTACACAGGTGATCTCCCGGCTTCGCCCATATGCCCGCATGACCTCAGACCTGTTCTGCCTTCATGCCAACCACATGACCTGAGACCTGCTCCCTTGCTGGCCTGTGACCTCAGACCCCCACCACAAGCCCGTGCCTGACCTCAGATATACTCCCACTGCTTGCATGACCTCAGACCTCCTCTGTGTGCCTGCTTGCCCACATGAACTCAGACCCACTACAGCCCCCCACCCCAGCAACTGCATGACCCACTGCCATGGCCTGCACAACTTCAGACCCACTCTCCCAGAGGCAGCACAACCTCTCCTTCCCATTGCAATCAAAGTCCTACTCTCTCTATCCCTACCTACATTGGGATGGGCAGACCAGAGGACAAAAGAAATCACATGAAAAATCAAATGGAAGTAAATCCCATGAGATCACCCAGTCCTACAATGGATGTCTCTAATTAAAACATCAAAGAAACATGAGGATCAGAACCCCAAAATGAAGTTATGAGCAATGCAATCCTGACCAAGCTACTGGTAGGAATTGCACAAAAGCAACAAAGGACTGAAAATCATGTGGATGCCATCATTACACTAGACCTCATAGATAAGATAATAGAAGGGGTCCAAAGACATTTACAGGATATAAAGAAGAGCAAAAAAAAAAAAAAAGAGGACCTCAAAAACCAGCTGGTTATGCTAAATGAAGACATAAAAAGTGCAAGTATGAATTCCAAGAAGCAGCAAGAAAATCAGAAAATGATGTAAAAAGGGAACTTGACAGATGGATGGGAACTATACATAGAAAATAGTAGAAAATGCAAACCTAATTGAACAACCCCCAAACCATAGAATTTCTCAAGAATGAAGTCAGCCATGTGGAGGACAGAAACTCAGATTTGGAAGACACAGCAAAATAAACAGTTTGATAATTCAAAAGTTTCAATAGGCTCAAAAATTTCTGAGCTTATTCAGACCATGGGAATACCAGAGAGGAAAAAAATTCAGACCAAAGGCATGGAGAACTTATTTAAAGGAAAACTTTCCCACTCTCTCAAAAGAAAGGCCCATCAAGATACAAGAAGCTAACAGAACTCCAAACAGATTGGACCAAAGGAGAAACTCTCGAAGACATATTGTCATTCAGACTTGAAACATTGACACCAAAGAAAAAATCCTAAAAGCAGCTAGGGGAGGAAAAAAAAAAAAAAAAAGCACATCACATTTAAAGATATTCCTATCAGAATTACTTCAGACTTCTCAATGGAAACCCTGAAAGACAGAGGCCTTTAATGGGATATGGCAATGTCAAAGAACCTATGGCTTCCAACCCAAACTACTCTACCCAGCAGAAGTGTCCCTCATAATAGATGTTAAAAGAAAAAGTTTCCATGATAAAACAGCTTTATAACTATATGAACACAAATCCAAACCTACAGAAAGTATTTCAGGAAATTCTCCACACAGAAGAATTACGTAATCAACCTCAAGTGCCTATAAGAAATAGATCACAATAAGCAAACTCAGAGAAGGCACAAAAAATTTCAAAGTCCATGAAAACACCAAACCACATAAACCAACATAATATGGTAGGGATCAAATCAAACCCCACAGTCATTACCCTAAATATCAATGGCCTTAATTCACCCATTAAGAGACAGAAGTAACAGGTTGGATCAGAATATTAGACTCATCAACCTGTTTTCTTCAAGAAACCCATCCCACTACTAAAGACAGACACCTCCTCAAGGTGAAAGGCTGGAAAATGATATTCCAAGCAAACAGAAATAAAATACCAGCAGGTGTAGCTATGCTAATATAGGATAAAATAGACTTAGAACCAAAAGTAATAATAAAATACAAAAGAGGCTACTTCTTGCTTATCACAGGAACAATCCAACAAGAGGACATCACAATCATCAATCTTTATGCACCAAACAGCAGGCATAACTATATTAATAGCAGATAAAATAGAGTTGATCAACACATCTTTCCATGCACAACAATCAAGTCCAAATGGATCAAGGACCTTTATATAACACTGGAAACTCAGCTACTACTGGAAGAAAATTTAGGAGGAACATTCTATAATAAGAATAAGAAAAGACTTCGTGAACATAATCCCAGTAGCACAGGACCTTAAACAATGACTCAACCAATGGGATCACATGAAGCTGAAAAGTTTCTGCACTGATAAATATATAGTAAGCAGGGACAATGGATTACCAGAGAATGGGAGAAAATATTTGCTGAACATCCAACCGACAGAGGCCTTATCTCTAGAATCTACAAAGAATTCAAAAACCTAAACAATAAGAAGTCAAAAAATCTACTCACAAAATGGGGTAAAGAATTGGACAGGCCATTCTCAGACAAACAAATACAAATGGAAAACTCACATTTTAGAAAATATTCATCATCCATAATCATCAGGGAAATGCAAATTAAAACAACTATGTGATTCCACCTTACCCCATTAAGGATAGCAAACATTAAAAAATCAAATGAGCCGGGTGTGGTGGTTCACGCCTTTAATCCCAGCACTCGGGAGGCTGAGGTAGGAGGATGGCTGTGAGTTCGAAGCCACCCTGAGACTCCATAGTAAATTCCAGGTCAGCCTGGGCTAGAGAGAGACCCTACCTCAAGAAAAAAATCAAATAATATAAATGCCGGCAAGGATATGGAAAAATAGGAACCCTCATCCACCATTGGTGGGAATGTAAGATGGGACAACCACTTTGGAAAGCAATATGGAGATGCCTAAAAAAGCTGCCCATAGAGTTCCCAATGGATGCAGTTATTCCCTTACTGGGCATGTGCCCTACAATCTTCATGCCTCAGTTCAGATAGATTTGCTCAACTATGTTTATAGCTGCTCAATTCATAATAGCTAAGAGCTGGAATCTAAAAAGATGTCAATCATTAGACAAATGCATAACAAAGATGTGGTATATCTGCACAGTGTAATTCTACACAACAGTAAGAAAAAAGGACAAAATGAAATTTGAAAAAAAAAAATGGTTGAAACTGGAACAGATCATTCTCAATGAATTTACCCGATCACAGAAAGATAATCACCAAAGAGTCTCACTCATCTAGATCTTCTAACCTGAATTTACACAAGATGCCAACATTCCTAGCAAGCATCTTGAGGAATGGAAAAAAAGGGTGGATGGGAGGGAAGAGAGGGTAAAGGGGGAATGGGGGACAAAAAACTGGACCCAAACAGCAATGGTACCATAAAATTCTATGTCCTAAAAGACAGACTAAATGGTTGAACATTAACCAGGCCCTTAGGGGAAACACCTGAATCACAATCATACCCAGGAGAGGGTATGATGAATACTGCCTTTAATCTTCCCGTATTTCTGTTTCTCTCTCTCTCTCCCTCTTCTTTGTCATCTCTCTATCCCTTTAATATTACTTATCTTTTTATTCCTTCTCTTCTTGGCAATGATCTGTAACTCTGAGTAGCAACAGGTGGCTATCATCTACAATGAACTTTTGATCAGATAGACCTACAAGATTTCCCAAAAGAAGACAGATTCCTGTCATAGTACTTGATGATGCATCACAGGTAAGTGGTAAAACCCTACTGCTGATGACACCATATGCTGTTGGCATGTAACATAGAGTGACATGGCTGGAAGAGAGTCAGTCCCCAGATAGCATATGTAGTGACAGAAGGTGCTACATGAGTGACTGGGGAAAAATGACCAATATCTGTCCAAATAACTCATGGTCTAACCATGAGTTAGCAGCAAACAACCTGACATAATGCTCACACAAGTGCAATAGTGGCTCACAACCATGGTGGATAACGAATTGCTCTTGATTTGGCTAACTGATCTGCTCAGTGGAACTGAACCCATAGCTGGGGCTGGGAAGCAGGTTAGAACCATATATAAAAATAAGTCTTCTCTCAATCACCAATCTCCCACCAATTGTGGGCTACAAGAGGGCCTACACCTATTAAATTCTCTCTAAAAATAATGGCTATCACATTTATCTGGAGCTAACTTTACTCTCCATCAGAGAATCTGCTTTTCTTTTTCCGAGAGATGCAGATCATACGGAGAGCACGACCCCAACATACTTCAAAAGGGCCCCAGCTGAGACTAAGAATGATTGCAGAAACATGCAATAATGCTGTTTTCTTGGCAAATCAAGAACAAGCACAACATGAAGGAAATAGACACAGAGAACAATCAATTCCTCCCAAACCCAATATCCAGAGACACAAAGGCTCCAAAGATCTCAATACTGAAGCAGATCTAAAATGAACCCCACAAGGCTCAGGGAAATTTGCAGAAGAGGGGGCAGAAAGAATGTCAGAGCTACACGTTGGGTCATGACACTCAAGGACATTTCCTCCTACCCATAACTGAAGGCTAACTCCACAATGCATGACACATATACCCCAACAAGGAGGGTCCCTGTGGAGTGGGGAGGACAGGGAGGAGGCTAACAATGGTAACAACTTGTGTAAGGAAAGACTTCCTGAGCAAACCATTGCCCAGGAAATCAAAAACAAAACAAACAAACAAACAAACAAAAACCAGTCAATCAGTGGGATCTATTGAAGCTTGCTGTTGCACAGACAAACATAGCATAGACTCAACAGATTACCCATTACCCACAGAATGGCCGAAGGTCTTCACTAATTATACCACTGGCAGAGGAATAATATTTGGAATCTACAAAGAACTCAAAAAAACAAATAATAAAAAAAATCACACAACACACTCAAAAATAAATAAATAAATAAAATAGGGGGAGCAGTGAAGTTTAGGGAGTTCTCAGAGTAAGGAATACCAATAGCAAACACATCCTAGAGAAAATGTTCAATATCCCTAACCATCAGGGTAATGAAAATTAAAATAACTATGAGATTCCAACTTTTTCCTGTAAACCTGAAAATCATGAGCATGTAAATTAAAACATATGCTGGTGAGAATGTAGAAAAGAGAAACCCTCATTCACTGTCTGTAGGAATGTAAACTTATACCATAACTATAAAAATTAATATAGAGATTTCTGAAAAAGATGAATATTAAACTACCAACAGACCCAGTTGTTCTGTTACTGGACTTTTATCCTAAATGCTCCATAGTTACTACAGAGATATTTGATCAACCATTTGTACAGCTTTTCAATTTGTAATAGCTAAGAAATGGAATCAGCCCAGATGCCTATCTTTGGACAAATGGCCAACAAAATTGTTGTAAATACACACAGTGTATTTCTTCACCGCAGTAAGGAAAAACAATACAATGAAATTTGTAGGAAAATGGATGGACTTAAAACTGATCATACTCAGTGAACATATACAATCACAGAAAGACAAATGCCTCATGCTCTCACTCATCTGTGGTTTCTATCTTGGTTCAGCTCGAGTGGCTGACATATCTGCTACACAGCTTGAGGGCTAGACAATATGTACAGAAGGGTTTTGGGTGAGGAGAAGGAGATGTTGGGGAAAAAAAAAACACAAAAGTAAACCTAAGATAAACTGGAACCATAGAAACATTTATCCTTCCAGGGAGACTAGAAGATTTTGCCATCAACAGGTATATGGGGTAACATCTGAACAAACCGCCCCAGGTAAGGGTGGGAAGAAATCTAACCTTAATTTTTTTTATTTTTTTGTTTTATTTTATTTTTTATTTTTATTTTGTTTTTGGTCTGTGGCCTTTAACTCCCAGTACCAGAAATCAGTAGCTATCTAAAGTGAGCTGTTCATCAAAGAGACCTATGAGACCTCTAAAACATGACAGGCTTCTTTCAAAGCACTTGATTATCCATCTGAGGTAAAAGATAAGACCCTGTTTCTGAAGACAATAATATTCTGGTGACACAGAACACCAAGATACCTGTCTGAGGTCCAGAAGAGGGCCAATCCCCAAACAGTTAGCCTGTCTAGTGGTAGAAAACTTTACATGGCCTACTGGGTGACAGTGGCCAACAATGGTGTGAGCAACCAGGGGTCTAAGCTACTGAGAAACAACCACCCTGACAAGATGTGCACACTAGTGCAGTAGTAGCACACAGCCACGGTGGGTAACCAGTGGCTTTTTGATTGGCTAAGAGAAAAACTCAGTGGAAAAGAGCTCATATCTGGAACTAGGAACCAGGTCAGAATTGTATGGAGACAAAGATTATGCTCTCTAATGTCAAGCTCCCACTAGTCTTTGGCTAAAAGAGCGGCTACATCCATATAATTCTCCCTAAATTAATAACGGTTATCTCATTTAACCTATGCTAACTTCATTCTGTTGGGGTAACTGTTTTCCTTTTTCAGAAGGTAGCAAGACCCAAGGAGATGACACACCCATCACCTTTCAGCCAAGGCCCAGCTGAAATCACAGAGGGACTGGGGAAACTAGCAAGAGTGCTGCTTCCATGGTGAGCCTGACAATCAGCACCAGTTTGAAGGAGACAGATGCTGAGGGTTAGTCAACATATACCATACAGAAATTCATAGGCTCCTAAAAGCTCATTACTGAAGTAGTCTTAAAACATACCCACCAAAGCTCAGGCAGTTTTGTAGATGAGGGGACAGAAAGATTGTAAGAGCCACAGTTTGGGACATCATACCCAGAGATATTGCTTCCCTGCAATAACTAACTGCTGCTCCCACAAGGCATAGGCCACAACACCATGGGCAATAGCAGAAACCCCACTGAGGAGCACTCCCTGTGGAATAAGCAAGGATGAGGAAAAGGATGGTGGTAATACATGACATATCCATACTATGTATGTAATAATAAAATAAGTTTATAATATAAGTGCATGCTGAGGGCTAAGGGCCTACCACTGCACTACTAGTTAATTTTGAATGTCAACTACATTTCAAATACATATTGAAAACATCTTATTTTTATATATGTGGTTGACATTAAAGGATAGAATTTGTTTATAAAGAATGATAAGAACATTACACATCTAAACACATGTTAGAAAAATTCTAAGCAAAGTCTATACTTAATCTGATGGAAAAAAGATCATGATAATTATGTTATTAAAAGTTACTATTTCAAAGAATAAAAATAATCAAATAAAATATAGAGTAAAATAATAAATATTTAGTAAATATTTGAATATCATAAATTGAAAGCTTAAATGTTAAGATATAAACTTTCTCCAGTTTTATTAATATACTCAATATAAAATCAAAATAATTAGTACTACTACTGATATAAATACTTACCTTAATATATAAGTAAAATAAAGAAACTAAATGGATACTGAAGAAATTAACTCATAGTGCCTGATTTATAGAATTATTATAAAGCTATAATAGAAATAAGATACTTTGAGACTAATAAAAAACACAAAAATTAGCCTACAGGCACATAGCAAGAATATTTAGTCAAAGAAAAAAATTCCTAAAACAAAATTAAGTATTAATCCCATTAAAATAGCATGACACATATTTACATGACAATGGATGATGGTAGAATTTTGCCACCAAATCCATGATCACACAGTTAGTGCACATAAAAGGCCCAGGTCTAAAGCTCAAAATTGAACAAAAATACTAGATAAGCTAGACATGAAATAAATGAGATACATGAAGAATTGCATAACACATTACTGTGGCTTTAATAAACACAATGTATATGATGCCTGAGAATGTGTATAATGAACTTAACATTTGCCCTATATCCAGAAATACAAAGAACTTCCAATGAGATTTTAGAGTTTTGTTGATATCAGCAGATTTGTAAATGATCACGCCAAAAAAGGAAATCAACGTAGCAGCCAGGATGTGCTAAAATTACAATAAAATAAAGCAAAAATTCTAGAAAGATAAGGAAGGACTACTGATGTTTTCTGTAGGAATAGCCACATATTTTAAATCAACAAGGAAAAATGAATTAGTTTGTAATTAATGAACGGTAAACAGGAATGCCATATGAGCAGACACATTGTAGACAGAGAATGTTTTAATGTCACTGGAAAATTAATGACATATATTATTGATAAAAATTTAAATAATTTTTGAACAATAACACTAGAAATATCCTAATACATCTGCATGACCTAGAAACTAGAATAATTTTGAATTTTCATGGAAATATTATTCAATTTTATTTCATTGAATATTAATTAACTTCCTGTATAACCTGAATTTTGGATTTTTTTCTTATTTCCCATGAAATTTTTCATGCCACTTGTATAAATTTCTCCCTTAAGATACTGCAGTGAAGGAGGGGCAACGTGGCAATATGACATCCATTTGCAATGCTTTCAGAAGATCAAAAGCTTGATGCAGAGAAGCTTACATGTAATTAATAAAAGCTTGTGGAATATATTGTGCACTGCATTTCATCACTTACAGATCAGGTTTGAAGGTTTCAAGCATTTCATAGGATTAATACGCATATTGATTTGGAAAATTAAAGTCATATGCCTTGAAATGTAAAGAGAATACAAAGAAAAATTATAATAGTGGTTTTCCTCAGTCAATTGAACTTCAATTGTCCTACCACACATTTTACTTTTTCTTAATGTATGTATACATTCTAGAAACAAAAAAGAGAGTATATAGGAAATAATTTTAAAAATATAGTCATTCAAAAATTAAAATTATAATGTTCAAATTAAAATAAAATGAATAACACATTGAGAGAATTTAACAAATTGTTCAGAAAATAAAAATACATAAAATAAATGATTATTGGAAAACAAAGGTGATTTTACATCTTCCGTTCTGAGTAGTATGGATTTTCTTTCTTCTGTAATTGTTCTCAGCAAGGTTCTATGTACAGCTATTGCTGAGTAGAAGTGACAGTCATAACATTCCAGCCTTGCTGCTTATAGCAGTCAACTTCAGGTTCACTGAGATGAACTTCCAGGCCAGGCACAGTTATGGAAGGAAGGGATATTTACAGAAGTTTACAGATCCATGGCAAGTTCCATAATGGAAGAAGAAGCTGGCCTGCCTTCACAGGTCCAAGGAGAGAGAGAGAGAGAGAGAGAGGGGGGGGGGAGGGAGAGAGGGAGAGAGGGAGAGAGAGAGGGAGGGAGGGAAAGAGAGAAAGAGGGAGGGAAGGAGGGAGGAAGAGAGAGAGAGAGAGCCACAATCCAAAAGCCACACCATACACTTCAGGAACTCCAGGTGGAACTAGCAATTTGCATATCTTTAAATTGGAATTTCAAATCCACCACCACACTTTAAGATCTACCCACTGACACCCACCTTCTCGAGCAAGATGACTGCAGATCCAAACTACAAACTAATAAACACTGAATAAATTGGGGTCCATCTATACAAATTACCACATTTTTCCCCTGGCCCCCAATAGATTCAAAATCATCACATGTTGAAAATTGTATTTAGTCCAGTTTCCAACGTCCCCACAGTCTTGGCTAACTTAGGATAGTTCCAAAATCCCAAGTCTCATCTGATATTTAAGATTTTCTCTTAGCTTTGAGTGCTGTAAAATCAACCATGTTATATACTTTCAATATATACAGGCACAGAGTAACCATATTCAGCTGCTATGAGGCATAACAGGGAGAGATTAGAACAATGCAAACTCAATAAAAATGAAGCAAAAATCAAACTTCTGCAGTTCAAGGCCAATACCATAGCCAGTGACTGACAATCTCTGAATTTTCCAATTCTACCCTTCCAGCCAGGCTGAGTAGCCAGGAATAACTTCCCATCCTTATCTAACAGCCTATATGACAGCTCTTATACAGTCCTTCTATATTCAAACTGACTTCTTGTCTCCATGCAAACCACATTCCATCTTCCAATGACTTTACCAGCCCATCAGGGTCATCATGTCCTGCCTCATGTCACATCACAACCATGGCTTCTGGAAATGTGTGTGTAATTTTTGACCAACTCCATGCATTTTTCATGCTTGCAAAACCAATATCAAGTGTGCAGGACACAGCCATATTCATAACCTTGAACAACAGGTTCCTTCTCCAGTTAACTCTTCTAAGAGTTTGCAAGTCTTTCCTCAGGCATCCTCTCCATTGTTTGAATGTAAAGCTGTTGGACCATCTTCCTTAACATTGCTGATACATTTAATAATAGCAGCTTCAGTAACCTAAAACCAGTCTCAGTGTCTATAATTTTATCTTGCTTGATTTTGTCCAACTTAAAATCTTAAATCTCTCAGTCCAGTATCTTTAGCCAAGCACAATAGTCCATTGCAAATTTAACCCTGATCAAACTCTCTAGGCCTGGGCAGCAGAACACAGCCAGCCCTTAAGAAGGGGGATAGAGTGAGGGTGATTGGACCCCTGAAAGTTAAAAGGACAGGAAAGTTTTTCCTCATCTCTTGCCTAATTCCAAAGAACTGTTTTTCCACAAACAGTCAGGACCCCTCCTGGGAGGGATGTCTTTCACAGGATTTAAGCATTGAGGACGGCCAAGTTCGGCCCCTGGAGATAACCTCTTCCTGATGCAGCCCCTGGCCCTAACCAAGCAACTGGCTCTCTGGTTCACCTGACCAAAGACAGCCCACTACCCTAAAGTTATAAATACCTTTTCAAGGGGAGGGCAGCCTCTCACTCTTTGATCACTTGGCAACTTCCAGCTGTCCATGAGATTTTCCCTTGGCTCAACTTAGAAGGGGCTCAGACTAGGCCTTAGCAGTCCCAGCCGGGAGCACCCCCCCCCACCAGACCTTATTCAATGCATGGGTTCTTTATTCCCTCCAGCTCCCCACATGGCAGGAGCTCCTTGAAATCTCCTTTTTCTTTCCATGCTTTTGCCCCAGATCCATCTGGTCATATGGACTCCTGAGCTACACGTGGCCCACACAGGTTTTTGGTCCCTGGGTGGTATACTTCTCTTCCCCTACTTGATTTTCCTATACCTCTTAGCCTTCCCCTTTCCACACTCCTTTGTAAAATCTGAATAAAATGTGATAATTTAAAAATTATTCTCTTGAATGTGGAAATGCTAATTCTTTGGTTAGTTTACAGATATGGCCTCAGAGCTTGGGGCTCCCAGAAGCAACCCAGAGCCCCATTTTCCCCATTATACTTAGTCTAGTATCCCAGTCCAACAATGTCCACTGCAGCCTTTCTTTCCCCTTAGAAAGTTCATTAGCCAAGCTTCCAAGTTCATAAGCTGAGCCTCTAAAAATACAATTCTATCTGTACTTAGCACTCTCAAACTGTCATAAGAATAGTCCATAAAACTTGGGTTACCACTCTAGGAGGCATCTTCAGTTGAAAGTATCAAGTCCATGTCCATTCCTTCAAAACAAAAGTTCCAAAAGACCAAAGTACAAATGGTCAGATTCACGACACCCCAATCCTGGTAACAATTTTTGTAGCAGACAGCTTCTTCACTGAAAATTATTTACAGACTAGGCACAGTTATGGATGGAGGAATATTTACTGAAGCTTACAGATTCAGGGGAAGTTCCATAATGACAGAAGAAGCTAGCTTTTTTCACAGGTATAAGCAGAGAAAGAGAGGGCCACATGCCACAAGCCAAAAGCCACATGGCACACTTCAGTAACTTCAGGTACAACTAGGCATTATGCATATCTTTAGATTGGAATTTCAAACTTACCACACCTTAAAATCCACCCAGTGACACCTCTTCCAGCAAGGTGATTGCAGATATAAAGTGCAAACTAATAAAACACTGAATATATCAGGAGCCATCTACTCAAACTACTACACTGCTGCTCCTACATGTATGAGTTTATACTTCCCTCCATTAACTATATTGCTAGGTTCAAGCTGTTTCAGAGGATTTATTTATTTATTTATTTGAGATTGTTTACTGTTAGTAGCTTTATTGTTTTGTCATGAAATGATGCTAAATCTTTCAAGTAACTTTTTCTTCATTCATTGGTATGATCATTTGATTTCTATCATTGTATAACAGTCTATTTATATCACAGCAGTTGATTTTGTGAGTATTTGTGTATTTGTATATGTGTGTTTGTGTGTGTGTGTGTTTGTGTATTAAACCATTTCACCTACTAGAGATAAATCCACATAGTAACTGAGTATGAACTTTTAAATATACAACTGAGTTTGATTTGTTGGGGAACTTGGTATCTATGATGCCCAGGGTTATTAGCTTATAATTTTATTCAATATCTTCTGTTAGCTTTAGTGTCAGGGTAATGCCAGTCTGACTGAATAAGCTGAAAATTAATACTTCCTGTTCTTGAATTTTATGGAAGAGTTTAAGAAGTATTGTTGATAATTTTTCTGAACTGTGTGGTAAAATTTACCAGTGAAGCCACAAGATACTGGGCATTTCTTGGTTGAATGGTTTGTGATTGCTTATTTGAACTTCTTGGGACTTGTAGGTTAGCTCAGATTTGCTATTGCTTCGCCATTTACTTTGGGTAAGTTTCACATTTCTAACAATATATCTATTTCTTCTAGATAATTTGTGACTTTTAACAAAGGAGTTCCTTGGAACATCTTAATGAAATCTTAAATATTCAAAGCCAAAGCTTAGAGAGCATTATAGTTTACTTTAATTAACTACACATGTTTAACATATATTTTGGGGACTTAGACTATTTGGATCCTGGAGAACATTGAATGCATATATCAAATTATATGAATGACTGAATGATTGAAGGAAGAAAGGATGAAAGAAACACCATTAGCTTTAGGTTCTATATATTCAGTATATATTTAATTCCCTGATAAAAAAATAAATTTTTGAAGAAGAATCTTTTTTCATTTTCCCAATGAGGAAGGCTTTCTTTAAAGCTTTTAATTTCTCAATGTAAAATTTAAATAATTGGTTTTCTCAGGTTTTAAGGTCTTTTCTGAATCGAATAAAGAACAGGGCCTCAAGGATATTTTACTATACCATTTAAATAAAATTGATAAACAAATATTAAAATGTATTTTATTGTAAATGAAAATATCATTTGGTAAAGTTGTTCATTCATATGTAGTTGTCGGAGCACCACCTTAATTGTCTGCTTTGTTCTGTTCTCTTTCCCATGCTGTGTAACTCCAACATTAAAACACAGGCAAAAGAAGTGACACATTTCTCCTAAACATTGATTCATAATATTGATTATATTTCTGTCTTATACATTAAGGAATTAAAAGTAGAAAAGAAGTTTTGTGTTTTTATCTTGTATTCCCAGTTTCTTGTTTGATGGACACAATTACATCCTTTATTGATTAAGAAAAAGTTTGACAAGAATTCAAGCAATAACTTGTTTATTTAGGTTATTTCCCTAAAATGATGTGATATAAGGCCTTATTCACAGAGTATTGCTTATGAGACTTACGTATGTTCTTCTTTATATTATGACAAGCAAGGGTGATGTTTTCCTATGAACTGGATACCAGCACAAAGGGAAGGAGACCAACACAGAGAAAAATCAACTCCTACCAAATCAGAGAGCCAGAGCCTCAGAGACCCCCAACACCTCAGCACTGAAGCAGACCAAAAATGAACCCAACATGGCTCAGGAAAATTTTGCAGAAGAGGGGGTGGAAAGAATGTCAGAGTCACATGTGGGGTCATGATTTGCAGAGACATTTATCTTACCAATAACTGTGGGCTAACTCCACAATGCACGACCCATTTACATCAACAAGGATGGTCCAATGGGAGGGCGTCGATCATAGATGAGCCTAAACAATGATACCAAACTGCCTATATTTGCTGAAAAGAAAACTAATAAATTAAATTTAAAAAAAAAAAGTATTTTAGCCAGGCATGGTGGCACAGTATTCCAGAGTCAGGGGTAAGAGAACTGCAGTGATCTGAGAGTACTTAGTGAATTCCACATCTGCTTTGGCAAGAGAGAGATCCTACTCAATAAACCAAAAAAAGGGGGGGGGGGAATTTTAGTCATCAGTGTTTGAATTATAAATTTCTATACCCACATTGTAAAATTACTTTTAAGGATTTTTAATAAATGACAATTCAAGTAAAAAAAAAAGTAGTCTAAATGTTATTTTTTTTTCTCTAAACTGTACTAACCAGGTATTATCAGATACCTTTATTATTTATTTGTCAATGACAGAGACTCAAAGTTCAATTCCAGTCCAGTTAGGCATTCACAACCAACCCTATAATTCAGTAGGATCTCTAAGATACTGGTTATTTTGCTTCTTCTTGTCTCTGGATTTCTTCTTTAATAATGCTTTCTAAATTATTTTATTGTTATTTTTGTTTTACTCACTACTTAGCACAGACTATCTTCACACTCACAGCAATCCTCCTGCCTCCTATTACAGGATTCTGAGGTATAAGCCTGTACTTCTAACTCCTATCTGTTTCAAATCAATGATGCAGCTTTCTGTTCATTCTGTCATACTATGGCCATGTACAGAAACCACGTGCATGTCATGCTATGTAATTTTAGGATAACAAAATATAGACATCTTAATAATATAAAATGCCAGTAAAGATGAGGAGATTCAGAAGTCTTTATATATTTCAAATGAAAGAACAATTTTGAAGAGTCCTAATGAAGTTACAATATACCAAAAAGAGTTGTATTTTTATTAAATACAAATCAAGAAAAACTAAAAGTAAAATGTGGTACTTGTTCTTACAATGTTGCTTCTTCATTTATCCCTAAGCAATTTACTTTTAGCCTATATAGTTACCAATATTCTTACTGTCCTCCCTGGCTCTCTTGTATTTTTCTGGCTCTCTTGTATTTTTTGTGTATGTGTGTATATTTACCTGGCACACAGCTCACAGTAATTTCTCAAAGATTTATGTTAGAGCTTGTTTTTTAACTGTCTTCTTTTTCATTCTTTTTTTTTTTTTTAAGTAGGCTGCTAACTTATAGCTTAAGGCTCTCATTATGAACAATTTGTTTAATATTTTGCCACAGGAACGAAATTTCTTCTTAACTGATAATTTCTTAACTTTCAATAAAATTAAAATTTAATTAGATGTAAGTCATTAAAAACCACTTTCTTGTAATCTAATAAAAAGTTAGTTTCCAATAATTAAAATTTAATTTGATAACTATAAAATGCAATAACATAATTTTGCTTTATAATTGTGTTAGATTAAGTATCATATAGAACATAATAAAAACAGAATATATTTAAAATACTGAAAATTTTTCAGAGTTAATTTGTGGCAGATGTAGTACAATCTGAAATGGAGAGATTGCTCAGAGGTTAAGGCACTTGATTGCAAAGTCTGATGACCCTTATTCAACTCCCCCATATCCATGTAAAACCAGATGCAAAAAGTGACACATGCATATGGAGCTCATTTGCAGTGCAAGATGCCCTAGTAGGCCTATACTTCATCCCCTCTCTATGTCTTCCTTTTTCTCTCTCCCTCTGCTTGAAAATAAATAAATAAATTATTTTAAAAAGAAAACTGCAGCTGGAAAGATGGCTTAACAGTTAAGTCATTTGCCTGAAAAGCCAAAGGATCTGGGTTCAATTCTCCAGGACCCACATAAGCGAGATGCACAAGGGGCACATGCATCTGGAGTTCGTTTGCAGTGGCTGGAGGCCCTGGTTTGTCCATTCTCTCACCGTCCCCCTGCTACTTTCTCTCTGTCAAATAAATAAATAAATAAAATATATTTTGAAAAAGAAAGAACTACAATCATTTCATATTTGTTCATACTGAAAGAGTAGTTTAGCAAATCAAATGAAGACTGGTTGGAAATCAGAGCTATATGTAATCTCTATTCAAGAGAATGGATGTTCCTTAAAAAATCAAAGACCATCTTCCTCTCCACACTTCCCTATAAGCAAAGCACAGAATACTATTTAATTAGTAATGTGATGGAAAAATTCCCTTCTTCAACAGGACAGCACAATAAGTTAACATGCAAGTTCTTTCTCACCTAACTGCAGCCTTCAAAAGTTAAATTACTCAGATTTACCAAGGCTCCCATCTAAATTTATCCAGATTCTTAGTAAGACAATCGTAAATTAAGTTTATCAGACTAAAATTTTCAAAAGTCACTAAAAACTTGGGTATGCTTCAAAATTATATGATATTTTTCCTATAAATCTGAGATAGTGAAGTTTAATGGGATCTTAGTTTCAAGATTGTTAATATTGCATGGGTTCTGGCATTTTGCATTATTAGCCAGCTTCCAGGTAATGGTGAGTCAATCTAGAGCCCACATTTCTTTAGAAAATCCATAATAAAATTGAGATTGATATAAGTAGACTTGAGATCCCACTCTATGGGAATCAACCTTGTTGCAGTTCACATTTTATTTTTATTCATTTTATTTCTCAGAAAATGAAAACTTGCCTAGGTTTGTTTTGGGTAATCAGATACAGTACTAGAGTTATAAAGTTATGTTCATCATGAGACTAGTTTCTCATAATGATTAATTGTCCATAATGCTAGAGAAGCATTAAAATAAGAATTGGATAGTGAATTCCAGGTCAGCCTGAGCCAGAGTGAAACCCTACCTCGAAAAACCAAAAAAAAAAAAAAAAGAAAAAAGAAAAAGAAAAAAGAATTGGATGATGGAGAGATGGCATGGGAAACTGTTTACCACAAAAAAAAAAAAAAAATGAAGACTGGAGATAGGACTCCTGCACACATGCAAACATCAGACACAGTAGCACATGATTATAAACCCAGCACCAGAGAGATAGAGACATTAGAATCTCTGCACCTCACTGGCTGGCCAATCTAGGAAAATCAATGAGCTCCAGGTTCTGATATTCAAAAAAAAAACTATATTAGTGTTGAAGGAAGACACCTGATGTTGGTCCATGACTTTCAAATGTATGCTCACACACATGCACATGCACTCTATAGTACATTTGTGCCAACATACATAGTAATATGCATATGCATACATTGGTGATCCACATACATACACATCTGAACAAGTAGAAATTTGATAAGGCTGCAATGTGAAACATAAGTATATGCCATTTTTATCAAATATGTAGATTCATGTCATGGCTACTGCAATCATAATTCAGAATTACTTTTAACTGTTTTATGGGAGCCAGCCTTGGTGGTGCACACCTTTAAGCACAGCACTTGGGAGTCAGAGGTAGGAGGATTGCCATGATTTTGAGGCCAACCAGAGACCAAATGATGAAGTACTGTTCAGCCTGGACTAGATTGAGACTCTACTTTACCCCACCCGCCAATAAACAAAACATTTTATGGTCACTCTCACCAAGTCCTTCTACTATCCCTAAGCCCTCATAATCACTAGTATCCAGCCTCATAATTATGGTATTGAAATAATAGTGTACAAATCCATTCATTAAATATGGGATCTTTTGTGATTAATTATCTTTCAATCAGCACAATTCTCTAGAGATTTATGGAATGAATGTCCATTATTTGTTTAGTTTAACTGTCCATGAGTTGAGGGAAATTTTGTTTATTTTCAGCTTTGTCTCATGAAAAATAAACTTTTAAAAATAACTTATGTGTATATTTTAATATATGTAGGTAGTTTTTCAACTTTTTGATAAAAACGTAAAAATTACAATTTTAGCAACCCATGGAAAGTATCTATATTAACATTGTGTTCTCCAGAACATCATTACCATTTTAACGTCTACCAAAATGCATATGTGCTCTCTTTGCTCAGCATCCCCAAAAGTATAATTGTGGAGTGGCAGGAGGACAGACTATTCCCTCCATGTGTAGCGATTCCTTGCAATAGTCTGTTTGCATCTCCTGGATGATAATTATGTTAAAAAGTTTTGCATGTGACTTTTTCCATCAATTTACTTTCTTAAAAGAAATGTGTCTCCTGTCAGTTCATTAATTGCATGATATTTTATAGTGGAATATATTTATATTTTATCTTTATCTCTTTCTCTGCATACACATACACACACACACACACACACACACACCAAATCACATTACTCCTTTTGTTTGTGTGTTTGTTTTTGAGGTAGGGTCTTGCTGTAGCCCAGGTGGACCTGGAATTCACTCAGTAGTCTCAGAGTAGCCTTGAACTCACTGCTATCCTCCTTCTCTGCCTCCAAAGTGCTGTGTTTAAAGGTGTGCACCACTATGCCCAGCCATATCTTTCCATTTGTACATATTAGATTTACAAATATTATTTTCCAATATGAGGAATTCATTATTCATTTTCATAGTCTTTAACGTATTCCATACAGTAATCATTTTGTTACATTTTAGTAGATCCCATTTACTAGTTTTTTTTTTTTTATGGATAATGGTATTTCTGCATGTACATGTTTATTCATATATCTAACCCTGAGTTTCTAAAGATTTTCACCTATGAAGCCATTCTAACAATATGTTATCTTTTATTTCAATTATTGTTAAAGACTCCCATTCCAGCATTTTCACGGAATTATTTTGAAACTAAAATTTCAGTTGGCCATATATCTGTGGGAATATACCTGGATTCCTTCTTTGGTTGCACTGAGTTGATCCTAATACCTTATATCTTCATTACTTTTGCTACATAATTATGAATGGAAGGGCATATGCAGTTGTTTACTTCTTTTTAAAAGTATGTTTACAAATCTAGTTCCTTAAACTCTATAAACTTTTAAAAATATTTTGTTATTTGAGGGAGAGAAATATGTACATATTGGGAGATATGGAGAGAGAGAGAATATGAGGGATATGTCAGGGCCTTCTAGCCACTGCAAACAAACTCCATACACATGTCTCACCTTGTGCATCTGGTTTATGTATATACTGGCGAATTGAACCTGGGTCCTTAAACTTTGAAGGGAAGTGCCTTGTGGTGGTTTGAAACGAATAGGTGGCCCCCAATATATTCAGTTGTTTATTTGTAGTTTGCATCTGCAGCCACCTGGCTAGAGGCAATGTCACTGGGTGGATCTTAAATTGTGGTGGTGGGTTCCAGATTTCAATCTAAAGATATGCAAAGTGTGCCTAGCTGGAGTTCCTGAAGTGTGCTGTGGCTTTTGGCCTTTGGGCCTGTACTTCTTTCTCTCCGCTTGGACCTGTGAAGGCAGGCCGGCTTCTTCTGCCATTATGGAACTTCCCCTGGATCTGTAGGCGTCAATAAATATCCCTTCCTCCAAAACTGTGCCCGGTCTGAAGTTCATCTCAGCAACCTTAATCTGTCTGCTACATACCTTAGCCACTAAGCTATTTCTCCAGCTCCAAACTCAATAAAGTATTAAATAGCATTATCTATATGTACACAAACACTTATTGTTGTTTTCATAGAAATTACACTAAAAGTAGATATTTAAAAGATTTTAATATCTATTCTACATTGAAATTTCCCCTTGATATATAGTAATTAGTTTCATTAAAATTTTGCTCCTTTCTATAAAAATACTGTGCACATTTCATGAAAATTAAAGACAATTTTCAATTGAAGTTTTATTGAGGTGTACTTGACAAAGATCAGATGTATTTCTAATAAAAATTAAGAAGTGTTGGGGCTGGAGAGATGGCTCAGCAGTTAAGGCACTTGCCTGTAATGCCTAATGACCACATTCAATTCCCCAGTACACACATAAAGCCAGATAAACAAGGTAGTAGTGCATCCATCTGGAGTTCATTTACAGTGGCAACAGGGCATGGAACGCCAATATTCCCTTTATCTCTGCCTCTCTCTTACCCTCTTACTTTCTTTCTCCTTGCAAATACATAATATTGAAATACTCTAAAAAAATTGAGAAATTTTACTAAGCAGACTAAAAATGAACCCGACATGATTCAGGGAAATTTTGCAGAAGAGGGGTTGGAAAGAATGTCAGAGCCACATGTTGGGTCATGATATGCAGAGACATTTATCCTACCCATAACTGTGGGCTAACTCCACAATGCATGACCCATATACCTCAACAAGGAGGGACCAAGGGGAGGGGTAGGTCATGGATAAGCCTAATAATGGTACCAAACTGACTGTATTTGCTGAATACAAAGCTAATTAATGAAAAAATAAAAATTAAAAAAAGAAAACATTTGCATCCTTAAAACTGTAAAAAAAATTGAGAAATTTTGATATATGTTCTAAATGATTATCATAATGCTAAGAAGAGATATTAATCAATAGTGTACTTTTTTGCAAATAAAATTATTCAATATTTTATCAGGATAATGTAAGCATTATAATTATATATATATATGTGTATATATATGTATATATATGTATCTATAATTATTATATATATATGTGTATATATATATATATATATATAAAATTATAGAATTGTATGGATATTTTCAATTTTTAGAGCTTCTCTCTGGTTTCTAAAATATTTTGTATTGAATATGTATTTAATTTTATTGAAGATTTTCCTGCAAAAATTAATGTGACCAGGCAATTTGTGAGATAATTTTTAGTCAGTTATTATGGCAGGTGACACTAGCTGATTTTCAAATACTAGATCAACCTGTGCCCTTTTTCATAATGTGTATTTTTTTTGTAAATGTGTCTGAATTGTATTTGACAACATTTTCTTTAAAAACATCAGGTAGATTATGAAAACATGTAGGGTAATCTTTTTCTATCTCATAATCTTCATTATTTTTTGTTTTTATTACCTGTATTTAAATTTTGTATCAGGATGTTAGTCTCATGGTTTGTTTTAAGTGATATTGCCTCCATTTTTTATTTTTTATTTTTCTCAAATGTGTCTATAGAATTGATTTTAAGGCTCTTTTTTTCAAACAATTGGCAGAATTTTCCAGTGAAATCATTAATAATTGATGATTTTGGGCTGGAGAGATGGCTTAACGGTTAAGCGCTTGCCTGTGAAGCCTAAGGACCCCAGTACGAGGCTCGGTTCCCCAGGTCCCACGTTAGCCAGATGCACAAGGGGGCGCACGCGTCTGGAGTTCCTTTGCAGAGGCTGGAGGCCCTGGCGCCCATTCTCTCTCTCTCCTCTATCTGTCTTTCTCTCTGTGTCTGTCTCTCTCAAATAAATAAATAAATAAAAATTAAAAAAAAATTAAAAAAAAATAATTGATGATTTTTTTAGCTGGGGGTATCAAAATATGAATTGAATTCATTTAGTCCCCAAAAGTTTGCTTAAGGAGTATCCCCAACAGAATGGGGACAGGGACAAGAGAAAAGATGATACCAACACATGATGTATCCATATGAAATATGTTGAGAATAATAATAAACAAAAAAACATCAATAAAAATAGCTTTAATATTCATCTTTCCTTGCTGCAGATATTTTAATAACTGTGCTTGAAGGGCTGAAACATAAATACTAAGGGAAATGGCCCCACATCTTAAAAGATATTATAGTTTTAGTGAGCAGATATTTCCCTCTGTCATGTCTCTGCTTTTGCTTTACAGATTTAATTTCATTCATTTACTTTCCCTTAAAACTAATACAGTATTTATATTACTATAGTCTTCTATTTTACAATTTTAAAAAGCAATTTTTTCAGTGACAGCAATCCACACCATTGGAAGTATGAATGAGCACTGTTTCCAAGATGCTTTAAAAATAATAATGAAAAAGAATTGCACAGTTGTAGGCACTTAATAAATACACACTTTTGTTAGAATAATTCATAATAAAACATTGCTTCTCAAACTTTAATATGAGGAAATTAAAACATAATACTGAATCTTCTGGACTAGCTACTCACTATTTTTTTTTTTTCCATTTCAGGCAAATCAGTTAAAGTGGCACAACTAGAGTAACATGCACATGCAGAATTTCATATACCATTTCTGATCACTCTGCAATAATGGCCCTTTTGTCACATGGTCACTTCAACAGGACTCTCAAAAGCAATGTATAGATTATATAATCATCATTACTTACCTCTTTCAGTTATGTCTATCAGAAAATGATGAAACTATCACTGATTGATTGTTTCAGTAGTAATAAATAAATAATTTCTTAAAATAATTTTTTCAATATATTTTGTTTAAAATTTAACATCTATAGATTTATTGTGAGTTTTCTTCATACATGATGAAGTCTCACATCACTGTGTAAAGTTAAGTTATTAAAATTCATTTTTGCTAGGCTCTTCAGGTTTTCATGCTATTAACTTAGGACTTATTACTTTTTGGATCATTTACCATTATGTTAATTATTTCTATAATTTTCTTTTTAATATTTAATTACATTATCAGATTGTAACTCATAGCTTGTGAACTTAAAGAAAATTATGTAAAATTGTATATTTCTTAGTAGCACTGAAAACTTAAATATCAAAAACTATTAGATCATACTGAATGAGCCTTCATAAGTGTGTTAATCAGTAGAAAAACATAGTCCTTTGTATTAAAGGCTATGTGTTTTTTTGGAAAACGGAAATACAAACTTTTATTTGTAAACTAAAAATATTTGTAGTTATTATTTGTAATATTGCAATAGTGTGACCTATTTACCTATAATAAGAAACTTATCAAATTACTACCACCCCAAATTGTGCATGACTTCTTACTTCTAGGTTGGCTAGTCACTGAGTAAGTTTTATTTGTTCTGATTTCAATCGCATCTGGGAAGAATACATTTAATAACCTTTCTTCTGTGATATTCTACACAAAATGGCCCATATGTGGTAAATTTATGAAACATCAAAGAGTAATGAATTTTTTTATTTTTTGTTCAATTTTTATTTATTTATTTGAGAATAACAGACACAGAGAGAAAGAGAGATAGAAGGAGAGAGAGAGAATGAGCGTGCCAGGGCTTCCAGCCACTGCAAATGAACTCAAGACGCATGCGCCCCCTTGTGCATCTGGCTAACGTGGGACCTGGGGAACCGAGCCTCGAACCCGGGTCCATAGGCTTCACAGGGGAGCGCTTAACCGCTAAGCCATCTCTCCAGCCCAAGAGTAATGAATTTTTTAATGCAGATAGTTAAATACCAAACTTTAGGAAACTACTCATTCATTTCAGAAAAAAAAAAGAAACTTTGTAATTCATGATATTTTATTCCCTTTGTTTGCCACAAGGTCAGAGCTATTATGGCTTAAGTGCAAACAATAATACCTTAGTTTCTTCAAGACTTCGACTATATGTACTTAAAAAGTGTTGAAAGATAATGCATAGTGTCAAATACAACCCTACTGCTATTTTTTTAATTCATATTATATAACAGTGACATAATGAGCTTTAGAATTTTGATATAGTTTCAAACATTAAACAAAATAGTTTCTTAGTGAAGATAACATATTTTTGAAAATATTTCTGAAGCTTTTCCTTAAGAAGTAATGTCAAATCCACATAATACAGCAGAAGAGATTAATTTATGCTGTCAAAGGATCACTATGCTTAATATTTTCATTCAATTTATGTGACACATATATTCATTTATGTTAAATAATTGAATATTATGAGTGTCAAATTCCCTATATCCATATATAGGCACTAAACTAAAATTAACACTGTTAGAAGTCTCATGCTTTGGTTGAGGCTTAATTTCCAGAGGCATACCTCTGTAATTCATACAGATAAAAATCCAAGATACTGCGATTTAGACAAATGTATCTTCAAAAGTAGAAATTCTTGGCAGATGTAGTAAATGTGACTATATTTGTGAAAAAAGATTGAACAATTTTAATATATTATATGGTCATTATTACTGATATTTCATTTCATTTTTATTTATTGTATTTTTAACATTGTAGAATCTATGTATATTAAATCACTTCTTTATTAGAAGAACCAAATATTTTATTTTATGTTAATTGAAGTGTTATTACCTACTACAGATTTATTCTATATAAACATATTAGCCCTTTGATTAGGTGCCATACTCAGTAAGATATAATGTAGTCAATACCAACCATCTGTATCATGTTTTAACTTTGCATTGATTTTTACTCAAATCTTCATACCAGTGAACTTATAAGTAAGCATATGATGTAGTCATTATGTAAATAATATAGTTTTATATTGCATGGAGTAGTACTTAAGAGAAGTAATTATGTCACCAAATATGCTATGTTTAAATGCCAGTTTGTATTTTTCATACTATTTTGCTCTCCATGGATGAGTTTTTTATTTGTCAAAAATGAGAATGATGTGAACTTTGAGATTTACTATGTTGATTAGTGCAAGACTATTTCAAAGAATCTATATTAAGCTATTTCCAGGAAAGTAACAAAAACACAATAAATTATACTTATTACTGTTTAATTAATTTTAATGCTATTTCCATAATATCAAAACTAATTGCTTACTTCATGTATGGAAACAATTACTTAGGGATGTACCCTTAGAACTCATAGATATTATGAAACAGTTATGAATTAGTCATTCCATTATAAATTATAAGTAACAAAGTATTCAAATTATACCCTGACATTTTTCTTAGGATAAACTTCATTCCCAAGTAACCTATATGTGTTTTCTCAAGTCTTCTTTACTTAAGTCATGTTAGTTTTATTAGATTTCTACTACTCTCCCCTCTGCCATTTCTATACAGTTAGGAGTGGCTCCCTACACTTTGGTATCAGCAGTCTGTTACTAAATTGCATTTCTGAAATACAAAATGCAACAAATGTTCATATTTAATGAGCCAGTGAATCAGCCAGCTCTCTTGGGAAGAAAGCAATTATGGAAATATATTTTCATCATTCATCAGATAATTAGAGGAAAGTTGATTGTGGTCTCATATACCAGTGACCAAAGTACTCACTTCTGATCTCACACTTAGGTTAGCTCTTGTACCTTTGACTTCATATTTGCATATTTTCCACACAGCAGCCAACAGAGAGTTTAAAATTAGATGCTGTAAAAATGGACATTTTGGGGGTGTCATGATAAATACTTGATCACAGTAATCAAATTACAAACCTAAAACAAAGTAATTGGAAGGAAACCATGTAGTTAATGGAATATCATAGTGAGAATTTTAGGAATCACTGTTTGATTAAACCACTGTCTCCTGTTAGAATTTTGTTTTTGCTTGCTTGTTTTTTGTTTGTTTTTTTTTTTCCCAAACTAGAACTGAAAGATGGAGGACACTTAGCATTTGAGTTCAAACTGTCCACAAATCACTTTTGTCAGATAAACAATGATGGAAACTTGACAAGAGGAATGAAACAAACATACTATACAGCATGATTGTTCTAGTAATTCAAACAACTCAAGGAATTATATTATACAGTGTCATGATATGGATTAATCAGATGGTTGTAACTAACTAACTAGCATATAAATTTAACAGACTTTATAGAACAAGTACATAATTTTACATAATATGCAGCAGCCTCTGTTCATGCCACATTGTCCCCTATGATCACAAAGCTTTCCCTCAAGACTGTAAACTTAAATAAAAACCTCCCTCCTATTAGCAGCTTTTTGGTAATTTGTCTCAGCAACAAGAATTATAAAAGTAGGTGATATAATACAGAAAACTAAAATACTAGATGACTTAAATTAGATTGTTGGCTAATATAAGATTATTTGGACTTCATAAACTGGTCTATGAAATTGGTAAAAATATTTCATCTCACACTTGTTAATGTTGTCAGTTAACATATACAAATTAAATATGGAGAATTCCCACATTTTGTTATGAATTAGAAATTCATGATATTCTTACTTCTAATAAAGTTATATTTCTGTTTTATTTCTTACAACAATAGAAGATTTCCAAATACTTTCATAAATAATTAAATTTGCTTCTTCCTGTTTTCCAACTAACATTGACATTTACCAATAAGAATAGGAGGTAAAAATCTACTTAATATGTGCATATACTTGTATATCTTTATTATTTAACTTCAACATAGGCATATGGAAGAAAACTATAAAAATGGGTATATTAAAATATGTGAAAATTTTATAATGTGTGTCTTTTACTATAAAAATATTTTTATAAAAATAGATTTAAGGGAATTATTTTAATATACAAATATATAAATATTTTAATATGAGATACATAAACATGCTGGTTAATTTGTAGAATTTTAATGTACTGCCAATTATAAATGAAATATGATATAATTTGCTGTATAATACTTTCCTCTATAATATTTTCAAGAAAATAGAAAACTGGAGAGATTACTTAGTGGTTATAGCACTTGCCAGCGAAGCCTGACAACCAAGTTTGATACTACAGTACTCAGGTAAGCCAGATGCACAAAGTGGTGTTTGCATCTGGAGTTCATTTGCAAGACATGGAGACCCTATTGTGCCCATTCTCTCTGTCTGTCTCTCTTTTATCTCTATTTGCAAATAAAATAAAAATGAAAATTTTAAAGAAATAAAATAGTTATTGTACTTTTAAGTAAAGTTTAAATGACTATGATTTCTTTTTTCATCTATTGACATATATTTACAAAGAACACACTATTATATTAAAGCTACTTTGCCCTTAACCAGAGTTCAAAACCTAGACTTTGTAATATAATCCACATAATTATTAATGTAATTACTCAGCAATCAAACTCTTGCTGTTTATGCTACCATGATAACTAAGAAATGTTAGTGGCTATTAAAATTTTTAACTCTATGAAATCCTGTAGTTGAACATGTTAAAATACCTATTTCGCAGTATTTTATGAAGCAAGTTTATGTTTACTATGCTATATTATGTCACATTAAAAAGATCATTGTCACTGTCCAAACTGAATTAAAATAGGATTTATTAGGTAATAAGAGGTGAATAAAAATTCTGACTCAAGAGGAGGAATAAATTTGTAAAATCTAACCTAAAAACTAAATTTGTTAAACAATAAATTATGCATGACAATATGTGATTGGAACACATTTAAATGCATATCCCATGTGTAGTAAATTGTTAATAAAAACATTTCAACCAAAGGAAACATACACTTAAGTAACTTTTCCAAAGCTCTACGATGCAGCAGCAGAATTCGGGAAGTCTACCTCAAAGATGTACCATATTCAAAATCCAGAAGTTATGGTAAGAGTTGAGTTTCCTTGTTAAAATGATGTGAGTTTTTAAGTAATACATTTACTTATGAGAGAGAGAAAAAGGGAGAGAGAGAGAGAAAATATGAGCATCCCAGGGCTTCTAGACACTGGAAATGAACTCCAGATGCATGTGCAACTTGTGCATCTGGTTTTATGTAGGCAATAGTCTTAACCATTAGACCATCTCTCTAACCCACATGTGTATTTTGATATTTTAATTATCTTTTATTTTCAAAATTTTCATTGCACATTAATATACTTCACAAGAAATTATCATTTGGAATGTTTCACTTATATTTAATAATGCTGCCAGTCTTAGAGAGTTCTAGACACATAAACTATACAGGCTCTTGTAAATTCTCAATCTATATATTCCTGCTTTTGGCTAAGATATCAGTTCATAAGACAGTAAACTGTGGTCATTATGGTAGAATCTCATTGCCTCTGTCAGGCAAAACTTGAACATATGAATGGTCAGTGAATAATTTCCCTGAGAGGCACTGTGAACATAGTAAGTATAAGTATCTGAGAAATTTAATTATTTATACAAATATCAAATTTATCTCATAGAGTGTACATTTTTTTACAAGGTGAGCTCCTGAATTATGTGAATGTGCATTATATGAAGTAAATATTTGGTTGATGAATAAAGACTGAAGTTGGGAAAAATGTCATGATTTTCATTTTATAAATAGTCCATGAATGTTTCTTAGAAAATAAAATTTGAATGAAGTAGAATTAGGCAACCAATAACAAATTTTACCCCAAGAACAAAAGTGAAGAAACTGGTCCAAATCTGAGATTGTTTGCTCACTGGCTACTTTTTATAATTTATTTTCAAAATAAGATTGGAAGCATGAAAGAAAGAACAATTTTGACAGAGTTCATAAAAGATATATAATTACTTTTAGATTTAGATTTTGTATTCTTTTATTTTAGAAATAATATTTGGATGTATTACAGAATTACTGAGATAAACATAGAAATATAATTATTGTTATATATAATACTTATGAGTATATTATTAAAAATATTCATCCTGAAACAAATAAAACCCAAAATTATTATTTAACGTAATTATTTTGGGCTAAAGGATTAACTCAGATACATTATTGGACTGAAAATGTTTAAAGTATTAAAATTAATATTTTAAAATTAAGTCATGAAAATGACCAATAAGCATATGAATAAATATTCATGTCATTGCTCATTAGGGAAATGCAAATGAAAGCCATAATTATGGAACAAATCACATCAAGTAGTATAGTTGCTAGCAATAAAATTATGGGACATGATGAACAAAAACTGTTGCACTTGTTCAGTAATTTGGACCATCTGGGCAAACTTGAGGCTTCCATTGTCTACTGTTTTCATTGCTGATGACTTCTGTGTCCCATAAGGCTGCATGCAGTGCAGGTTTTTCCAGCTTTCAGTTGGCTGGGCTTCAGAAAGAAGATTTTCTGCTCAGCACCAACTTGATTTCTCAGTGACTTTGCCACTCAGGCATGTGAAATCTTCAGCAATAGGGTCTTACCAGGTCTTTATCACAGGAAACCAAGGGTCTTGGCAATAGCCTATTATGTTTAGGAGGCAACAGGCACTTCCAGGCCAACAACTCACTGGAAGGTATCCAATACCTGGCACTGAAAATTTTCTAATAACAATCTATGGCTTTAGGATGTGCCCTTATTAAATAAAGTAGATTTTCATATTTCTTATTTAGAATAACTTGAATTTTGATTGACCCCCCCCCCTTTCTTTTATGCAATCTCTTCCCCTGACTTCACTTATGCCTTTCCCCTCCCTGTAATCTGTTCTTCTACTTACATATATACAATACCAACCCCTTAAGACCTTCCCTCTCCTACCTCTCTTATAGCCTTTTTCTAGCTTATGGGTCTCTGCTACTTATTTTTGGTTCCAGCTCACACACAAATCTATACATTTATAGGTAGGATCCACATATGAGATAGAACATGTGATATTTGGCTTTCTGGGCCTGGGTTACCTCACTTAGTATAATCCTTTCCAGATCCATCCATTTCCCTGCAAATTTCATAATTTCACTTTATTTTATTTTATTTTATTTTATTTTATTTTATTTTATTTTATTTTATTTTATTTTATTTTATTTTATTTTTACCACTGAATAGAACTCCACTGTACAAATGTACCACATCTTTATTATCCATTCATCTGTGGATGGACATCTAGGTTGGTTCCATTTCCTAGCTATTGTGAATAGTGCAACAATAAGCCTGGTTATGCAAGTATCTCTAAGGTAGTGAGAAGAGGCATAGGTTATATGCCTTAGGAGAGCTATAGCTGGATCACATGGTAAATCTATTTTTAGCTGCCTCAAGAAACTCCACACTGATTTCCACAATGGCTGTACCATTACATTTCCCACCAACAGTGTACAAGGGCTCCTCTTTTACTGCATCCTCACCAACATTTATTGTCATTTCTTTTCTTGATGGTAGCCATTCTGACAGGAGAGAGATGAAATTTCAATGTAGAATTAATTTGCATTTCCCTGATTGCTAAGGATGTAGCAAACTTTTTTAGATGTTTACATGACATCTGCATTTTTTCCAATGAGACATTCCTATTTAGATCCATAGCCATTTTTAATTGGGTTGTTTGATTTCTTATTGTTCTGTTATTTGAGTTCTTTGTATATTCATGATAAAAATCCTCTGTCAGATGTGTACCTGGCACAGATTTTCTCCCACTCTGTAGGTTATCACTTGGCTCTATTCACAGTGTCCTTTGCTGTACAAAAACCTTGTAATATCATGAGATCCCAGTGGTTGATTAGTGGTTATATTTTCTGAGCAACTGGGTTATATTCAGAAAGTCATTGCCTTTACCAATATGTTGAAGGGTTTCCCCTGCCTTTTCCTCTAGCAATTTCAGAGTTTCAGGCCTGATACTAAGGTTCCTGATCCACTTTGATTTGATTTTTGTGCATGGAGAAAGACAAGGATCTATTTTCATCCTTCTACATATAGATACCAGTTTTCCCAGCACCGTTTGTTGAAGAGGCTGTCATTTCTCCAATGAATAATTTTGGCATTTTTGTCAAAAATCAGATGGTTGTAGCTGCCTGTGCCTCTATTCTACATGTCTGTCTTTGTGCCAATACCATGCTGGTTTTGTTACTATGGCTTTGTGATATAGCTTAAAATTGGGCATGGTGATACCACCAGCCTTATTTTTGTGGCACAAATCATTTTGGCTATCCTAGGTTTGTTGTGCATCCAAATGAATTTTAGGATTGTTTACTTTTTTATATTTCTGTGAAGAATGCCATTGGAATTTTAATGGGAATTGCATTAAGTATGTAGATTGCTTTGGGTAAGATTGACATTTTCATAGTATTAATTCTTCCAATCCAAAAACATGGGATGTCCTTCCATTTCTTTGGTCTTCTGTAATTTCTTGCTTCAATGTTTTAGTGCTCTCATTGTAGTCTCACTTCCAAGGTATTTTGTTGTTGTTGTTGTTTGAGGCAAATGTGAATAGGAGAGATTCCCTGATTTCATCCTTCACATATTTGTTGTTAGTATATAGAAAAGCAACTGATTTTGTGTATTTATTTTGTATATGGCTACATTGCTAAAAGTGTTTATCAGCCATAACAGTTTGCTGGGTAGACTTTTTAGGGTCTTTTATGTCTAGAATCCATCATCTGCAAATAGTGATAATTTGATCTCTTCCTTTCCAATTCATATCCTGTTTTTGAGTGTCTCTTGCCTTATTCTTATAGCTAGGACTTCCAGTACTATATGAAATAAAAGTGGAGACAGTGGACACCCTTGTTTTGTTCCTGAATTTAGTGGAAAAGCTTTAATTATTTCTTCATTTAGTATTATGTTGGCCATAAGTTTGTTATAAATACCTTTAATTATGTTGAGATAAGTGCCTTCTGGATTCTGTAGTACTTTTACCATGAAAGGATGTTGGATTATGTTGAATACCTTTCTACAACTATTGAGATGATCATGTGATTTTTGTCCTTCAGACTATTTATATGATGTATTACATTTATTGATTTGCATATGTTGAAACACCACTGCATCCTTGGGATAAAGCCAACTTGGTCTGTGTGAATACTCTTTTTGATATATTCTTATATTCTGTTTTCCAATATTTGTTTAGAATTTTTGCATCTATGTTCTTGAGGGAGATTGTTCTGTAATTTACTTTTGTTTTCCTGTCTTGTCTGGTTTTGGTATGAGGGTAATTCTGGCTTGATAGAAAGAGTTTCATAGAATTTCTTCCTTTTCTAATTTATGGAAAAGCTTGAGAAGCAGTGGTGTTAGTTCTTCCATGAAGGTCTGGTACAATTCACCAGTGAATCCATGTGGGCCTGGACTTTTTTATTTGGGAGGATTTTTGTAACTGCCTGGATCTCTGTACTTGTTATAGGTCTACTTAAATGGTTTATCTCATCTTGACTTAATTTTGGTAGGTCATATAAATAAAGGAAATCATCCATTTCCTTCAGACTTTCAAACTTAAGAGGCATATATGTTCCTAAAGTATGTCCTTATAATTTTCTGAATTTCTTTGGTATCTGTTGTAATGATACATTTTCATCTCTAATGTTATTAATTTTTATCTCTTCTCTCTTTATTCTGGTCAAATTTGCTAAGGATTTATCAATCTTGTTTATCCTTTGAAAGAACCAAATCTTTGTTTCATTGATTCTTTGGAATTTTTGTTTGTTTATTTCTATTTCATTAAGTTCTGCCCTAATCTTTATTATTTTTTATCATCTACTGAATTTTGGTTTGCCTTGTTGTTCTTTCTCCAAATAACATGGCAAGGAGAGCTTCTTTCCAGATTTTGTCTGTTTGGTGTTCTAAAAGCTTTTATCTGCATTGGCATTTCTTTCCCAATTTGGTAAACTTTCATTCTATGATTTTGTTGAAAATACTTGCTAAGCCTCTGGACTGAAATTCTTCTTCTTCTACTACTATACCCTGAATGCTTATGTTTGATTTTTTCATAGTGTCCCAGATATCTTGAAATTCCCATTTATACCTTGCTATTAGCTTGTCTTTCTCTTTGTTGGACTGTATTAGGTCTGCCACCTGGTCCTCTAGTTTAGATATTCTGTTCTCTCCTCCATCGATTCTACTGATGAGACTTTCCACAGTTCTTTGTTTGTTTGTTTGTTTCACTGTATTCTCCAGAGCTAGGACTTAAGCCCAGTTTTTCCTCAGTATTTCTACTTCCTTACTCATGTCTTGTAATGACTCCCTTATTTCATTAAGGTAGTTTCCTGTGTTCTCTTTCAGAAGTTTGTCTTCTTCTTTAAATCCTTTGTTTTCTTCTTTGATTCCCTTCATTTCTTGTCTGATTTCTTAAAGCATAGATACCATCATTTTCTGGAAATATTTGTCAAATATTTCATCTAAAACAGTCGCATTGGTGGTCATTTCTGATGGATTTATAGTATTTTGTGGGACTAAATTGTCTTGATTCTTTGAGCATCTTGAATTATATTGTAGAGACTTTTGCATCCTGAATTGATTTGATGCTTGGGTTTTCTACTTATCTGCAATGTTCCCAGATGTGACAACCCACCTCTATATACCCTCAGGATATGAGTTCAAGGTGCCAGGTATAGGTCTTTTCCCCCAATCAAGCCACAGAAGTAATCCTAGGTGTTGAGTTTACTTGCTAAGCAAGTATTCTAATGGACTGGGTGGAACAATTTATTGACAAATTCTAAACTTCAACCAAGCAACATGTACAATCAATAAAATCCATCACAAAGTATGCAACCTTGGGGATTAAAACAAACAGAAGTCTTATAAAGCCCAAATCCCTAAGGGTATGTTCTCCACCCTTAATCTTGTCAGCTGGGAGGTAGAGATTTCTGTTCTGAGTTGGAGTCCACATAAACAAACCATCAACCTAGATCTGGATCAGACCTTGCCCCCAGTAATGACAGAAGCAAAAGACAAAGGTCCTATAAACATGAAAGCAGGCTGGAGAGATGGCTTAGCGGTTAAGCGCTTGCCTGTGAAGCCTAAGGACCCCGGTTCGAGGCTCGGTTCTCCAGGTCCCACGTTAGCCAGATGCACACAGGGGCGCACGCATCTGGAGTTCGTTTGCAGAGGCTGGAAGCCCTGGCACGCCCATTCTCTCTCTCTCCCTCTGTCTTTCTCTCTGTGTCTGTCACTCTCAAATAAATAAAGAAATTAAAATTAAAAAAAAATATTTAAACATGAAAGCATCAAATGTAACAGTATTCAACTCCCAAATTCAGGTTATTTGAAAATGGTAAAGCCAACCAAGAATATGTAACCCATAACCTGCCCTGACAAGAAAAGAGAGATTAGCTCTTCCAAGGCAGGCCTATGTACATATTTTTTTTTTCCTTTTTGTCAGTTGGCCTCATTACCTTTTGGGGTGCCTTCCAATATCACCAATTCTGAGTGCCCATCTGGATCCCTCTGTGTTGTGCAGTGAAGCTGGAGCCCTGAGCAGCTGTGCTAGCTACATTACCACTGGGGGCTGAATGCTAGAGGTTCAGGATTCTGATGGTGGGGGATAGGAGAGTTCAAACTTCTAGAGTTGCTCAGGCAGTTCCACCTGGGTCCCTTTCAGTAGCTCTTTAGTTTATCTCAGCTGCTTTTCCTTCAGAATTCTTAACTTTGCAAGAAGGCTGATGAAGCTGAATAATCCCCTTGTTTGGTCTCTGCTACTGCCTGAACTTGGCATGCCTGGGGGGCAGGGCTGGCCAGGTGCATGGATCCCAGCATTGCCACAAACACCTTAGTGGGACTCTGGCCATTTTCCTCCTTTCTAGTGGATCTTGGTCTCTCCACCTTCTCTACTGTGTCTAAGAAACCTACACTCCTTCACTTTTCAGAAGAAGAGTGTATTTTGCTGGGGTATTGCTTGAATCCCTCCTTAGGCTCTAACAGCAAATATTTTTAATCGGTTCTATTAGGTAACAAAATGGGTACATTGTATCTGTTTGTTTGTTTACTTTGCAAGCAGAGAGATACAAACAGAAAGAGAGAGAGAGAGAGAGTATGGGCACACCAGGGTCTCTAGGCACTGAAATTAAACTCCAGATGTATGTGCCACTTTGTGCATCATGCTTAGATAGATATTGCAGAATTCAACCCAAGTTATTAGGCTTTGCAGGCAAGAACCATAACTGCTGAGCCATCTCACAAGACCTAGGATAACTCATTGTAAAGTCACCAAAATGGCACCAAACCTCTCAAGGAAGATAAGGCAAAACATTAAGGGTTCACTGGGCCTTCTGAAGGAGGAGTCTCCAATAGACCTCCAGTAGGAGGGTGAGGAGGGGCAAAAATGAGATTAAGCTGATTTCCACACTCAGGTAGCCCAGGGATCTTCATACCCTCAAGCAGCCACCCCATAATTCCATAATCCCAGCCACAGGTTCCTCCTGCACTAACTGGAGACCAGAGAACTCAGGCCACCTTAGCTCTACCTGGACTGTATTGCGCTGGTGACCATCCCACTCTTCCTGCCCCACCCCACCCTGTGAAACCACCATCCCCAAACCCTGCCCCGACCATCATCCCACTCCCTCCAACCCCACAACCGCTGCCCCACTCCCACTGCCTTGGCCCCTGTGTCCACTGTCCCACTCCCTGTTCACCCTGCACAACCACTGTTTCACTCCCCCCTCCACCCCCAGACTGCCCGTGCCACCTGTTCCAAGTGTGACTTTTGAAATTGCCGCCTTTTAGTTGCTTCGCGTTGTGCAGGGCAACTTGATTTTTCAGGTACTTTTTTCTGAAGGAAGGCCATTCCTTCATATGCTTCCAAAATGGCTCTCTCTATCATTGTGAAATGGGGTGGACAGGAGTATGCAGTGACCACACTCTCAGAAGACGATACTGTGCTGGATCGGACAGTTTCTTAAGACCCTCATGGGGTGATGCCAGAGCGCCAGAAGCTGCTTGGCCTCAAAGTGAAAGGCAAACCTGCAGAAAATGATGTTAAGCTGGGAGCTCTCAAACTGAAACCAAATACTAAAATCATGATGATGGGAACTCGTGAGGAGAGCTTGGAAGACGTCTTAGGTCCACCCCCGGACAATGATGATGTTATCAATGACTTTGACATTGAAGAGGAAGTCGTTGAAATAGAAAATAGGGAAGAAAACCTCCTGAAGATTTCCCGCTGCGTGAAAGAGTACAAAGTGGAAATACTGAGCCCTCCCTGGGAAGGGAAGAAACTCCTGGTACTAGATGTCGATTACACATTATTTGATCATAGGTCTTGTGCAGAAACTGGGGTAGTACTGATGAGGCCCATATCTTCATGAATTTCTAATATCTGCTTATGAAGATTATGACATTGTTATTTGGTCTGCAACAAATATGAAGTGGATTGAAGCTAAGATGAAAGAGCTGGGAGTAAGCACAAACGCCAACTACAAGATCACCTTCATGCTGGACAGCGCTGTCATGACCACCGTGCACACACCCAGGAGAGACTTGACAGATGTAAAGCCTCTTGGTGTTATATGGGGAAAGTTTTCTGAGTTTTACAGCAAAAAAGAACACCATTATGTTTGATGACATAGGGAGAAACTTTCTAATGAACCCACAGAATGGTCTTAAGATAAGACCCTTTATGAAAGCACGCCTCAATCGAGATAAGGACAAAGAGCTTTTAAAGCTAACTCAGTACCTCAAGGAAATAGCAAAACTAGATAACTTTCTGGAGCTAAGTCACAAATACTGGGAAAGGCATCTGTCAAAGAAGTAAGGACAGTAGTTCCAAGTCAGACTGGCACTTCCGAAGATATTTGAGATCCACAAACTTTTTGCTTTGATGCTAGAAATTATCATGATATTGCTGAACACTGAAGCAAAATCCAAACTGCTTATCCTTGGTCTTCCAGTTCTTTATAAATTTAATTTTAAATTTTTGAAGATCATAAAAATATGCTAAGGAAATTCTCTTCCCCCTACATTAGCTTACACTTACTTTTGAGGGAAAAAAATTTTTCTCCAGCTTTGACCAATGAGATGTTTTCCATTATCTCCCTTTAAAAAAAAGGGGGGGAAATGAAAAGAAAGAAAGGTGGGGAAAAATGTATCACCCACCAGTCATTTTGTGACTTTGGAAACCAGTTACGTCTTGTGTTTCTGTCTTATTGTATTAGCAGCTGCCTAAATCTAAGACTCCGACCAAATCCATTGAGATGAACAAACTTTTGAATGACTAACCTAGATTATTATGTTTAAAACTACCAACAAAAGAGAATATTTTCTTCAATTATAGACAAGATTCCCAAGCTTTATCAGTTCGGTCTCTGAATACATCAGTGATCTTTAAGAAAGAATGGAGAACATGAGTGTGGTCCAGCCATCTCTTAACATGAGAAATGGAACAATAAGACTTACGAATAACATTAAGAAACAGATTTCTTAATTTTATTTTTGTTTTGTTTTTCAAGGTAGGATCTCGCTGTAGCCCAAGCTGACCTGGAATTCATGATGTAGTCTCAGGTTGGCCTCGAAATCACAGTGATCCTCCCACCTCTGCCTCCGAGTGCTGGGATGAAAGGCTGCATCAGAACACCCAAGACATTTCTTCTTGTTGGCTAAGTGGAAGCATTTCTGCCTGAAACGTTTGTCACATTAAAAGTTAAAGGTAATAACTTTTAAAATGGGGCACATCACTGACTCATCCCTAAATAGCATGAATGAAAGGTTGTTCTTTTCCAGCTATATCTTGTCTAAATGCTAACACTAAAAATATCTAGCCATAAAACTCAAAATATGTATTATTTTCAATGCTTAAGCCTGCAGGTATGTAAGGTAACCACTGTTTTGTGTTGACAGTTTTGCTTCATACAGTCGCATATGAAGGAAGTTTAAATAAGTATGGTGCATACTGTTCATACTGGCTTTCAGTGGGGTAAATAATAAATATATTTTCTTAAAAAATAAAAATGGCAATTCTTCCTAAAGAAATGTACAGATTTTTAATGCAATGCCAACAATAATACCAGCATCATTCTTCACAGAGATAATGGCCAGGCCTCAAATATCCAAACTTATCTCCAGCAAATTAACTCTTTTGGAGGTATCATACCTAATCTAAAGCTATATTATAAATCCACAGTACCAGAAACAGCATGGTACTAGCATAAGAACAGAAATATATACCAAGGGAACAGAATTGGTGCCTCAGACCTTAGGTCAAGTCACTGAAGCTACTTGATCTTTGACAAAGGTGCCAATAATGTAGACTGGAGAAAAGACAGTATTTTCAACAAATTATGTTGAACAAATTGGATGACCATATGTAGAAAAATTAGATTAGACCCACTCATCTCTCCATACACAAAAATCAAGTCCAAATGGATTAAAGACATCAACATAAGGCCTGAAAATCTTCTCTTACTGGAAATAAAAATAGGAGGCACTCTCCATAATATAGATATTGAGAAAGGCTTCCTGAACAAAACCCTAGCACCCCAGGAAATTAAACAAGCTCTCATCCAATGGGAGCTCATGAAGCTAAAAAGCTTTTGCACAGACAAACCCACCCTAAGCAGAGACAGTAGATTTCCCACTGAATGGGAGGTAAATCTTGCCAGCTAAGCAACTGACAGAAGCCTAATATTTAGAATCTACAAAGAATTCCAAAATCTAAACAATAGAATATCAAACAACCAACCCATTCCAAAAGCGGGGCAGAGAACTGAATAGGCAGATCTCAGAGAAAGAATTATAAATGGTAATGCACACTCAAAAATATTCAACATACCTAAACATTAGGGAAATACAAATAAAAAACAACAATGAGATTCCACCTTACTTTAGTAATGATGTCAATCACTTAAAAAAAAATCTAACAATGACAATTGTTGGTGAGGATGTGGGGAAAGAGGAACACTCATCCACCTTTGATGGGAATGTAAACTTAATGAGCACTATGGAAATCAGTTTTGAGATTCTTCAAAAGGATGAATATACAGCTACCAATAGACCCAGTTATTCACTTACTGGACATTTATACAAAATGCTTCATGCAGCAATACAGAGACATATTCTTGACTATGTTTATGGCTGCTAAATTCATTATAGCTAAGGACTGAAATCAACCCAGATGTCCATCATTGGATGAATGGATAATGAAGTTATGGTACAGTTACACAATGAAATATCTACTCAGCAGTTACAAAAACAATACAATGAAGTTTGTAGAAAAATGGCCAGACTTGGAACTCAATTCAGAGAACTCACACAACCACAGAAAGACAAATGCAGCAGGGTATCACCTATCTCTCATTCTTAACTTGGTCCTTCTCTAGTTACTGTCATATCTGATAGGCAACTCAAGCCCAGACAATAAGGATGGAATGGTCTGGGGAGGTGAATGAAAGGGGGGACAAATAAAAATTATATCCAAAATGAACTGATTCCATAGAAACCTTTGTCCTTCGAGATAGCCTAATAGGCATAACCCTCAAGAGGAGCAAGTGGGGAACACCTGAAAAGTAGGGCTCTGGTGAGGGTGGGATGAAGCCTAAGCTTAAAAGAAAAAAAAAAATCTGTCTCTGGCCTGTAACTCCCAATACCAGAAATTGGCTGCTACCTACATTGAGTTGTTGATTGCAGAGACCTATGAAGTCTCTAAACCAAGACAGCTTTCTGCCAAAGCACTGGATTACCTGCCTGAGGCAAAACCTTATACCCTATTACTGAAGACACCATATGTTGTTGATACAGAGCATGGAGAGACCTGGCTGGAATTCAGCACAAAGATAGTCCCTAGACAGTTAGACCATCTAGTGCTGGGAAGTGTACAGGAGATACTGGGCAGTGGGTAACCAATAGCTTTCTGATTGGCTGAGAGATCTGCTCAGTATAAAGGAACCCCTATCTGGAATTTTGAACCAGAACTGAATTCTACAGAAACAAAGATTATGCTCTCCAAAGTTAAGATCTCACCAGCCTTTGGCTAAAAGTGGGGTTACATGCATAAATTTCTCCCTAAATTAATAATTCCAATCTCATTTAAACTATGTTGACTTCATTCTCTGTTGCAAAATTTGTTCTTTTTTTTTTTTTTTTTTTTCAGCAGGTAGTGAGATGAGAGGAGATACACTACCCCTTGCACGTTACTAAGCCACAGCTGAATCCACAGAGGGACTGGGAGACAAGTAAGAGTGCTGCTTCCATGCTGTTCCGGATCATCTGATCCAGAGGCTCCTAAGAGGTCATCACTGAGGTAGATTTAAAACTCACCCACAATAGCTCAGGGAATTTTGTGGAGGAGGGGGCAGAAAGATTGTAAGAGCAGCCCCACTGTGGAGCATCACCAATGGGATTGGGACAGGGAGGCGGAAAAAGTGGGTACCAACATGATGTATCCATATGAAATTTCTTGTGTAATAATAATTATAATAATAAATGTTAAAAATAGAGAATTAAAAGAGATTTCTAGACTAATGCCTTCATATAAGTCTTCATGTGAATGGAGCGCATTAAATGGATTGACTATATGAAGTTCATAAGTTGCTAAATAAAATTTCTATATATTTTCAATATGAAAAAAAAACTTAAAAAAAGTAAACAAACCTTGCGCTATTTGCAGCACCATCAGTAGGCAGAGCCCTATATTAGTATGATGATAGTAGAATGTTACACCTCTTCAGTGATGTGTATCTTAAGATTCAGTTCCTAAAATTAGGAGTTACTGAGCATCATGGAACTTTTTGGATATCTTCTTGTCCTTTACTCTAGAGAGATATATGACTTAATAAACTTACTCATGAATAAATTGCTTCTGCAGTAGGAAATCAAGATCTTGTTTTTATTACTATGATTTGTAAGCAAGTATCCCCCGAGAATGGAAAGAGCTTTCTAATATAGGTTGACATTAGCTTATCAGTTCCAGTGAAACCACCATCACTCTACCGAAGACCTGTTTCTCAACATTGACACTATTATTTTAATAATTCTCTTCATGTCAAAATATGACTCATATATCTAATATTCATAAAATTAGGAGGTATCATTGTTACTTATAAATGCCATATTTATATATATTATATGTGCTCTATTTTATATAATATATTCATACTAAGTATATTTTTATATGCATACTTTAAAAGTAGTTAGCATTCATTTAATTGAACATCATAATAGGAAATTACATATTCATCTTATGAAATATAAATTGATTATATCCCCAGCAAGACTTTGATATAAATGTGTGCATTAGTTATTGTAGATTTGACTATATAGTGGTGAAAATAAAGTGTTCTATGTTAATTAGAACTGCATCCAAAACTCAGCATGTTTGAATTTACAAAAACCCTTGATCTGGGTAATTATTAAATGTTACAATAAACAGTTAACTTTTTTTGAGAATGACTTACAAATATATGAATTAACTTCTATGTCTATGATTTAGTTAAGAATTGTGGTAGTCAGCTTCACATTTTTGGCACAAGGTACTGACCAAAAACAGCCTGTGGAAGGAAAGGGTTTATTTTGATTTACAGGCTCAAGGAGAGGCTCTATAATGACAGGGGAAAATGTGGCATGAGCAGAAGCTGGACATCACCTCCTGGTCAACATCAGGTAGAGATCAGCATCAAGACAGTATGCCAAAGATTAGCAAGACGAATTTAGCTATAAACTTGCTCCCAACAATACACTTCCTCTGGAGACTCAAATTCCCAAATCACCATCATTTGGGGACCTAATTTTCAGAACATATGAATTTGTGCGGGACACCTAATTTAAATCACCATATTTGACCCCTGGCCACCACAAGCTCATTACCATTCATGGTGCAAAATATATATATAATATATAAAATATATATATAATATATAAAATATATATATAATATGTAATATATAATACATAATACATAATATATAATATATCTATATCTATATCTATCTATCTATCTATCTATATAAAATGAATTCATTTAGTCTGACTTTAGATGTACCCACATATTTTATGGATCCCAATGCTGTCTTAATATCATATCCCCATCTACAATGCCTTTTAATTGAGCCACAATATCACTCCCAATTTTTTTTTTAAAGTCACATAATGGTACAGAATAAACATTTGTATTGCAAAAGATGACAATGGACATAGCAAAGAAAGACTGAACTCATACAAGACTTAAAAGACATAGGGAAAACATCAAATTCAGTAATTGCAAGTCTGACAATTCTAGTCAGTCACAAGTTCTCCCATCCTGATAATTCTAACCAGTTAAGAGTCTTTGTATTTCCAATTCCACCCCTTTATTTAGGCTCTCAAAAACCCACAGAAAACTTGATCTAAGCTGGCTCCTGTCCTTGACAGCCATCCTATAGTCCTGGTATCACAATCCAGACTTCATCCTCAAGACTCTATCAGAGCTCCATGCAGGGAGTTTCAAAAACTCTTGTTTTGCATTGCCCTTGGCCATTTCCAAAAAATAAAACTGCATTGCAAATCCAATGACCCTCTCTTTCCTACGTTTGTGATAATCCATAGTAGTAGGAAAAGTAAGACATGCCTTCAGTATTCAGGACCCTTACTTCAAAAAAGTTCACATTCTTCTTGCTGTGGCAATGCAGATCAGCTGGCCCAATCACAATAGTTGTAATCTATAATGCAATCACAATGGAAACAATCTGTTGTCTATAGCCTGAAGCTTTCACACACCAGTATATTTCTATACCATATAAACCTCCACAAGTTCTCATGACACAGGCAGGCAGAATGCAGCAAGCCCCTCACACAAACTGCTTCTAGACCAGTCCCAACAAAGCTCTTTCTTCCTCTTTTAAGCCAGATCTTAAAGTTCATAGTTTTAAATATGTTAAGGTCTTTTATTTCTGACCAGAATCCATAGAGCTGTACTTGAATCTATACAGGGTGTTTCTTATGCCAAAGTTTCAAATCCTCCAATATTTCTCCTATAAATTAGTTACCAAAGGCCATAAGCAACAGTAAGGTATCTAGAATCAACAACCCCACTCCTCTGGTACCACTTTTACTGTTGTAGTCAGTTTCACATTCCTGGCACAAAGCACATGAGCAAAAACTTCTTGTTAGTGAAAAGGATTTATTTTGGCTTACAGACTTGAGGATATGCTCCCTGGAGGCAGGTAAAAATGTGGCATGAGCAGAGACTGGATATCACTTCTTAGCCAGCATCAGATGAACAATAGAAGGAGAAAAGTGTAGAGAGTTCTGGCAAAGGAAAGCTGGCTACCAAAACCATAAGCCTACCTAACAATACACTGCCTCCAGAAAGCTCAGTTCCCAAATTACCACCAGCTGGGGATCTGCAATTTAGAAAACATGAGTATATGGGGGATACATAATTCAAACCATCTACACAACCATGTCTAGTTAAAGAGAACAGAAAGAGAGAGAGGGAGAAAGAGAAATATTGATTTAGGAACCATTCAACTATCTATCTATCTATCTATCTATCTATCTATCTATCTATCTATCTATCTACCTATCTATCTATCTATATGTTTTTTTAAGAAGTAAATTATTTAATATATGTCAAACTTTATTATACAAAATGATTCTTTAAAATGTACGCTTATTTAATGAGCATCTGATCCCTTGTAAGTTATAAAATCAGGACAAACTTCTATTTATTAAATACCAAACACAAAAATGTTTTCAAACCACTTTAATGTGATATCATTCATCTCATATATTATTAAAATAAGGTAAATGAATTAATATAGAATTCAGTTTCAATATCACAATTGTTTTGCCTATGTTAAAAAAAACTAAGTGTTTAATTTATCTCAAAATTTTATCATTAAGTACAAAATAATTTTAGTTGGTTTTGAAGTCTAGGCATACTGATTCTGTAATTTCAATAGAGCAGATTTAAAAGAATAATTTATCTATAAAGCATATTTGGTGGTTGCTGTTGCAAAAACTTTGTCCCAATGGACACAAACTACAGTGAAATAACATAAGGAACCAGCAGCTTTTCATATTTAAGTATACTCTTTATGCCTCATAATGAAATGGCATCTCATTTTTCAACATGTCCCAGAGCAGCATGCATATACAATTCCATCAAAGCACATGAATCAATAGACTAAACAAGTTACACTGTAGCATTTATACATCAAAACACTTGCCTATTTCAGTGAGCAATATCGTCAAAATCAATATATCCCCCAATCTACAGCTATTCCCCAAGCTGCTCTTTCACATTCCGTATTCAAACAGCTGTAAACAAATTAATAAATTTCTCAGGACTTTTGTTTTCTCTCCTTCTGAATTTTAATTAATTCACATCCCTGGAAAATCCACGTAGGTTTGTTATTTTGGCTTTTCTCCCTTTTCTAGTATGAAGACAGATACTGTGCCTAAGTGTTTCAACTGCATACTTCACTAATCACTTGTAGTCTGATGATAAACTCAAAGAGTTCCTCTGTGAAACATTTAGTGTGTAATTTTCTCCTACCATGGAAACACAAAGCAACAATTTTCTTATGCAGACTACACTGATAAATCCTGTAACATAAGTAAAGCATAAAATCAACACATGCTATTAGAAGGCAAGCTAGTAAAGAATTTAATAGATAACATATCCAAATAAATAAAAATATACAAGAATTGTTAATTACTACATTTTTGCTTATGTTTTATATGAAAGAAATCACCCTACTGATCTCTTTCTCTCTCATGCACGTGTTTTTGTGTGTGCTTCTTTGTGTATGTTTGTGTATGTTTTGTGTTCTTTTGGTGAAATTTTATGATTGAAACTTAGTGTGTTATACTTAGAGGCCAAAATCCACCTCTAGAATTAACACTTCTTAATATCTTATCATTGTGGAAAATAATTAAGTTGACTTCAGAGGAGCATCATGGTAGGTGTAATCCTAGGGACAATGTTGTGCTTATCACATTGTGTCAAAAAAGGAATGTAACAGGCATAAGCTTTGGATTTTAGGTAGAATACTTCTGTTAATGTTATCATATGATGTGATTCATATTAGTCAAAAGGTCACTCAGTTGTTAGATGATGACAATAATAATTAATAATAATAAATACTCCTTGTGCTTATTTTCAAATATAAATATGAGATGTGATAAAATTGGCATGATATTCAATATTTTTTCTACCTTTTCTTACTTTGTCACATGTATTTCTAAGAGAACTAAAGGAATTTCAGGTCTTTGTGACAAGCATTTGATTGGACCAGATACACCATAAATTGTCATATAGGACCAAGCAATATTTTTGCAAAAAATGCTCTAATCACTTGGTAAATCAGAAATATATTATGCCCACATTTCTCATGACAAATTACAAATATAAATATTAGTTTGTTTATGAGTCAGTTTGTCTTTTTGGACTTTATATGTAGGATTAGATCCCAGGATTGTAAACAGTTGACCTAACTACACAAAAACAGACAAATAGTTTTATGCCTCCACTTTTAAGTCTTTATTGTAATTTTCAAACAGGTCCCACAGGAAATCAGAAATCAAAATCACAATTTCCATATACTTATAGGGCCTTCCATTAGTCCTTGCTTGGGGACTCACAGGCCCCAAACCAACTATACTGTAATAAGCCTTTGTCACAGTTTGAATTTTGTAATGTCTTATGTTTCAGAATAAAACTGAGTCTACATTTTTGAAGGCCTACTAGGTCAGATTGGACTAAAGCAGACATAGTAGGAAAATCATAATTTAAATTTAGCCCCTTCATTGTATCTACACAATTACGTATTCACAATTTCTGAGTATTAGACTATGTATGTCTCTAGTAGTGATCATTTAACATATTCCAGTACCCATACAGCTTTTCTTTATTAACAACATGTTATGCATACCACTCTGGCCTCCAACTCATTATCCTCATACCTCCATTTTCTGAGTGCTAAGATTACAGGGTGTGCCAACCCACCTACCTCAAATTGACTTTTCTCACAAATTTTGCACCCAAATAAGCCTATCCTTCTTTATTTTCTTTCCTGTTAGCAATTGGCCACCGTGATGCAGAAATATTATACAGAGAAGTGGGGTCTGTGTTGTGATAAATCTATCCATGTGATTCATGAGACACTGGTACTGGTTTATGGGAACAATATGGTGGGCAAACATGTGATATAAACAAAGCTTAATGCGCCATTCTGAGGAGGGTTCAGAAGAGCAGCATGTGATTGGACTGAGACAAGTAAGAACTTCTCAGGAACTTTCAGAGAACATGGACTCCAGCAGAAATAGACTAGGATTAGTCTACCTATGTTCTTCTCTTGCCCTGAAATTTTAAATGAGAACAAACTCTGGAGTAATGAACTAGGTTTTTTTCTAGCAAAAGAATTTTCAAAACAGCATAGAATCCTGGCTGTGTCTGTGTTAAAGCTCACTGGATTAGAGGATATGGTGATCATGCACACCTGATTTTGGAACACGTATAAAGCATGTAATCTGGGGAGAAAAGGAGTGTGAACATTTAAACATAAGGACAGGACAAAGAGGAACGTACAGAAGCCACAACTGTGAAGGAGATTAGCAGAAGTGAGGGGGAAAAAAAAAGCTCACTTAAAAGTGAGCAATGATTTTGATTGGAAATGCACTAAATCTGTACATTGCCTTTGGTAGGATTGCCATTTTCACAATGTTAATTCTGCCTATCCAGGAGCGTGGGAGGGCTTTCCATTTTCTCAAGTCCTCTTCAATTTCTTTTTTTAGTGTTTTTTGTTTTCATTGTATAGATCTTTCAGTTCCTTGTTAAAGTTATTCCAAAGTATTTTATTTTTTTGTTGCTATTGAAAATGAGACAATGCCACTTATTTCTTTCTCTGTATCTTTGTCATTTGCATATAGAAAGGCTACTGATATTTTGTGCATTGATTTTGTATCCTGCTCCTTTGCTGAAGGAGTTTTATCACCTTTAAGAGTTTTGGAATGGAGGCTATCAGGTCTGTTACATATAGGATCATGCCATCTGCAAAAGAGATGCTTTCTAGGCAACACTACATTCCTTGGAAGCTCAAGGTGAAACAGAGCAAACCCATCTGAAGAACTTTTATTATAAAAAGAAAGTGCCTAATTGGGCACAAAGGTTCAAGTCTGTTGTCTCAGATCTGCGGACACTGAGGCCAGAGGGTCACCATGAGTTCAAGGCCAACCTAATTTATATAGTTATTTCCCAGGATGGCTGAGCTGAAAAATAAAACTTTATCTAAAAAAAGAAAGAAAGAAAGAAAGAAAGAAAGAAAGAAAGAAAGAAAGAAAGAAAGAAAGAAAGTAAAAACAAAAGAAAATATGAAATAAGAGTGTATATGAATAAAGCAAGCACACCTAACACTGTGCTTGAACAAGACATATTTTTTTTTCTTTCCATTTTGAGATAGGCAAGCACTTAGAGGCCAATGTCTTTGTGAATGGAGGCTAAGCTGAATGTTGAGAGGGCAGAAGATCTTGATATCATCTTTAAGGTTCTAAATTTGCAGAAATATAGGATGCCAGAGTGCTAAGTTTATTAAAGTTTGCACAAATATTCCAGAAAGCTACTGGGGCCCAGTGTGCACCAGAACCGCATTGCATTTTAATGCATCTCTGCATTGAGGTCCTGAGCATACAAGATTGATGCTGAGAATCTGAAGCCTAAGCTGTTCAGACACACCTATTAGACCAGAAATGCTATAAATTTGAGATACTACCCAAGGAAAGATGCAGACACCAAATGGAGCTAGCCCAAGAGAAAAGCCTCATGCACGGCAGACAACAAAGCTACAGGGGCATGGTTATCCAAGCCTAGTGAGACATGAATCCTGTCATCAATGAGGCTTAGGTTACCACACTTGGTGCTTTTGATTTGAGGTTTGTCCTGCTCTGGGGTTCGGGGCAGTGTGGTCTGATCATTTCTTCCTTCACGCACAACTCTCTTTTGCAATATGAACGTTTATTCTGTTCCATTATATGATGTAGGTGTGACACCTGTTTGTTTTAAGATTTGTGTTTGAGAAATTGTCTGAAGATACCAGAAAGGACTATGGATTTTGAACGGAATTGACAGTATAAGACTAGAGGCTTTTGAAAGTGCGCTAAATGCAGTTTGCATTACGAGAAGACTGTGATCCTATGGGGGAAAGGAACAGAATGTTATGGTTTTAATGTAAAATGTCCTCCATGTATTAAACATATGGTCCCAACTGGTGCTTTTGTCTTGTAAGTTTGTAAAACCATTCAGAATGGCCTGGGTGCAGGCTATAGAGTTTATGGTCCAGCTCTGATTTTGGTCCACTTTGTTTTCTGGATTGTGTCACATAATAAGTTGGTGTCAAACATGACCTCTGACACAGAGCCACTCACCTCCATAATTTCCCTGACCTTGATAGATTGTATCTATTCAGTGAGGTAAAATGACTCTTTGCTCCCTGAAGTTGCTTCCAAGTCAGGTACTTGGTAACAGCATGAGGAAAGTAACTAATACACTGATCCTACAATTCACACTACTGAATTGCAATGCATCTCACTTCCTTAAATAGAGACCAGCTGATCGATGTTATAATTTTTTTGATTTCTGTAAGTGTACCCCATGTTTCTCATATGTGAGAGAACATGTATCATTTCTCATTTTACATGTGACTACTAATTGCCTCTTTTCTTGGGATACTGCATATTTATTTTAAATTTTTATCTTCACCATTTTAATCTTTGTGTGTGTGTGTGTGTGTGTGTGTGTGTTTGTGTGTGTGTGTGAAAGAGAGAGAGAGAGAGAGAGAGAGGGAGAGAGAGAGATCAGAGAGAGGATTGTTCATGTGTAAAAGCATAGAAATGCACACACCACAGCACTTATGTAAAGATCAGAGGACAAAGTGGCTTATTGATCCTTGCCTTCCACCTTGTATGACACAGGGTCTCTTGTTTCCCACTGAATACAGAAGGGTAGTTAGTCATTAGCTTCCAGGGGTTCTCCTGTCTGTGCCTCTCATCTTGCTGTAGTTTTGGTAGGGTTATGTATGTGCACTACTGAATCCAGCTTTGTATGGTCCTGGAGAGGTGGGCTACAGCATTATGCTTGTGCTTTTAACCATTGTCCCACCTCTTTAGCCCACTACATATTTATGTACATTGAAAATTCTATATTAATTACCTCATGTCCTTCAGGCCTATATTTTAAAGCTATATGGGTCATTTTGTATTACTTATTGGCACATTCATTTATTGACTCAGTAAATGTTATTAAATATCTTCTATGACCAGGTCTTTCACTGAGAATTAGCGATCCACTCTAGGCATGTTTTGTTGTTATTGTTGTATTTATTTTTGTGCTGCAAGTGATTGAACCACATGATTTAATTCATCTGTGTTTTTTTTTTTTTTCAGCTAACTTTCTGTTAAAGTTCATCTTAATAGAAGCCACATGTAAGTGACTTACTGATAAATGAACAAACATAGTGTGGTATTATTTCTGTTCTGCTGCTTTCCTGGTCAGTCTCATTTTTAGGTACATTTGTTTATCAGAACATCTTCAGTGGCAGTTCAGCTCTTCTTTAGCTCCTATAGACTTGTTAAAGATCAGTAAGCATGCCTGGTCACTGTCACAAAGAGACAGTTTGTTATTGCCAAAATGGCTCTTCAAACACAAGCCTGAGAAATAGCTATGTCTGGAAAGTAAAGAAGGACACATAGACCTGTTGTTGCTCAGACAAGGAGAAACAGGATCTATGATGAGTATATAAAGAAACTGGTTCTGACTTTTTAAACACCTTGCTTTCTTCTCTCCTTCTCTCTGTATAATCATACTGGCTCAGGATAGTAAGTCCTCACCTTGATTCAGGAGGTATCCATAGCTCCTTACCTAGTACAACACTAATATGGGCAGGTAAACTCATTAAAATTTTTCTTCTTTTTTTTTCTAGTAAGAAATAAAATATGAGGATCATTTTTCATTATAGAATTTCGCTGTTTGAATGAGAATTCCTTCACATGCATTTAACTTTCTCTGTACTCTAGCGAGGACACTGTGTGACACCTCAGCTGAGGTTGTCTCTCTCACAGTAAGCTCTATAACAGCCTGTTTGCCAAATTAATTAATTACATATATAAGGTGTTCCATTACTGTGTTCTCTCATAGTATATCATAATTCGTTCCTGGAAAAATAGAAGAAATGACACCATGCAACTCACTCTTTCTACAAGTCACTATTTCACACCAATACAAAGATAAGAAAAGGATATCTTCTGTGGAACCTTGTTCTTTGATAATAATTTCCATACTGGAAAGTTTTCCTACATTACCTTCAAAATGCTTGCAGATTGGAAATATAATTTTTGTTAAATTATTCTACCTTAAGTAATAACATTTATGTTATATTATGCTATGATGGATAAGTAACAAAAATTAATTATGTTGTTTTATCTGAAAGGCATAAATGTATTTTCAGACTAATATAAGATGTCTAGTAACCTAAGTGTCTTCTACAGAGATTACAGAGATCATCTTATATAACTTTTTTCTTTGTTGTTTTTCTGAGGTAGGACCTCACTCCAGCCCAGGCTGACCTGAAAATCACTCTGTATTCCCAGACTGGCCTCATACTCACAGCAATCCTCCTGCCTCTGCCTCCCAAGTGCTGGGATTAAGGGTGTGCACCACCACACCCAGCTCATATAACTTTTATATGATGAGAAGCTTGCAGCATCAACTCCCTTTCATTTATAGTTTTTTTTTTTTGTGGGGGGGGATATATTTTATGCACTAGCCATTCTCTCCTTTAGGCAGAATTTGATTCCTGTGGATATTACAGTAGTTGGGCTATGTCATAAACATATTTTATGTTAATTTACAGATGCTAAATATTATAGTTGAATTCTAATTATTTTATTTTGGTTTGGTTTTTCTAGGTAGAGTCTTACCCTACCCCAGGCTGACCTGGAATCTACTATGTTGTCTTAGGGTGGCCAATGATTCTCCTACATCTGCCTCCTGAGTGCTAGGATTAAAAGCATGTGTTACAGGCTGGAGAAATGGCTTAGCAGTTAAGGTGCTTGCCTGCAAAGGCCAAGGACCCAAGTTCAATTCTCCAGTTCCCATGTAAGCCAGATGCACATGGTAGTGCATGTGTCTGGAGTTCTTTTGCAGTGGCTACAGACCCTGGTGTGCCCATTCGCACTCTCTCTTTCCCTCTGTCTCCCTTTCCCTGTCTTTAATAAATAAAGTAAAATAAAATACACAATTAAAAGACAAAGCATGTGCCACCATGCCTGGCTTGGATTCTAATTTAAATAGAGATATTTTTTGTTCAATAGTCTATACAGTGCTTGCCCAGGGCCCACATTTGTGAATGACTAGCAATTCTCTAACCAAAGTTAAGCAATTTCTGTTGAACTCATTCTTTAGCTTCAGCTCATTGCATTACATGAGGCACTTCTTTCATTGGCTTTTTCCGATGAAAACCATTCCTAGGCTTGAATATCAAAATTGCTTTTTATGCAAACATTTTGTCTTAGTTAGGGAGACAGGTATAATAAATCACACATTCTTTCACAAAGTTATAGTAATCAGTGTAAAATTACCTCAGCCTCATAATGTGTTTTAGGCAAAACTTTCTCTCCAAACTGTAAACATGCTGTGGTGGTTTGATTCAGGTGTCCTTCATAAACGTAGGTATTCTGAATGCTAGGTTCCCAGCTGATGGAGATTTGGGAGTTAATGCCTCTTAGAGGCAGAGTATTGTTGGATGAGAGCTTATGGATATTATAGACAGTTTCCCTTTGCCAGTGTTTCGCAACTCTCCTATTGCTGTTGTCCCCCTGATGTTGGCAAGGGGGTGATATCCACCCTCTGCTCATGCCATCATTTTCCCCTGCCATCATGGGGCTTCCCCCTCAAGCCTATAAGTCAAAACCTCTTTTTCCCCCCACAAGCTGCTCTTTGTTGGGTGATTTCTACCAACAATGCCAACCTGACTGCAATACATGCCAAATGTTTTATTTTTATTTTTAAATTCTGGAACTTAAAATAATGTACTTCTCACATCATTTTCATAGGAGATTTACATGTTGAAACATACCAGAGTGTTTTGTTTATTACAAACAAAATGCTTTCAAAATATTAAAGATATTATTGAAAAATTCACTCTGAAAACTAGAGAAAGGGAAAGAAATTAGCATTTGATAAAAACTTACTTCCTTATTTAAATATCAAAGCAGTTAATAAGAAAATATCATAATGTCTTCTCTCCAGATGGGAAAATTGAGGAACAAAGTTGTCAAATGAGCAACTTGAGCTCACCCATTGACTGAATGTTGAGAATATGATCCTAGCCTAATTCTGTTCAGATTCAAAGTCCATATTTTTTTGCCTGTCTAAAAGCTGAGGTTTCAGAAAAACATATGCTTCTTCTTTTATAAAATTTAATTACAATATAATCCTGCATATAATTTTAATATTCTTATTATGCTTGAAAACAATTCCCACTTTATTATTCTACCTCAAATAGTTCACAATTAATTGATCATGTTTACATATTGAAAGAATGAAAATTTCCTCATGGCTAGATGCATTGAAATGGATTTAAAATTTGTAAAATATATATTTTATACTAATATCATAAGAGCTTTGAAAGTTAGTTATGGACATTGATATAATAGTTTCTATTTATTTATTTACTTATTTATTAAAGTAGGGTGTCACTCTAGCCTAGGCTGACCTGGAATTCACTATGTAGTTTCATGCTGGTGTGGAACTCACAGTGATCCTCCTAACTCGGCCTCCCAAGTGCTAGAACTAAAGCCATGTGACAACACACATGTAATCAGAAAGACAGAGAGAACAGAGACACAGAGAAAGAGAAATAAAACCTCACTTAAATATTCTACCAGGGTTCATCCTACTTGAACTCTATAATATAAAATTCTTGGATATATTATCCTTGATTATGCTAAACTCCACATTACCCACAATTAATATTCTGCATAAGAAACCTTCATAAGTATTACTTTGCCAAAATCATGTAAAATATATTTTTATTCTTTAGAGTTATGAAAAATAAATTAATTCATTTTTACATACAGTTTTCATGCATCTGTTATCCTTTATTATATATTACTTTACCAATCAACCAGCCCAGCCCAGAAATATCACTTTAAAATTTTCCAGATTTGGGCTGGAGAGATGGCTTAGTGGTTAAGCGCTTGCCTGTGAAGCCTAAGGACCCCGGTTCGAGGCTCGGTTCCCCAGGTCCCACGTTAGCCAGATGCACAAGGGGGCGCACGCGTCTGGAGTTCGTTTGCAGAGGCTGGAAGCCCTGGCGCACCCATTCTCTCTCTCTCCCTCTATCTGTCTTTCTCTCTGTGTCTGTCGCTCTCAAATAAATAAATAAAAAATAGACAAAAATTTTCCAGATTCAAAACTGTTTTAGACATCTTGCAACTACATACCTTGATAGTATTTTAATGAAATATTTTTACATAAAGTATATTTTCCTCAGGAATTACCCATGCAAATGTGTTAGACTACCTAAAAGGAATACAAAGAAAAATGTCACAGTAATAAGTAAGGGACCACACAACATACAGGATACCATACAACAGAGTAGGAAAAGACATGAAATCTGGGGACTGGATTTGGTATTTTAAACTTTGACATAACTACATAATTAAAGTCATTATGGGTATCATTACTTGTCATACTGATAGATATTGAGTCTCCCCATTATTCTCTGCTATCTATAAAATAAAAAAATCTCTAAATAAGAGTTAGAGTAGTTTTTAAATAAAAAAAAAACATTTCTTAATAAATTAATTTATTTATCTCAGAAGGAAGAAATAGAGAAGAAAGAAAGAGTGAGTATGGGTGCACCTCAGCCTCTTATCACTGCAGATGAACTCCAGACACATGAGCCACTTTTGTGCCTCTACATGGGTACTGAAGAATTTAACCCACGCATTCAGGCTTTTCAAGCAAGTAGCCTTTAACCACTAAGCCATTTCTCCAGCCCCAAGAACAGCTTTGATAAAGGGGAATATGCATAGTGATTTCAGAGACATCTTGATGCAGATGTCCACTCTACCTATCCAGAGAGCACCGGAGGCTTTTCTCTGGAATGTATGAGTTTCCTGGCCATGGGGTTCTGACTTTGCTCTGACTGCCCATCATGAGACTTTACCACTTATACCACATCAACAGGGGCCCAGGAGAAAGTTGCACAAGAAGCAGCAACACAAGTATTATTCCCACTGCTGGCTTGATAACAAGCTGCAGGAAAATGGTGATAGACACTGTGGTTAATCAAAATGCATCAAAGCAGAAACCCAGTGGCTACAGAGAACTCAACACTAAATTACACTGCTAACAGACCAAGAAAAGCTCAGGGGACATCATGGAAATAGGGGCATGAAGATTATAAGAACCATGGTTCGGGGGTAGAATTTTTTTTCCAGAGCACAAGGCCCCACACTTCAGAGATTGACTGAGACCTTAATTACTGTACACTGAATGCCAATAACCCCACTAAGGAGAACACTAAGGGAGAGTGGGTCCAGGGAAGAGAGGATATAAATCTACAAACTTTGTAAAAAGTTATATATAAATAAAGCCGTTGTTTTTAGCCACATTTATGTAAATTACTATAAAATATTGTTAATAATTTACTTTTGAAATACTTGGGTAGAACAAATGGGATAACATATTCAGGGTGGTTCATTGTGAAGAGATGACTTAAAGGTTAAGCCGTTTGTCTGAACACCAAGGATCCAGGTTAGATTTCCCAGGACCCATGTTAGCCAGATGCACAAGGGAGCAGACACATGTGAAGTTCATTTGCAGTGGCTGAAGGCCCTGGTGCACCCATTCTCTCTCTCTTTCTCTGTCAAATAAACAAACAAGTAAATAAATAACATATACATGGTGGTTAATATGGACTGCTCACAACTTTGAGTTTGCAATATGTCTTAATATTTTAGACTTTATTCCCTAAAAATATTCACATTCAACATGTGAAGCTTTCAACAACAGAAGTACCATTTCCAGTGCAAAACCAGAAGAGAAAATGCCAATATTTTCATATTCCTCACCTTAAACTAATATGAAATACTTGTATACTAGAAATCAAGCTTGATATTTCAGACTTTATCATACTAGTTTTATTTTTTTAAAAAAATCTAAGAATAATTGGAGAAACAAGTAAGTGTGCTGTTTTCTTGGTGAACCTGGTACCAGCACAAAGGTGAAGGAGATGAACACAGAGCATAATCAACTCCTATCAAACCTGATATCCAGAGACACAGCCGCTTCCAAGACCTCATCACTGAAGCAGACCTAAAATGAACCCAGCGTAGCTCAGGGAAATTTGCTGAAGAGGGGGTGAAAAGTATGTCAGAGCCACACATTGGGTCATGTTTCAGAGACATTTCCTCCTACCCATAACTGATGGCTAACCCCACAATGCATGATCCATATACCCCAACAAGGAGGGTATATGGACGGGGAAGGACAGGGAGAAGGCTAACAATGGTACCAACTTGACTATGTTCACTGAGTATAAAACTAATAAAAAAAATTGAGGGGGAATGAATTTGAACAAGTATTTGAACAAGATATAGCATTGATCACTTTCAAATGCCTCCACCAAGACATTCATCCTCTAAGATTTGCTATAAAAATCATATCCCTAGCTTTTTAGCTTGAAACAAGAGATTAATTTCTCTAACTTTTGGATTTCTTCCCATCTAATTCATGTGTATACATTCCTGATGCTGCCTTCAGCATCCTTCTTACAACTGTGAGCTCTTTTCCTCTCCCAGCATCCTCTCCTCAATCAACAATGTCCTTATTTTTGGATTGGGCAATGTAAAATCAATCCAGCCATTCTTCCTTTAATATTTTCCACAAAGTATCCAGAGTCTTATTCAGTCATATCAATCACCTCATATCCAAACTTGTTTTAAATGTGATGCTAAAATATTATTTTGCCAGTGAGCATCACCATACCTGATCTAAAGCTATATTACAAAGCCATAGTAATAAAAGCAGCATGGTACTGGCACATAAACAGGAGTATAGACCAATGGAATAGAATTGAGGACCTGGATTTAGGTCAAGCAACTACAGCTACTTGATATTTGACAAAGGCCCTAACTATATAGGCTGGAAAAAGACAGCCTTCAAAAAATGGTGCTGGACAAACTGGATAATCATATTCAGGAAATTAAACCTTGATTCACACATCTCACCATGCACAACACTCAAGTTCAAATGGATCAAAAATCTCAATATAAGACCAGAAACTTGGCTACTACTGGAAGTAAATATAGGAGGAACTTTCCATGACATAAGGATGGAAAAAGACTTCCTGAACAAAACCCCAGTAGCACAGTATCTTAAACACAGGATATTCAGCCAATGGAATAACATGAAACTGAAGAGTTTCTTCACAGACAAGCATAAAATATGCAAAGCCAATAGATTACCCACAGAATGGGAGAAAATGTTTCCTGAATATCCAACTGACAGAGGCCTAATCTCTAGAATCTACAAAGAACTCAAAAACCTAAATGAGGGCTGGAGAGATGGCTTAGTGGTTAAGCTCTCGCCTATGAAGCCTATGGACCCCGGTTGGAGGCTCGGTTCCCCAGGTCCCACATTAGCCAGATGCACAAGGGGGCACACGCGTCTGAAGTTCATTTGCAGTGGCTGGAAGCCCTGGCGTGCACATTCTCTTTCTCTCCCTCTATCTGTCTTTCTCTCTGTGTCTGTCACTCTCAAATAAATAAACAAACAAACAAATAAATAAATAAATAAAAACCTAAATGATAAAAAGTCAAACAACCCACTCACAAAATGGGGCAATGAGCTGGGCAGGCAGTTCACAGAGAAAGAAATACAAATGGCAAACACACACTTAAAATGTTTGGCAACACTAATCATTAGGAAAATGCATATTAAAACAACTGTGTTTTCCACCTTAACCCAGTAAGTATAGCAAACATCAAAAAATCAAATGAAAATAAATACTGGCTAGGATGTGGAGAAATAGGAACACTCATCCATTGGTGGTTGGAATGTAAGATGGTACAACCACTTTGGAAAGCAATATGGAGACTCCTAAGAAAGCTCTCTATAGAGTTACCAACAGATGCAGTTATTCCCTTACTGGGCATGTGCCCTAAAACCTTTAAACTTCAGTCCAGAGAGATTTGCTCAGCCATGTTTGTAGCAGCTCAATTCGTAATAGCTAAGAGCTGGAATCAACCCAGATATCCATCACTAGAAGAATTGGTAACTAAGATGTGGTATATGTACACAATGCAATTCTACCCAGCAGTAAGAAACAATGACACAATGAAATTTGAAGAAAAATGGTTGAGCCTGGCACAGATCATTCTCAGTGAACTTATCCAAACACAGATAGATAATCACCACATAGTCTCACTCATCTATTGCACCTAACCTGAATCGACCCAAGATGCTGACATATTCTGCAAACATCTCTAAAAATATCAAGAATTTTTTTTTTAATTTATTAATTAGTTTTGTAGTGAGTGAATACAGTCAGTTTGGTACCATTATTAGGCTCATCTATGACCTACCCCTCCCCTTGGCCCCTCCTTGTTGAAGTATATGGGTCATCCATTCTGGAGTTAGCCCACATGAGAAACTTTATGCTTCTTCTAGATGCACTTTTGAATATGTTTCTGCCTTCTTCCCTCCATAATTCCTCTTTTTCTTTTTCTTAACATTTTTTTCTCTTAGTTTCTCTTACACCATGATTATATTGAGATTTTTTTCTTAAATTTATTGATTTCATTAATTAATATGTCAAGAAATTATGTCATACATATATTAATACTTCTGAAGAATTCCTACTGATGGTGCAACAACAAGAACCTAGTAAACTGCATTGTGATATCATATGCAGTCACCAATGTGAATGTGGGGTTGTGAAAATTCATCAGTGGTAAAAGATTTCTACATTACACAACCAAAAAGGACTAAAACTCAAATATAATAAAACTGAGATGTTCTGGCTGCAGTGGTCCATGTTGCCTCCTGCATCTTACCTGCAGCACTATTGATGAGATCATCACATGTGCATATTATCAATGTAGATGGGTCATGGAACTGGAAGTGTTGATATAAATGAGATACAATGAAAAGTCCTAACTTATCTCCATCTTCACAATCAAATAACTCCATGATCTCATTCTGAAAATGACCATATGGATCTGACAGGGTAGGTGACTCATAATGCATTTTGAATATTCCGGGAAGCTTAGTTAATCAGGGGCATGATTTCAAATTAATCTTACAAACTGATTACAGTCCTGAAAAGTGGAAAGAAATTTTGGAAACAGTTTACTTTTAGACAAATGAAATTGTTCTATTATTTAATTCTCTGAGTTGAATATGAAAAGTAAAATGAATTGCATGTTACTTGTCATTAAAGTGACCTTATAGTTAAGCTAAAATTCTATTTATTTTATATGAATATAAATATTTCAATAAGTGTGTCACATTTTTCCTTGGTTCATAATTCTTATTTTCTCAAATTTTTATCTTTTGTTTCTCTTAGAACATGGCCATATATCAAATAGTGATTTTGGTTTTTTTTTTGTTTGTTTTTTTTTTGAGGTAGGTTCTCACTCTGGTCCAGGCTGACCTAGAATTAACTATATAGTCTCAGGGTGGCCTCAAACTCTCAGTGATCTTCCTACCTCTGCCTTCCAAGTGCTGGGATTAAAGGTGTGTGCCAACACTCCTGGCTCAAATAGCAATTTTTTAAATTAGTATGTTTTCACTAGTTAACATATCAAGGAATCAAGCAACACATACATTAATATATCTGGGAAAATCCTACTGATTGTGCAACACTAAAATTCATTTTGCTTTACAGTGAGCCTGCCCAAGCTAATATGTGCTTTAACAGTACAGATTTTTTTTAAACTTAGTGTTATTATAGTAGTTTAAAACTAAAAGGAGATTTCAAATGCTATAATTATTATTTGAATTTGTCACAGGGGCAGGGCTAACCCATAAAAAACAGGTGACCTCCTACCTTAGCAATGCAGATGATTATGTATCTTTAAGGGATTAGTACATTTTTATTGAAACACTAGCAGTAAATGCAAACATTGCTATGCAAATGTTTACCATTATAGGCTAAGGCCTTCTTTGGAATCATTTAACCCATTAGTGTAACCAACACAAACATGAAAACGACCTGATTTTTGCTCATTGGACAGTCACAAGAAACATATCAAAATCTCAGAAGAAATCCCTTCTAAATTTTCTTCTGTCTTACACAGAACATTTTCATAAGCAAATATTTGGTGGCTGCAGAGATGGCTCAGTGATTAAAGGCATTTACTTACAGAGATTCTGCACTACCCACTTCACATAAAACACAAAGTAGCACATGCATTTGGAATTCTTTTGCAGTGGCAGGAGGCTCTGGAACACCCATATTTACTTTTTTCTCTCTCTTTCTCTTTTCTGTGTCATTTCTCATATAAATACATAAATAATTAAAAATTGTTTTATGGTTGGAGAGATGGCTTAGCAGTTAAGGCACTTGCCTAAGGACAAAAAGTCGATCTTCAGTACCTAAGTAAGCCAGATGCAGAGGGTGGGACATGAATTTAGAGTTTGTTTGCAGTGGTTCAAGTCCCTGGTGTGCCTGCTTTTACTCATCTGCCCCCCTTTCTGTCTCTCTCTCCCTCAAATAAATAAATAAAGTATTTTTAAAAATATTGCTTTGAATGATCATAGTCAGAAACCAGGTATAGCTGTGATTTTCTAAGTATGATACCATGTTGATAAATGAAAATGAAATAAAATGTAGTTACTAAATGAAACTTTAAAACCATCCACTTTATTTTGTAAACTATGGTATTTGGAGGAAGCTCTCGTAGGGAGTGTTGACACACACCTTCAACCGCATCATGTGGGAGCCTGAGGTAGGAAGGAAGTGCATTAGAAGCCAACTAGGACTACAGAGTGAGTTACAGGTCAGCCTGTGCTAAAGTGAGACTCTGTCTCATAAAAAGTAAGCAAGGAAGCAAACAAACACAGCAGATAAAATACCTTTCTGACTCTGGTGGGAGATTTGGAAGACTGCTTTCAGCACAGATTTGGGCTCTTCTAATTTTGCTGTAGACTTCCAAGAGATCTGTCGTCCTCTTTTTCTCCATATTATACCCTTCATCATTGAAATATATGTCTTATCTCCCAGGTTTGGTGATGCTATCTTCTTTTTTCCTGTTTTTCCATAGTGAATTTCAACATTAGTTAATTTGTTAAATGATTAATAAATATTTATACACTATCTGAGATAATAATAAACTGTGTGAAGAAGAGATATAAGGTATATGAATCATAATGAAGAATCCATGCTTACTCATACTGCCTGGCCTTGAGAGAACAGTGCAATAGTTTGAAATATGGAAACTATTTTGCAAACTCAACAAATAATTCCAGAACAAGTTGTTGGATCCTCTACAAGACACTGATATATCATAGTAATTGTACAATTTCCTTCTGGAAGGGCTAGCTCATATAATTAAAAAATAATGAAGAAAATCAGTGTGCAAATAATTTTAAAAGACCAGGAAAATTTGCCATTATTTTCAGGTAGTATAATGAATGTCTGAAACATCTAAAAGAGTTAGCCATAAACTAATGGGGATCAAATAACTCAGGAAGATGTTCATTATGCAATAATCAGGAAGTACTTTTAATGTGTTTAAATCATAATGGAATGAAGATTTTATTCAAATCCTGTGTTAACTTTTATGGAAACATTGGGTTCCAACTCCACCATACAGGATATACATTATTCAAGTATTTCTCACATATTCAAAGTATGTATTGTGTATGTAAAATATATATATTATATTACTCTCCATCCAGTCAGTAAATGTTACATAACAATTTAAGTGATTTGGACACAGCTTCTAGAGGAATTTATTTAAAATAAATGCTGTAGAACTTATTATAGCAAATCACTGATAAATCAGTAAATAAGCAGCTTTATATTATGTTTAAGAGAGGTAATGATCTGGTCTAATTGTTCCAATTCAATATATATTTTCTAATCTTTCTAGTGTAATTTGAAGTTTGGTAGGGCAGACTCGTACATTCACATGTGCACACACATGCATACAAACCTAGAAGAGGATAAACAAGAAAAAAAATCCAAATTTTAGGGCATTATGGGTAATTATTGAAACTTTTAGGACTTTTCCATTTGATTATAAAATTATTCTTCTAGAGTTAAAAACCTCAGTCACAAAAATACATAAAATATCACTGCAGCCATGTGTATTTATTATGATTCTTATGCTCAAAAATTCAGATTTAAAGACTGACACATAGCAAATCAAAATTGAATTTGGTATTATAAAAGAATAATTATTATGTATTATTTTAATTGTTTTTATTTATTTGCAAGCAAAGAGTCACAGAGAAGAGACAGAGGCTGCTTGAAAGAAAGTGGGCATGCCACAGACTCCTGCTACTGTAAAGGAATTCTAGATGCATGTGCCACTTTGTCCATCGGGTTTTATGTGGATACTGGAGAATCAAATCTGGGACATTAGGCTTTGCAGGCAAGTGACCTAACCACTTAGCAATTGCTCCAGCCCCTTAAATGTATTCTTTATTCAGGGAATTTTACTTAGTTGTCAAATGTATAATGTTAAAATATTATTAAAAGAATTACTGTCATAAATTGAGACAGGTTTTGAAACAAAATGTTTATATATAAATTAATTTTTATATAATCAGCATGTCAATGATGTTGTTAAATAACTATTTTCTTTCTTCAAGTAAGAATTTTATTTCTCAGGACACATTAGTAAGCATCATCAGTAAAGTCTTTGAGGTGATATAAAATTGTGTAGTATACTCATGCAGACAAAGTGGATAGTAATTTACCCAATGCCATGCAACATTTGTGCAACATATATCTAACTAATAAAACTCCAGCTATAAATATCGACAAAAATATACAGAAATGTTTCAATATGCTTTTAAATGAGTTTTACCAGATGTTATCTTATGCAGTGAAACATTTGTAATTGTCCAGTAATATCTATCACATACTCTAGCACTATATCAAGTGTGGACTATCAAGTGTTACTGTCATATTTGATGCATTGATTATTTCAGAAGCTACTTCTAGAAAAAAAAATGCCCCCTTCTAAAACATAAGTACGCATAGACTGAAATCATTTTTGGCATTTGTAGAATATGGGGCAATAATTATGGACTTCTGAAATATTACTGAACATTCATACTTAGATAATGATTACTTATTTAAATTCAGATGATAACTTTGAAAAAATCTGTGCCTGATGAAAAATTTAAAAAAAAACATTGTTTCAAAATAGTAATAACTGGGCTGGAGAGATGGCTTAGCAGTTAAGCACTTGCCTGTGAAGCCTAAGGACCCCGGTTCAAGGCTTGATTCCCAGGACCCACGTTAGCCAGATGCACAAGGGGGTGCATGCATCTGGAGTTCCTTTGCAGTGGCTAGTGGCCCTGGCACGCCTATTCTTTCTCTCTCTCTCTCTGCCTCTCTCTCTCTCTGTCACTCTCAAATAAATAAAAATTAAAAATTAAAAAAATAGTAATAACTGTTTTTTTTGTCTTATTAATGCAATTCTTCCAACAATGAACTCTTCACTAATGATGATGCAATGGTTCCTATGTAAGATTTTCCATGTTAAATAGGTTTGGAGATATTTTTTCTTTGCCTCATTTGTTTCTTATCATTTATACATGGGATACTAGATGAATAGCAATTATTTCCCTAGTACTTCTAAGTTTTTTTAATGTATTTTTATTTATGTACTTATTTGAGAGAGAGAGAGAATGGGAAGGCCAGGGCCTCCAGCCATTGCAAATGAACCCCAGATGCGTGTGCCCCCTTGTGCATCTGGCTAACATGGGTCCTGGGGAATTGAACCATGGCCCTTAGGTTTCACAGGCAAATGCCTTAGCCGCAAGGCATTTCCTCAGACCACTTTTTCTAATTTTAATTAATATAGCCTTTAAATATTCTGAGAAACTTCATTTGGTTTTCAGTTTGCTCAGCATTCTGGAAGTGTTTGGGGGACATAATTTTTTTAAAATATTTGATAGAAAATCCTCACAAAGTTTATTTATATTATTTATTCCGAGGGAAAAAAAAATAACTTCAGAGAGAGGGTAAATTAAGTTCATTTAAATGGTCTGTAGTGACAGTGGTTCCCTAAATGAATCTTGGAAAAATCGTAGCAATATTAATGATGCCACGTGTTCCCAATTCTCCTTTGCTTAATTTTTACCCTGCTATACCTTTCCCTTTCTTGCATCAGTTAAGCATTTCTCCATTATATGGTCTGCTATTCATCAATTTGGTAAAGAAAGCCAACCTTTTGAGGTAATAACAAATATACCTTCATGTGATATTTGTTGGAGTTTCAACTAATTCTAACACACTCAGCTGGTGAAGAAGCATCAAGGGCAACCACCTTAGAACTAATGGAGACAGTGAAACAAACTGTCACAAAGGCAACTCCAAATAACTCTTGTCTAGCAGGATGCCACTGACAGAAATGGTCTAGATGACACAGAAAGGAATGATAGCCACCCTGTTGCTAAAGAACTGATTTTACACAGTAGCTGTATATGTGTAGTCTGATGTACAATGAAGGATGCCTCAGGTTTCCTGAGGAGAAAATCCTGTTAAGAAATTGCCTCACAGCAGTCTTCAAGATAAAATGAAGGTGAATGAGTAGCATTTCCTTGTGTAACTGCTCTCTTTCTCATTTTTTCAATTACAACCAGAGTAGGTCATTGTATAGAGACTTGGCTCAGTTCACATTAAACCTTACTGCCATGACCCATTTGGAGACATGCAAGCCAGCAGGGTCAATTACAATACTGTCAGTTCTTAAGAAGACAATGGTGATTAATGGTTAAAAAGCTAAGTATTATGCTTTCCCTGAATAAATTATATATGTGCCCATACACAGTTTTTCATAAAAATAGTTTATACATTCTTACATATTACATATCACATAGTCTTGCCTGGTTGTTGAAAACAGATACAATTTTTTGTGACTATAAATATCCTTTTACTGAAAAACAAAAGAAAATAAATTACTATTTAAATATTCCTTTCATATTAAAATGAGATGATATCTCAGTACATTGCTCATTTGTTAACATATAAGCTCAATAAAAATTTGTGAACATATAAAAATATTGTCTATGAAATCTATGAGTTCCTTTTTTTTTTTTTTTCAATTTCAAAGATTAATATGGCCTGGTGCCATGAGACTCAAAAGTTTTAATTTATAAATACGCTTTGGATTGAAACAAACTAAGGTCTACCTAATAAAAATTCCTTGGTTTAAATATATAAAATGTTTCATAATTCAATGAAAAATATTCTAGAATTCAAGCTGGATTAATTTTTTATGAAAGTTTGACACTAACTGTACATGTAAATTAATTTTTCAAGTTGATACTTGAATATTCTTGATAGCTTTGCTGTATCAGTCAATGCCTCTCACTTATTTATTTCTAGGTCAGTTTTTCTCATTTCCTCAGAACATGCTTGGAAAAGTCTTCTATAGTGTTTCATTAGTACTACTTTTGTGTAAGTATGCTGGTCTGTGTGTGAACCCACATGTGTATATAGGAAAACATGAACATGTGTAGATAAGTAAGGGACTTCAGGTCTCCTTCCTCTGACATAGTTCAATGAGACAAGGCCTTTCCTTGACCTGAAACTCAAAAGGTAAGCTAGTTCGATTGGCCACCAAGGCTCAGGTATCTTCTTGTATGAGCATCCTTAGTAAGGAAGTAAAAACAGGAGCAGATGAGACAGGCCTTTTTTATTTAATGTGGGTTTTCTAGGCAGAAAGTAAGTTCTAATGTTTACAAGCCAATCTCTTTGCCAACTGAGCTATTTTCTTAGGCACAGCATTCTTTTAAATGCTGAATGTATTATGTTATTTGATTATCTGGAAAAACAGAACCAAAAATATTAATTTTTAAAATATTGTTGAGGGTGGTGATACATGATTATACTCACAGAGCATGGCAAATGGAGGCAGGAGAATCCATAATTCAGGGTCATCATTGGCTATTTTGTGAGTTCAGTATTAGCCTGATCAATACTGATATCTGCCTCCAAACAAAACAAATAATGATAAACAGAACAAAGCAAAACAGTACAACAGGACAAATATTTGTCCAAATTCATTGCTATCAGGCAATTTTTTATTTGCTTATACAAATATGTTTATCCAAATAATCACTCTTAGATTAAATTAATATCCCCATTTTCATCTACATCTGATTTATTCAGATTCTTGCTGACCTTGACAATATTTATGTTAAATGCTGTCATTGATTCCTTTCAGTACAGGAAGTTGATAGCTTTGGAGATTCTCATAATAAAACCAAACTTAAAAAAAAAATCCAAGTACATTTCAACCATTTGATAAATGCATAACTAGTTTTTGTGGAAGTTGAAAGTTCAATGAAAACTTTGGAGAAGATTTTAAAATAAATTATTTTTCAGCAAATAATATAGTCTATAACAGTAGGGAGTGTTGCTGAAATTGACTTTGTTTAATGGTTAATTGATATAAGATTGGACACTAATTGAAAATTTTTACTGTGGAAGTGATTTGATTAGTATCAAAGTTTTTATTGATATTTTCTGGTTTCTGAAACAGAATAAGTGAATTCCATTGGAAAGATCTTCAGAGAAACAACAGAATGAACCATAGTGTGCATCAGTTCACAACTGACTGAGTGTATTTAAACGTGATGGCTACCCTAGTGTTTTAAATATTACTTTATGTGCTTGGATAGATACATAACAACAAATTCTATATAATTTAAAACAACATACTACAAGACATGAAATTATGACAAGATTGGTAGGAAAAAAATGAACTTTTTCATTATAATTGCATAAACACTTTGAAAATCTATCCAACACCATCATGCTAAACTTATTTATAAGTGATTATTTTATTTTATTTATTTTTAAAAATATTTTCTTTTTATTTATTTATTTGAGAGAGACAGAGTCAGACAGAGGGAGAGAGATGGAGAGAGAGCAAGAGACAAAGAGAGAGAATGGGTGTGCCAGGGCAGCCAACTACTTGAAATGAACCCCAGACACATGTTATCTCATGCATCTGGCTTACATGGGTCCTACTGAATCAAACCTAGGTCCTTTGGCTTTGCAAGCAAGTGCCTTAACAACTAAGCCATCTCTCCATGCCTGGGTGATTATTTTATTTGAACTTGCTTACAAGTTAATATTTTATGATTTATTTTCAGAGAATGGAGTGAAAGGATGATTAATCAAAATTAGATATGTTATGACTAATCCATATGAAAGCCTTCTTCTTTGCTAAAAAGTATTAAAAAGGAGAGAGTTTGGAAAAATTACCTTAGGGGATAGTCAATGCTATATCTGGAAGCCATAGATTGTTAAGAAAATTTCAGCACCAGAGATGTGATACCTTCTAATAAGCTTTTCATCATGGAAAGTTCTGATGGCCTCAAACATTACTGGTCATTTTCATGTCTCTTAGTTGCCAACAAGGAGTAGGTGGTAAAACCATAATGCTTTTTGAGTCTACTTCAGTGATGGGTTCATTAGGGGCCACTGGATCTCTGGTTTGGTAGGTGTTGAGTGTTCTCAGAGTCTATCTCCTTCACCCGTGTGCTGACATCAAGTTCAGTGAGAAAGCAGTACCCTTGCTCATTGCCTCAGTTCCTCTGTGGTTTCAGCTTGGGCTGGGGTGAAATGTGATGGCTTGTTCTTCTCCTTAGGTCCAGTTCCCATATGAAAAAGAGAAGCACATTCTCCAATGGAGAGTGAAGTCAGCACAGGTTAAATAACCACTATTAATTTAGAGAAAATATAATGGGTGTAGACCCACTTATAGCTCAAGATTAGTGGGAACTTGATACTGGAAAGCAAAATCATTATCTGAATATGATTTTGACCTGCTGCCCAGTTCCAGATATGGGTTCCTTTCCACTGAGTTATCTGTTAGCCAATCCAAGGGCAGGTAGTTACCCACCATGGCTATGTGCCACTATTGCAGTTGTGTGAGCATCAATCATATCAGGTTATTTGTTTCTGAGTAGCTTAGACCTCAAGTTGTTTGGACAGATGTTGGCCACGTCCCCCCTTCCCCCCGCTGTAGCTTATGTAGGCCTTTCAGCACTAGATGGGCTAACTGTCTGGGGACTGGCTCTCTTAAATGCACCCAACATGGCTTAGGGAATCTTGTGGAAGAGGGGTAAGAAAGATTGTTAGAACCACAAGTGGTGACATTATGCACAGAGACACTGCCTCTCCCCAATAACTGTCTGCTGCTCCTAGAATGCATGGTCCACAATCCCTATGGGGTGACTCGCATCCCCAATGAGGAAGGCCCCTTTGGAAAAGGGGCAAACATGAGGAAAAGGATGATACCAACATGTGGTGTTTACAAGCTAAGTATGTCCGTAACTATTAAAATAAAACAAAAAAAAATAAAAGATTACAACTCCTCAGACAAATTAAATCTATGATTGTATTGTCGATGGAGCAGCCTATTAAACAAATATCATATATATATATATATATATATATATACACAGTCACTTGATATGGCTGTAGGGCACTGAGAAAGCAAGCCAAAACTGAGCTGGAAATCTCTACCATATTCGCTAGCTATTATAAAATTGTGGCAACGTGGGTGGAGGGATCAACAATAGTCTTACGCTGCAGGCGACTGTAAAAAATAAGACAACTGGTGCAATGGTGCATTGTCTACTACAGGGAAAGCCAACTGCTCTCTAATTGGAATTGAGGTCTGCTCCATGGAAGAGAATTCATGCCTAGTATTGAAAACCCAATCAAAAACCTTTAGGGCTGCAATAAGGCCTATGGGGAAATCTCCTATTGATATTTGGCTAAACTTATATACTATGGCCATAGAATTGCCCTCTAAATATCATGTTTATGCCCACTTATTAATACTACTCTCACATTTAGTTTGCAAAAACTTTTTTTTTTTTTTTTCAGTTCTTGGTGACTACTGAGGAGACTTACAACTCATAAAAATTCAGAGAAAAGGTGACAATGGAGTGTTGTTCTGTTCTAAATGATACAACTCTATCACACTTTCCAAGACTAAGGTATCATTGTGGAAGAGGTGACAGAAAGAATGCCATAGCCGAAGGAAGAAGAGGAGTGCTTTGCAATATTTATTTCCAGATACAAAGCAGCCTTTGCATTCATGACATCACAGAGGCTGTTGTTATATATACAAGACCTACATCAAAATAGAAGAAAGATTAGTTGGGAAAAAGGGGATGGGAAAAGGCAAATGATAGTGATGTGAGGTGATTTATGATCTTTGTACATCCTGTATATGTATGAAGGTTTTCAATAAAAGGTTAAAGGTTAAAGTAATTTATTAGAGAAAATACATATTTTATGTTGTACTATTTTGACAACATACAAAACTTTTCTATCTTTAAATCAATAAACTATATTAAACAAAAATTCAGATAATAAAATGATTTATCTGAATCATGTTAATTATAACTGTTATTGAGTAAAGATGAACAAAACACTAAATTTAAGTGGTGCATAAATTTTACCTACTTTATTTATTTTTTTAGTTCATGTCTATGACAAAAATTCCCAATTAGAAGCAACTTATGCCAAGACTAAAATGTCATGGTTAATTTATTAAAGAGATTCAATAACAAATACGTATATTTTAAAAATATAAGTGGTAGAAAGGTGAATAGTAACTGATATAATTGATTTTAATACACACTTATTTTTAGATGACAGTTATAAATATGTAAATAAAGCTTATTTGTATATTTGCATATTTTCACTTATGCTTATTTTATTTTTGTTGTGTTGTGCTGTATTGTATGGTTGGTGGTGTGTGTCTGTGTGTGCATGTAATGTATACATGTGTATGCACATGTATATGTTTTTGTACATATGTATAAACCTTGTGTGCACACATACAGAGGCCAGAGGGGGTTGTTGGATAGCTTTTGTCTCACACTACCACACTGTTTACTAAAAAACTCATCTCTCACTGTGCTTGGACCTAGCAGCTTTTTGGCCACAGTCCCTCTAAAGGATGACTGTTATAGGCTTATACAGCCCAGCTCAGCTTTTTACAAATGTCCTGTATTCAAAATCAGGTCATTGTGCTTATGAAGCAAGTATTCTTAAATGCTACAACCCCTCCCTGAACCCATGTATGTCTATCTTTAAGAAAGAATACATAAGAAATGCTTTTTTTATTTTTATTTAATGTCTTTTGGCTTCCAAGTAAGAAAATGAAAATTTTCCTTCATATTATAATGACCCATACAATACTATTATATCTTGAATTAGTTAATTATCTATCATTAAGCAGTAATGTCTTATGAATAAAATAATCTACCTCAAGTGACTATAATGAATTACAGAAACACAGTAGATAAGTTTTATCCACTGTGAAAAACAGCAGGTATAATTTTCAGCTAAAATCATCTTTGAAGTGCTTAAAGGCAAATCACTATATCTGGCTCCAGTGTTTGTCGAAACCTTCTCTAGGGAGTGACATTACATAATTATTTTTCCAGAGTGATCTGTTTCCTAAGTTTGCCTATATTCTTTAAAACTAGAAACTCTATGCAAAATGTCTTCATGGCATAATTTTTATTCTTTAACATAATAAAATATTAAAAGTCTTGAGAGAAACAACACTGGTTAGAAAACCATATGTAAAATTTTAATTTTCTAAATAGTGATTTTATTATAAGTGAAGAATCAGTAAAAATAATCTAGAATGAAAACAACATACTAAACAAAATGACTGCTCTTGAATATAAGTTTACAAAATGTACAGTTAATAGGAATTTACTTGTTGGATTTTTCAAAACTTGTGATCTGTGGAAATGGGAACTGATGAAGAAACATTGAATCAGAAGATTCAAGTTGTAAAGAAAAGAAAATGTTATATTTCTGTACACTTCTTTGTACCTGGCATAGAGAAATATAGAATTCGCTTCTGTATAGGAGGTTCAGCTGATGGTAGACAAACAGGAGGCTTTGCTAATGGCAGGTAAACAAGAGGCTCTGCTGGGATGAATAGCGTTTCCTGAGGCCTGCATTGTTGAGCAAACTCCTTAAGCTAAGCGGGACTCAGTGGGACTCCTGGTCACTGGTCTACCTTGCACCCCCTGGTGGTGCTTCCTGTAACTGACCAACAGATCTGTTTACAAGTTCCTTTTTTAACTTCTATGGCTGTATTTGTCACATGTAAATTGTGATTTAGGGTTTAACTCCCATCCTGTTTTTTTTTTTTTTTTTTGTTTTTTCTAACATCATGTGGTTATATCTAATAAAAGATGACACTCCGAATAGTTCAGGGCTTCTGTGCCCCTGAGATTCCCTCTGGGTTGCAGATCGGATATACTAGACTATCATTTTTCTTTTTCTTTTCTGTCTTTTTACCCAATAAAACTTTGCATCACATTCCATGAGTCTGTGGTCTTACTTGTGTGACATTGGTCCCCATAACAAGGTAAGGCCATTATAAGCTTCTCTTAATAATATGTTACAAGTGTAACCACAATCTTGGATTGTGTCACCATAGGTTAGTATTGCTTTCTAAAATTCTCATTTCATATAAATTATGACGATCAGTTTTATATTTCTTTTATGAAAATCAAATTGATGGAATTCTGTGTTGTATTGAATATGGTTTAGTCCAGTGATAATCATTGCTTTTTTTCCCCCTAATCATTGTTTTCATGTGCTTATTTTATAGGAACATACTACAAGGATGCATGAATTGTATATTAAGATTTGAGTTCTAAAATTTAGCACTGGTGGTAAATGCATGATATTGTTATTATGGTACACATATTTAAAGAAGAATTGTTGGTATGCATGTAGTCATGCATATATTTACTTGATAATGACAAATAATTTTGCATAATTATTTTTTTAAACTTGTACTCTTAGCACAAGCTTTTGTGAGCTCTGTTTTCTTGTTTATTTCCATTCTTATTATGTGTGATACACACATACATGCATGCACACACATAAGGTGACGGACATCTACATGTCTCTGGAATGCACTTCCCAATCAGGCACAATTATGGAAGAAGGGATATTTATTGATGCTTAGAGATACAGGAGAAGTTCCATGATAGAAGAGGCTGGCCTGCTTTCACGGGTCCATGCTGAGAGAGAAAAGCCCCAAAGCCACCACAAGCAACAAGCACACTTCTGGCACTCCAGGCAAAACTCCTGCACTTTGCATATCTTTAGACTGGAATTCCAATCCACCCACACACCTTAGGCCTAGACCCTAGGATCTACCCAGAGTGACATGACCTCTATCCAGGTGGCTACAGATCTAAATTACAAACTTTCTAAAGTCCTGAATATATTGGGGCCTATCTATTTGAAATGTGTGTGTGTGTGTGTGTGTGTGTGTGTGTGTGTGTATGTATATACTAATAATTAAATTGAACACTATAATGGTATCTCTTTTGTGATATAGTATATTCATGTTTTTTCTACTTTCTTATTTCTTGTGTATCAATTTATGCTTCATTTTAAGCACAATTAAAATTGTGACCTAACTTCACATATTATACATTGTGAATATATTCCTGAATGTGAAAGTTGTTCTTGAATTGCAAGAATAGTTTACTTTGATGCATAGAAAAACTTACTTTTATTATTTATTTATTGATTTACTTGAGGGAAAGGGAAAGAGGCAGATAGAGAGAGAATATGCACATGTGGGCCTCTAGCCACTGCAAATGAACTCCAGAAACATGTGCCACTTTGTGCATCTGGCTTATATAGGTAGTTGACCATGGGTTCTTTGGTTTTGCAGGCAAGAGCCTTAACCAGTAAACCATCTCTTCAGTATGCAATTTACCTGAAATATAGTGTAACATTTTTTTAAAATTCCAATCACATGATGCCAGTCAACCTATTTGTGTGATTTTCTATCAAATAAGCAAATTTGATTCTTCCAGAGTCATAAGGAGAAGAGCTTTTGGAAATACTAAGCATTCACATAATAAAACTTCCCTCCTGGAAATATTGTAAGATCTTTTTATATTGCTTTATATCTACTTAATATCTACATATGTACTTTTAATTATTAGGCAGATAATGATGAGTATTTTCTAGTCATCTATGTTGTCATTGTTGGGATAATGTTATAGATTAAGGAAGAAAATTCAGTAGTATGAGTGAATACTGAATGACTTGAAGAAGCATTTATGAAAAATATTACTTGAAAGGGTATGGATTAATTTTAAAAAGAAAAAGAAAATAGAATGTTTAGTTTGAAATTTGTCCTTCATATGAGTGACCTAAAAGCTATCAATCTTAATCCTTACCATTTCAAAAAACATATTTTCTCTCTCTCTCTCTTATTTTTTATTTTTATTTTTTTTTTTTACTGAAGTACTTATCTCTTTCTGACACTTCCAATATCAACAAATTTAGATGTCAGGTTCTAAAACCACCATTTATTTGTCCATTGATATTTTCAGGTTTTGTCTAACAGTAAAACAGCATGGATAAAAACACAAGCTCAGGATTCAGAACAGAAATTCAAGTTTGTTCAAACCAAGATTTATTAAGTGGGATTAGAGAGATGGCTTAGCATTTAAGTTGTTTGCCTATGAATCCCAAGGACCGTGGTTCAATTCCCCAGTACCCATGTAAGCCAAATGTGCATGGTGGCACATGTATCTGGAGTTTGTTTGCTGTGGTTAGAGGCCCTGGTGCACCCATTCTATCTCTCCACCTTTCTCTAAAATAACTAAATAAATAAATACATAAATAAAATTTTCCAAAAACGATTTCTTAACTGTGAGACAGTTCATAAAATATTTAATCTATTTTTCTGTTATCCCTAAAACAGCTAATAATGGCTTACACATTTGACTTTAGCTTTGGGAAAACAATTGACAAAATGAAAACTGATATAAAGATCATATCAAGTCTAGATTATACTATTTCTAAATGCTGATATAATATTAAGTTCATATATATATATATATGTATATATATATATATATATGCAATCTCCACTGAGTCATCAATTGTAAAAATAAATTACCTCATTTTCTTCATCACCCTATGTACTGTTACCTCAATTATAGTACTTTTAAGATTCTACTTATCAACTTCATGAATATTAGTTACTCATTTTTAGGGTGATCCTGATCTTAGTTGACATATATCTCATCAAATATAATTTCTTTCCTTGGAAGACTATCACATTCCAAAGTAATTTTGGCAACAAAAACAACTGGCAGCTCAAAAGTGCTGTTTCTCCTCTGACAAAAATAATGGAAAAATTTAAAAATTGCCAATAATTTATGAATAGGTTTAGGCAAGTTAAATGTGGGGCTGGAGAGATGGCTTGGCGGTTAAGTGCTTGCCTGTGAAGCCTAAGGTCCCCGGTTCGAGGCTCGGTTCCCCAGGTCCCACGTTAGCCAGATGCACAAGGGGGCGCACGTGTCTGGAGTTCGTTTGCAGAGGCTGGAAGCCCTGGCGCGCCCATTCTCTCTCTCTCTCTCTCTCTCTCTCTCTCTCTCTCTCTCTCTCTCTCTGTCTGTCTTTCTCTCTGTGTCTGTCACTCTCAAATAAATAAATAAATAAATAATGGACAAAAAATATTAAAAAAAAAGATAAATGTGATTCTGTAAATATTTTTGATAAGACTTAGGAACATATAGAACAAATTCATAAGAGAATGAATTCGGGTAAATGTGCATAAATTTTACTTTTTTTTCCAAAGAGAAACCACTTTTGGTTTTGAACCTTTAATGAGATATATGCACACACTACGGACCTCAAGAACGCTGGGCTCATTGTGTCTTTGGGTACAGGTTTGGGTCCCACAGAAAAATGAGCACACCAAGTACTCAAGAGAAAAATGCAGCTAGTGGTCTTCACATAGTTAAATCTCCATTTCCTCCTGTTCAGTAGCATGCTGGGGATGCCCCAGCTGATAGGGAACAGATGACCAGATTCTGGGCATTGCAAGGTGCCTTCCAGCACATCCACCTCCAACAGCACGTGGTGCATCTTCCTCGGAATTCCCAGATGGTGCTCATATCCCTCAGCAGGCTTTGGCCACCTCAGCCAGGTGCAAAGTAGAAGGTGCCTCCACAAGCACCGTCTCCTCCGTGCCAAGAACTCTGGGTTGAACTCCACTGGACTGACGGACTGACGGATTGACGGAACGCAGTGGCCTGGAGACCCAGAGTAACGCCAGTGTCCCCACCCCGCCACGTGCGAAAAAATATAGACCACTGCACCAGCCGAGGAGATGGCATTGTCTTGTTAAGATGGGTATTAGTTTAGAAAATTCCTAACAGACATGACAATAGATTTGTTTCCATGGTGATTCTACATTATGTCATGTTGGAAAGCAGAGATTAACCATCACATATTCTAACCCCTCAGTGTCTTACAGATTTGAAATGATATTAAACATGGCAATTAAAGTTAAAATGAGAATACTCTGCATAGGCAGAAAAAAAAAATCTCCCCAGGAATCACAATGTTGTGGAATCAAAACTCCCAAGGATAAAGATAGATTATTCTCTAAGAGTCCCAATCAGTGACTGTCACAATACTCATACTATCATTTACATGCCAGAAAATGATGGTAAGCCACTTTTGCTGAAGATAGCACTTAGTATTATTTTTTGAAAGGAGTGAAGCTTGACCTAACTTATATGTTTTCTATCTACAGCCTAGCCATTGCAACTGTATAATATATGATGTTGCAGTAGAATCATGATCAATAGATCTGCTATAGTATGTGAACATAGCTGGCAAGATGTGCCCATCAGTATAATAATGGAACAATAGATAAGGGTGTAACTAACTGCTTTCTGGCTCGATTTAAGACCAACTTCATAGCCAGAAACCCATGTTTGGTACTATAAGCCACATATAAACCTGAGACTAGAGAGGTAATAGGCTCCAGCAAGAAGGCTAGTCCTATAGTTTGGTCAAATACATACAAGTACCTGTTAAATTGCCTTCTAAACATTTTCATTTATGCCCCCAGATTATTGCTGCTTTCAGATTTGATTAAGGGAAACTTCCCTGCAAATGGAAGTGTTTGCTACAAAGATTCATGATGAGTGTAACTCCTGTTATGCTGTGGCATAACAGTTAAATGCTTAGCTATAAATGGAAGAAGGTAATAACACACTTATAATACTTCCTCCAAAGCTCAGGAAATATTGGGAAAGAAGAGGCAGAAGGAATATAAGGGCCAGAGGAAAAATATTAAATGCTATGTGGCTATTTCCTCAGACTGAAGCAATCCCTCCTTGATGAGAGAGGTTCCTGACATTCAAGGAGCTCACAGAACTTCTGTGACTTATGACACTCCTCCTCAATTTTATGTAAGCAGCAAACAAATTTGCTGGGAACAGAAAAATTTTCAATAGAGTAACTGCCTACAGATGCACAGAGAATTTCATTGATACATATTTATTAAGTTATCAACCATGCAAAGATATGCTTTTTAGTGTGACAGCTGCCTTAATCACTCATACTCCTGTAATTAACACAAGTAAAAATCATTGATTCACCCAGTTAGACTTGGGAAGCAATAGCAATTTTGTATGTCTTTTCCTTCTCTATCTTGGATGAACAGAAATAGACTACTCAAGAAAAACTAGGCAATATGTTATTGTATATAATTAATAAATTATGTAATAAAAATAAATACTACATATTTTGTACTGTAAACAACTCCATTGTAGTATCATAGCTATAATCTATAAGAATACATGTATTTAAGTTTAAATAATGTATAAAATTATTACACATTCATTACTTTGGTCTTGATTTATTTTTGACTTAAGACATATATCTTGATCATGTTCATATTTATTAATTTTAATATTAACAATTTTAACTACATCTTTATATTGTTTCTATTATGGACTATTTACCCATCTTAAAACTTCACATATATTAAGTCATTTTAAACTAAAAACACATATTTCTTTACTTTCATAGAGATGGTTGATAATGTGTTAAAAGATATAATCACAGGATAATGAAAAATAGGAGAAGACAAGGAAGATAAGTTAACACAAGTTGATATACTACAAGACCAATGTCAGTAATATATGTAAGTACATATATTTCTTCTAGAGAAGCTGTGTGGAATGAAAATACCTAAGAACAACCAGTTGGAATAACTATGGAAAACATTACTGTATCAGCTCCTTTCTCACATGAATCTAATATTAATTTGGATCAAATCAAACTTCACAGATATTTCTGATTATGTAAACTAACCCCTCAAGACACTTGTGACTGGATACTAGTAACTGGATACCAAGGCTGCTTCAAATCTCACTTGAGTGTGTACACTAAGGTTGTGGCAAATGTCTGGTATTCCCCAGGTGTTACAGTTTTAGAGGATGAGGCTAGGGCCATGAGGGTCAATGTTCTCCAGGGAGCAATGCAGTATGTCCATTGAACATTTATATATGTGTATGAGACACTCTGTTTTATGTTCCAATGATCATACACACACACACACACACACTTTTGTGTCAGTAATGATTTGTAATTTCATTAACATAAACTTACATTCTTATTAAACAAAGTTATGGCTTATGTTCTTTTAGTAACTGAAAGAAAATAATAAGAATCTTTCCCCACTACAATCACTTACTGTGGATGTAGATAATAAACATTTTCCTTTGTTTTAAGGAATATCCAAAAATTCTAAAAACTTCTGAATATTTCCTAACTGGCTATGATAATCAGTTTTAGAAAGTCATCCTACAATCCTTTAATTTGTAGATGCTTTCAATACCTAGTTCCTACTTTGTAAACCATAGCACCTCAGTTTACTACACACAAAACAAACCAGTAGTAATATCACTTTCTCATGATGTGATTGTTTCCTGGAGTCATCAACAATACCAAGCCCTTTATCTAACATTTCCCCAATGGCATTATTACATCTTTTCTTTAGTGAACTGTTAGACTTCAAAATGGCTACAGATACTTCGATTCATATTGACATGACAATTTAATGTGATTTTTCATAATACTGGTCTTCTTTCAGTCAATAGGTTATATGTCTGTTATTATTATTATTATTATTATTTGGTTTTGTGAGGTAGGGTTTCACTCTATCTCAGACACTCCTGGAATTAACTATATAGTCTCTTGGTGGCCTTGAACTCATGGAGATTCTCCTACCTCTGCATCCTGAGTGTTGGGATTAAAGGTGTGTGCCACCATGCCCAGATCTGTTATTATTTTTATCTTTATAAACAAATATGACTAATATAGTAGAAATTAAGTTCAGTCTTTGACTTGAAGAAATCTTTATTTTATGTGTTATGCAAATAGAGTAAACACTAGACAGTTATCTCTCTTGTTTTTCAGAACATCATGAACATTATCTGCTTAGTATGCATTACCAGATACTTCTAGGACTAATTGAACTGCAAGCCTAACTTGTACTTTGACTCTAAGATAATTCCATTTGTTCTGTGCCAATCCAATGCTGTCAATTGGCGTCACCGATTTTTTTTTTTTTTTTTGTGCTTTGAAGAAGTGCAGCATCTGTGGCCTGATCATTAGCCTGCAAAGAGAAGGCACCCAACATCATATTAAAGATTCTATCCATGCCTTGAGTGCCTCCACTAATATGATGTATTGTGTTCACAGCAGGTTAGTATCCCTACACCATTTATTTCAAGCTAATTCTTATGTTCATGTGGGGTGTGTGTGTGTTTGTGTGCATATGCCCATATGCATATAACCACAAACATGTGGGCAGTTGCATGTACACATATGTGTGCATGGGTGTGGTGGCCAGAGGTCAAAGTTGGTTCTATCTTATTTTTCAAGACACAGTCTCTTGTTGGAAATAGACCTCATTAATTTTTCTACACTAACTATGCAACAAACCCTAGGGGTCCTCCTCTTTCAGCCTCCTTGGTACTGGGATTACAGTGTTACCAGTGCACAGGCCTGGCTTTGACATGACTGCTCGAGATCCAAACAGGTCCTCATGCTTGTGCTGCTGGCACTTTACCCACTGTGCCATCTACACAGTCTCATCATTCGGGGTCATCCTCTTATGCCCTAACCCAAATATGTTACTGCAGAAACATGTGACCAGTTGGTCCCCTTGTTCCCTTTGAGAACATTGTTATCTGTGTCATAATATGGGGAAAGGGGATGGAAGGACAGGTAACAGAGAGGAAGAGATGGACAAAGATGAGAATAATGAAACAGAGAAGGTGAAAAGGAGAAGGGCAGCGCTGAAAGGGGGACCTACAAAAGGAGAGGAGGATCAAAAAAAAAAAATAAGGAAGAAGAAGAAATAGGCAAGGGAGTATACCACAAAGTGGTGGCTGATGAGGGGAAGTGGTCATTTCCCAATAAGCCTGTGTTTACATTGTCACTTTGGTAGAAAAGTCAAAGGCACCTGAGCTAATCACACCTGGGCCAATACAGCCAGATGGATTCTTTCATGATCAGCCTTATTTTTGTCCCTATCATCTAAAACTTTCATGTACTCTTCCCCCAAAATATTTCCCTCTTTCTTCAATGGTTTTTGTCCTTGAAATATTTCTTTCTTATTTTTTAAACCTTTTGTTGACAATATTCATACATATATACACTATACCACAATTACTGTCTCCTCCCATGTCCCTCCTCCCCACTCCAATAGGCTCCCTCCACTGAGTCCCTTATTCCTAGCTAGTTCCTCTTCTATTTTTTTTTTTTATTGACAATTTATGTATGTACAAAATGTACTTTGATCATGGTCATCTCTTCTCCTTTTTTTTGGTTTTGTTTTTGCTTTATTTTTTCTTTTAAAGTAGGGTCTCATTCTAGCTCAGGCTGACCTGGAATTCATTATGTAGTCTCACAGTGGCCTCAAACTCACAGAGATCCTCTTACCTCTACCTCCTGATTGCTGAGATTAAAGGCATGAGCCATCTATCTCTGCCTCCAGAATGCTGGGATAAAAGATGTGCAGCACCATGCCCAGTCATCTCTCTTCCCTTTCTTTGTCCCTGCCTGACTCCTTCTCCTTTTGCCCCTTACTCCCTGCAACTAGTACTTCTACTGTTTTTAATTGTATCACATGACTACATCAGGAGCTGGTCATATTCCCATCAGCCCATACCCTTATATTCTCTCTCCCCTAACCCCATTCTCTGAGGTCCCTCCCTAGTGGGGTCTTTGGTATTCCCTGGGGAATCATTAAAGCATCAGTATCAGGTGAAGTTCTCTCCCATTGAGTTGGCCTCACATCCAATAACTGAGTCATTTATTACTCACATAGGTCATGCCTCATGATTGAACAGCTGTGTAGATCTTGTCTGGCTGGTGGGTTTTGTAGATTGCAGGGTTTCCTGCTTGTTCATGCTAATGATAGCCATTTTACCCCAACGACTCACATAGTACTGTCTAGCCAGCAAGGAATTGTATTGCTTCTAGATTTCAGTTTGATTTATCCATGTTCTATGTCCTGTGGCTTTTCTGTCATAGGATCTTACAATTTACATTAGCAGGTAACCAAGTACTTTGACAATGCCTTGAATTGTTTTGGGAACCACATAGGTCTCCTTGACCAATAGCTGACTGTGGGGTATAACCTAGTTTTTGTAGTGGGCTCTATCAGTCAGTTCTCATGGTTTTGGGGTTAAACTCTCTACCCTCTACAGAACCCTTATGCCTGGGTAATCTTCCTCCCTCCCCTTTAATTAGTAGTTATATATTTTAGTTTGCTATATAGAAGGGTGGTTTCTATGGTACTGGATCATGCTGTCATTGGTTTTGTGTACCCCTCCCCCATCCTTCATATTCCCTATCTCCTCATATACTTTTCTATCCTTTATATTCTGTACCTGGTTTTCCTTGTTGAGTAACCCCTGCTCTTCTCCTCCCTCCATGTTTCCCCTTTCTCCTGTGCCCATTTTAGTTCCATGTCAAAATGCCTAATACTTAATACCACGTATAATCAACTCAAGCTATTCCTAGATAGTAACTGTATATTGGAGAGAATGTGTGGTATTTGTTTTCCTGAGCCTGTGTGATCTTTCACATTGTATGATCTTTTTCCAATACCATCTATATTCCTGCAAATTTTATTAGTTCATGTTTTCCTTTCCAATGTGTAAAACTCTACTGTGTATATGTGTCACATCTGTTAATGTGCATTTGTTGATGGGCATGTGGATCAATTCTAGTTCCTGCATATTATGAATAGAACAGCATAAAGCATGGTTAAGCAAGTGTCTCTGTAGCAAACAGTTGAGTCTATAGGGGATATCTCCAAATGTGGTATGGCTGGATCTAGTGGTAGAACTATTTTAAGCTTTTTGAGGAGCCTCCATACTGATTTCCATAGTGGCTGTACAAATTCTCACTCTCACCAGCAGTTTGATGAGGGTTCCTATTTTCTTTCAGTCTAGCCAATATCTGTTGTCATTTAAATTTTGATGATTATCATTTTGATGGAGAGAGATAGAATGTCAAAGTTGTTTTAATTTGCATTTCCCTGGGGTTAAAGATGTTTAACAACTCTAGATGTTCATTGGCCATTTGTATTTCTTCCTTTGAGAATTCTCTGCCTCATTTCTTTAGTGAATTGCTTGATTTTTCATTGTTTAGTTTTTCTGTGTTGTGGTGGTTTGATTCAGATGTGCCCCATAAACTTATGTGTTCTGAATGCTAAGTCATCAGCTGATAGAAATTTGGTAAGTGGAGCTTCCTGGAGGTGATGTATTGTTGGAAGCTGGCTTATGGATATCAAAGCCAACTGCAGCTTGCTAGTGTTTGTCCTGATACTGTTGTCCACCTGAACTTGTCCAGGAGGAGATGTCCACCTTCTGCTCATGCCATCATTTTCCCCTGCCATCATGGAGCTTCCGCTCGAGTCTATTAACCAAAATAAATGATTTCGTCCCACTAGTTGCTATTGGTAGGGTATCTTCTGCCAGCAATGAAAAGGTAACTACAATGCGTGTGTGTGTGTGTGTGTGTAATTTGTAAGTTATAGATACTAAACCTTGTGGAATGTATATGTGGACAAGAATTTTCTCTCGCATTCGATAGGTTATCTCTTGACTCTGTTGATGCTTTGCTTATCTGTACAATACATTTTTAGTTTCATGAGGTCTCAACAATTGAGAGTTTATCTAATATCCTGGTCTACTGAGGTCTCAGTGAGAAAGTCTTTCCCTATGTCTCTTAGTTATTTTATAGTTTCCAATCTTATATTGAGGATGTTGATCCATTTAGAGTTGATTTCTGTGCAGGATTACAAGGGTCCAGATTTATTGATTTATTTATTTTACATGTGGCTTTCTAGTTTCTCCAGCACCATTTGTTGAAGAGGCCATTTTTTCTCCAGTGAGCCTATGTTGGCCCCTGTGTCAAAGATCAGATAACTGTATCTACTGGAATTTATCCTGGATCTTCTATTCTATTCCATGTTTCTTTAACTATTTGAAGAATGTTACTGGAATTTTGATTGAATTTGCATTGGTTCTGTATATTGTTTTTGGTAGGCTGGCCATTTCCCAATATTAATTCTTCCTACCCATGAGCATGGGAAGTCATTCTCTCTTTTCATGTGCTCCCCTAATTCTTCCTTCAGTGTCACACTGCTAAACTCTGGCAATACCTTAAACCCCCTGCTACCCTACCCAAAAAACAATAAAACAAAACAAAAACATTAATGAGTATTGGGGTTTAAGTTTAAGTGAAATGGCATCAGTTTTGGAAGTAGATGCTCTAACTGGGGTCATCAGATGGTCATTAGAAAAGAAAACCATTCTTCTTTAGCCAGTGGGTAAGAGTTCCTTCTGTTATCTAGGGACTTCCAGGGAACAATTAAAAAAAAAAAACAAAAAACCAAGCCCTTCTGCTCAAAATCACAGCTCACTTACTCTGTTTTTTTTTTTTTTTTCCTACTATGACCTGGGATTTAAACAAAATATATTACAATTTATTTGAGTTGCTTTGCTATATCCAAGGTCTGATTCCAGTAGAAAATTACCTGCAGTTATGGGACATACTAATCTCCTCTGAAGCTATTCTGAAAGCCTCTGACTTTATATATACTCCTGAAATTAAAGATTATATGCCCTTGTGCCATTACATGAAAAAGTGTGTCTCATCCCACAGTCCTTCTAATTTTCATAACCCTTAAATTCCCAATTGATCTTCTAATTCCTTACATCATATAACACTATCAAAAGATTGATAGCCTTATTAATGGCTATGTTGTGGCATGCTATGACTTTATTTCATACCAAAAAAAAAAAAAAAAAAGGCAAGCTGATTCTGATATCTTTGGATAGGAGAAATGCTCAATCCAAAATCCAATTACAAGTGCTTTGCATTCATGAAGTATTATAGGTTGTGTTTTATACAAGTTTCTCTAGGGGGAAATAAGATTTAGAAAAAAATACAAGCTTTATACTTATGATTGCAGTCCCAGAATAACAAATGAGAAGTATATATCAGGAAAGGAGAAAAAGTACATTCAGTGATTCTAAAACAGCTTAGCTTCTCAAAATGTTGCTAGCTACAGGTTCATACATAAAAACCTATGGAAATAATGCACATCATTATTGGCTACTGAGAAAATCAAGCATATGACTTCATTTCTGAATTTTCGCTGTCCTCTTTCTTTATTGACAAATATTCAGTTCATCACATAATATTTTCCTTTTCTTTTCTATATTGTTTTATCTGCCCCTGGCCCCTTGGGCAGATTCTGTGAAGAAAGATGCCTTGTGCCCAGGTAACATTGGACTTCCTAGAAAGTAAGGGTTATGTTATCAGGGCTCCTGGCAAATTGAGCACAAAGAATGTTTCAGAGTCATCATGTATCAAATTAGGGAAGGAAATATAGCCAGCAATGTTAACTTTTCTACCATATCACAAAACTTTGAAATGTGGATGCTTCTAGGATCCAAAAAGTTAAGTATTAGTTATATATTAGTGATATTACTTGTTATTGCATGGACATAGGATTTAACTGATATTATGCTAGTCATATTTGACTATGTGATCATCATTAAAATACCAGGTGTTTTATTGAGGAATTTACCAAACCCAGGGTCAGGTGGAGCCAACTAGTATGCAAAACACACTTAACACACTACAAGGTAGGGATAGTGGTTATCTATTTAATAAGACAATTGAATCCAACATAAATATGCCTTTTCTTCTCTACCATATTTCAAACATCCTTTGACTGATAAGAATATTTTAAAATAAGTAAAAACAATGCAATTGATATTAATGGGATATGATGTTGGGAATTGAACTTAGATGTAGTACACTCTTGCCATTTAAGACCTTAGCATAAAATAGGCTTCAACTACCAAAATCCAAGTCTTAGAACATTATTGAATCTAGTTCAAAGTGATTAGTTTTATTCTTTCCTTTTCCTTTTTCATAATTAAATATGAACCTTAGTGTATGAACAAACTATGTGGTGATCTCTAGTGTTATATTCTTATATACCTAATTCCTGCCCCCTTAGTAGGGTTGTTGGTATTCACCATGGATTACTCAGTATCAGTCAGTTTCTTATGGGAGGAGGGACATGAGGTATTGCCTCAGCATAGTCCTTCCCACACAGTGGCTCTTAAAATCTTTCCAGCCCCTCTTCTTCATAGTTCCCTGAAACTTGGTAGGTGTATTGTAAGTCTGCCTATGTGTTGAGCTCTCTATAGACTCTAATTTATGCTTTGAGGAATTGTGACTGTACTTAGTGATAAATTGCAATTTTCCATGAACAAGATGTAAGAACAATGAGAGCTGCACTCATGCTTAATAAATCACCACTTCCTCTATGGTGCTTCTTAGATTGCCTTATGATAGGTAGTCAGCAGTCTTCTTAAAGAAAGACTTCCTGGAGAACACTCCAGTAGCCCAGGAAATCAGATCAACACCAAGCCACTGGGATCTCATGAAGCTGAAAAAGCTACTGTACAGACAAGCAACCATCAATAGAGTTAATAGACATCCCACAGAATGGTAGAAAATCTGTACCAGCTGTGCCTCCAACAAAGGTCTAATATCTAGAATCTACAAAGAACTAAAATAAAAACAACACAAGAAACTAAATAATTAAAGTCAAACAATTCAATCAAAGATAGATCTTGATTTTTCCTGGCTTTTGTTATCATTTGTTTAAAAAAAATTCTCTATCAAACTTAAAGTGAAAGCATCATATATTAAATAGGGCTAAGAAGAGTTAACTGAGAGATTTTTGTTGAAGGGTGTATCTACTCTTCTTGGCTGAAGACTAGTGGAAGGGACCTTCTTTCTGGAGTCTATAACCATCATATCCATAGCCTTCTGACTGTCCTTAGTAATAGGTATGAATTCTGTCCCACTAAGTGTGCCCCATTCCTAATCAGACAACCACTGATTACCCACTATTGAACAGGAGTGTCCATCTTGTCTGACTGGTTGATATCATGTCTTGGAGGATCCCCTGCTTGTTCGTACTGTGGGTGACCATTATCCCCCATCAGCTCACATAGCACCTTCTAGCACTCTGAGGGCTAGAGCTGGATTTCTGCTAAATCCCGACATCATCTCTCAATTTCCTGTGTTGATGGTCTATGGTTTCTTCAATAGAATCTTTACCATTTACCTCGGGGATAACCCAGTATTATGGCAATAGCCTGCATTGTTTGGGGGACTTTGTAGATCTCCCTGACCAACATCTCTCTGTCTATCTGCAACTTTCTCTCTCTGTCACTCTCAAATATACATACATACATATATATATATATATATATATATATATATATAATTTTTTTTAAAGTGTCCTACTCTCGGGCTAAAGAGAGATGGCTCAAAGCTTAAGGCACTTGCTTGCAAAGCCTAAGGACTAGAGTTTGATTCCTGGGCTGGAGAGATGGCTTAATCGTTAAAGCACTTGTCTGTGAAGCCAAATGACCCAGGTTCAATTCCCCAGGACCTACATAAGACAGATGCAGAAGGGGACACACACAACTGTCATTCATTTACAGTGGCTGGAGGCCCTGGCATGCCAATTCTCACTATTTTTCACTCTTTCTCTCTCTCTCTCTGTCTCTCTCTCTCTCTGCCTAGTTCTCTCTCTCAAATAAGTAAATAAAAACACAATAAATATTAGAATTTGATTTCCCAATACCCATGTAAAGCCAGATGTACAAGGTGGTATGTGCATCTGGAGTTCATTCCTTGTAGTGGCTAGTGGCCCAGGTACACATATTCTCTCTTTCTCTCTGACTCTCTTTCTCTTTCATAAATAAACCAATAAATAAAATATTTTTAAAGATATACCATTCTCAGTGTTATTTTTCCAAATTTATATGTCAAATATTAATACTGTATGACCTATCTGTTCATGCACTATACAAATTTCTAAGTTACTCACTGTTTCTGAAAATTTATTTTAAGTTATAGGAAGCCTGTTTTCTTCCTGACTTCTTATATCCAGTGCTGCTATAGAATATTCTATATCACCCTAAATCATGTGACATTGTTAAATGATTTGAAACAAATTCCCTGAAATTCTTATTAATGTCTTTATTTCATTAAATTTCTTTTCAATGTGTTGTATTATTTACAGTCATTTATACCCTTTAAAACTTTTTATTCCTCTACGGATAAATTCTTTCTTATTTTTCCTCTAAGTTCCCATGACTTTTAACAACTCATTTTCTGTAATAGTATTATTTTTTCTTAATTGTTTATACTCCCTAAGGTTCTTTTTTTAATTAAGTAAAATGTTGTATGGAGATATCACACATTAGTGCCATCATTTCTATCCTCTCTGCCCCCATTCTGCTGAGGCCCTCCACAGTGAGAATGCATTCATTCCCTGTAGGTTTGCAGGATATAGATTTGAAAGCATCATTCAGTCATTGTAAGAGAGAAGGTCAGTGCAGTGCCTATGGACATCCCCGTTCTCTCTGTGGATTTTACATGATCTCTGCCCCCATATTCTGCAAAACTTCCTGAGCTGTGATGGGTGTGTTTTAAGTCTACCTTATAGTTGTGCTGTCAGCATGTTCTGCATTTCTCCTTTGGTGGAGTTTGAGTATCTTCTGTGTCGGTCTTTAGGATCCTGGGGTTGGAAAATAGGTTCACTATTGAAGCACCACTCTGTCATTTAGCTAATTATTCTGTGGCTTCACCTGGCCAAAGGCTGATGTGCAAGGGGTGGCTTATCTCCTTATTATAGCTGCCTTCTGTTAAAGAAAAACCTAGTTGCAAAGCAACTAGGAGACTCAAAGCAGCATAGGTTCAATGGGATAAGTACTACTAATTAAGACATATTTAGGTAGGTGTAGCCACTGTTTTGCCTAAACACTAGTGGGAACATCTTGGAGTCCATGATTTTGGTTGCCTTAGGATTCTGACTTAGTTCCCAGTTCCAGCTAAAGGATCCTTTCCACTGAGCAGATCTCTTAGCCAATCAGAGAGCCATTAGTTACCCACCTAGGCCTGGTGCCACTATTGCACAGGCATGCCCATCTTGTCATGCAGGTTTCTTTAATATAGCAGTGTCAACTGCTAGCACACAAGGTTGTTGGATATCTTCCTATAGCAACTCATATAGGGATTTCCAGCACTATACAAGCAGACCATCTGAGTACTGGCTTCCTTCCAGATTCCATCTGGATCTCTCAGTGTTCTGTGTTAGCAGCATGTGGTGTCTTCAACAATAAGGTCTTACCTCTTATCTCAGGTGAGTAATCAAGTGCTTAGAGAAACCTGGCTTGTTTTGCACACTTCATAGGTCTCTGAAGAATGATGCTCAAATTTGAATCTGTATATTGCTTTTGGTAGAATTGCCATTTTTGCAATATTAATTTTACCTATCCAGGGCATTGAGAGGTCTTCCCAACTTCCAGTGTCCAACATTTCCAGAATTAATGGATTTAATGAGTTTGTTTGAAGATTATTAATTTAGAGAGAATTTAATGGGTGTAGACCCAATTACAACCCAAGATTAGTGGGAGCTTGATATTGGAAAGCAAAATTATTATTTGGATATTATTCTAGTTTCCTAGTTCCAGATATAGGTTCCTTTTTACTGATCAAACCTCTTAGCCAATCCAAGAGCCGTTGATTACCCACCATGGCTGTGTGCCACTACTGCTTGTGTGAGCATCATGTCAGGTTGTTTGCTTCGGAGTAGCTTAGACCTCAAGCTTCTCAGACAGATGTTTGCCACTTTCTCCCAGTAGCTCATGTTGCGCCTTTCAGCACTAGAGGGACTAACTGGCTCTCTTTTGGATTCCAGCCAGGTCTTTCCCAGCTGAGTGCTGACAGTATAAGATGTCTTCAGCCATACATAGGGTCTGATCATTAACCTCTGGCAGGTAATCAAGTGCTCTGACAGAAGTCTCTCTTGTTTGGGAGACCTACAAGGTCTCTCTGATCCACAGCTCATTGTGGGTATTAACTATGTCATGGTACTGGGATTTACAGGCCAGCACCAAGGACAAGGAAAAAGAGAGAAAAAAAGGAGAAATTTAAGGTTACACTACATTGCACCTACTCTAGGGCCCTTTGATTCAGATGCTCCCCCTAAGGTCCCCTTGAGGGTTCAACCTTTTAGTCTGTCTTTCAGGATATAGTTTTTTATGGTCCCAGTTAAATTTGGATTACGTTTTATGTCCCCTCCACATTTCTCCTCCCTAAGCCCTACCTTCCTTATGTTCAGGCCTTGAGATGCCTATCAGGTATGTCAGCAACACAGGTTGATCTAGGTTAGGAACCACAGATGAGTGAGACCATGTGACAATTGTCTTTCTGTGATTGTATGAGTTTGTTGAGTATGATCTGTTCCAAGTTTGACCATTTCTCTTTAAATTTCATTGTGTCATTTTTTCCTTACTGCTGAGTAGATTGTTACTGTGTAGATATACCACATCTTTATTGTCCATTCCTCCCATATATGTATGTATGTATGTATATGTATATATATATACATAGATAGATAGATAGATAGATAGAGAGAGAGAGAGAGAGAGAGAGAGAGAGAGAGAGAGAGATCCATGTCTGTAGTGAGGATATAATTCTATACTTTGGTCAACTAAGGAGTGGAAATTTGCACTTACATTGTCCTTGAATTTGTGATTAATAAAGGGTTCCTCAGGCACCCAGATTCAAGAAAAGAAAATAGGGCTGGAGATATGGCTTAGCAATTAATGTGCTTGCCTGCAAAGCCAAAAGACCTTGGTTCAATTCCTCAGGATATATGTAAGGCAGATACACAAGATGGTGCATGAATCTGGAATTCATCTGCAGTGGCTGGAGTCCCTGGCATGCCTATTCTCCCTCGCTCTCTGACCCTCCCTCTTTCTAAAATCAATAATAAATAAAAATATGTATTATTTAAAACAAAAAATTGTTGAACTCTGAAGGCGGGAGTATATGCAGGATATGTAGAGAAATACATAATATAGAATTTAAATGGAAGGAGAAACAGAATATAAGCTGCAAGCAGTAACTTAAATGAAAAACTTATTTTATATCATAACTGTACTATCATCACTGTCTGAAAAAAAGCATACCCTTGCTTTGAGAAAAGTAGTGTAACATGGCATATTTTCATTGCTCAATATTTAATTAGAGGGCATGGTGGATAATGAATATATGTTATATGTGTATTTATTCATAAGGTCACTAAAAGCTTTAATATCCTAAATGTAAATCATTTTTCTACTTCTCACAGCATTGGGAAATTGCATGTTATTTTGCCCAAGATATGCATTTTATAAAAACAATATTTTATCCTGATTTTTACATTCCTGTAGTTAGGTGATACTTCAATACAAATGAGTCATCATTTCTCTACATTATTCTCAAGATGCTGTAGGGTTCAGTTTATTACTACTTTATGGAAGTGCTAGAGAAAGAAAGGGAGCTTATGCATGACATCAAATTTTTGGTTAACACCAAAATCTGGTCATTATTTCATTAGTCTGGTGCTCTTCAGTTCATGGTAATGCTTCTTGCCTAAAGCTATCTAATGTAAGCATCTTCAGTTCCTAGTTTATATACAGTTGATATCCATGTAATTCCCAATTTAGCAATAATGTCCCAGTGGTCCTATGGATGGGTTAGCATAAAAGACTGATACAACAATACATTTCAGAAAAGTTAAAATTCTAAATAAACAGTCCATTTATTAAGAGTACACACACACTCACAAACATTAAATGAGAGACTTAATCATATGCTCCTACTTCCCAACATCCCTATGAAGTTGCATTAAAATATCAAAGTGTTAATTATTATCTTATTATCTCTGAGAAACTTCATACTTTCAATCAATGAGACACTGAAATTTTTATCAAAACATACATCTTTAAATATTTATATGTTCTTGTCATGGTTAATTTCTATTTCAAATCCCTCATGTGCTCCAAATAAGTTTAGGTAACCAAGGAAAGATTTTTCTGTAATAATAGTTTGACAAACTTTTTCTGTTAATACAGAATTTAATAACCTCTATTTTTCTAAGTCTCTAAATTTCAGCACATATATTTGTTTAAATGAAAATGTGAATGTAAACACTTACTTATAATTGGCTAACTACACTTATTTTGTAAGGAACATTAGGGAAATTTATTTTGTGTTATTTTTGGTGGTTTAGTAGCAGCATGAGGTCAGTGCACTGATAGTTGGTAATTAGATAGAAGGTCCAAAAATATATTACCCAAATATCAGGTTTTCTACTTTTAATTAAATTATACTTGCAGACACGGCAGGTATCACCACCCAAATTAAGCTAAATTGCTCTCTATGTGCAATTTTGTTATTAGCTTGGCTTTCATCCTTCATAGTAAATTATATATTTATATATGTGAATATATTTTCTTTTATCTTCTACATTTTCTCTATTAAAAATTCCCAAATAAAAGCATAAACTCCTACAATGCAGGACATGGTAAAACTCAAATATTTCCTTAGGCTTACACTATGTTTTTTTTTTTTTTCTCTTCTTCTCTTTTCTTAAATATGGGGTACTTCACAAATATGCATGTCATCCTTGAGCAAGAGCCATGTTAATCTTTTCTGTATCATAGCAATTTTAGTATAAGTGCTGCCATAGAGAGCCCTGTGCGTTTTGTATATGATATATCATTTGTACCAAAACCATAAGGAAATTTCTGATAAATTCAGGCCTCTTGATCTTATTCCAAACAGGAATAATGAGCCCAAGGGTGCATGTATTAGCAACATAAAATGTACAACTGAGAAAAAAAGATGCCATAATCTATCTCCTATATTTTTCTTCCCACTGAATGAAAGCACACTACCTATACAAGTTCTTAGAAAGCTGAAGATACAAGAAAGACAAACTAAATTCTTGCATTTGGCAGAGGAAGAAAGAGAAGTCTATTGTTTATTTATTCAGCAGTCATGTCCAACTAGTCAAAAAAAATATTCATATAACAAGAACATTACTAGGAGAGGGTAGACCTCCAGGGATGACAAATTTAGTTCAACAGATATATAAGTTTAGTGATTGTTCTACTTAACTACTCTGAGATTATTTATCATTACAATAGGGATTAAGGGTTTGTTCTTCATAGGATTTTTATTATGTTGCTGAGTGCCTAATAGATATCCTTCCTCTCTTCTTACCTCCCTTTCCCTTTCACTCCTGCTTTTGGTTCCCTTTTTCCTATACCCCTTTCTGCCACTTCAACCCTCCCTTACTTTTATGTGTACTGTACATAAACATAAGTGTATAAATGTGTATCTACATTTTTAAATCTGTTACAACTGTATAAAAAGAGTGAAGACTGCAATTGTAAGAGTAAAATAAAACTGTTTTAAGACAATTTATTAAAGAAAAATGTAAAAAAGATCTAGTTATTCTTTTTTATTATTTTCTTTCAATTTCTGACATTGTATTGTCATGGATATCAATATTTTATTGTTACTTTTATTCTGTTAGTGGTCCTTTTCATTTTTGTTGAAGTATTTTTTACATTTATTTATTTATTTATTTATTTATTTATTTATTTATTTATGAGAGAAAGAGAGAGAGAAAGAGAGGGTTGAGAGAGGCAGATAGAGAGAGAGAAAGCAAGCAAGCATGCCAGGGCTTCCAGACCCTGCAAACAAACTCCAGAGTCATGCACCACTTGTGCATCTGGCTTTACATGGGTACTGGGGAACCAAACTCTAGGCCCTTTGACTTTCAAGCTAGTGTCTCAATCACTGTACCATCTCTCTAGCCCTGTTGAAGTATTTTTATTTGACTCATGCTGTTTCCTTCTTACTAAGGCTCACTGTGGGTGGCAGCTCTAACAATCAAAATATTCAAATGATTGCTTGACTTATACTTGACTCCCTCTACAGATAAAATTTCACATTTCAACTCAAAAACCAAATCTGAATTATATCTTCCTGTCCCAGGAGTAGAGAAGAGTTCATCAAAAGAAACAAATTCAGATGTTTGACCCTTACATAATGCCGTTGTCACAAAGCAAGGGTATGGATGGTTATGATTTTATAATAAGTTTGAGTTCTTTGAAACAGGATAATGAGAATTTATTTTAGAGGATTATTTTAAATTTCTTAATTAAAAATTTCATAATTTGATGTGAAATGGAAATATTTTAAGGGGCTTTGAACTGTAGTATTATGCTAAATACTGAACAAAAATGGAAATGTTATTACTTTGCATGTTAGAAGCATGGTTATTAAACAACTTCAGAAAAATATAAAATCATAAAGAGAATTTTATAGCAGAAGCATTTTAATGTAGAAATGAGTATTAAAGACTTAGTTTTAGCAAAAAAAAAATAATAATAGTTATCTGGGTATGATATCTCATGTCTTTAATCTCAGCAATACGAAGGCAGAGGAAGGAGGATCTCTGTGAGTTGGAGACCACTTTGGATTTCAGAGTGAGTTCCAGGTCATGCTTGACTAGAGTAGAGGCTGCTTCAAACACAAACATAAGAAAGTATATAAACTATCTAGTTCTTCTGTTTGTATACAGTATACTAGATTGACCTCAACCTTGAAATTTGTGTTCCAATGGATTAAATCACAATAAGAGATGGATGAAGAAACATGGGGATACCTCCCCACTGTTGTGCTATCCCCTACTCATTAAAACACAATGCTTTGGCATTTGAGGTGCACTGCAACTACCTTTTACTCACTGGCCAAGAATAGGCTCATGTGTTCTGAAAGATAACATTTAGCCAAATGTTTCTCAATAGTTAATTTAGGGGGGAGAGATGGCTTAGCGCTTACAGCACTTGCTGGCAAAGCCAAAGGACCTAGGTTCAATTCTGCAGGACCCATGTAAGCCAGATTCACAAGGTAGTACACTGTCTGGAGTTCACTTGAAGTAGCTGGAGGCTCAGGTATATCCATTCTCTCCCTCTCTTTCTCTCTCTCTGCCAAATAAATAAACAAATATTAGAACTATTTTTTAAAAAGTTATTTTATTAATGGCTGAAGCCTACAACTGCCTAATTATTACAATTTAGCTTTTTATTGAATTCAACTGATACAGCTTTCATAATAACAGATGTTACAGAAAATAATGGACATCCATAGCCCATCACTCCTTGATACTTATAGCAGAAAGGAACATATTTTATATTCCCAGAGAATTTTGACATATGGAGAGGGTGGGGCTTAGTAAAATATTTGCAGTTCTTATGTTAACCTCACCTTTCAAATATGTGCCTAACCTTCACCTTGGGGAACTGGTAAAGAGATTAAGCATGCTATTAAAACTACTGCACTTGGAAATCACTCTAGCAGTAATATTACTAATATATTTAATTAATAATTTTATTTAATATAAATTGCCAAGGAAGTAAAAATCACCCTTTGATAATTCTACATGGCTTAAGCCCAAATTCAGTAGTTTTTTTTTTTTTCCTTAGAAAGTTTAAATCATATTTTCTGGTTGAGAACATATCAATTAATTCCTTTGGCAAACATTTTGATTTAAGCTAAAATACCCTATGATTGCAGTAGAGCCACTAGTGTCTGTTCATTCCCCTCTATGTGTACTTTCATTGTTTCCCACCCTTGTTCTCCTGCTGTGTACTTTGTCTAGATTTCATTAACCTATACTCCCCAAAGATAGGGACTGAATTACTTATATCTTTCCTTCTCTCTAATTGAATTGAATAAATGGGTAGACTTTCAATATTTGTAAACTTAATGTTGAAAGAACAAATATATCCTGGTTGAATTGTTCTGGTGCACATAATTCTTAAGAGAATAGGGTTGTCTCTCTTCACTTATATTCCTCAGGGAGCATGTAATTGTTGTCTTGGAAGACTAGCCATGTAATACTTTTGTTACTATTAGTGCTAAGACACCTGGCCTCTGCAAGGAGGCACAGATCAATTTTCAGCTTAGTCATTTTAATCAAAATCATGAGCCTTATAAACAGTGTGACTCACTGCTTCTCTGAATCGACAAAATATGAAGAGTGTTTCACTGCATGTCAGGGACAAATAAAACTAAGGTAAACTCACATGTTACAGAAAAAGAAAAATGTTCTCAGTCAACTTACTCTTTGCAAAGTTCAATAAGCTTTGAACTGAGGACTGCATCGTTATTTAATTGTTACATGGCTCAGCAAAATTATTTACTGAAATTTTGTAAAAATACATTTAAAATAACTTATAAAGAAATTACTCTGTCAAGAAGTTATCCTGGTATTAGATTATAAGCAAATCAAATCATAATAATTTAATACATTGGGCATTGGGGACAACATTTGTTATAGGTGAATAATTTACAATTTTCCCACATTGAACTATGGTTTTAAGAAATCTAATCATTCCATACATAAGGATTCAGAATACAACAACAGAGAAAAGAAAAATAGATAGAAGAAAAATGTGACATAAAAAGCTTACTAAGGTTACATAAATATATATATGTTTCCTTCTTCTATCAACATGTTTCCTTGAGATGGACTTTCACTGATTCCAGAGCTTTCTGTTTCTGGAAAAGTAAGGATTTTCAAGTCTGTGTTCCCCCTACGTATGCAGCCAACATTCATTCTCTCTCTCTCTCTCTCTCTCTCTCTCTTCCTGTTTCTCTCCCTCTCCCTCTCCCTCTCTCTCACACAATAAATACAGGCTTTTAAAAAAAATATAAAATCTTTTGTTATTAAAAGCTGATGGCAGACAAATCCACACAATAAGAAATGTTATGGAGGGCTGGAGAGATGGCTTAGTGGTTAAGCGCTTGCCTGTGAAGCCTAAGGACCCCGGTTCCAGGCTCGGTTCCCCAGGTCCCACGTTAGCCAGACGCACAAGGGGGTGCACGCGTCTGGAGTTCGTTTGCAGAGGCTGGAAGCCCTGGCGCGCCCATTCTCTCTCTCTCCCTCTATCTGTCTTTCTCTATGTGTCTGTCGCTCTCAAATAAATAAATAAATAAAAATTAAAAAAAAAAGTTCTTACATTATAAAAAAAAAAAGAAAAAAAAAGAAATGTTATGGAAATTTCCTTTGATCAGATGGACAATCAAATCAAATTTAGACTTTAAAAAGATTATGGAAATAAAATTGAGGTAAAATTATATTGAACTTGAAAACTTTTAATTGCTAACAAAACAGTAGAGACAATCAGAAGCTAAAATAGAAGCAATGTATTATATATGTAAGTAGAAGTTTTCAGCACAATACTCAAAAGAAAATGACTTATATTTTATTCAGAATTTTTCTTTACTATCTGTCAAGTTTGTTTGCATAGATTTGTGATTAATATATTGCTTTCAACAGTGTTATATTTCCTTCACAATGAAAATTATTTTTGCATAATTTTTGTTTGCAAATGTATAGATTTGAAGGCAAAATAACCTTATATAAAAATTCAGTACTAATTATTATAGAGATAGTTTATATGTACCCTTTTTATTAGTATAGTTTTAAATATTTATTTATTTATTAGAGTCAGAGAGAGAGGAAGAGAAGGAGAGAGAGAGAGAGAGAGAGAGGAAGAGACACTGGGCATGTTAGGGCCTCCAGCCACTGCAAATGAACTCCAGGCACATGCGCCATCATGTGCATCTGGCTTATGTGGGACCTGGAGAATCGAACTTGGGACCTTAGGCTTTACAGGCATGCATCTTAACTGCTAAGCCATTTCTTCAGACCTATTAATATATTATTACAATACAAAATGTATTTTCATTGTGATTAAACAAGTCATAATGGTTAATAGGGAAGATATCCCATTTGGTAACAAGCTTGTACCACATTCACAAAAACCTTCATTCTATCTTTTCTCTATGTAAAACTGTTAGCTATTTTGACAAGTGGCTATAATCTTAACTGTGTGGAGATAGAGATAAAAGGATCTCTCCAGCTTTTTGGCTAGCCTGACAAGGCTAATTAGTAAGCTTCATTCTAATGAGAGTGTGGGCTGGGGAAATGGCTTAGCGGTTAAGGCACTTGCCTGCAAGCCTAAGCAACCATGTTCGACTCTCCAGATCCCATGTAAGCCAGATGCACAAAAGTGAGGCATGCCTAATGTTGCACATGCCCACTAGATGGCACAAGAGTCTGGAGTTGGGCTGGAGAGATGGCTTAGTGGTTAAGCGCTTGCCTGTGAAGCCTAAGGACCCCGGTTCCAGGCTCGGTTCCCCAGGTCCCACGTTAGCCAGATGCACAAGGGGGCCCACACATCTGGAGTTCGTTTGCAGAGGCTGGAAGCCCTGGCGCGCCCATTCTCTCTCTCTCCCTCTATCTGTCTTTCTCTGTGTCTGTCGCTCTCAAATAAATAAATTTAAAAAAATTGTTTTTTTAAAAAAAAAGAGTCTGGAGTTCTCTCCCTCTCTCATTCATTCTTTCTAAAATAAAGATCTAAATAAGAGAAGTGGAAACTGTACCTGACGTTGTCCTCTGACTTCACATATACATGCATGTACACAAATATGTGCCCAAACTAATATGAACTTTTATACATACATGCATGCATAACACATACATCAGTAAAAAAGCTCTTAGAACATCTCCAAATATATTCTTTTTCAAAAAAATTATATACACTGTAACTTTTTTCTACTTTTCAAGAAACAGGAGGTTATATAAGAAGACCTATGCAAATAATAGCACATAATTAATAAATATCTAAGAAATAACTGCATTAGTTAGACATCCACAGCAATAAAATTTTATAATGAATATTATAAATAAATATGAGCCAAACACAGCAAATAACCTATTGTGATGCCCACACAAGTGCAATAGTGGCACACAGCCATGGTGGGAAACCAGCTGCTCTTGATTTGGCTAACTGATCTCAGTGGTATGGGACCCATAGCTGAAGCTGGGAAACAAGTCAGAACCATATCCAAACATAAGCCCACTCTCTAATATGAAGCTACCATCAATCTTGGTCTACAAGAGGGTCTACACCTATTAAATTCTCTATAAAAAAGTAAGGGTTATCTCATTTGTCCTGGTGCTAACCTACTCTCTGTTGGAGAATCTGTTTCTCTTTTTCAGATAGATGTAGATCCTAAGGAGAGAGCCACCACATTATACCTCAATAGGGCCCTGGCTGAAACTAAGAAAAATTGGCAAAACAAGCAAGAGTGCTGTTTTCCTGATGAACCAGATACCAACACAAGGGGGAAGGAGACCAACACAGAGAAAAATCAACTCCTACGAAATCAGAGAGCCAGAGCCCCAGAGGCCCCCCAACACCTCATCACTGAAGCCAAAAATGAACCCAACATGGCTCAGGGAAATTTTGTGGAAGAGGGGACGGAAAGAATGACAGAGCCACATGTTGGGTCATGATATGCAGAGACATTTATCTTACCCATAACTGTGGGCTAACTCCACAATGCATGACCCATATATCTCAACAAGGAGGGGCCAAGGGAAGGGGGTAGGTCACAGATGAGCCTAATAATGGTACCAAACTGACTGTATTTACTGAATACAAAACTATTTACTTTAAAAAAATATATTAAAAAAAAGAAAAGCCTTCCAACCTGGGTTCAATTCCCCAGCACCCATGTAAAGCTAGATGCACAATGTGATGCATGCATCTGTAGTTTGTTTGCAGTGGTACAAGGCCCTGGTGTGCCCACGTGCTTGTCTTTTCTTCTCTCCTCTTTCTTTCTCTATCTCCTTGCAAATAAATAAATCAAAATTTTAAAAAAGTATGAGCTAAACAAAGAATCAAATATAAGTTAATACTTGCCAATCTTAAATATAGGTCATGAAAGCATAAGTTAAAATAAATGTAAAATGAAAGTCCTAGTTATATATCCATAGAGGTATCTTAAAATGTTATTATAGTTATTTGATCAAAGTAATGGATAGCATATCTATGGTTCTTGTAAAAATTACTCTTTATTTATGAAACAACACTTGGAAAAGAGATTCAAGAAATAATCAATGGCTTCTAGCCAGGTAAATAAATAAAAAGCATTAATAAAAATATCAAGGTGAATTAAAATTACTAGAAAGCTTTTATGTGCATTTTTATTGGAACAAATTAAAATTAGTTTACTACTATCTCCTTGAGAATAAATAGGAGTCTCATAAAATTCATAGAAATTTGAAGAAAGTGATTGACGAGTGATTTCAGTATTCATTTATAATATGTAAACAGTATAAATTGCCACTGTATCTAAAATGACTTTGCTGAGTTATTCTTCATAATGCAGTTACTCGTGTTTTCTGTAGCATATCTTCATGGTTTATGTAAATTGTGTAACTTTTATACCATGGTTTAGCACAGGAAAGAAGTCTGATAAATACATGAACACATTTGAAAATGCAAACATGAAAGCAAGCTTTTTTGTTTCTTCTCTTGCGGAGGTAAAGCAGTTTAAGGGTAACAGCTTCTCCTAACCTCCAACCCCACCCCTCAAAAAAAAAAAGAAAGGTGTAAGACAGGAATGTCATACAGCCTGGATGGGGAGAATCTAGGTCATTCCACTTTACTAGTGGTCAGAAATCTGAGAAGGGTCTCACTTTTCCTTATCTCTTCTTCCCCACAGAAATTCTTTCCTAGGAGAGATAATCAGCAGTTTCTACCTAGGGACTTAAGATTTTTGAATGATTACCATTGCCCAGAAAGCCTGATCCAAGCCATCAGACATCAGGACTGTCCTGATCCCCTCATCCACAGAGCGTCCTTAAAACCTTCCAATCTGGCATTGTAAGTGGGGTTTCCCTTTTTGGAGAAGCCTCTATTCTCTAACCTAGCCGAACCCTCTCATTGCTAATCTAAAATCTCCTGCTTCTAAGATGGAAACTATCACTAATATAAAATCTCTCTAAATTTTACTTCTGGGATGTGGATGTCATTTGTCATAATAACCCTGGAGGCTACTGACTCAGTATGACCTTTGTATGACTTTTGAGCTTCTGGGACCACAGCTGCTGAGTGATTCCCTACCCAGGAGTAGAGATAAGGCTCTAACACTCTCAAATGACAACCCAAATTCCAATATTAGAGGCTTGAGATAAAGGAACTGTTCCATGTACACACACTTCTAATTAAGGAAGAAATACATTGAATATAAAGATATAGTTTCTCTAGTGAATCATGATTTAAATTTATGTCATATCCTATTTTCTGATTCATAGAAGAGCTAGAACAAAGAATCAATTCTAGTTCACTATATAAGGAAAAAGAATTCCAAATATTATAGTCCCATCATTTAATGAAGAGCCAATTCTTAGGATGCTATCTCTAGTACATGTATATCTGCAAGCCTCTAGTACAAATACTGTTTCCCGGTTGTTCTTCTGTTACTTAAAATTATTTCCAAAAAGAGAATGGGATCTACTTTGAAATTAATATCATATTACTTGATCATATGATTTAAAAAAATTCATATTATGTTTGGGACATGCTGTCCACTAAAATCTTATCTTTGATTCAATATCTATATTAAACCAAAAATTACTCATTATTAAACATAGACACCTGATTTGGAGACATAGATTATATTACATTTTCCGAAAGGGTATAACATTTATAAGTAAAAGCTTTAATAGAGTATAAATATGTTTTGGTTATTAATTCATAAGCCCAAGTAAGTAATTTGGAGTTTTTTTTATGTATTATTTTTTATTTATTTTTTTTGGATTTTTTTTTTTAATTTTTATTAACATTTTCCATGATTATAAAATATATCCCATGGTAATTCCCTCCCTCCCCACCCCCACACTTTCCCGTTTGAAATTCCATTCTCAATCATATTACCTCCCCTAATTTGGAGTTTTTGCTCTATTTTTTTTTTTCCCCCAGGAAGGGTCTCACTCTACCTCAGGCTGACCTGGAATTCACTATGGTAAATTCACCTGGCATTCACACAAGGTGGCCTCGAACCTTCAGTGATCCTCCTGCCTCTGCCTTTCAAGTGCTAGGATTAAAAGTGTGTACCACCACAACTGGCTGGAGATTTTTCTTTATTAAAGAATATTTAATATTTATTCTAGATTATTTCAATATAATTATAAAGGCACTCATATACCTTTATGAAGTCTTTCTCTTTTCCCACCTAATTCTGACTTTTATACTAAGGGACAGAGTACTGGGAAAGACTTCTTGTCTAAAAGTTATCTCAGTGCTGGAGAGATGGCTAAACAGGTAAGCGCTTGCCTGTGAAGCCTAAGGACCCCAGTTCAAGGCTTGATTCCCCAGGACCCACGTTAGCCAGATGCACAAGAGGGCACACATGTCTGGAGTTCATTTGCAGTGGATGGAGGCCCTGGTGTGCCCATTCTCTCTCTCTCTCTCTATCTGCTTCTTTCTCTGTATGTCACTTTCAAATGATTAACTAAAAATAAAAACAAAATTATTTAAGTTATTGCTAAGTAAATTGCTAAGTAAATGCAAGTTGACAATAAACTTACAACATAATATGCATATACACCACAATTCAAGGAAACATATTTATATATAATTTCTAAATTATTTTGTGCAAAATAGCAATGAACCAGAAATTGACAGTCCTTCAAAGAGGTAATTTTCTCTGAAATCTTTTGATGCTGGGAAGTGCTTTGTCATAACAAAGATAAATGAGTCATACTCTTTCAAACATTCTATTTTCTGTTTATTCAAATAACAGAACTACTGTCTGAAAACCTGAAGGAAATGCAACCAATTGTTGATTGGATTAACTTATTTATTCTGAAGGAAGTTGCCTCTATGATATTAACAATAAACTGTGTTTAGTTCATTGAAGTGTATATTGTGGTGACCATATATTGACAAGTTTACCTACTGCCATGTTTTTGATTGTACTCATGTTTTCTTGGGGTCAGTAGAGAGACCTCACAACTGAAAGAATCTTATGATATTTTATAAATCACAAAATCATTCAGTATTCTCCATACCACACTCAGTTTATATCCTGGCTCCAAGAAGGGAAACTTCATAAAAAATTTATAGGCTACAAACAGTATTTTCCGTTTTCTTTCCAATAACAATAGAGGCACTGAGAGACATTTCTTTTGTAGTTTTATGCATGGTGTCTCTTCCCCTCATTTTTAATCCCAGTACTTACAGCAGTATCAATATGCTCAATATTAATCATCCAAATACCTTCACTGACATTTCAGTGTTAGTGAAGACTCATAGTCCCACAAGAGGAATTTAAAGATAGGAAGGTTTATTAAGTGAGTAACATGTGTTAAAATCGACACAAATAAAAAGAACAAAAGACAAGAGTATTTTCATTTAAGAGTATTATATTTTATATCAGACTTCGAGCAGAAAAAGAGAACTACAATGTTGTTTGAATAACAAATTTTGTATTGTTAATAGGATTTTCCATAACACCTGCCACTAAATGTATAATGGATATTAAGATGTACTAGGGAGCTGAACTATGTCACTTTTCTTTCTCTGACTCTTGTACTCCTCCACCCACTCCCATATGGTAATAAATTTTATCATTTTTGCCTTCATGACTTGCTTCTGGAAACACTTCCCTTCAAACTGCACCCACATCTCATTGTACATACCTGGCTTCGCTAAGTCAATAACCACATAGTTTTCTTGTGATGTCATGGACAGCAGTTCTAGCAGGGCATGGCAGCACACATCTTTAATCCCAGCACTCAAGAGGCAGAGGTAGGAAGATTACCGTCAGTGTGAGGCCACCCTGAAACCACAGAGTGAATTCCAAATCAGCCTGGACTAGAGCTAGACTCTACCCTAAAAAAACAAACAAACAAACAACAACAACAACAAAAACCAAAAAACAGTGGTTCTGTGAGTGTTTCATTTTAAACTTATTTTTCTTCATACCAACTATGCTGGATGCTTCCATGTTGTGCTGTCTACACTTTTGTAATTATCATTGTTGAAGACTTGCCATCGTGTAGTAGATTTTCAATAGCAAATGGAGTCTACCCAAAAATATTTTCTCTCAGGTTTTTTATAAATTTCAAGGAAGCATATGAAAGGTGTGTGGTAGCTACAATGGGGCGGGGGAGATTGATTAATGTGTGTGGATTGTTAATTATTTAGATGGGCATGTGAGACTAATATTGGGGTAGAATATTTATCAATTTGAAATGCCAAATGACACATTCTGGTAACAGATACACATATATACCTTTGACTACCTTACAAAAATATTTTTGTGTAATTAGATATTGGCTAGGAAGTCAATAAAAAACACTTTAATCCAAACACTGAATTATATTTGCAGATAATGTGTTGATTAATGATATAAAAAATGAGAATTGCTTCAGATATGTTTCTTTCTTTTTATTTATTTATTTGCAAGAAAAGAGAGAGAAAGCAAGAGAAGAAGAGAGAGGGATGGAGAGAAAGAGAATGGACATGCCAGAGTCTCCAACCATTGCAAACAAACTCCAAATGCATGTGCCAGTTTGCACATCTAGCTTTATATTATGTTGCTGGCAGAAAATACCTGACCAAGAGCACTTTGTGGGAGGAAAGGTTTACAGACTCGAAGGGAAACTCTTTGAGGGCAAGATAAATTGATGGCATGAGCAGAAGGTGAGCAGCACCTCCTGGCCAGCATCAGGTGGACAACAGCTGTAGGAGAGTGTGCCAAACACCAGCAAAGGGAAGCTGGCTATAACACCCATAAGCTCACCCTCAACAATACACTGTCTCCAGGAGGCTTCAATACCCAAATTGTCAGCAGCTGGGAACTTAGCATTCAGAACACCTATATTTATGGGGGACATCTGAATCTAACCACAACACATGGGTACTGGGGAACCGAAAATAGGTCTTTAAGATTTGCAGGCAATGTCCTTACCCATTGAACAATCCCCCCCCCCCCCCCATTGCAGCTAATTTTAATGACTGAAAGTAAAAAAAAACCACAGTTTCAGACACTTCCAAAATAAATTGCAAATAAAACACCTAAGCATGATTATTTTTTTATGCTTGCTATATATTGCCTCTGTGTGATAGTAGTTTATATATGTTAATCTAAATAAAATTTTGTGGACTCATTATTGTTATTAGAGTCACTCTGTTTCTTTAATTACTTAAATACTTTTCATACTAGCTTCAGTGAGAGAAGAATTTTCTTAGAATTACTATGTTTCCAGAATTCACTAAACAATACAATGGAAATCATTATAGACACATAATGACCTTTCACAGGGCATGCTAAAAGCACAAAGGGAAAGAGAAAGAATCCTAGAAGTGGTGCAGATTTGGGCTTGACTAGACTGTTAATAGCTTAGTGTTTTGTAAAGTGCTGCTTTTTCAGGAAAAAGAAAATGGTACTGGTGTTTCAAGAGACTGAAATATAATGTGCTACATACAGCCAGCTGAAGGAGGAACATGAGGGAAGAATTATGATTAGGACAGTTTATATCAGAATACAAATTGCCCACTATGGAGAGAGAATGCCTTTCTTGTGGTATTTGATTTTAGGATTGGGGTACTTTGGCAATGAATACTAAAGTTGGTGTTGGGCAGTCTTTAAAATATCACCACAGTAGCTAAAGCACATAACATTTTTCAAGTGTGTGTAACTACTGCTAGCAGAAAACTCTACATTGCTCATGATTTGTGACTGAAATATAGGAAGGTACTTCAGCCCAATGAAAAAGGCTAAAGAAGATTTCACCTTATCCACATTCCACTTATCTTTTTCCCAGTGTATCCTTCTTTAACTGTGACCCTCTGAATTACAACACAAAATTAGAGGTATCAGAAAAAGTCTTGACCCTTAGCTGTGTGTGGTGGCACATGCCTTTAATCCCGGCACTTGGGAGGCAGAAGTAGGGGGATCACTGAGAGTTCAAGGCCACCCTGAGACTACATAGTGAATTCCAGGTCAGCCTGGGCTAGAACAAGACTCTACCTTGAAAAACAAAACAAAAGTCTTGAAATTTCCTTTTAAAATGATATTTAACATTTTAAGAAAAGCTTATTTAGTGTACTTTGAAAATTTTGACATAATCATCCATATTTTTAGTGTCACTATCTTTGGTTCTTTCTTCTTTAGGTCCCCACTTCTTACTTTTTTCACTCCCCACCTGCAGACACTTTTCTCTGAACACCTTTCATTTTAACTGAGCATAACTAGACTTAACTTGAAAGACACAAACTCTCTTATAGCTTTCTGAAGTACTCAACTCAATTTAAAACTAAGATGTGTTTTTGTGTAATTAAGTTGACAGCTGAGATTTTAGAGATATGCATATGAATTTAATCATAATCACAATCATAGGGAAGATTTTTATATCACTCTAACAGATTTACTTTTTGAATTTTGTATTTGTGAGTGACAGACAGAGAGAGAAAGAGGCAGATAGAGAGAAAGAATGGGTGCGCCAGGGCCTCCAGCCACTGCAAACAAACTCCAGAAATGTGAGCCCCCTTGTGCATCTGGCTAATGTGGGTCCTGGGGAATCCAGCCTCAAACTGGGGTCCTCAGACTTCATAGGCAAGTGCTTAGCTGGTAAGCCATCTCTCCAGCCTCAGATTTACTTTTGTTCCTTGGTGTTACTTTCTTTCTGTTACCCCATCCCTTGACAACCACTGATAAGATAATCTGTCCTAACAGTTCCCTTTAAAATATACTGTATGTGACTTCCCGTTAAGATGGCATAGGGACCACACCAAAGCAGCATAGGGGGGGAAAGACAAAAAAAAAAAAAAAAAAGAAAAATGCACACTTTTATTAAAAAATGAGGAGTATAGGATATTGAAACAACTGTGGAGAAGTAGGAGAGATCCAGAGCATCCAGAGCCCACACAGGCCGAAGGAAGCTGACCTGGAAGGATACAAAATAAGTACACAGAAATCAGTAGCCTTCCTATATGCTAACAGCAAACACACAGACGATGAAATCAGAGAATCACTCCCATTCATAATTGCATCAAAAATAAGTAAATAAATAAAGTACCTTGGAATAAACCTAACCAAGGAAGTAAAGGATCTCTACAATGGAAACTGTAAAACATTCAAGCAAGAAATTGCGGAAGACACTAGGAAATGGAAAAACATACCTTGTTCCTGGATCAGAAGAATCAATATTGCGAAAATGGAAATCTTACAAAACCAATCTACACATTTAATGCAATCCCCATCAAAACACCAATGGCATTCTTCATGGAAATAGGAAAAACTATCCAAAAATTCATTTGGAATCACAAAATACTTCGAATATCTAAAATATTACTGAGCAACAAAAATAAGGCCGGTGGTATCACCATACCTGATTTTAACATATACTACAGAGCCATAGTAACTAAAACAGCATGGTACTGGCACAAAAGTAGGCATGTAGATCAATGGAACAGAATACAGGACTCGGATGTAAGTCCCAGTAGATATAGCCACCTGATATTCCATAAAAATGCCAAAAATACTCACTGGAGAAAAGACGGTCTCTTCAGCAAATGGTGTTGGGAAAATTAGATATGTATTTGTAGAAGGATGAAAATAGATTCTTCTCTCTCTCCATGCACAAGAATTCAGTCCAAATGGATTAAAGACCTTAACATCAGACCAGAAACTCTGAAACTGTTAGAGGAAAAAGTAAGGGAAATCCATCAACATATTGGTCTTGGCAAAGACTTTCTGAATATAGCCCCAATTGCTCAGGCAATAAAACCACAGATTAACCACTGGGACATCAAAATATTACAAAGATTTTTTTTTTTTTTTTTTTTTTTTTTTTTTTTTTTTTTTTTTTTTTTACTGCAAAGGACACTGTGAACAAAGCAAAGAGCCAAACTACAGAATGTAGTTCTACATCCCTAGTCATCAGGGAAATACAGATTAAAACTACATTGAGATTCCATCTCAGTCCTGTCAGATTGGCTACCATCATGAAAAAAAATGATCATAAATGCTGGTGGAGATATGGAAAAAGAGGAACTCTTCTACACTGTTGGTGGGGATGCAATCAGGTCCAGCCATTGTGGAAATCAGTGTGGATGTTCCTAAAACAGCTAAAAATTGTTCTACTATATGACCCAGCTATAGCACTCCTAGGCATATATCCTAAGGACTCATCTCATTTCCTTAGAAGTATGTGCTCAACCATGTTTATTGCCACTCAATTCATAATAGCTGGGAAATGGAACCACTATAGATGTCCCTCAACTGATGAGTGGATAATGAAGATATTGTACATTTATATAATGGAGTTCTACTCAATGGTAAAGAAAAATGAAGTTATGAAATTTGTAGGAAAATGGATGGACCTAGGAAGGATTATATATATATTTTTAATTATTTATTTTTTATTGATTTATTTGAGAGTGACAGACAGAAAGAGGCAGAGAGAGAGAGAGAGAGAGAGAGAGAGAGAGAGAGAGAGAGAGAGAGAGAGAATGGGCACACCAGGGCCTCCAGACACTGCAAATGAATTCCAGACACGTGCGCCCACTTGAGCATCTGGCTAACGTGGGTCCTGGGGAATCGAGTCTCGAACCAGGATCCTTAGGCTTCACAGGTAAGTGCTTAACCACTAATCCACCTCTCCAGCCCAAAAGGATTATATTAAGTGAGGTAACCCAGGCCCAAAACTCCAATGGCCTTATGTTCTCTCTCATATGTGGATCCTAGCTAAGATAATTGGGCTTCTGTGTGAGAAGGAAAAAACTCAGTAGCAGAGGCCAGTAAACTAAAAAAGAATTATAAAGGGAAGAGTAAGGAAGGGAGGAGGGTACTTAATAGGATGGTTTTGTATATATGTAAGTAGAAGAATAGATTAACGGGGATGGAAGGCCCAAATGAGGTCAGGGGAAGAGATTGAGTAAAGGAAAGTGGAGTAAGGGCTATTCAAAATCTAAGAGGATTAAATAAATCATATGGAATCCTCTGGTTTTGGAAAATGGAACACTCAGGAGCCATAGATCATTGCTAGAAAATTTTCAGTGCCAGGGATGGGATACCTTCCAGTGAGTTGTTGGTCAAGGAGGTCCCTGATGCCCCTAAAACATTATAGGCCATTGCCGAGGCCCTTGGTTTCCCACCAGGAATCAATGATAAGGTCCTATTGCTGAAGACGCCACATACTTGGGCTGTAAGGCCACCAAGAAATCCTGCTGGAACTGAGGTGATAACCTCCTTCATGTAGACCAACTGACATAAAGCTGGAAGAAGCCATTCTACATGCAGTTCAATGGGAGAAATAGATACCACCAGTGAAGATACTCAACAGTGGACACTAAAAGCCTTATAAATGGCCAGCCAGGCCAAATGAGCGAATGGGTGCAATGGTGTCACGTCTTTCCTGGTGGAAACCAACTGCCCTCCAATTGTACTGGAGGCCCACTCCATGGGAGGGAATACATCCTTGATACTGGAAACTTAAAACAGGGGTAGTCGTGAGCCCTAGGCTTGTAACATCTGCTGATGTCTGGATAAATATATATTCTATGCTTATCACACTGCCCAATAAGCACTTCTCTTAATATTCATACCCTTATATTAATGCTACTCTCACTTTGGGTAGAGAATCTTCTCTTTCCAGATGGCAGTGACTTTGGGACGACTCAGAATGTATCATCTTCCTGGAAAGAAGTAACTGAAGTGCTGAGTAACATCATGATCACACCTTCTAAGGCTCAGGGTCTAATGCAAAAGAGGTGGCAGAAAGAATGTGAGAGCCAAAGGAAGAGTAGGTCTCCTTACGACATGCTCCCTTCAGACATAAAATGGCCTGGATATCCATAACATCATTGTGCCTGACACTATTTACACAAGACCATCCTAAGAGGAGGAAAAGATCATGACATCAAAATAAAAGAGAGACTGATTGAGATGGGGAGGGGATATGATTGAGAATGGAATTTCAAAGGGGAAAGTGGGGGGTATTACCATGGGATATTTTTTAAAATCATGGAATATGTTAATAAAAATTGAGAAAATAAAATATACTGTATCTAACTTAAGTTGAATTGTTAATTGTTTATCTTTATCCCTGTTTTATTTTTCTATGCAACATGATGGTTTTGAGATTTACACATGACCTTGTGTATCAGTGCTTCTTTCATTCTGTTAGTTTGTAATGTTCCATGACAGGGGTTTAACCATAATTCTACTTGTAATAGTCCATTAAATTTGGGGTAGTTTTGACTTTGAGACTATTTTAAATCCAGTTGTTAAATTATATTACATTTGCATGTATGGCTTTGCAATGGCTTTAATACTTAATTTACAAAGGGTGACAACATGTTCAGCTTATGGGTTATGACCAAGTGGTCCAAAAGTTTTTGAATTCTGACACAATGATGTCAGAGTCAATCATGTGCTGGCTAGAAAGGAGTAGCTACTAACATCATGAAAGAGAAAGCAAAGGAGAAAAGACAGGACACAGTCCCCAAATCTCATTCAGAGTTTGTATCTAATGACATAAGGAGCTCCCATAAAGCCTTAGTCTTAAAAACACCACTGTGCTTCCAGACAAAGCCACATTAGGGAGCAGTCCTCTTTAGCATATGGACTTTTGTGGGACACCAGCCTCATGCGTGCACTAGCAGTGGCTGTACAAGTTTGTACCCTCAACAGCAATTTGCAGGTATTATAAGCATTACTATTGCCAAAATCTTGGGATAATCAGTCTTCCTCCTTCTATTCCTTATCCTCAGCCATTCCGTCCTTTGGGCCAGTTTATAGAAATTGATTTTCCTCTTGCATTTAACTAGCGTTATGGAATTTTTTTTAATGCATATGTTACATACACATGCCATATTCAATTAAAATATTTTTTCATATATTTTACTACATTGTAATTAAGCTATATTCCCATTATGTTTTAAGAATAACTAATATACTTTAGAGGGCTGGAGAGATTACTCAGTAGTTAAAGCCTCTTGCTTACAGAGCCTTAAGGCCTAGGTTTAATTCTCTAATACCTGAGTAAAGTAAGATAAATAAAAGGGCTTATTTGTCTGGAGTTCGTTTACAGTGGCAGTAGTCTCTGACATACCAATTTTCTCTCCTTCTTGCTTAAATAATTATTATAAAAATAAACTATTTTGCACTTTTCATGCATTTTCTAACTACTAGTCTTTTTAATTACTTGAAAATGATATTTGAACAGCAGATTTTTAAAAAATTGATAAAATGTAAAATATTTTTTGTAATTTGTGTTTGATTAAATTTACATAAAAGTTTTCTCTAAGTTAAATTGTGAAGAAATCTTTCTCTAATATCTATAGTTTTATGTTTTTATTAAACTGTGTAAAATAAATAATTAATCAAAGATTCTTGTTTGTCCAAGGTCATCATATCTTCATTTTATTGTCTTGGCCCTTTTGTTGACATCCATCAACCATATATTTATAGATATGGTCCTAGTTTCTATATTATGCTTGGATGGTCTATTTAACTAAATGTTAATTCATTACTGATTGCCTTGATTACTGATTACACACACACACACATATACATACATACATATATGTATGTGTTTAATTTTCACTTAGTAGTTGAAATACTTGACCTCACCCAGAAAATGAAGCTAGAAGAGCTGGGGGTGAAACTTAATTTTAGAGTGTAAATAATGGGAAAGTAGAAGGTGTAAATCAAGGATGTGATTGGGCCCTAAAAATACTTACATGCTAAATTTTACTAAGAGGCAGGGCTTATTTGCTGTTGTTACCTTTTGTATGTTTAGTTTAAACTAAATATTTGACACAATGAATTTTATTCTTTGGCATGTATTGTTCGTCATAAATAATGCAAAGTCAGTTGGCATCTACTTGTTAAGTTTCTTTCTTTTTAACTTTACTCCTGCTGTAAAAAAGTTGCATCTAAATTAATGATTGAATCAAACATGCTAACCAAACATGAATGGCATAAATCCTAGGGCACTTCTTCATTGTTATAGCTCATGTAGCAAAGTATCTGTTACTATTTCACTTTTTAAAAAATACTTATTTATTTATTTGCTTGAGATAGAGGGAGAAAGAAACAGATTGAGAGAGAGAGAGAGACAGACAGAGAGAGAGAGAGAGAGAGAATGGACACTTCAGGGCCTTTAGCTGCTGCAGATGAACTCCAGATGTATGCACTACCTTGTGCTTCCAATTTGTATGGGCTCTGGGGAATTGAACCTGGTTCCTTTGGCTCTGCAGGCAAGCACTTTAACTGCTAAGCCATATTTCCAGCCCATCATTTCACTCAATATTCTTCATCTGCATTTTGTGGAAAATGTTAACACACTTGCTTCAGAGGTTTTTAATTAATGGATTGATTTTTAACCTCTTATTTATTTGAGGGGGGCAGATAGAGAGCCACTGCAAACACACTCTAGATGCATATCCCATTGTGCATCTGGCTTATATGAGTACTGGGGAATCAAACCTGGGTCCTTAGGTTTCACAGGCAAGTATCTTAACTGCTAAGCCGTCCCTTAAACCCTAATTAATAGATTATTTTAGGATATAATATGGTAACATAAAGCTAAAGGAGTTACACCTTCGGCTAAATTTCAGTGTGGTCTGTGGGCACAGCCAGAGAGCAGCTATAATAATTTGTGAAGGCTGCTGCCTGCATGCACACTTATCTTTAAAGCAATCATGGGTGTGAATTTCCGTTATTCTCATTTTTCTTCACAGGTGCCATTATTGCACTTATGTCTTCTGCTTTCCCACCTCTGAGACTGTCAGTAAGAGTTAAACATTGCTAGTGCCACTCCCGCATCTCCTTTGTGCTACTCTCATGAAAATCACATGAAACAACACGCCAGTTGTTAGTGACTTAACGGCAGAAATATGGGTGAATTACTGCATAAGTCATCTTAAACATGTTAGAGTAATGATGCTTCTCTACATCTCTGAGGATCCTCAAAAAACAATATATATGCAATATAGGAATTTTCAATAATTCCTGTTCATTTCTGATGGTGAAATCCACCAAATTCATTTTCCTACAAAAAGCTCCACTTTCTTCACAGATATATTATATTTTTACATTGATTCTTATTCAAAATCTCGTCCAGAAAGTGGAACAGAATGATATACTTTATTCCTCAGTTGGCTAAGTTACATTTAAGTTCTTCTTTGGTGATTATCCCTTTAAGACAAAGGGAAATGATTTCCCATAATTAACCCATCACTTTCAGTGAGTCTCAAAATGGAAACAGTTGCAGTGCTAGGCTCCAATTAGATATATATGGCCAGAGACATCTGTTGATAATAAGTATAGGAGGTGCCTTTGGGGACAAGAGAAGGGATTTCTTACTCTGTTTTGTACCAAGTTTAATGTATTGAAAGTGTGCCTGTGTCAAAATGTTAGAGGACACAATTCATTTGTTCTTGTAGGCAAAGTCTTTCTAACAAAATATTCATTTTGTACAAAAGGAAATCAATTTAAGTTCAATCACATGTTCTTATCTAAAACATTTTTCAAATACCTCTGAAGTTCATTTATGTTCCAAAAGGCTATAGGCATCTTCTATAGCAACCATTGACACATTTTCAAATCAAAGACAATAAGAAGGAGACTACACATATGTCCTGATATTTTTATAATGCATTGAGCAAAATGGAAGCAGAATTTAATGTTTAGAAGCAGGTATATAAATGTTAGAAAAATTAGTAATCACATTATAAACTATACAGAGACCAGGTAATCACCCTTTTAATTTTATAGAGATATTTCACACATTATTATATAATAATATATTATATAGCATATTCTACATATACAAAATACAATATATTCCTTTTATAGTATTGTAAAGGAGAGTGCTAAATTTTATTATTACATAATACAAAGAAGGCAAGGACACATTTCTTTCCTTTCTTCAGTAACACAAACAGGCATTAGCAAGCATTTGGGCACATTATTTCTTTCTTTCAAGTTCTACACAAATAAACAAGGTTCCTGATATCAAGTATCCTTGATTGTATATGCACTACATCTTGAACTTGGTTCACTATGCACAGTTAATTCCAAAGTAGAAAAAAACATTTTTCCTTTAAACTATGTGTTGTTTGAAAATATTTGCCTTATATCCACTGATTCATAAAAGGCTTTGCAAAGGGATGATTTATATCTTAGTACAGATGTGCTATATAACAATGTGTGAAGTCAAATGAAATTTGTGCATTCACCCTTCTCTTCTGTCTCCAAAGACACATTCCATAATTTCTGTGTTCCCGAGACTATTCTACTTAATATTAAGGGAGAGCTGAACTTCAATTTATTTCTCTTAGTCTCACAATTTTATCAGTAATTTGAGTGAAGCTTTGAAAAACTAGAGAGGTTAAAAATGCTGGGAATAATGGAGAGAAACTGAACTCCACTGATATTTTCAACATGTTTATAAATAGCACACACTTGGGTTTGACATTACAGTTCTCTTTAAAGAACCTATATGAAATATTTTTAGAATATATTTATAGATACTTCTATAATACAAGCTTAAAGGTATCTATATACAGAAAGCACTGCTGTGTAAAAGAGTAAAATTATTTGTTTCCAGCACAATGAGGCACTTAGCATCTACCCAACTATAGCAAGTACTCTGATGTTGGCTTCACAAGGCTTTAATGTTTTTCTCCCCAAAATTATTTTGAGATGCTATAATTTGGGAATAAATTTCAACACTAGCATCTAAAATAACTTAATTTCAATTACAAAATATTTTTATTTAAGTTATTTTATAAATGATAAAAAGCATCCCACAAATATTTTTAAGTGTTAAAATTATTCTAAAATTGAGGAATTGAACAACATACATATAAATCCATGAATTTTATTTACACTATTTTTTAGAAAATGTACTTGCTCTGACTTCCTTTAGCAAAGCTAAGTAAAACCATCTAACATTTGTGTGCAGTTTGAAAAGCATCTTTTTAAAAAAACTATAAAGAAAATAAAATAGCAGAGATCATGTCCAATGCCAATTTAATCTATAAACAAAATTCCATCTGAATAATTGTCCCAAAAATAATTTCATTTATTTTATACATTTTAGTAAAATAGTGTGCCAAAAATCTTATACCTAGGTTATCTACAAATGTCTAGCCCAAATGTTCACACTCTCTATGAATGCATATTAGAAAATTTGGACAAAATTATAAAATAATCTGATCTTAAAATTTTTATGGGTAATTCTGTGAAATAATTTTTAATTTCCAAATAAGAAACCCTGTATTTTCTTAAACGTTTTAATGAAAAGACTGTCCCATATCATTTTATTGCTTTTAATTTTTTTCTTTTTTGAGGTAGGGTCTCACTCTTGCTCAGGCTGACCTGGAATTCAGTAGTAGTGTCACGGAGGCCTTGAACACATGGCACCCCTCCTTCCTCTGCCCCCAAGTGCTAGGTTAAAGATGTGAGTCACCACAACTGGCCATTTAATTGCACTTTATGAGAAGCAAGTAGATTCATATAAGCATGGTATTGTGATAATCGATATGATTACCTACTTTTTTTTTTTCCTTTTATATGTTCTTGTTGGGCTGTGAAAGGCCCAAGCATGAGGCCTAGTGGAACTTCCTGAGCCTAGCTAAAGTTTGGCGACCTGTCTCTGGCCAGCTAGGACTCAGCAAGACACCTAATGGCTTCTGGCCTGCCACCTCCACGTGGCAATTGTAATTACCATTTCAATAGTTACAGTTTACTATTGGCCCTTACCTCTTTCCCCATCCTAAAATCCCCGCCTTCATCCCCAACATGATATAGGCAACTGGTCAGAATAATAAAGCATTTTTTTTTTTTCTGTCAGTTCCTGCATCAAAAAGACTCCAGACTCAGTGTGGTTTTTCTCTAGTGGCCAGGAGAGGTTTCTGAGTCGTCCGACGCTCATCATTCTTCTCAACCCCTAGGGAGGAACCAGCAGGCCTGGACCTTCCCTCAGCACTACCTGACCCGGAAGGCCCCACATCTGGAGCCTAACGTGAGGCTCTGGGACCTCGACAGACTAGTGCACCCTGTGAGAGGCAGTCGTTGAGGAGGTAATCGATGTGTGCGGGTGAGCGTACCCTCATGAGCTATGAGGCAGTCTTCATATTTAGTGCACTAAACTTTGCTTCTATAACCTGTACTTACTTGTTGACATCTCTCCGTTCCCTTTCTCTTTCCCTTCACCTTCGGTTTGCTGGCGGCTTTTGTATTTCTAAAGGCTTGTGCTTCTCTCTCTCTCTCTCTGCTTGGGCCTGTGAAGGCAGGCCAGCTTTTTCTGCCATTATGGAACTTCCCCTGAATCTGTAAGCTTCAATAAATATTCATTCCTCCATAACTGTACCTGATCTGAAAGTTTATCTCAGCAAACCTAAAGTGGTCTGATGAGCTGAGATGAACCTGACTATGTGGATGTTAATCTTTTTTAACCTTTGTTTTAAAGAAATAGGTATAAACTTGATAATTACAACTGAAGGTGTCTTCTGGAATGGTAAGCCAAATTTTATGGACTATTCAGATAAAAGTTTAAAAATTCTAAGTACAGACAGCATTAAACTTCGAGGCTTAGCTTACAAGCTCTCTAAGAGGAAAGAAAGACTACAGGGGACTTCGTTGGAACTGGGCTACTGGCATAAGGGCTGGCTACGTCCTGCTGCCCAGGCCCAAAGAGTTTAATCAGGGTTAAATTTGTAGTAGACTGATATGCTTAGCTAGAGATATTGGATTAAAAAAATTAAGATTTGTTTTTTCTTTGTTTTGGCTTTTTGAGGTAGGATTTCACTCTAGCCCAGGCTGACCTGGAATTCCCTATGGAGCCTCAGGGTGGCCTAAAACTCATGGTAATCCTCCTACCTCACCACACCTGGCTGAGACTTAAGATTTTTAAGCTAAAAAACCTCAAGCAAGTTAAAATTACAAACACTGAGACTAATTTTAGATTATGATGGTTCAATATACATTGTTTTAGTCTTTGCTTACTATTCCTTATACCAGTTAAAAATGTTTACTCGGTGCCTTTATATGTTAAAAGTGTTTAACTTGTTTAATTTTACAGATCTTAATATCTTAAATTGGTCAAGATTACGGAGGCCTTTAAAATTAAACTGAGTACAGTTTATAATATATAATAGTTATAAATCTATTGGGAGCCAGGGGCAAAATTTGGTAATTTAAAGAGATGGCCCCCTTCCTGGTAGCTTATGCCCAACCCTCCCCTACTGGAAAATGGCAGGTCATCCACCTCCTGGGAGACTGCCACATGGCCCCCTTGGACTGACCCAGGTGGTGGCAGGGGAAAAGTCCGCCCTCTCATAGTGACTGGGCTTACTGATCTTTTCCCGTGCCTACTGGGTATAAGCACATGCCGGGGGAAAAAAAATCTAAACATGCCATTAGTCATATGTTTCAATGTTTTGCCACTCTTGGGCTGCCTGATCAAATTAAAACAGATAATGGCCCTTACTTCGTAAGCAAGGCCTTTGTAGATTTTCTCCAGACCTGGAAAATCTCCCATTCCACAGGCATTCCATACAACCTCTGGGGCCAGGCTATCAGTGAAAGATATAATCAAACTCTCAAGTCTCAATTACAAAAACAAAAGGGGAGATCCTTACCCCCACACAACCAACTAAAAAAGGCCGTATTTACCTTAAATTTTTCTAACAATTTATAACGTGTGATGGTTATAAATCTACTGGGCTTCAGGGGCGGAATGTGATAATTTAAATAAATGGCCCCCAATATTTTCAATTGTTTATCTTAAGATGTGATGGCAGGTTTCAGATTTCAATCTAAAGTTATACAAAGTGTGCCTAGCAGGAGTTCCTGAAGTATGCTGTGGCTTTTGGCTTTAGGTTTGTACTTTTAATGTTTAACTATCCTTCATACTCACAGCTTTAAGTAGTTCCTGAGAAAGTTCAAACTGTGCCTCCTTTTAAGATCTTGGGCTTGATCCCTACCATAGATACAGTTTCACCTGTTAGATGCTCTATATACTAGAATTAAAAGTTAAAACTCATTTGGAGTGTCATGTAGATTTTCAATGGATTTGTGTTACTTCTAAAAAATATAATAACAACTAACAGCATTGGGAAAATACATTTAAGAGATATTTGGCACAACGATAATATGTCCTTAGATCTGATGCAGTTACATTCAGAGATTTTTGTCTTTACAAAATAATCAACTTATTTTTGATAGAGCTAAAGCTGCTGATGACTTAATTATCTACTTTTAAGTCTGCCTTGCCTGGATGGAATTCTCTCACTTCTTGGATAGGAAGCTTCACTGCTACAGCTGTTTGTCTTTTGCTCATTCTGTTTCTGCTGCCCATACTTGTTAAATGCCTTTTTTGATCCTTTATGGATATCTGTACAGAAATACATGGGATACAGCTATGGACCCGGCCCCAGCTTCCTGAGACATTATCTTAAAGCCCCTGCAGAGGCTGGTAGTCAAAGACTGGTAAGATTCTCTCGAGTTAGGTCAACCTAAGACAGGGCATGAATGATAGAACTCATGTACTGATGATGGGTAAGTCCTAAATATCGTAGAGAACAACCTAAGACAGACAGTCTTTCTGCACTGAGGCCCAAAGGGGCCCAGTTCATAAAAAATAATAAATAAAAAAGGGAAAATTGTCTAAAACCTTTTGGCTGGCCTTGTATCCATAGCTCTGGGCCATTTAACAGCAAGACTTTAGCACCTACATGTAAGCAAGATTATACACATTCAGTGTTACTGATAAGAGCTGGCCATTCCTTAAGGTTTATGTTTATATTGCTGGGATCAAAGGGTTTGTTTGTTTCCCACCCTTTGTACTAAGAAGTAATTAAAATGCAAAAACTCTAACAAAAAGGAGTTTTTTGGTAGAAACTTGTATAATACTCATGGAAATTTTGTCCATGGGAAAACTTTTAAAAAGAAAAAGACCAATTTGGGTACCAGTGAGAGACCTAAAATATTTGTCCCAACAAGGGGACACTGACAATCACTTCTAGGGAGTGTCCCACCCCTGAGGACTATTCCTAAAATGGTCCTTGACCCTGCCTGCTAAACTAAATAACTCCCTTACGAAGGGTTTCTGGTTTTGCCTCCAATCTGGGCCTCTCTGGCTGATTGCAGTACAGTTGCCCATACAACCTTAAAAAAACTGCTCAGCCACCTTCCCCATCCCAGTCCAGCTTTTCCCAGTGTTTCCTCTGGGCATTTGGGCCCCGCCTTCCCCTAATAATTCCAGTATAGATGTGAGATACATTCATCCTTCCTTCTATACTTTTAACACAACTGAGCCCAGTGCTCAATGCTGCCCACCTTCTGGAATGGTTTATGTTTGTGGAGGGGGTATGGCCTATGACTTTCTGCCCACCAATTGGACAGGCCTTGTACCCCAGCCACCTTAATCCCAGATATAGATATCATTCCTGGAAGCTAGATTCCCTGGCTAAGGTAGTACTACAAAACAGGAGAGGACTAGACCTACTAACAGCCAAAAGGACATATGGTACCCAATGACGGGTAAGATCCCCAGAGGGGGACAACCTAAGACAGGGGCCACGGTGACTAATGCTCTTACAAAAACAAAAGGGGGAAATGTTGGGCTCTAAAACACCCAGGCATGAGGCCTAGTGGAACTTCCTGAGCCTAGCTAAAATTTGGCAACCTGTCTCTGGCCAGCTAGGACTCAGCAAGACACCTAATGGCTTCTGGCCTGCTACCTCCACGTGGCAATTGTAATTACCATTTCAATAGTTACAGTTTACTATTGGCCCTTACCTCTTTCCCCGTCCTAAAATCCCCGCCTTCATCCCCAACATGATATAGGTAACTGGTCAGAATAATAAAGCATTTTTTTTTTCTGTCAGTTCCTGCATCAAAAAGACTCCAGACTCAGTGTGGTTTTTCTCCAGTGGCCAGGAGAGGTTTCTGAGTCGTCCGACGCTCATCATCCTTCTCAACCCCTAGGGAGGAACCAGCAGGCCTGGTTCTTCCCTTGGCACTACCTACCTGACCAGGAAGGTGCCCTGCATGTTCTAATGACACACTTTACAACTGAACAAAAATAGCTCTGCAATGTCAATAGATTCCTGCTGAACAAAGTAGGGGAGTGGCAGTAGAGAAAATGAGCTTCTGTATGGGGGTGCACAGAGTGTGAGACTCCCAGAGACACCCAAGTGGGACAGGCAAGCTAATAGCACACTGAGTGCTTGAACTAGATACCACCTTCAAGGTATCCTTAGTCAGTGATTCATGACCCTCAAACCCAACTGGCCTCATGTTTTCCTGTGAGCATGTTTCCTCCCACACCTGTTCCATGCTAAAGATAGTTTTCTGAAATGGGACCAAACAGGCTTAGTTGTGAATGAGTCAGATTTGTTTGTTTCTTCAATGAAAGGTTGAGCATCTTCCCTGGGTATTTACTAATAAATTAGAAGAGCTGTATAAATACCTCTGTGAATCCAAATAACAAACAACTGTGGAATCTCTCCCTCCCTCCCTCTCTTTCTCTCTCTCTCTCTCTCCCTGGCTGCTTCCTTTCCCACAGCTTTGTTTCAGTAGCAATTGGTGCATCCTTGAAGATGGTATGGATGCAGTCACACTGGCTTTAGCCTCCCTCCTTGAATCACAAGGTGTACCAAATCATGGTTCTATATCTGTGTGGAAGCTTGAGGAACTATAGGAGCACAAGCTCTCCAGAGCAGACTTTTCTGGCTTGCAAGAGATAGAAAGTCATGGACAGGAATAGGCAAAGCTGAGGAGAAAATGCCTGGAGGGCAGAACATCTTCTTCCCCTCTTCATTGCTGCTTGTTCTGCTGGTTACAGGTAGACAAGCTATGGTATTGCTGATTCTGTTTCAAGAACCATCCATGTTTGAAAATAAGACTAACAGAACCGGGAAAAAAAAAAAAGTGACAAATGATAGAAAGGAAACAAAATGTGAGGCTAACAATAGCCAGAAAGGCATTCTAGCATGGCAGTGCAGCCAAGGGCTCCTCAGGTCTGTGAACATGGAATGGGACAGGAAGGAGGGTCCTCTGGTGTCAGCATCAACGTCAATGCCATGGTGAGAGAGTGCGTTGTGACATAACTCAGCCAAAAAGCCCCTGCCTGCAACTCTTAAAATTATTTTTGAAGATGAAATTAGAAACTCAGGTTCAGAACCATGTGCACTGTTTTAGGGGATTTAGAAAGCAATAAAAAATTCCACATGTACAAGGTATAGTTTATATACATAAGAAGTCCATAACCCTTGGCTTTTCCTCTGGGGTGGCAGCTAGAAGATTTTTGGATGCCCGGGGGGAGTACTGGCCAGGGAGCCGCTCTGTAGAGTGGCCTCTGCTCAGGGCCAAAAGGTATTCAGAAGTTGCCTGTTGGTCTGACCAGAATACGGTTCTCTCTCAAGTTTCTGGACTTTCTTGCAGCTGGAGGGTATTTTATTCTATGGGACAACTAGAGCTGGGGTGCTCCTCACATTGAAGAGCAGAGGCTTTGGTAGGAGTGGGACATTGAACTTCCAAGTCCTTCTCTGCATTAAATGGTTTCTGCTTCAGAAAAAAGTCCCTCTGCATCCTGGAACTTGGATCTGTACAACTTTGGACATCAACATTCCATTGTGATATGTCACATTTGACATCCATTATATGTTGTCTTCATTTTGAATAATGCCATTTTCTGATTGAATAGGTCCTAGAGGTCATGGTTCTCAGACTCTGCTTTCATGTCCTATATCCTCCTGCACTAGGGCAGAACTGTCTGGTTATTTTTCTCTACATGGAGCCTTCTAGCAGGCTTTCTTTCTGCACAGTTTATTTCTTCTGGCATGCTGAAGTTACATTTGATAGATATCAAATTTTCTGCTTTCTTTTCAGGACCTAGACATCTGTTGAGTAAACTTTAGCAGCTGTGCCCTGAGTATTCCTGTTACTTGGGTTAACCTCTAGTGGGTCCTTCTGGGGACATAGCACATTTACAAACTTCTAGGTCTCCCAGTGACACTCTGGAAGATCTTTCTCAGAGACATGTTGGATTTCCACACTTCCAGGTCTTCCATTGGACTTTCAGTTCTTACTCTGCAACTTTATTTTACTGTCCACTGGGGAGATGAGGTGATGCTCAGAACTGTTCTCCTTGGCACTGGATTGGGACCCTGCTATGAGCTAACCCCACCCCCGACTTCTGAGACCAGCCTTTTAACCATATCAGGCACACTGTTCCAGGGAAGGGAAGTATGCTTTGGTCCAGAATCTCAGTGTGGAATGAAATAGCTCCTCTTCATTTTCTCTCTTCTAAATGTTTCCTTCACTGTCCTCTTCATCAGCAAGAAAGACTTTGTGTCCTCTGTCCTATTACAAAGCAGCTTACTTTAAATGTCTCCTTTTTCCTTGCTTAAACATTTGACCATTATTTACAGTGGAAATGTCAGTAAAACTGAATTGAGATCTATTGCTTTCAGGGAGCTCCCAGAAATTTATGATTCCTTTGCAGAGAAACTTCCAGTTGCAGATATGTTCTTCCTAGTGGTTACTTGTAGAAGTTTATATGCAGTGAACATAACATCAAATGGAGAAGTATTCTTGTGTTCTTGAAGGCTGCATAGATACTTCTTTCTCTGGCATCACAGATTCCATTGTTGTTGTAGTCTGGTTCACATTGCTGGTAGAAATCACCCAACCAAGAGTAGCTTCTGGGAAAAAGAAATTTATTTTGGCATACAGGCTCGAGGAGAAGCTTCACGATAGCAGGGGAAAACGGTGACATGAGCAGAGGGTGGACATCACCCCCTGGCCAACAGAAGGTGGACCACAGCAACAGGAGGGTGTGCCAAACACTGGCATGGGGAAACTGGCTATAAAGCCCATGAGCCCGCCCCCAACAATACACTCCCTCCAGGAGGCATTAATTCCCAAATATCCATCAGCTGGGGAGCTAGCATTCACAACACCTAAGTTTATGGGGGACACCTGACTCAAACCACCACAATTGTAGAGCTATTCACCCAGTGACTTCTATTTTGGCCTAGGCTCTCTAACTGGTGATGTCACCATCATCCATTTTGGTTTTCTGCTCTTCCACAGTCTTTCAGGTAAAAAAATAGTTGATATACAGTCACTTCAAAAATGCCCTCAATGTGGTCTGTACCATTGTGTGGTCCTTAGTCTTCCCAGCAATTTTGCAGAATGAATCAATAAATTTGAAGTCCTTATCTGGTAAAATTCTCTCCCTCTCAAGATGAAAAGCTAATATAGCTGAATACCAATGAAATGGAATCCCATTCCTTTAGGAGACAGACTCTCAGGACGATAAGCTCTTTCATCAGAACAAGGAGGAGAAGCTTGATGTGGCTTTCTTCCCAACCATTCTATTTTAAAACTTGATGGGGGGGTTGGAGATATGGCTTAGCTGTTAAGCGCTTGCCTGTGAAGCCTAAGGAACCCGGTTCAAGGTTCGACTCCCCAGGACCCATGTTAGCCAGATGCACAAGGGGCACATTTTTTCAGTGGCTGGAGACCCTAGCATGCCCATTCTCTCTCTCTCTCTCTCACTGCCTCTTTCTTTGTCTGTCGTTCTCAAGTAAATAAATAAAAATGAACAAAAAAAGTTAAAAAAAAAAACTTGATGGGACTGCCTCATGACCAGAGCGATCAGCATTTACTCCTGCCATTCTCCATTCATATTTTGGTAGGAGGTCTGAATGAAGATGTGCTGAGCCATGGAACTGTTGGTGGCATGGATGTTAGGAAAGAGTGTTCTCTAGTTCCTGTTGCTGAAGAGCTCATCCTGAGCTCACGTGCACTAGAAGAGTCTTTTGTATATTTTTAGGAATTCTTCTTGAATGAATGCTCTATCTCCCTCGGAACTTTGATATTAGGTACACCTTTCTCACAGATGGGTAGAAAATGCTCTTGCTATTGGCAGCCAGAAAATGAGAAAACTAAATTTCTGTGGGCTGACTGAGTGTAGAACATCAACATACATGCTCTGTATCCTCAGCTATGTGGTGTTGCTCCTCATCTGATTTTTAATATTTAATTATATATAAAATATGGATAGGCCTCATGTATATATTTAGATATTCATTCCAGATTTAGAAATATAATTTTTTTGGTGTGTGTCATGTTAATACATGTGGGACCACACAAGTATGTAGATTTCATGCACTTGTGTGGAGGCCATAGGACAACCTGAGATACTAACTTAAGGAAAGCTATCTACCTCATTTTGAGACAGAATACCTCATTGACCTGGAGCTCAGAAATTAGACTACAGTTCAAAATCTTCATATCTCAATCTCCCTAGTTCTGGGTTTACCTGAGCAGGCCTGAAATATTACAAGATACTGGGACTTGAACTCAGGTCCTCATGCTTTTGTGACGCAAACATGTTACCCATTGAGCTATCTACTCAGCCTATTTATTTATTTAAATAATATTTATTTATTTATTTATTTACTTGTTTTTTTCTTATTATAGTGGCACAAACTGGTCTCAAATTAGTGATCTTTCTGCCTTATAGTCCAGAGTGATAGCATTATAGGAGCGCACCACTAACGTAAACTGTTTAATTTTTTTTAATTTTTTTTTTGTTATTTTTATTTATTTATTTGAGAGCAACAGACAAAGAGGCAGAGAGAGAATGAGAGATAGAGGGAGAGAGAGAGAATGGGCGCGCCAGGGCTTCCAGCCTCTGCAAACGAACTCCAGACACGTGCACCCCCTTGTGCATCTGGCTAACGTGGGACCTGGGGAACCGAGCCTTGAACCGGGGTCCTTAGGCTTCACAGTCAAGTGCTTAACCTCTAAGCCATCTCTCCAGCCCATGTTTAATTTTTTAATTAAACGTTTGTTAAACATTTAAACAGTGTTTTAAAGATTATCATATCTAATATAATTTAAATGTAGCTACTTATATTAATAGATTTAAATAAAATATGGCTAATAGAATAGCAATGACTAGCTAGTAATATCCTATGAATATCAATCTACCCCCAAATTAATTATTTTACCCGGAGGGAGTGTTTTTGTCAATAAGGAGTCAATATATAAATTTCCATTCTGAACTGATTTGTTCTCTTTTCTGCCTGTTTAATACAATACTGAAAGATCTTTGTAGATAGTGTTTCCCTCCTTCACTACAAATACACACATGTATAACACACTTATAAAAACACAATGGAAAGCCAGGCGTGGTGGTGCACGCCTCTAATCCCAGCACTTGGGAGGTAGAGGTAGGAGGATCGCTGCTAGTTTGAGGCCACCCTCAGACTCTATAGTGAGTTCCAGGTCAGTCTGGGCTAGAGTGAGACCCTACCTCGAAAAAAAAAAAAAAAAGAAAGAAAGAAAAAGAAAAAACACAATGGAAGCCAAAGCCCATTTTAGTCGGTCTAGTAGGAAATCTTTCTTTATTCATTCTAAAATAATTCCATATACATTCAAAGTGTAATGACTTAATTTTACTAAAACTTGTTAAATAACTTAGTCCCATACAAAATAGCCCAACTATGGGGTTTACAGAAATAAATCCTTATGGATGTACCTGATAATGTTTCAAAATCCCTGTCACATTAAATTGTAGTAGCATTAATAACTGTGTTTATAAAATCCATGACTTTTTTTAAAAAGAATGAAAAAGTACATTCTAAGTGAGTCTTATATCTACTTGATAACAATAGACCACACTTTTTACTTTCTTCTGAAATCTATTCAAATATATATATATAAAGTTTTTTGAATTAACACCCAACACACTTATGTATAGCCAACATACCATATTCCAGTATAATACCTAAAAATTGCCATAATGTTGGGTGGGCTTACTTGGGAGATTTTTCTGTCTTTAACATTCCCATTTGTGACTCTCACAATACATAACTTCAATATTGAATTTTCAAGAAATGTTCATAGAATACTTTTAGTTACTTGACATATATTATTTATGTGTTCTACAAATAAGCAGAAAGTTTGCCTAACAATCACAGACTCCTATGGACCCTTATTTCATTTACTTTAGTTTATTCTGCACTCACAATACAAGTCATTATTATTTAACTTTGACAATTAACACATGTTTTTAATAAGTGATAGTCAAATATTTGGTAATAGACTGTAGTAGTTTTTGCACCTCTATCTCTTACCCTCCTTATGTAAAATATGACATTTAAATTAAATATTTTTTCATAAGGTAAAATTTATTGTGAATTTCAACTCAATTGTTGATTATTTGCTGATTTAATGCTTGTTGGTTTTGAGATTAATCACAATAGAGAAATGTCATGGCAGCTATCTACAAGCCTTCATAATTTAAAAGTATGTGAACAATTTACTACGATTTCCAAATATTTATAAAAATACATTTACATAGATATGTATAGCTGACTTCTCTTTCATAATCAAATAATGCCTTATTTCTTTTCACTGTCAAATATAAAATGCATAAATTTATGGTGTACTTAAAACATTATAATAGTTCAGTTTTTAAATGCTATTTACTTCTACACCATTGATTTTAACGATGCCACAGATGATAAATAATAGTTTGATGATGCACCCATAGTCACTGAAAGTCATGGAATTTAAGATAAGTGGTGTGGAAATATTGCACATTTCAAAAAATCAATTTATATTTATCAAATTAAAAATTAAATATTTATCTTGACTTTAGGGTACTACTATAAACTGGCAAAATCGACTTGTCCTTTTAAATGTTATTTAATCTAGATTTTATGATTCAGCAATATTATTTTTTGTGTACATGTTTATATAAATTGCAGTATTTTTAAAATCATTTTACTGACTTCTTTTTCAGAGCCACAGGAAATTTAATACTTATGTAACAACAAAGTAGCAAATTGAAGTAAATATGTCAGAACAGAAAACTTACAGTTCTCATGGTAACATTATGTTATCAGCATTATACAGCCTGCACAATAAAATATGTATTTAGATCCCTAACTGGTAATTTAACATGCTGCATGTTATATATATTAAATGAGGATAAGTTACCATCCCTAGGAGAACCTTAACTTATCTGCATTTGAATTAGTATGCCTTAAATTAATAACAGTTACTATTAGCAAGTTTCAACATGCAGCTGCAGTCACGGTATGTTTGCATTCTTCAGCTCCTTCAATCTTTTTCATGGAATGGGTCCTACACTGAGTAAGTATGCTGTGACATGTGTGGATTAGCTTCAGTATTTTTGTAGTATAATGTTCTCTTGTTAAGATATTTTATGATAATATGGTAACACCATTTGATAGAAATAGAAATGACATGGGAAGCCATGCCATTCAGAAACAAAGCTTCTATTCTGGAATTTAAGTGAAATATGTATGCACTTATTTGAATAATAATAAGGTGGAATCTTCACAGCACCATCATTTAGTGATTATGGCACATATGTAATACTAGAGAAACTTTTCATTGCAGGAGGTCTAGGTTTCCAACTGAGACTGGTTCCATGTCATGTAGCTACAACCAACTAACTTGATTGCCAGAAATATTGTGATAAACATAACTCACTTCCACTTTATGACAGTGTTTGTTATGCAAAACCTTTTTGAAAAACTACAACACTTACAAGTATGACAATATTTCAATTCTTAGGTGATTTTTACAAATCTGACACTATTAGAACCAATTTAAAATACCATTTTAAACATACACATAATAAGGTATCACACATAAATCTGCATAGTTGAACTAAATAGAAGTTATAGGGAACTGTTTATCTTTTTGACAACTATGAATTCACATAATTTTATTTTTAGTTTTTACAAGTCGATTCAATACTCAGCATGGCATGTAAGGAAGTATGGCATATAGGAAGTAATAAAAATATCACATTTTATTTTCCACTACATTTAAGGCTGAAATTCAGACTTATTATTTTGACCAACTATGTCCTTTAGATAAGAACCTGACTACCTGTTTGTGTTCTTAGCCTTCATTTCTATACTGAGTGAACAGGTTATAAAAGGTAACGTGAATATATTTATTTATATTATTATTATTATCATTTTCTTTTTTGTTGTTGTTTTCTCAAGGTAGGGTTTCGCTGTAGCACAGGCTGACTTAAAATTCACTATGCAGTCTCAGGCTGGCCTCGAATTCATGGTGATCTGCCTAACTTTGCCTCCCGAGTGCTGGGATTAAAAGCATGTACTACCACATCTGGCTGAATTTGTGTTTTGAAAGAGTATGTGAACTAAAGTTCCTAGAAGAGTGCTGCCTTGTGCTGGAAAGATGGCTTAGTGATTAACGTGCTTGACTGCAAAGCCAAAGGACCCAGGTTTGATTCACCAGGACCCACATAAGCCAAATGCACAAGGTGGTACACGTGTATAGTTATTCACAGTGGTTTTAGGCAATGGGATGCCCATTCTCTCACTTTCTGTCTATCTTCTTTTCTCTTTTCCACTCTCAAAAGTAAGTAAGTAAGTAAATAAATAAGTAATATTTTTTTAATGTGCTATATCTGCTGCACATTCGTCTAGCAAGTTTGAATTGACTGATAAAGCTCCTATTATCACAGAGCGATGGGATATTAGAACATGAAAGCAAAATTACCTTGGACTATATTTAGCCCCTCAGTAGCCATTATCATTCATCTTTGTGTCTGACCTAGCATCCATGTGACTATCAGTTGATCAGGTGCAACTTTTTTGGAATGTGCTGACAGACCACAAGCTTCCACCAGTCCAAGGGCTAAGAATGTTATCAGACAGTATCAGAGGCCTATGGCGGAGATTTCTTTGCTTTGCTGTAACCCACCTACCTGATGGTCAGCCAATGTATTTGAAAGGTGCTTTGATTTATGACTTTCTTTTGTTCTGTAACTATAAAACTTGCATAAAATTAGTAATAAAACTGAACAAGGAATTTATGGTAACCTAAATCTGTGTTCCCTGCCCATGGTCACTCATTTTGCTCCAAAATAAATTATCTTTATCCACTTGAGGTGAGAGTTGTGTCTTTTGTATCAACAAGTAAAGTGCACCAAAGTTCAATTTTAGATACTAGAAATATTCAAGTATTTACAAATCTTCATTGAATAGTGTGATGGTCATGATTCTGAGTATGGATAGTAATACCATCATTCCAATTGTATATATATTTAGTTTTTCAAGGAAGGGCTTCATTCTGGTCCAGGCTGACCTGGAATTCACTATGTATTCTCAGGGTATCCTCAAACTTAGGTGATCCTTCTAACTCTGCCTCCCAAGTGCTTGGATTAAAGGTGTGTGCCACCATGCCCAGCTCATTTATATATTAAATTGAAAGTGCTGATAATGAGTAAATAAGAAAAAGAAATACCAAGCTAGGTTCCACTTCATTAACAAATACAAATATTTAATAGAATAAATATTTGTGAACTCTTAGAATAGTGTCAATAGCATTTAAATAATCAAAGCAGGGCTGAAGAGGTGACACAGTGGTTAAAGACACATGTATGCAAAGCCTGAGGGCCCAGGTTCAATTCCTCAGTACCCATGTAAAGCATATGAATAAAGGGGCACATACATCTGGAGTTTGTTTTTAATGGTAGGAGGCCCTAGCATGCCAGTTCTCTCTCTCCTCTATCTCATAACTAAATGAATGCATAAAAATAAATAGAAAATGAAAACAACTTGTTTTATATATATACATTTAAAAATGCCTAGTACTGAAACCATAGATGAATTGGGGAAATGAGCAAGAGTACTTCTTTCTTGGTGAACCTGATATCAGCATAAGGGTGAAGGAGATAGATGCTGAAGACACTCAACTCCTACCAAACCAGAGATCCAGATGCTCATAAGAGCCCATCACTAAAGTTAACTTGAAAACAAACTCAACATGGCTCAGAAAATTTCAAGGAAGAGGGAGGTGTAAAGACTGTTAGATCCACAAGTTGGGACATGTACAGAGACAGTGCCTCTTACACATAACTGATGGAAACCCCACAACTATGACCCACAATTCCCATGGGAACAACAGGCCTCCCCAATGAGGAGGATCCCTTTGGAGAGGGGCAGAGATGAGGTTAAGGATAGTAACAATATGTGCTGTTTACATAGTGAGTATGTTGATAACTAATAAAAATATTTTTAAAAGTGTAATAATTTTTATACAATGGAGCTCTACTCAGCAGTAAAGAAAAATGAAGTTATGAAATTTGCATGAAAATGGATGGACCCGGAAAGGATTATACTAAGTGAGGTAACCCAGGCCCAGAAACCCAAGTGTCACATGTTCTCTTTCATATGTGCATCCTAGCTACAGATGACTGGGCTTCTGTGTGAGTAGGAAGAAAACTCAGTAGCAAAGGCCAGTAAGCTAGAAAAAAGATATAAAGGGAAGAGAAAGGAAGGGAGGGGGGTACTTAATAGGATGGTATTGTATATATGTAAGTAGAAGAATGCATTAATGGGGGTAAAAAGGTCTAAGTGAGGTCAGGAGATGAGATTGAATAAAGGAAAGGCCGAGGAGGGCTAATCAAATAAATAAATCATATGAAAACCCACTTTTTTAGACAATGGAACACACAGGAGCCATAAACTATTAGTAGAAAATTTTCAGTGCCAGGGACAGGGTACCTTCCAGTGAGTTGTTGGCCAGGGATGTCCCCGATGACCCCAAAACATTACAGGCTATTGCTGAAACTCTTGGTTTCCCACCAGGAATAGATGGTAAGATCCTACTGCTGAAGACTTCACATACTTGGGCTGCAAGGCCACTGAGAAATCCTGTTGGAACTGAGCTGATAACCTCCTCCATGTAGACCAGCTGATAGAAAGCTAGAAGAAGCATGTAATTCAATGGGAGAGAGAGAAATCACCAGTGAAGATACTCAACAGTGGACACTGCAGGCCTTACGTTTGGCCAGCCAGGCCATGAGCCAATGGGTACAATAGTGACACACCTGTCAAGGGGGAAACCAACTACCCTCCAATTGGATTGGAGGCCCGCTCCACGGTAGGAATTACATCCTTGATACTGCAAACCTACAACAGGGGTAGTCATGAACCCTAGGGTTGTAATGTCTGCTTTTACTGGCTAAATGTATATACTATGCTCATCAAACTTCCCAGCAAGCACTTCTGTTAATGTTCATATATATATTTTAAATGTTACTCTCACTTTTGGCAGAGAACCTTCTCTTTTCAGATGGCAGTGACCTTGGGATGACTTAGAAGGCATCATGCTGCTGGGAAGAAGTGACAGGAGTGCTCAGCACGGCAGTATCTCTATCACACCTTCCAAGGCTAGGAGTCCATTGCGGAAGAGGTAGTGGAAAGAATGTAAAAGCCAAAGGAAGGGTAGGACTCCTTACAACATGATCCTCCAGACACAAAATAGCCTGGATATCCATGGCCTCACAGTTCCTGATACTACCTACACAAGATCATCATAACAGGAGGAAAAGATCATGACATCAAAATAAAATAGAGACTGATTGAGAGGAGGAGGGGATATAATGGAGAATGGTGTTTCAAAGGGGAAAGTGGGGGGAGGGAGGGAATTATCATGGAATATTGTTTATAATCATTGAAATTGTTAATAAAAAATAACTTTAAAAAGTATAGTACTTTTAAGTATGCAATGTATGTTTAGTATATGCTGTTATATAAAAAAGTTGTTATGAAATTGATTAATTGATATTGCTTTTCATTCTCTAATAAAATGAATGATATTTTACATAAAATGTCTTTTAAATATTATCAATATTATTATTATTAATAATGTTAATAAATATTAAATATTATTATGCATAATATAAATAAATAACTATAATCTTTATCATCACATTTCTAAGACATTAATTATTAATGTTACTATCAACATCTACATATAAAAGAGGATCCTGTGACAACTAACAACTACACCAAAATAACTTTCAAGAGTATATTAGTTTTCTAAAGGTGTTTTAATATTTTTACAAATTTAGTAGTGATAGAAAGGTGACAAGTTCCCCTTTCTTCTTTTACTTTGTATATACTTTTGACAATTTTTGGCTGATGATCCTTGGTTCCTTCTTTCAAATTGAAGAAAATGAAGCAGCGGTAGCCTCTGTCTTTGTGAGATTCTTACGTCTTCAAGCCTTCTGTTCTCCTGTACTTTTGTCTCTAAATCAGTTTTTTACCCCTCTCTCAGACCCTCTTGATTCTTTCTCATATCAGTGGTAAGAGATGCTTCTATTTGCAGATGGCTTGACTTGCAATCCCAGAGAGACTAAAGACACTTCTGGTAAAGAGAAGACAGTGAATAAGACATCCCTATGATACCTGCAGGTCACAGAGGATATTTTCAGGCAAGTAGCAAGAGAATATGAGTGCTTCTATCACATTTAGACAGAGAAGCCTCTGTATGGAGCTGTGGATAGATGCTGAGGAGACAAAATCTCATCCAAGAACCAAAAATAAGAAGTTGTGGGAAATCAGCACTAAATTTGACATCTCTATCACACCCTCCAAGGATCATGGATCCTTATGGAAGAGGAGGCCAAAAGAATGTAAGAGTACCAAGATGGAAATAATATTTGGGGCATATGAATTGACTAGAGCTTGTTTGATTGCATCTCACAATGAAGGGCATTACAGCCACAAGGCCTGCATAATAGTGATTCCATCAACATTTTGGCATAGACAATGGAAGATGGGGCGGAAAGAATGTCAGAGCCACATGTTGGGTCATGATACGCAGAGACATTTATCTTACCCATAACTGTGGGCTAACTCCTCAATGCACGACCCATATACCTCAATAAGGAGGGGCCAAGGGGGAGGGGGTAGGTCATGGATGAGCCTAATAATGGTACCAAACTGACTGTATTTGCTGAATACAAAACTAATTAAAAAAGAAAGAAAAAAAAAAAAAAACTAAAGAAGGTCTATTTGGAAAGAAGATATCTATTACCTCTTTAGACATATATGAATATGTAAAATATAGTACTTATGCATTTATTATGTTGCAGCGGATCAAGCCCTGTGATTGTGCAAGTTAGACATATGAACTATCATTGAGCTAAATCATAAACCCTTATTTTTTGAGATAGGAACATGCTATCTATTGTGGGCTGGTATAAAAATGTGCAATTCTCCCATTCACTTTTCCTAGTGCTGCTATTAAAAATATGAGATCCCATGTCTGCCTCAATAGTATTTTTCAAAACTCTAAAAGAAAAAATAATAACTCATACTAATATAAAATAATTAGGTGTTGAATGTTTGAACTAACATATTAATAAGAAATTATACAGTTTGGAAAGCTGGGCACATGCCTTTAATCCCAGCACTTGGGAGACTGAGGTAGGAGGATCACTAAGGGTTTGAGGCCACCCTGTGAGAACACATAGTTAATTCCAGGTCAGCCTGGAGTACAGTGAGACCGTACCTTGAAAAACCAGAAAACAGCAAAGAAATTATAGAGTTTGGGGTTGGAGAAATCGCTTAGTGGTTAAGCACTAGCCTGTGAAGCCTAAAGACCACAGTTCAAGGCTTGGTTCCCCAGGACCCATGTAAGGTAGATGCACAAGTTGTCACACGCATCTGGAGTTCATATGCAGTGGCGGCAATCCCTGGTGCACCCATTGTCTTCCTCTCTCTCTCTTCCTCCCTCTCTCTCTCCCTCTTTCTCTGTCTCTCTCAAATAAATAAAAATAAAATAAATTTTAAAAAGAAATTATACAGTTTGTGTATCCAACTCAATTTAGAAATCAAAGAACCATAAATTTATACAAAGGGATATTTAAAACATTATGTTTGAGCATAGCATAGTTTTGCAAACAGGATGGGAAGTCTTTTAAGCTTCCATGAGATAAAATACATTTATATACATATTTAGACAAGAATTGCTTTGCACTGTGTGGGAGTAGCTATTCCATCATAATTTAACATTTTTGCCTATAATTAAGTGATTAAACATTTTACACATTATGGGGTAAGAATTTTGGAGGTTATCTTTACATCTGTCCATAACTAGTATCTTAGACTCTTTCAAATACTTTCAGTGGTTATATAAAAGTTTGGTAACTTTAACATGTCTTACTTTTAAGTACATCTTTTTTGAACAATTAACATTTTTTTTTTCAAACAGAGAAGGAAATTTAGTGCTCAGAAATTGTATTTCTGACTTCAAAGAAGACTATATTGCTTTGAAAATGATCAGAAAATGTGCCTTCATTTTACTTCCAACTGAAGGTTTAAATCTCAACTTGAGTATGTCAAAATATTGCCTGACAGACTTGTCTACATGACTCCCAATTCCCTATCCCTTCAAAGATCTTTATAATTATATTTTCTTTGTAAATTTTGTATCTGCTCCAAACTTATTCATTTACTTGTTTCAGTTTCCACATTTGCAAATGAGAATCTTCAATAGTATGACATCATAGTTACATATGCATTTTGATAATCAAGAATGATAATTTTGAGCATATGTCATAATGATCCTTTTGCTTGTCAAAGCTTGGCAACTATGTCACTATTGTAGCACAGTATGTAACCAAGTAACCTGCAATATTTCTGCACTTTATTCTCATTTATCATCAAGAACATATATTTTGTTCCAATTAAAGTGTAAATTCTATTGGAAAAGAGTAAAGAAAATTGACTCTAAAGTAATGTGTCACCAATTGGCAAAATATGTCCAGGAGAATAATTGCAAAATTATATTATTGAAATTGAGGGAATAAGCAGATTACAGTTTCGTTAAGAAATGTGAGAGTTATAATCATAAATGTTAATTTGCCCCAAAATTCATTTGAGAATTCAAAAGTGAAACATGGAGATATTTAGGGAATTGAGACTAATATAATGATATGGTAAAATGTAAGGTACAAACACAAATGGATGGTAGGAAGGAATTGACTGTCTTCTGTATTCTGTATAAAATTATATCTGTTTTTGACCACTACCAGTTCTGTGTCTGTAAAGCCTAGAAAAAGTCATGTAATGTTGCCCTTAAATATAAGCTTTTTTATTTGATTGTAGTATTTAAATACTTCCTGTGTTTGGGGCATGCAAGCAATTTAGGTTAACATTTCATATTTTGATATATATTTATCTTTCCATTTAACATTGTTCAAAAATGTGCATGTGTCAAAACAATGAATTTCTGGAGGCTATTATTTTTCCTTTTATCTTTTTTTATGTGACTTTATTTTAATAAAACCTTGTATTTACACTCCTTTTATCGTTTTAAAAGCTCAAGTGTTAATATCAACAGAAGAAAAGAAACATAAAGTAGAAATAGTTTTTGTTCCTTATATGTAGCTGGCAGTCATTTAATTAATTTACTGTTGAAATAAGACAGAAATGACAACACTCTTCATAAAAGGGAAAAATATTTTCTAATAGTGGATAGGCCAAAATGCTAACATTTTTATTCACAAATCCCACTCACACAGCTTGATCCCAGATAAATGTATCAGATTATTTTACTATGTGAGTTATGATTTAAGTGCTCTGTAGCCTACTACAGTGAGAACAGATGGTTGGAGTTTATATCTTTTGTGCTTCTCATTTATTGATATAGATTATATGAGAAGATAATTGTCTGGGTTTTACACACAATGATATAAAATGCTGCTTAGGCTCTTCTCCTATTGGTCAAGTTTCTAGGACATCTGGAACAACAATCTCTTGGATTACCTATGGAGAAGATATAACGTTCACTCATCTGCTTGCAGCGAAGTGCAATACTGCTTTCTAATTCTTCTGACCATTTCAGAAGAATGAAACAGTCTTATTAAATAAACTTGATTCTGAACTTATAAATTACTTATTTATTTATTTATTTATTTATTTATTTATTTATTTATTTATTTGAGAGTGACAGAAACAGAGAGAAAGACAGATAGAGGGAGAGAGAGAGAATGGGCACACCAGGGCTTCCAGCCTCTGCAAACGAACTCCAGACACGTGCGCCCCCTTGTGCATCTGGCTAACGTGGGACCTGGGGAACCGAGCCTCAAACCAGGGTCCTTAGGCTTCATAGGCAAGCACTTAACCACTAAGCCATCTCTCCAGCCCTGAACTTATAAATTACTTATTCAACAAAGGAAATAGATTTTATTTTCCCATCATAGGGCAATAGAAAGATAATTTCAAAATAAATCTAGTAAAGAGTGGATAATTGAGAGAAGAGTATGTTACAGCTAAGTTCGTGAGACTCTGATATTTTCCAATGAATGTTTTCCTTTATTTTCTTTTTAAATATTGTTTTTGACAGCTTCCATTATTACAAACAATAAGCCATGATAATTGCCTCCCCTCCCCCACATTCCCTTCACAAATCCACAATCCACCATATCTCCTCCAAGAATGTCTTTCTTAAATGGAGACTATTATAATTAATTCCCATATATCAAAATCTGTTTTGAGTTCTGTAAAACATTGGTATAAAATTGAACACCTATAATCTTTATAGCAGCACACAGAATACATTTGCACCTACTTAAGTTGGTGAGATGTGTTATTTTGTTACTTCATCTTTCTGTGGTGTTTATTCTTCCCCATAATCATGCATGTTTTCTACTGGTAACACTTATTGTATTTTTACCAAATTCAAAATTCTTTGAGAGATATAAATAAGAATGTTGACCATCCTCTTTTGTTTTTGTTTCTTTTATTTTCTCTTCTCTTCAAGGTAGGGTCTCTCCCTAGCCTGGGCTGACCTGGAATCAACTATGTAGTCTCAAGATGGTCTTGAACTCACGCTGTTCCTCTTATATCTACCTCCCAAGTGAAGGGATTAAAGGCATGAGCCACCACACCTGGCTGCATTTGTTTTAAGTTTTATTTATTTATTTTGAGAGAGAGTGAAATTGCATTAAATCTGTATATTACCTTTGGTAGGATTGCCATCTTCACAATAATAAGTCTGCCTATCCAGGAACATGGGAGTTCTTTCCATTTTCTCAAGTCCTCCTCAATTTCTTTTTTGAGTGTTTTTAAATTTTTGTTGTATAGATCTTTCACTTCCTTGGTTCACATTATTCCAAGGTACTTTTGTTGTTGTTGTTGTTGTTGCTATTGAAAATGGGACCATGTCTGTTATTTCTTTCTCTGCATCACTGGGATTTGCATACAGAAAAGATACTGAATTTTGTGCATTGATTTTGTATCCTGCTACTTTGCTACAGGAGTTAATCACCTTCAGGAGTTTTGGAATGGACTCTCTCGGGTCTCTTAAATATATAATCATGTCATCATGGAATAGAGCTAACTTAACTTCATTCTTTCCAAATTCTATCCCTTTTATTTCCTTCTCCTGTCCTATTGCTTGAGCTAGGACTTCCAGTACTATATTGAAGAGCACAGGTGAGAGTGGACATCCCTGTCTTGTTTCTGATCTCAATGGGAATTCCACCAGTCTCTCTCCATTAAGTATTATTTGGGCCTTTGGAGCTTTGTATATTGCCTTTATTATGTTAAGATATGAAGCAACCATGCCAATTTTCTCCAATGTTTTGATCATGAAGTGATGTGTACTTGTCAAAGGCCTTTTCTGCATCTATGAAAATGATCACGTGGTTTTTGTGTTTAACCTTGTTTATGTGGTGTATTACATTGACAGATTTTTGTATGTTGAACCACCCCTGTGTTCCTGGGATGAATCACACTTGGTCTAGGTGAATAATGCTTTTGATATGTTGCTGGATTTGGTTTACGAGGATTTTGTTCAGGATCTTCGCATCTAAGTTCATCAGGGAAATAGGCAAGTAGTTTTCTTTTCTTGTGGCATCTCTGCCTGGTTTTGGGATTAGGGTGATATGAGCTTCATAGAAGGAGTTGGGTAGATTACCCTGTTCTCCAGTTGTGTGGCACAGTTTGAGGAAGATTGGTTTGAGTTTTTCCATGAAGGTTTGATAGAATTCAGCTGAGAAGCCATCTGGTCCTGGACTCTTATTTTGGGTGAAGTTTTTATTATTAATTTTTCAATCTCCATGAGTGTGATAGATTTGTTTAGGGGATGAATCTGCTCTGAGTTTAGCTTTGATAGATGGTATCCATCCAGGAATTTATCCATCTCCTCTACATTATCCAGTTTTGTGGAGTAGAGAATTTTGAAATAAATCCTGATGATTCTCCCAATTTCACTTATGTCGATTGTGATCTCTCCTTTTTCATTTTTCATTTTGTTATTTTGAAGCATCTATTTTTTTGCTTGATGAAATTGGCCAGGGGTTTGTCAATCTTGTTTATTTTTTCAAAGAACCAGCTCTTTGTTTTGTCAATTGTCTTAATTGTTTTGTTAGTTTCCAACTTATTAATTTCTGATCTGATTTTAATTATTTCTTTCCTTCTGAAGCTTATTGGGTTGGATTTTTCTTGCTTTTCCAGTGTCTTTATGTGGATGGTTAGGTTATTGATTTGGGATCTCTCTTTTTTATGAAGGCATTGAGTGTTATGTATTTTACTCTGAGGACCATATTCATTGTCTCCCATAAGTTTTGGTACAATGTGTTCTCATTGTCATTCACTTCTAGAAATTTTGCAGTTTCATTTTTTATTTTATCCACTATCCATTTATCGTTTAAAAGTGTGCTGTTTAGTTTCCAGGTGCTATTAGGTTCTTGGTGGATCTTTGGTTGTTAATTTCTAGCAATATAGCATTGTGATCTGATATCATGTAAGGAACTATGTCAATCTTCCTAAATATTTGGGGGCAGGCTTTGTGACCCAGTATATGGTCTATTTTAGAGAATGTGCCATGGGCTGCTCATAGTCTATGGATTTGGGGTGGAAAGTTCTGTAGATGTCCATTAGGTCTAAGTGATCAATGGTGTTGTTGAGCTCTTTTACTTCCCTGTCGAGTTTCTGTTTGGATTATTTGTCTATTACTGATAATGGTGTATTAAAGTCTTCAACTATGATGGTGTTGGTGCTTATTTCTGTTTTATTTTCAAGTAGGTTTTGGTTTATGAACTATGGTGCCCCTGTGTTTGGTGAATTCATATTTATGGTTGCAATATCCTTTTGATGGGACATACCCTTGGTAAGTAGGAAGGGGCCTTCTTTGTCTTCTTTAATTATTTTTGGTTTGAAATCTATTTTATCTGATATTAATATAGCAATGCCTGCTTGTTTCTTATTCCCATTTCCTTGGAATATTGCTTTCCACCCTTTCAACCTGAAGAGCTGTCTCTCTCTAGTAGTGAGGTGGGTTTCTTGAAGACAACAGATTGAGGGGTGTAAGTTTTTGATCCATCCTGTTAGCTTGTCTCTTGATGGGTTAATTAAGGCCATTAATAGTTAGGGTAATGACTGTGTGACTTGATTTGATCCCTGCCATATTGTGGTGGTAGATGTGTGATGGTGTTTTAATGGGCTTTGAAGTTTTTTGTGCCTACTCTGAGTTTGCTTATTGTGATCTGCTTCTTGTAAGCATTTGAGTTTGATTATTTGTTTCTTCTCTGTGTAGAATTTCCTCAAATACTCTGTAGATTTGGTTTTGTGTTCATATAATTGTAAAGCTGAGTTTTGTCATGGAAAGTTTTTCTTTCACCATCTATTATGAGGGATACTTTTGTTGGGTAGAGTAGTTTGGGTTGGAAGCCATAGGTTCTTAGACTTTGCAGTGTTTAATTCCAGGTCCTTCTAGCTTTGAAGATTTCCATTGAGAAGTCTGGAGTAATTCTGATGGAGTGTGGTGGTTTGATTCAGGTGTCCCCCATAAACTTAGGTGTTCTGAATGCTAGGTTTCCAGCTGATGGAGATTTGGGCATTAACGCCTCCTGGAGGGAGTGTAATGTTGGGGTCACGCTTATGGGTATTAAAGCCAGATTCCCCATGCCAGTGTTTGGCACACACTCCTGTTGCTGTTGTCCACCTTATGTTGGCCAAGGGCTGATGTCCACCCTCTGCTCATGCCATCGTTTTCCCCTGCCATCGTGGAGCTTCCCCTCGAGCTTGTAAGCCAAAATAAATCTCTTTTTCCCAGAAGCTGCTCTTGGTTGGGTGATTTCTACCAGCAATGCAAACCCAGACTGCAACAGTAAAGTGGTACCGAGGAGTGGCGTTGCTGCTAGACACCTGACTAGGTGGCTTCAGCCTTTTGGAGTTAATTTTCAACAGGAAAGTGGAAGGAGTTGAAACCTTGTCCTAAGAGATGCCTTTCAATGCTGTAAGTATGGCTTGATGGACTGTTCTGGTCTGAGCTTCAAGACCTGAATGCAGTAAGAATTATGGACTGTGAGGTTTGGCTTATGAGGGTAAGAAAGAGCTTTGCTTGGGCTGGGCTAGAAGTTTGTGTGAGAAGCTTGCTCTTATGCCCATGTCCTGAGAAGTTGTGCAGGGTTGCTTTGCGTAGAAATGAACTGGTGTGTGCAGAAAGATATGGCACAAAAAGAAAAATCTTTGGGTGAACTGTTGCCTGTTCAGCTGCAACTGAAAGATTACAACCTTTGAGACTGGGCTAGCTGACCTGTGCTGGGCTAACAGGAAGAATGTAGACTCTTTAGAAGGGGCTTGAGTGCTCAAGGAGTGTCCTGTTCTTCAAAGTCTGCTTTATTCCCCCCTGGATTAACAAATTGGCACCCTACCTGGTATCATGGAGTATAAGAAATGCTAGAACGAGTGTCATTGAGTTTGCAACACGGTCTTGTGTTTTGGAAATGGCCATGGGAAGTGTGAAGCGGGTTTGCTGGTTGCCTGCGTAGAGACCCCATGGGGCCATGAGGATGAACTGTGGGTTGCAGTGGAGACCCAGTGGAGATGCCGGGACCATGAGATGGCTGCTGAGGAGCTGCCGGGCCTGATGAAGTTTCCCAGGACCATGAGTAGCCTAGCTGGAGGGGCGGAATTGGAATGCCAGAGACTTGTTGCTGGTTAGAATTATCAGGCTTGATGATTTGTCACTGGCTAGAGTCCTGGACTTGAAACTACAGAGTTTGATGTTTGCCCTGGTTGTTTTAAATATTGTATTGGTTGAATGTTTCTTTGCTAGGCCCAATGCCATCTTTTGCAATGTGAATGTTTATTCTGTGTCATTATGGGTTTTTTGAGGTTATATTTTGGTATTATGGCTCAGTTAAAAGATCTTGAACTATGGGGATGTGTGAACATCATTGGAATTGATAAAAAGTATGGGACTTTTAAAGTCGGACTGAATGCATTGTATTTTACATCATGTATGGATATCAGTTTATGGGGGCCAGGGGTGGAATGTGGTGGTTTGATTCAGGTGTCCCCCATAAACTTAGGTGTTCTGAATGCTAGGTTTCCAGCTGATGGAGATTTGGGAATTAACGCCTCCTGGAGGGAGTGTATTGTTGGGGTCACGCTTATGGGTATTAAAGCCAGTTTCCCCATGCCAGTGTTTGGCACACCCTCCTGTTGCTGTTGTTCATCTTATGTTGGCCAGGGGTTGATGTCCACCTCCTGCTCATGCCATCATTTTCCCCTGACATCGTGGAGCTTCCCCTCGAGCATGTAAGCCAAAATAAATCTCTTTTTCCCAGAAGCTGCTCTTGGTTGGGTGATTTCTACCAGCAATGCAAATCCGGACTGCAACATGGGGTTACCTTTAAAAATGGTATGATGTTTATCGCTGGCTGCTTTTAGGATTTTCTCTTTGGTGTCAGTGTTTAGAGTCTAAATTACAATATGTCTTGACGCATTTCTCCTTTGGTCCAATCATATGCTCAACCATGTTTGTAGTGGCTCAATTCGTAATAACTAAGGGCTGGAATCAACCCAGATGTCTATCACTAGAAGAATGGATAATTGAGATGTGGTACATCTACACAATGGAATTCTATAAAGCAGTATGAAAAAAATGACACAATGAAATTTGAGGAAAAATGGTGGAACCTGGAAGAGATCATTCTCAGTGAACTTACCCAATCACAGAAAAAAAGTCACCACATAGTCTCATTCATCTACAGCACCTAACCTGAATCTACCCAAGATGATGTGATACCCAGAAAGCATCTCATGTACTAGACAATAGGATGGGTGGGGAGGGAGGGTAGGGCAATGAAGTGGGTTGGAAACACAAATCTAGACCCAAATGGCAATGGTACCATAAAATTCTACATCCTAAAAGGCAGACTTTTTTTTGATCAGAGAGACCTACAAGGTTTCCTAAATGAAAGACAGGTTTCTGTCAGAGTACTTGATGATACACCAAAGGTTAGTGGTAAGACCCTACTGCTGAAGGCACCTTATGGGGTTGACATGTAAAATGTAAGGGTATGGCTGGAACCTGGAAGAGAGTCAGTCCCCAGACAGCCAGTGTGTTTAGTACCAGAAGGTGCTACATGGGTGACTGGGGGGAAATGACCAATATATGTCCAAGGAACTCATGGTCTAACCTACTTAGCAGCAAATAAACTGTCATGATGCTCACACAAGTGCATATTGGCACACAGCCATGGTGGGAAACCAACTGCTCTTGATTTTGCTAACTGATCCCTCAGTGGTACAGGACCCATAGCAAACAAGTCATAAACATATCCAAACATAAGCCCGCTCTCCATTATCAAGCTACCACCAATCATGGGCTACAAGAGGACCTACACCTATTAAATTCTCTATAAAAAAAGTAAGGGTTATCTCATTTGTCTGGTGGTAACTGATTCTCTGTTGGAGAATCTGCTTCTCTTTTTCAGATAGATGCTGATCCTAAGGAGAGAGCCACCCCATCATACCTCAAAAGGCCCCAGATGAAACTAAGAACAATTGGTGAAACAAGCAAATGTTCTGTTTTCTTGGTGAACCAGGTACCAGCACAAGGGTGAAGGAGATCAACACAGTGAAAAATCAACTCCTACAAAATCAGAGATCTAGAGACCCAGAGGCCCCCAACACCTCATCACTGAAGCAGACCAAAAATGAACCCAACATGGCTCAGAGAAATTTTGTGGAGGAGGGGGTGGAAAGAATGTCAGAGGCACATGTTGGGTCATGATATGCAGACACATTTATCCTACCCATAACTGTATGCTAACTCCAGAATTAATGACCCATATACCTCAACAAGGAGGGGTCAGGAGGGAGGGGTAGGTCATGAATGAGCCTAGCAATGATACCAAATTGACTGTATTTGCTGAGTACAAAACTAATGAAAAAAAATTTAAAAAAAATAATATGCACTCAGTAAAGAAATCATGCTAAACTAATTTGGAATTCATATAATAGCACTATGATAAGTTAAATATGTAATTATAAAAAATTTGCAAAATATGGCATATGTATGTTATACATAAATTATATTTAAATTTATTTTTGCCATACTCAAAATATTATTAGGCTCCATACACATGTTTTTTTCTTAGAACCCAGCAAGTTTGGTAGACTGGCTGGCCAATGAGACCCAGTGATTCATCTCTTTCTATGTCTTCAGTACTGTGATGACAATTATATGCCATCATGCCTGGCTTTCTTATTTGGCTTCTAGGGATAAAACTCAGATCCTGTACTTGCAAAGCAAGAACTTTACTGACTCAACCATCACATTATCCCCTTAAAATTAATTTTGGTCTTATATAGTTTCCAACATAGTAGTCACTTCTTATTCACACATTATACACTATTAACTATTAGATGATAATGAATTCTGAAAATTTTATGCCAACATCAGCCATACTCCAAGAACACATTTTATTCCAACTCTCCTCTTCTGAAACCAGTAATAAGTTCTCATCTCCTGTAATTCTTTCAGCTTCTACTTAAATACAAAATGTCTGCTATCCAAATCCTGAATCTCTAAAACTTAGCTTTCAAGCTTCCTTTTTTTCATCCTTTTTATGTCATTTTCAGTTGCTGTGAAACAAGAGTGCAAGGCTGGCTGCTGGGTTTGCTATAGCTTATAGGATTCATTAAGGAACTCTCACAGAGGGGAAGCAAAAATTTACCCTAAAAATCAGGATTACACAGAGACAAAAATTCAGAAAAGTCATTGAGTTTATAAACTACATAAAGGTGCTAGAATCTATTCTCTTTTCTTGGTGGGGGGGGGGTCATTTGACATTTTGAGAAAGTCATCAGTATTTTATAGGACCTAGCTTAAATGTGTATCTGTCTGCAAGGAGGACTATTCTGCCCATCAGTTGTTTTCTGTACTCTGTGACAAAAAAATGTCATTACATTTAATGGTTGAATATAAACTTTATTTCAATAGCAGGCATTTCTTAAGACAAGGGAAATGGTATAATGGCTGAGATGTAACACTGAGTACCTGGGTTCGATATGTAGAGAGCACGTAAAAAAGCCAAAAACCTTAACAGGCTTCTGCAATTTTAGAATAGTGAAACTGGAAGCTGAGACAGGAGAATTTCCCAGAAGCTCCGTGGCCAGCTAGCCAGTGCTCACAGCAGTGAATGATGAACAATGAATGATACTGTAACTCAAAAGAGATGGAAGGCAAGGGGCAGCCTTGGAAAGTAGTCACCTGGCCTCCAGAAGCACTCTGTGGATCACATGTGCCCATATACATAAAGATGATAGAAAGAGAGAGAAAAAAAAAAAACTAAGCCACTAAAAGAACACTTATTTTTTAAAAAGCAATTCCTGAAAAAAAAAAAAAAAAACCTTTCCTCTGTGACAACCAAATAACAAATCATGGATATTTAGTGTGCACATGATGAATAAATAAATACATAACTAACCATATCAGTGGCAGTACGTTATGTAACATTACAAGAGGCATTACTGTAGAAAACAAGGCCTTATTGGATAAAAATCATCAAACATTAAATGGAGATGTCAGGTTGGAATTCGTTTTGAATGGCTACCTATGGTTTTGCAGTTTGGTCAGATTGCCTCTTATATGCTATATACTATAGCAGAGCTCTTAGAGTAGCTATATCTATATGCCAGATCATTGTACATGATTCAAACATCACTATGGCTTATCTAGTATGTGGTGTAGCTATGAACAGTGTGAAAGGAATTCACAAAACTGTAAGAAATAGTCTTAGCAAGGAGACTGTCAATACTCAAGACAAGTAATAAACACTATAATTAGAAGTCATGTTGAAATCAAGCAAAATTATAGTATGCATGAACTTGAGTGCTTAAAACATTGCTTAGCTAGAGTAGGGCCTCCATGATTATGTATTAAATGACAAGAAAATAATAGGAAAAAAGAGACATTAGAGAGAATGCCTAAAGGCGAAACATTTGGATTTAGATTACAAAGAAAAGGGGAAAATGGGAGAAAAAGTGATGAAGAGAGATGAATTTTAAAGACTGACATAGTAAATAGCATAGTATGCTTAAAGCAAAGAACGGAAGCAAATTCAGCTACATAGGGCCAATGGAGAGCAAAAATTTAATTCATGGCTCTTTTCTAGAAATACATTCCAAAATGAAAAATAAGTGTGTTATGTTGACCAATTTCCATATGTAGAAACATCTCTGCATTCCTAGGATGAACCCTACTTGATCAAGGAGGATAATGCTTTGATGTGTTATTGAATTCAGTTTTCAAGAATTTTGTTCAGGATCTTTGCATCTAAATTCATCAGGGATATAGTCCTATAGTTTTCCTTTCTTGTTGCATCTCTGTCTGGTTTTGGTATTAGAGTGATGCTAGCTTCATAAAAGTTGTAGGAGAGGTTTTCCTGGTCTCTGATTGTGCAAAACAATTTGAGAAAAATTGTTTTGAGTTCTTCAATGAAGGTTTGACTTAATTTGGCTAAAAAGCCATCCAGTTCTGGACTTTTCTTTTTGGGGAGGTTTTTGATTACCTTTTCCATCTCTGTGGATGTGGTAAGTTTGTTTGGGATATTAATCTGCTCTGAGTTTAGTTTTGGTAGGTGGTAAGTGTCTAGGAATTCATTTCTTCTAGATCATCAAATTTTGTGGAATATAGATTTTGAAGATTCTTCCAATTTCATTGATATCTGTGTGACCTCTCCTTAATACCAAAACCAGACACATCAAAGTATTATCAATGAAACAAAAAGCTAGTTTTTGAAAAAATAAACAAGATTGATAAATCCCTGGGTAATTTGATCAAGCAAAAAAAAAATGAGAGAGAGAGAGAGAGAGAGAGAGAGAGACAGAAAGGTACTGGCATATAACAGGAATATAGAGAAAGGTACTGGCATATAACAGGAGTATAAACCAGTGGAATAGAATTGAGGACCTGGACTTTGCTTCACGTAACTACAGCTACTTGATATTTGACAAAGGCCCTAACAATATTGGCTGGAAAAAAGATAGCATCTTCAAAAAAGTTGCTGGTCTAACTGGATAACCATATACAGAAAATTGAAACTTGATCCACACATCTCACCACGCACAACAATCAAGTCCAAATGGATCAAAGACCTCAATATAACATCAGAAATTTGGCTATTACTAGAAGAAAATTTAGGAGAATCATTCCATGATATAGGAATGGGAAAATACTTCCTGAACCAAAAACCACAGTAGCACAGGATCTTAAACAACTACTCAACCAATGGGATCTTATAAAGCTAAAATGTTTCTTCACAGACAAACATACAATGCAGAGCCAACAGATTACACACAGAATGAGAGAAAAAAAAATTGCTGAATATCCAATTGACAGAGGCCTAATCTCTAGAATCTAAAAAGAACTCAACAACCTAAACAATAAAAAGTCAAACAACCCACTCACAAAAAGGGAAATAGAACTGGACAGGAAGTTCACAGAGGAAGAAATACAAATGGCAATCACACACTTAAGAAAATGTTCATCATCCCTAATCATCAGGGAAATGCAGATTAAAACAACTATGAGATTCCATTTTACCCAAGTAAGGATAGCAAACATTAAAAAAGCAAATGAAAATAAATGCTGGTGAGGATGTGTAGAAATAGGAACCCTCATCCACTATTGGTGGGAATGTAAGATGGTATAACCACTTTGGAAAACAAAATGGAGACTCCTAAAATAGCTGACTATAGAGAGACCCAGTTATTCCCTTACCCTAAACACTCTATGCCTCAGTTCAGAGAGGTTTGCTCAATGATGTTTATAGCTGCTCAATTCAAATAGCCAAGAGTTGGAATCAACCCATATGTCCATCATTAGACAAATGGATAACTAAGATATGGTATGTCTATATGATGGAATTCTACATAGCAGTAAGGAAAAATGACACAATGAAACCTAAATTTGATTTCTTAAATTTAAATTTAGAAAGCTTGGAATAAACATCCTCATGATTATTTTAATATGGATATTAATACATATTTATGGTCACCTTGGGTATCTGAGAATTTCACTTTACACATGGAAGATATATGTAATATCGTTTTGAAACATACAACTATGTGTTTAAAGCATGTTATAATATTCACTTTTTATTTTGAAAAATTATTTTATTGATATGTTTAAATAATAAATTCATATGAACTGATTTTAATAAATTCAAATACAAAGAAATGATACATTAAATATTTATATCTCTCCATTTCTTTCTCTTTCTAGATTTTTTTTTAATATTGTATATATTGTTTGTGTCTTTTTATTTTATAAGGCACATATAGTGAAAATAACTCTCTTCATTGATTAAATCTCTTGTGGTATCATAGCAAACAGGATCTTTATGTTGGGAACCAATATCTCAGAGCAAGGTAACAGATTCACCTATGTTCATTTGCAAAGGTTCTACACTGGACACTCCAGAAGTTTAAGGTTGTGCTGTTTTATAACCATTTAATTACTGAGGCTAGAGAAGTAGCACAATGGGTAATGTTTTTGCAGTTCAAGCTAAAATTCCTGTATTCAGATTCCTAGCACTCAAGTAAATCCAGATGTCGTAACTGGCACTTTTGTATTCTCAGTGTGCCTAGAGCAAGATGGGGCTCAGGGACAAGCAATCTTACTCCATCTCAAAGATTATGGTTAGCAATCCTGGTGGAAGCACTGGTGAACTTTCCTCCAAGAAGGTGCACAGCAATGACTATCATTGAAGGATTTCCTCTGACCTTCACTTATACATACATGTAGCATGCACACATCCACACTTATATACATTAACACCCACAAACACACACACTGAAACAAAAAAGAAAAACATGCCAGGTTTCTATATGTCACCCAGATAGATTTAGATTCCTGCTCCTCCTGCTTATAGCTGTTGTATGCTATGATTACAGGTGTGGGCCCCCACAGCCAACTCTGTTTTTATTACACTGATAGATAAATTCATCCATACCCATAGAACATTTAATAACATTAAGAAAAGTCCTCATATCTTTTAGAAATTATCCCCAACTTCCATCCCATCCTCTCTTGAGCCATAAGTAATCTACTTAATAACTGCAGTTTTACATTCTAAAAACTTAATACAAATGTTACAATACAACAGTCTTTAATTGCTGAGCATATTGTTTGGTAACTGCCCATGCTAATGAAAGACTCAGAAACTAAATTGATGCCATGACAGGCTTCAGTAGGACACTGCCTTGGCTAAGCCTAAATTTCAAGTTCCTGACATATGTATGGGAAAAATATCCACCCAAAGGCCTGAGTCAGCCCCTAGACATGCCTGATACTAGCCCAAGACTTGTCCTTTTCACCTTTCTGCCCCAGCCAATCAGAAGCATACAGATGTTACTGTTGCTTGCTTAGCCAATCATGATGGAGATTACCTAATCTGCCTGGGAGTTCTCCTAGCCTGCCAATTTTGCCTGCCAATATCCTAAGCCAATCTGAAGAGAACAAGTGCAGTTATTGGTTAAATCAAACAATCATGTACTCCTCTCCTTCTTCTTTGTTCAAATCCCTATAAAATCCTACCCTCCTGCTATCCAGGGCTCTTGTATGGATACACTACATTGATGAAGTCAAGAGTCTGAGCTTAAGCTCCAAATAAAGCTCCTTGACATTGCATACGTGTTTGGGTCTCCTTGGTGGTCACTGGGGGTGCCAAGAACTGGGTATAACATTGTAACACAAATCAATATTCTGCTACCTTTTCAAGGTAAATAATATATTCTTGAATTGACAATACATAATTTGCCTGTAAGTTCATCAGTTTATATTTTTTGTGATATGTCTTTCAACTGCATATGCATATATATATGTATATATATATATATAAAATGAAATATATTTTCATTTCACTTGTCTAAGATATTAAAATCCATAAAATGTTCAATATTGTGGTATCTATATGCTTTATTGTTTTATTATTTGGAGAAGTGCTATACTATTTTCCAATACTGCTTCATAATTATATGTGCTCATGGAGTGGTTATGAATCTTTTTTAGAGAAATGCATATTCAGACTTATTTGACTATTTTTCTGTGGGAAATTTTTCTTTGTAATTTTAAATTATAATTATTGTCATTCCTTCTTGACATAATACCTTACAGATAAATGGATTGAAAATGAGCCCTTTCAATCACTGGTTTTATTTCCTTCATTGTAATTTCCTGAGGTAAATAGGTATTATTTTATCCTATTTATTCTGATATGAAATTCACTTTTTAATTTTGTTGGACATATTTCACTGCCACTTATGAGTATACATTGTCAATTTGAAGGTCATTGAGATTCATGCCTATATTTTGCTCAGAAGTTTTATGTCATAAAGGATAGTCATATCCAAATTTGTGGAAAAATCAAGACTACACTCACTTCTAAAAACAGTTACAAATTCATGGATGTTCTCATATTCTCCTTCCTAAGTTTCAAGACAACATCACTTTCTCAGCATCGGCCTATGACAATGTATGCAGTTTAGTAAACTACATAAATTTACCTAAGCTTTAATATACAGAGTACTTAAGGCACTTACTGCCTTGTGGCTGATCTCAGTTCCAGACTTTCAAGAATTTCTGCTAATGGTTGACCCACTGGAAGCCACAGTCTAATTCACAGATACTACACAACTATGAAAAGGAGACTATGGGACCAAACAAAGGTAATCCTAGCTTCATATTACCAGAGTATATAGACTATCCCCTTGAAACAAAAAACAAACAAAGAAAGAAAACATAAAATTTACTTGGACCAACGTGACTTACTTACCCCATAATAGTTCATGACAAACATTAGTTCTTTTCTTTTTTTTTCTTTTTTAAATTTCTTCGAATTTTTTTGGTTGTTTTTTTTTGTCTTTTCACAAATTTTATTAACATTTTCCATGATTATAAAAAAAATATCCCATGGTAATACCCTCCGCACCCCTGTAATTTCCCCTTTGAAATTCCATTCTCCATCATATTACCTCCCTATCTCAATCATTGTACTTACATATATACAATACCAACCTAATAAGTACCCTCCACCCTTCCTTTCTCTTCCCTTTATATCTCCTTTTTAACTTACTGGCCTCTGCTACTAAGTATTTTCCTTCTCATGCAGAAGCCCAATCATCTGTAGCTAGGATCCACATATGAGGGAGAACAGGTGGTGCTTGGTTTTCTGGGCCTGGATTACCTCACTTAGTATAATGCTTCCCAGATCCATCCATTTATCTGCAAATTTAATAACTTCATTTTTCCTTACTGCTGAGTAGAACTCCATTGTATAAATGTGCCACATCTTCATTATCCACTCATCAGTTGAGGGACATCTAGGCTGGTTCCATTTCCCAGCTAGTATAAATTGAGAAGCAATAAACATGCCTGAGCACATACTTCTAAGGAAATAAGATGAGTCCTTAGGATATATGACTAGGAGTGCTATAGCTATGTCATATGGTAGATCAATCTTTAGCTGTTTTATGAACCTCCACATTGATTTCTACAATGGCTGGACCAGATTGCATTCCCACCAGCAGTGTAGGAGGGTTCCTCTTTTTCCACATCCCCACCAACATTTATGATCATTTTTTTTCATGATAGTAGCCAATCTGATAGGAGTGAGATGGAATCTCAATGTAGTTTTAATCTGCATTTCCCTGATAACTAGTGACATAGAACATTTTTTTTAGATGCTTATATGCCATTTGAATTTCTTCTTTGAGAACTCTCTATTGAGCTCCATATCCCATTTTTTGATTGGCTTGTTTGATTGCTTATTATTTAACTTTTTGAGTGCTTTGTATATCCTACATATTAATCCTCTATCAGATATACAGTTGGTGAAGATTTTTTTTCCCATTCTGTAGGATGCCTCTTTGCTTTCTTCACTGTGTCATTTGCAGTGCAAAATCTTTGTGATTTTATGAGGTCCCAGTGATTAATCTGTGGTTTTATTGCCTGAGCAATTGGGGTTGTATTCAGAAAGTCTTTGCCAAGACCAATATGTTGAAGGGTTTCCCCTACTTTTTCCTCTAGCAGATTCAGAGTTTCAGGTCTGATGTTAAAGTCTTTAATCCATTTGGACATAATTCTTCTGCATGGAGAGAGAGGAGAATCTATTTTCATCCTTCTACAGATATATATCCAGTTTTCCCAACACCACTTGCTGAAGAGGCTGTCTTTTCTCCAATGAGTATTTTTGTCATTTTTATCCAGGATCAGGTGGCTATAGCTACCTGGACTTACATCTGGGTCCTCTGTTCTGTTCCACTGATCTAGATGTCTGTTTTTGTGCCAGTACCATGCTGTTTTTGTTACTATGGCTCTGTAGTATAGGTTAAAATCAGATATGGTGATAACACCAGCCTTATTTTTGTTGCTCAGTATTATTTTAGATATTCGAGGTTTTTTGTGATTCCAAATGAATTTTTGGATTGGTTTTTCTATTTCCATGAAGAATGCCTTTGGAATTTTGATAGGGATTGCATTAAATGTGTAGATTGCTTTTGGTAAGATTGCCATTTTCACAATATTGATTCTTCCAATCCAGGCACAAGGTATGTTTCTCCACTTTCTAGTGTCTTCTGCAATTTCTCGCTTGAGTGTTTTAAAGTTTTCATTGTAGAGATTCTTTACTTCCTTGGTTAGGTTTATTCCAAGGTACTTTATTCATTTATTTATTTATTTTTGATGCAATTGTGAATGGGAGTGATTCTCTGTTTTCATCCTCTGTGTGTTTGTTGTTAGTATATATGAAGACTAATGATTTCTGTGTATTTATTTTGTATCCTTCTACATGGATGTAGGTTTTGATCAGCTCTAACAGTTTGGTAGTACAGTCTTTAGGGTCCTTTATGTATAGAATCATGTCATCTATAAATGACGATAACTTGATCTCTTCCATTCCAATTTGTATCCCTTTTATGTGTGTCTCTTACCTTATTGCTATGGCTAAGACTTCCAAACTATATTAAATAAAAGTGGGGGGCTGGAGAGATGCCTTAGTGGTTAAGCGCTTGCCTGTGAAGCCTACGGACCCTGGTTCGAGGCTCGGTTCCCCAGGTCCCACGTTAGCCCGATGCACAAGGGGGCGCACACATCTGGAATTCGTTTGCAGAGGCTGGAAGCCCCGGCGCGCCCATTCTCTATCTCTCCCTCTATCTGTCTTTCTCTCTGTGTCTGTCTCTCTCAAATAAATAAATAAATATTTAAAAAAAAAATAAAAGTGGGGACAGTGGAAATCCTTGTCTTGTTCCTGATTTTAGTGGAAAAGCTTCCAGTTTTTCCCCATTTAGTAATATGTTTTGCTGTAGGCTTGTCATAAATAGCTTTTATTATATTGAGATATGTTCCTTCTATTCCCAGTCGCTGTAGGACTTTTATCATGAAGGGAAGTTGGATTTTGTTGAATGCTTTCTCTGCATCTAATGAGATGATCATGTTATTTTTGTCCTTCAACTCATTTATATAATGTAATACATTTATACATTTGCATATATAGAACCATCCCTGCATCTCTGGGATAAAGTCTACTTGGTCAGGGTGAATGCTCTTTTTGATATGTTCTTGTATTCTGTTTTCCAATATTTTGTTGAGAATTTTTGCATCTATATTCATGAGGGAGATTGGTCTGTAATTTTCTTTTTATGTTCTATCTTTGAGTGGTTTTGGTATCAGTGTGATGATGGCTTCATAGAAGGAGTTTGGTAGAAGTCCTTCTTTTTCTTTTTCCTAGAGAAGCTTAAGAAGAAATTATGTTAGCTCTTCCTTGAAGGTCTGGTAAAATTCAGCAGTGAATCCATCTGGGCCTGAGTTCTTTTTTAGTTTGGAGATTATTGATAACTGTTCAGATCCCCATGCTTGTTATAGATCTATTTAAGTGTTTAACCTCATCTTGATTTAATTTAGGTAGGACATATAAATCAAGGAACTCATCCATTTCTTTCAGATTTTCATACTTTGTGGAATATATGCCTTTAGAGTATGTCCCTATGATTTTTTGAATTTCTCTGGAATCTGTTGTGATGTTACCTTGTTCATCTCTGATTTTATTAATTTGTGTCTCTTCTCTCTTTTTTTTGGTCAGATTTGCTAAGGGTTTATCAATCTTGTTTATCCTTTCAAAGAACCAACTCTTTGTCTCATTAATTCTTTAGATTGATTTTTTTTTGTTTCTATTCCACTAATTTCTGCCCTAATCTTTATTATTTCTTCCCATCTACTGATTTTTGGTTTGCCTTGTTCTTCTTTTTCCAAGGCTTTAATGTGAAGCATTAGATAGTTTACTTGCAACCTTTCTAATTTCTTAATATAGGCACTTAAGGCTATAAATGTACCTCTTAGAACTGCCATCATTCTGTCCCATAGAGTTTGGTATGTTGTGTTCTCATTATCATTTGTCTATAAATTTTTTGATTTCCTTCTTGATTTCTTCATTGACCCATTCATCATTTAGTAGTGTATTGTTTAGTTTCCATTATATTGTGTATGCTCTATAGCCTTTCTTGCTACTGATTTGTAGTTTATTTCCATTGTGGTCAGATAGAATGCAAGGAATTATTTCAATTCTCCTGAATTTGTTAAGATTTGCTTTGTGTCCTAATATATGGTCAATTTTAGAGAATGTTCCATGTGCTGCTGAAAAGAATGTATATTCTGCAGCATTTGGATGAAATGTCCTGTATATATGTGTTACGTCCATTCCTTCTATGAACTCATTTAGTCCAGATGCTTCTCTGTTTATTTTTTCCTGTGATGACCTGTCAATTGTTGAGAGTGGGGTGTTAAAGTCAACCATCACCACTGTGTTTGTTGTTATCTGTGACCTTAGTTCTAATAATGTTTGTTTGATGAATTTGGGAGCCCTCATGTTAGGTGCATATATGTTTAGGATTGTAATGTCCTCCTGTTGGAGTGTGCCCTTAATCAATATAAAGTGACCTTCCTTATCTTTCTTGAGTAATGTTGGACTGAAGTCTACCTTGTCAGATATTAGGATAGCAACCCCTGCTTGTTTTCTAGGCCCATTTGCTTGAAACACCATTTTCTAACCTTTCAACCTAAGATAATGTCTATCTTTTGTAGAAAGGTGAGTTTCTTAGAGACAACAAATTGTAGGATCCTGCTTTTTAATCCAGTCTGCAAACCTATGTCTTTTCGTTGGGGCGTTGAGGCCGTTGATATTAAGAGATATTATTGAAAGGTGTGCATTTATGTTTGCCATTATTATTATTATTATTATTTTGTTTGTGGTTGTGATTCTACCTTTGCTCTCTTTTGTTAACTAGTATTTGAGTATTGCTTGTTTTTTTTTCCAATTTCCTTGCATATGTGCTTTTCCTTTTCTTCAGCATGGAGGATTCTATCCAGAATTTTCTGTAGAGCTCGTTTTGTCTTCAAATACTCCTTTAACCTGCTTTTGTCATGGAATGTCCTTATTTCTCTGTCTATTTGAATGGATAGCTTTGCAGGATAAAGTAACCTTGGTTGACAGTTGTTATCATTCAGAACTTGGAATACATCACTCCATTCCCTTCTGGCTTTTAAAGGTTGTGTTGAATAATCTGCTGTAATCCTGATGGGCTTGCCTTTGTATGGGACTTGATTTTTCTCTCTAACTGCTTTCAATATTTTTTCTTTGGTTTGTGTGTTTGCAAGTTTGATTATAATATGGCGAGGTGAGGTTCTTTCCGGGTTTTGTCTGACTGGGGTTCTAAAGGCTTCCTGTATCTGCATTGGCACCTCTTTCCCAATTTGGGGGAAGTTTTCTTCTATGATTTTGTTTAAGACACCTACTATGCTTTGGAATGGAATTCTTCTCCTTCTAATACACCCTGAATTCTTATATTTGATCTTTTCATAGTGTCCCGGATATCTTGAAATTCCCACTCATACTTTTCTATAAGTTTGTCTTTCTCTTTGTTGGCCTGTATTAGATCTGCCACCTGGTCTTCTAGCTTAGATATTCTGTCCTCTCCTTCATCCATTCTACTGGTGAGATTTTCTACAGAGTTTTTTTTTTTATTTTTTATTTTTTTTATTTCATTAAGTGTGTTCTTCATTGCTAGTAATTCTGACTGGTTTTTCTTTATTATTTATATTTTCTTATTTATGTCTTGTATTGCCTTCTTTAGTGTCTTCTTTGATTTCCTCTTTGATTCCTTTGATTTGTTCTTTGACTTCTTTGAACATATTTACAATCATTCTTTTGAAATCTTTCTCAGTCATTTTCTCTAACTCATTCTCAGTGGAGGTCATTTCTGATGCATTAATACTTTTAGGTGGATTTATATTGTCTTGCTTTTTAGTGTTTCTTGTGTTTTAATGTAGATATTTTTTGCATCTTGGATTAAGTTACCATTTGGATTTTCTAGCTAGCTGGGTATTCTTCGCTGCATTAATTGATTTGATGTTATATATCTTCAGGGTAGGAACTTAGGATGTTAGGTGTGGCATTTAAGACTCTGAGAGTATCTACAAAGGTGTTCCTAGGGGTTGAGTTTCCCTACTATAGGAGTATTCAAGTAGGCTGAGTCAAATAAAATACAGGTAGATTCTAAAATTTAACTGAACACTGTACACGTTCAATCAAAAACAGCACCAAGTATTTATGCAAGACTGGTTATTATAACAACCAGATCCTCTATCAACAAAAAGGTTAACATTTCTGGTCTGCTGAGGGATCCAAGTCAGCTTGTGACCAAGTGAGACCCTTCCCTGGTACAATCCCAGTTATCTTTTTGGATGGTTTTGGTCTCAGTCAAGTTGCTGGCTGGGTCGTTGGGCTGCTATTCTGATTTCTGGAGCTGGGCACTGGCTTTTCCTGTGGGGCAAACCAAGCCTGACAACTGTGGCACTGTAGATCAGCTCCCCCGCTGCTGGAACTTCTACTGCTTCTGCTGAAGCTGCTGCTGCTGGATCCACCACTGCTGCTGCTGCTGCTGTAGCAGCCAGTGCTGGAACTGCTGCTGCTGCCTCAGAAGCTGCCACTGCTGCTGATGCCACTGATATTGCTGCCATACTCTGCTCCTGCTTGTGTCCCGATGTCAGCTCAAGTTGTCATGACAGACCCAGGGACTGCTCTCTGTTTGCTGGAGCTGGGTACAGGTGGTGGGGGAGGGGAAGGAGCCACAGCTGCTCTAGTTCTCTTGCTGTTTCACGTTTTCTTGTACCTTGTGATCTGCTCCTCCGTTTTTCACTGCCGCTCTCCCTTCATGTTTCTTGAGTTGTGGATAGCTCCGGTGTGAGTGGAAGCTCCCCTCACCAGGCTTTTCCTGCAGCTCAAGCCAAGTCTGGTGGCTTTCTGGTGCACTGCCACTGCCGTGGTTGGGGGACCTGCCTTGGCCACTTTTGCCAGCGTGTTTGGGTTCTGGATGCTCTGCATCTCTTCTACTTCTCCACTGCCATTTCAATTTCCTATACACCTCACTTATTAGTAAAAATGTGTATTTTGCTGAGTTTTTTTTTTTTTTTTGGTCTCCCCCCCCCCCCAGCCTGCTTTGGTGTGGTGCCTACGCTGCCATCTTAAGAGGAAGTCCTAGTTCTTTTATTTTTCCATTTTTATTCCCTTGCCCTTTTGAGCTCCTCCCAAAATATGTTAAGTGGATTTAATGAGATCAGTCATCTTGCCAAATTCCTAGCATTAGGAGGAAATGTGTTATTTCCACTTTAAATAAGATACCATAGATAATGACTCATAGGTTTGAGAAAATATTTTTTGATCTACTTTGTCCATGTTTTCATCATGAGTGTTTGATATTTCACATGCACTTTACCATGTCCATTCAGATGGTCATGGAGTTTTTCTATTGATAGGATACTCTAAATCAATAGATTTTTCAGATGATACATAAATTTCTTAAAGTAATCCTTACTTGCCTCTTGCTCATTTTACATAACTCTTTGAATATGTTGCCAGATTTGGTTTACTGACATTTGTTGAGAACTTCTGTGTATGAAAATTAAAGACAATAATGTTCTGTTATTAGGTGTTAGAGTTTCTCTGTAGTTATATTTTCACTGTATGGTTATTCTACATGGAATTCAATGGAAATTGTTCCAGGAAATACTAGTCCCATCACACAAAGGGCTGACACATTCACTTAACTATAATCAGTGCACATTCTCTTGTCTTTTGCTTTTATACATTTTCAGTCCTGATGAGAATATTACCAGTACTTAATTGTGTCATACAACAAAATTAACAGTAGTAAATACAAAAACATTTGAAGTTAAAAAAGCAAAGAACAATTTAACAACAAAACAAAAAGACAGTAAAACAATAGAACTATTTTGGCCAGGCCTGCTGTTACTAGGAGACATTTGAAAGAATCATAAAGAAATAGGTAAAAATGAGGCTGGAGAGATGGTTTAGTTGTTATGGCACTTGCCTACATTGCCAAAGGACACAGGCTTGATTCCCCAGGACCCATATAAGCAAGATGTTCAAGGTGGCACATGTGTCTGGAGTTTGTTTGCAGCAGCTAGAGGGCGTCATGCAACCATTCTCTCTCTCTCTCCCCCTGCCTATTTATCTCTCTCTCTTTCAAATAAATACAAATAAAATAAAGAAGTAGGTAAAATCTAAAGGGTATTGGAGGAAGGCGAGGCACTGTCTTTAAACTTCTGTTCAGAAGTTTTTATTTTCCTCCACATGTCAGAGAAATTGATGCAAATCCTCCCAGTACAGCAATTCAGACTAAGAGACAAGGTCTTGACAGTAGTCTATTGGTGTGTTAGCAAAGAGCTTCCTATCACCACTGCCTTACATATACAGGGATCCATGTGCCAGTAATAAAAGAGAGACACAACTAAAACCAAAACAATTCAAGTGATGTACATGATTCTTTAAAGTCCTAACATAAAAAAAGAGCACAGAGAGACAGATGCTTCTTTGCAAATATTATCAATTGGGGCTGACACAGAAAGCGACCCTTCCAATGTCAAAGTGGTTTAGATCGATCAGCAGGGTTTTCTCTTTTTTCCCCCCCACCCTTTTATTTTCCTCAAGTGGGATACAGAAAAGATCAGGGTTATATTTGTGTAAATGCTGTATGAAAGGAAGCTAGAACACTGTTTTACTTGCAACACAGTTTCATGTCTAAATAATTTGTTTGAAGAGAAAATTTGTCAATACATCCACATTGAGGTAGGTGTACTACAAGTTATATAGTTTTATGTACATAGAGACTTCATAATGTAGGTCCTCTTTAAAATACAGATGAACATTTGCTATTGTCCTATTCATTTACTTAATAAAATTACAGGTATATTTTATTGAGAAAAGTATAGAAATTTGTCTGAAGTTGATGTAAAAATGGTCACAAAATGCTTTAAATTATTATATGCACATTTCATTGTTCATAAAAATGAATACATATATATGATATATACATATGTGTATACACACACACACACACACATATCATACAATGAAGGTAGGTAGCTATTATTAAGCCTGTTGTAATATAACAACAAATTCTTTTTTGTTCTCCTGGTGGTCTGCTTTTTATAAATTTTGCTCCTTCAGTACGTAACACTAGAAAGATAGCTCAAATATTATGTTTCCACCCTAAGTTCACCACTTCAAATTTATTGATCATAGTCTTGTTCTTGTTCTTCTGAAATTTCATATGTTGTTACAGTGAAACTTGTTCCAAAC